>NC_062279.1:65624437-66246223 GCF_902655055.1 Lutra lutra
TAAACTCAAGATTCTTAAGGAACTAGTGTTAGCCACTGTGTCTCAAATCCTTTCTGAACTAAGGCATGTAATTCAGGAACACTGTAGACTGACTTCCAGTTTTTCACTAGAGTGAGGAATGAAAATAGGGAAAAATAATATATGACTACGCTAATAAAATCATATCACTTAAAACACATTTTTAGAAAACTTTTCCAAAAACGTTAAGTGCATTTTTAGAAATAAAAGTCTTGAAGTTTCTTCATGGCATTTATTGGTAATGGAACACAAGAAATTAACGTCCAATGAAAGGAATACTTGATACTAGGTGGTTTCAATTTCAGTATGATAAAACAGTAGCTTTTTATGAAGAAGATCCAATGAATGGTTCATCCAAAGATATTTAGAAATTATGAACTGACTTGTTGAAATCTTTTCTTTGATGTCCAGAGATGCTTGTCATTTTTTTTCCTGGTGATACATAATTAATCTATGGCTGATGTTAACATAATCTCTTTGGTAGAAAGGTTCAACTCTTAAGATAATAAAATTGTATTGAAACATTATTCTACTTCTCGCGATAAATGTCTCATTTTCCTTTCTCTTATAGATCTGGATACTAACTTTCCAACAATTCGGATGTTAGCTCTTTTGAGTATTGGATGTCCATTCACTGTAAGAGAAATATATAATTATATTAGTAAATTTTTAATTAATATAACAACATGTCATGCTTTTGAAACCATAAAAATCACAGGCAATAAATTACAGTTGTGCTAGAACATTCAGAGGATTTAACTTGGACACATTTCTTTCAGGTGTATCATTACATTATATATCATGCCAAGAGACTCAGCAAGAGTTACTGTGAGACCAAACAGCTGAGAGAAAGGATGGCGGAACCTGGATTCCATCAATATACAGCACGCTTGAAATAAATTAGATGCAACATATGTTTGACCATAAGAGCAACAGTATTGATTTTTTTTTTGCAATACAATAGACTCAGCTCTGATACTGATATTCAAATCAATATAAACCACCACTACTCATATAGATTGCTTATACCAGATTCATCTTTAGGTATAAAATGACTTTCCAAATGAGAAATAAAAGCCATAGATTTACTGTGCCCACCATTATGCACAGCACTAATTTACAGATAGGGCAGTGTCCTTTTGCCTTTTAAGATCTATTGTTGTTATGAAACAAAAACATAATTGAAAAATAGTTTAAGTTATGAAAAGAACCATGCACATTACTTAAAGGAATTTAATGACTTGATGTGTTGTAAAAGAAGAATCAGGGCATTGTTGCTGTTTTTATGTTTATCTATATCGCCATTAGACATATAGCAAGGCTTATAATAACAAAACTAAATTATACTATATTCATAGTATTTATAAAGTAATTAGTAATTATCATTGCAACTGTGATCATTGACAACTACCAACTGGTGTTCTAATCTAGTACTCATACAAGATAAGCACGTTAGTTCTAAAGATCAGATCTTAATAAAAAATGATTTCTTATTGTGATCTTTTTAAAAACTATATACAATACCAACCGTACATTTCTTCAGACAGAAGATATTTAAAACAGGATTTCTCAAAGTAGGTAAAATAGAAAAAAGTGAATATAATGGCCCAAGCTCTTGTTCTTATACATTTGTCAGTCAATTCAGATTTAATATTCAACCTTAGTTTCCTTATTTTTGAAATGGGGATAATATCTATCTTCTCTGGTTGTTGAAAGGATGTGAAAAAGATATATGTGTAATCATAATGTATTAATAATGACTCAACAATTATAACAATATACCATACTAACGCAGGGTGTTAATAATAGGGAATGGGGGAAGGGGGTTGTAAGTGAGAGGGGATATGGGAACATGCTCTACTTTCCACCATTATTTCTGAAAACTTAACTCCTCAAAAAAATAAAGTCTGTTAGTTTAAAAAAAGATAGGTCTGACACTTCATAAGTATTTAATTTATAGTTGCTGTATTATTATTATTATTTATATAATGATGTTATACAGGCTTTATAAAGGTATTTCACTAATAACTGTGTGAGATAATAGAAATATATATATCTGTGTATATAGAAAATATATACACAGATATATATATATACACAGATATATATATATATCTCCCTGATTTTTGGCACAGAACTTCTTAATTTTCTAAGTGATAAGAGCACCAGGAGCATCTCTTGGTCTAATATTTGGTCTTTGACCCACTCTCTGACACAAAACCCCTGAAACCCTTCTAAGTTCTCAAGTGATAAGAGCACTAGAAGCATCTTTTGTTCTCATGAGGTGACTCTAGAAGAGCTCCTGGAAGAGAGGAAGTCATCGGAAAGAATAAGCCATGATTAGACACTTGGAACTTTCAGTACCCCACTCTGAGAGAAGGAAGGAAGAGGATTTGAAAATGGAGTTAATGATGGATCATGTTTACTTCAGGAAGCCTCCATAAAAATCCCAATAGTAGGGCATTCTGAAAGATTCTAGGCTGATGAGCACACCTATACCACAGAGTGACTATACTCCAACTCCACAGGGACAGAAGCTCCTACACTCAGAATCCTCCCAGACCTTGTCCCATGTATCTCTTCATCTGGCTGTTCAGCTGTGCTCCTTATCAATCCTTTAATAAACTAGTAAACATAAGTGTCCCACTGAGTCCTGTGAGCTGCTCTAGTACATTAATCAAACCTAAGGAAAGAGTTGTGGGGAAACTCCAATTTCTAGCCAAATTGAACATAAATTGTGGGTCTGGGAGCCTACTACTTGCAATGTGCATCTGAAGTATGGGGCAGTCTCTTGGGATTGACCCCTTAACTGTGGGATATGATGCTCTGTCCAGATAGATGTTGTGAGAATTGAATTAACTAATAGGACATCCAGCAGGTATCCAAGAATTACTTGTTGATGTGGGGGAAAGAAAACCTCACACACTGATGACTAGATTCTTGGTGATCAGAAGTGGGATTGGGAGCAGAATCCTAAATTATATAATCCATTATTGCACAAATATTTCAGTTAAATAAAGAATCATTTAATTTTAGAAAGAATAAAAATATACATGATATATTTTTAATCTTTCAAAGTAAGTATTCTTGACCTTCATTTTTGTCATATGGCAGAGAACAATGTTTTTGATTAAAAAAGTCAAATCTTGAATGAATTATTATATATATTTTAGCTGCATTGCTAAGATGGCAGAGAAGGAAGAAAATTCAGAGGCCAAAACAAAGTAAAATCAGTAAACTTAGTGAATATTTAAGAGCCAAAAACCAGTTTTGTTCTGTTTTGGTTTGGTTTCATTTGGTTTGGTTCTTTTGGTCTGAGGTTTTCTCCAGAACCCCAGATACTTAAACTTCATTCAACCTTGTGAGGGAAATGGGGACATGAGATAGAGTACAGGGTCCACCTAAAATGAAGAGTTCAGCAGGATACCACAATGGAGGGTTTGGTCCACAGAGGGGTATGGTATCAGAGTAGGCAGGATGAGGTTAAGAGAGAGAGAGAGAGGAGGGAAGGGAAGAGAAGGGAAGGGAAAGGAAGGGAAGGGAAGGGAAAGGAAGGAAGGGAGGGGAGGGAGGGGAGGGGTGGAGTGGGGAGGGCAGAACAGGGTATGGAAAGAAAAGGAAGTGAAGGAGAGAGGAAGAAAGGGGAAGACAAAGCAGAGCAGGGTAGTGAAAGAAAGTGGAGGGCTAGGCAGAAGGAGAATGGGGAAGGGAAGGAAAGGAGAGGAAGGGAAGGGAAGGGAAAGTGAGGGGAGGGGAGGATAATGTTGGGGAGCTGAAGGGAAGAAAAAAGGAAAGAACACTTCAAAGAAAAACAGCAAGGAAACTTTCTTATCTCTATGAGACTGGGTAAATAGAGCAGAACCCCAAACCTGGCTCTGGTTTGATGTTCCAGTTCATATCACCCGTGTGTCCAAAAATATTTCAATAAATTTAGAGTTTGTTGGGCTCCAAGAACAAATAAAAACCTCTACGGGAGAAAGCAACTTCGTCCAAGGCTTTTAAAATATGTCACAAAAACATATTTATTAAATACCTATATGTTACAATGTTGTTTTAAAAGGAAAAGCAGATTACAAAGCAGCATCTACAATATGATCCCAGGTTTTTAAAAAAAATTATATGCAAAGGAAAACACCCATAATATTAAATAGCAGAATATTAATAGCAAGTGGAATTGTAACTTAGCTTTAGTTCTTTTACCCATGTTCTCAATAGTAGATACTACCTATGTAAATATAACAATTTTAGAGATTTTTCAAGTTTCTAGATTGGAATATATGGTAGAAAGTCATTTTTACTATAGCTAATGAATAAATAATCAGAAGTTAGATATATTTGTTTATACTTCAATAATTTAAAGAAATGATTATAAATTGAGAAAGTATTCAAATTAAAAAGCTAATATGCTAAAAATATGCATTTCATAGGCTGCATTTTTCAGAAAAGAATATTAAAATTTTCTCAAATATTCAAAATATGTTTTGTCCTCTTTTTTTGTTGTTGGTATTTAACCACCTCCAGACTCTCACGCTCACAAGTCTATTCCATTATTTCTCATACAGCCTCTCTGACCTCTTCAAGGTTATGTATTATTCTACACTATTGGCTACTTCTTGTGAATGCTTCAAAATGAATCTTTGTAAACCAACTTGGAAAGAAATGAATGCGGATTGTGTAAAAAGTAAAATATACATTTAGGTCACTGAGTAGCCATGGAGCCCAATTTGCACAGGGTCACGCAAAGTGCTAGGAGGTGATGTAGAGGGCACCAGCTAAGACTTTTCTGAGTCTCCATTTCCTAAGCCACAAACAAACCAAAACCAATAAACAAACAAAACCACCCTGCAATCATTATGTTACTCAAAGAGATTTAGTTAGGAAAAACAAACAAACAAACAAAAAAAGCAACTACATAAGTTGGTATCATGGTCCTGTCCGCCAAAAGATTATTATAGTCAATATATAGCAAAAATATCATCCTAGATGACAAATGATTAAGGACATATTTAAGTAGTTACACTTTATGCTATTATACAGCAGGGGTCTAAGTGTGAAACTATATTTTGTGCACCTTAGGATTTCAAACAGGAGTATGTCCAGAAGACTGGCAGAACAAATCCTCTATGGTCAGCTTTGCAAAGAAAGACCAAGAAATCCTCTTGGGGAAAAACTCTTAATAAGAGAGTTAGCTGAGTGTTTTCATCTTGATGGAATAAGACAGTGGCAACTGCCTGGGATGGGTGTATTTACATAATCTGAATTACCTCTTGCTAAGATGATTTTGCTTTGACTCTCCGCTCTCCTGGTCCCTCTCCTGCTCCCACCCCCACTGCATTGGGAGATTCTCAATAACTTTTGTGAGAAAGGCTCCAGTGAGAAAATGGCAGAGCTGAAAAATTGGTTTTCTTACACCATGTCCTGGGGTGCTGTGAGCATAATGCACTCACTAGTACTGAGAGGGAAAGAACAGTGGTACAAAGTTCAGGAGAGAAGCTTTCTCCTTCAGCCTGTTGGAATCACTAGCATGGTCTATGTAGGTGCTGATAGCAAGGTCAGCAGCAGAACACCTTCAGCAGGCTTCTGGCACTGCAGACTGACCACAGAATAGGGAACGCTGTGTTGCATTCCACTTAGGATGGCATATTTATGAGCAAATGTGAGATATTCTCAAAATAACCACAGTTATGGGGAACGTCTTCAAAGAAACTAGAGGTTGCACAAGAATAGGTAGATAATTCTGTGTGCTAATACTTTTGTATATAGTATTTTGTAGATGGTACCTACATATACGTACGTGTGCCTATACATAGCTGGATATTACTTTGAAATAGAAAAGGTTTGCTTCCGACTCTTCACCACTCCTAGCTCCTGCCTCTGCCACTACAGGCAATAGTGATGGCTTCCTTGAGGGTGACTGAAAATAAATCACCTTGTTTCTGACACGTGTCAATTTTGAAACAAGGAAAAAATTATAAATAGCTACTAAACATTCCATTCTTGAGTTTTTGAACAGTCCGCTTCCTCTTTGTAATCTCTAAGGATGGAAAACATATAGCTATTTACTAAGCATGTCTATTTAAAACAAGGTGAGCAATTTCGCAACATTCTACACATGCACTGCCCAATAGCAGAAACATCCTAGAACAAAGAGGACAATGACATTTCAAGGAGGTTTTAAAGCAAAAAGCAAAAACAATACTTTCAAAAGCAAGGCTTCCACTTAGAAGCCTTTGCTCAAAATATATAGCTTTGGGGAGATCCAAGACACCAGAATGTGAAGAACTTAGCACATGGAGCCTTTTCCAACTTACAGAGAACAGGAATTGCACTAACAAATAGGTGGAAACAACAAAAATTGATGCTCTTGTGTGAAAGGCTCAGACACCCTAACCCCTTGCACCTTGCCCTGGGGAAAAGCAAAAAGGGAAATCTCAAAGACCAAAAGCACATACAGTTTGTGGAAAGATTTAGAGTAAAGGAGTTTTGTTGAAGGGGCTGCAATCCTTTTAAAAAAATCAAGTAGCCAATATGGCGCTGTCAACAGGAGCTCTGGGGAGGGTTTAGACAATGGTAGAGCAGCCTTACAGAACTACAGCCCAATGTGGTATGAGAAGAGCTACTGAGATTGCTGAGATTCCCACATGGGCATGGGACTTTTGAGAAGACTGGCTGGCTGAAGGAGGTAGAGGTCAGGACAGGGACAGGGAACCAAGTATAAGTACTTCTCTCCTGGAGTTATGGCAGAGACTGAGGCCAATGATTCCCAAGGTCCAGATGGCATGAGTTAGACTTCAGAAGGCCAACAAAAAGAAGAGATCACACAAAGGATGTCTCTCACAAGATGAAAGGAAATAGAGAGCAGCCCTGCTATAAGTGGGGGTATGGTACAGAATAAGAATCAAGGACACAATTCGATGGTATATATAAGCAATAAGAGCAACATAAAAACATGAAAGTTAGAGATGTAGCTTATAGAATACTAAGATGAAATCAGTCTGATTACTAACAGGGAAATCTTTTCTATGTGGAAGACTTGAGTATGAAACTCTACTTAACTGTGCAATCAGAAAATATGAGTTTCATCAAAATCGGTATCAACTCACTGAAGGGGGAGAGGGAAAAGGAGCTGACCTAAGTAACTTTAGAAAACAATGTTTTGACTGGAAACTGAAGGATAATGACAAAATGCAAATGGATAGATGTAGATGGATACATACAGTAATATTATAACTCTGTTTACAAACTTGACTTAGTATTCATATCCTGTTTCCTAGAACTGTCTACTGAGGGATCCTGGAAACTGTAGCAACAATGAACATATCCAGTGCCCAGATTTTGGTTTCTAAGATTATTCTCCAATAAAAGGAACCAAGAGTTGAGGTGCCTAGGTGACTCAGTCGGTTAAGCATCTGACTCTTGATTTCAGCTCAGGTGATGATCTCACTATGGTGAGATGGAGCCTGTGTCAGGCTCCGAGCTCGGTGTGGAAACTGCTTAAGATTCTCTTCCTCCCCCTCTGTCCCTCCCTGTTCTCTCTCCACCACCCACCCCCCACACACCAAAATAAAGGAACCAAGAGTTCTTGGAGAATGGCTATTTCCAGGGCCAGGGCAGGAACAATACAAAATGAGTCTGTAGAATCTTTTAATGCCAGAAAGTAAGGAAGTGCTGAGAAAACAAAAATACCGGGGGCATTTCAAAGGGACGCAGGAACCAACATGAAAAACCACTTAATGTCTAAAACTGGAACAATTTGAACAACAATAACAACAAACGTTTATTAGACTATAACTCAAAGTATAAAAGAAATACATATGAGTACATGTAAATAAATGATTGAATAAATAGATGGGGGAGAAAAAGTCTTTGTTACATAACAATTCTTCATAAGTTATGTAGATATCCCCACTTTCCAGAGGAAATGTTTCATTCCACACCCACCCCTCCTTGACTGTGAGCTGGATTTAGTTATGGGATTTCAGAAAATAGATTGCAGAAAGTGGGTGGAGTGTATGTAACTAATAGTGACTGAAGAAACCTGGCAAATACTACCTTGGCCAGTTGATCAAGGTTTACATCACCAGGTTAAAAAGTCATTTTGGTCCCATGTTCCTGCTAATATGATGTGATGAGAAGGGCAGTTCACCTCTGTGATATTCTTTCAAAAACATACAGCCTCAGCGTTTAAAAAACAATAATAATGACAATGAGAATAACAGCTTCCATTTAATGTACAATTATTCTTTTCCAGGCACTGTTTTGAGTGCTTTACTTATATTACCTCTGTTTATCTTTCTACCAATACCAGATGTTATCACTATTATTATAAGATATTACGACTCATAATACTAACATGTCTTATTGGGCTATAGGTAATTTTTGATCCACATAAGAATTGCAGAACCTTTTATAATTTACTGGAAACCGTAGCATTATTTAAATCACTCATTTTTAAAGCAGGTCTATGTTACATTTTATTATTGTTTGTCTTTTTTTAAAAGATTTTATTTATTTATTTGACAGAGAGAGATAGAGAGAGAGAGATCACAAGTAGGTAGAAAGGCAGGCAGAGAGGGGGAAGCAGGCTCCCCACTGAGCAGAGAGCCCGATGCGGGGCTTGATCCCAGGACCCTGAGATCAGGACCTGAGCTGAAGGCAGAGGCTTAACCCACTGACCCACCCAGACACCCTATTGTTTGTCTTTTTAAAAAAGATTTATTTAATTATTTATTTAGTGGGCAGAGGCGAACAGAATCCTAACCAGACTCTGCACTGACCGCAAGAGCTGGATACGGGGCTTGATCTCAAGATCATGAGATTGTGACCTGGGCAAAAACCCGGAGTTGGATACTTAACCAACTGCACCACCCAGGTACCCCTGTTGCCTGCCTTTTTATGTGTTTGTCCTGTATCTTCAAAATATCAGTAATTCAGTTCTTTGTGTCACTGTATTAATCTTCTAAGAGAGGTCTTGTAAATTAACTAGCATTCAGTAATTTTGATAATGCTTATTTTTGTTTTACAAAAATGACATCATATTATGCATATTTTGCTTTCTTCACTCAAGAAAAATTCATGGAAATCTCTCCAACCTAACTAGTATAGCTCTAATTTATTATTTTAAGTTGTGCATAGTATTCTGTAGTAAGAACGTACCAAAACATTGCTTTATGGATTAGTGTTTACTTTGTTCCTCAGTTTTCCCTAATAAAAAATGCTTAAAATAAGCATGTTTATTTACTTAGCAGTGCTTTCATTTCCATGTGATAGATTCACCAATATATAATGCACTCAAAAGTATAAATATTTTTAATTTTTTTAAAAGATTTTATTTACTTGAAGGAGAGAGAGCATGAAAGGGGAGAGGGTGAGAGGGAGAAGCAGACTCCCTGCTGAGCAGGGAGCCTGATGTGGAACTCAATCCCAGGACTCCAGGATCATGACCTGAGCTGAAGGCAGTTGCTTAACCAACTGAGCCACCCAGGCACCCTAAATATTTTTAATTTTAATTGCTATTGCCCACATGCTTTCTAAAATGTTACAAAATTCATTTCTACCAGCATCGTGTGACATTACTTCTTTGCTCACAACCTAGCCAGCAATAGCAGTTATTCTTTTATTTCACTTTAACTGTGGCCAGTCTAAAAGCTGCTAATCCACTGAGTCTCTTCATTTTCTAGTGACTTTGAGCAACTTTGCATATATTCGATGGCTGTTGGATTTTTCATGAATGGTTTCTCTACATCTTTTGTCTATTTTGCTCTTAGATTATCTTCTTTTTATGATTTACTTACTAATTTGAGAGAAAGAGTGTATGCACAGGCATCACCATATATGTCGGGGGAGGGGCAGATGGAGAGACTCTTGAAGCAGACTCCACACTGAGCACAGAGCCCGACCCAGGGGGCTCAACCATGATCCATGCAATCACCACCCCAGTCAAAACCAAGAGTCAGCTGCTCAATCTACAGAACCACCCAAGCACCCAAGATTATCCTCTTATGCTCGATTTTAAATAGCTCATCATAATAAACCTCTTCTAAAATGCAATCCCACTCCAAATCAATAGTTTAAATAGATTTGTTTATGGTTATTTTTCATAGAAATTTTTGAAATAAAAAAAAAGAAACAAACTTATTTTTCTTCTGCTTTATATTTTTTATTAAATATCTTTCCTGCTCCTAGCTTGAATATGTAGTTCTCCAGATTTCCTTGAAGTTTGGTTAATTGACTAATTGATTGATTTAGACTGGTTGTTAAATTTTCTCAATTGTTTCTTTTAGTATCTATTGATAATATCATACAATTTTTTCCCTAAAAGTATTTATGTAATCAACTATGGGAATAGAATTCTGAATTCTTAATATGGTGCCATCCTTATAGTTGGAACAGAATGTGTTTGGGCTTAGTGTATTATCCTTTAAGAGATGACTGGGACAACTTCCTTCTCTCCAAGTACTCAGTGCTGATAACTACTAAGACAAAGTATGCCAACCACTCCCACCTTCAGAAACATTCTTTGGATCTTTCAGGCCCAATTATAAGAGATCCACTCTCAGTAAGAGCCCTTCAGCCAGGTTCATACAATAGTGGCCAGGACTGTTTCCATTACCTGGATCTCATCCTCTGCCCAGTGGTGACGTGATATAGCTTTGAAGCAAAGACATGAGAGATGAAAATATAAAAGCAATTTTAGAATTTTCAATTGGAAATTCTTTGTCATATTTTCTCGAGGTGATAGAAAAAGACAAAGTAATAAAAGCCAAAGACTATATAATCTTGTAAAAGACACAAATAACAAATTTCTCTGAACCAGGGTAGAACATTTTTTCCACAGGAGTCATGGTAGGGAATCAAGGCAAGAGCTTAATATTCTAAATAACATGAGATTAGCATAAGGAAGAGTCCTATCTAGAAAACATGTTTTAAAACCTAGAAAAAAATGTTTGCAAATGCATTTTACCCTAGATATTTTCCATAACTTAACCATCATTTGTTTTCCATCTCCTTATCAAAAGGAGTGTCCCCATCCTGAGTGGCCACCACCAGCCACCAGTCTTTAGGAGCCTGGAGGCTCCTCAGAGTCCCTCCCCTCCTGTCCTGGCTGCAGCAAGTAGAAGCAGGTGGGTTCTTTTATATCAAAACAGCAAAACACCAAAAAAGAAGTTAGAAGAACCCCACTTTTTACTAACTAAGCCACACACAAGCCTTTCGGACATCCTGTAACCATGCCCTTGCACCAAGTAGAAAATAAACTCCAACCAGCCAGCAAAACAAAACAAAACAAAACAAAAACAAACAAAAAACAAAAGTGGTATGGTATTACTATAATAATAGATGAGAAAATATTCAAAGTGTTTCATTATTCATTTTAGTCTATATGGGGACAACAGCAGAGTGAAGATTCAAATCGCCAAATTGCCTCTGAGAAGAAACAAATACAATAAAATTAAAGTTTCCCAATATCTGTGCACAATGGAAAAGAGCAAAGAAATTTCAAGCTATGTGTGTTATAATCTATTGCACTCTAATTGAAATCCAATTGCTCTTAACAGGATTTAGATAGGGACATTTAATGGACAAACTTTTCAAAGCAGGATGGTCAATATCTCACCTAGAAGTGATAAAAATTCTTGTGACATTTTTAGTACAGAAGTAAGAGCATGAACTTTGGGATCAGAAAGACTAAAATTCAAATACTGGCACCTTTAACTTAGCACTTCGTGATCTTAAGAAAGATGAGTTTGCATTTCTTTATCTGTAAAATGGAGATAACAGTACCTACTTCAAAGAAATAGTATAGGAATTTAATAAGAAAATACACACAAACACTTGATTTAGATTTGAATGTATCATAATTTCTTAAATTGTATCTGTTAGTATCCCCTTCTTTTTTTTGTCCTCCTTCGAGATAGAGATTAGTTTATCACCATCTGCCCAACTATCTATTTATATATTTATTTATTTATTGGTTATTTTGTCATTGTTTTTAATAGTGTGCATGCTATGTGAATGCCACTTCCAGACAAGCTAGCAACCCTTTTCCGATGGACCACCATATTGTTTCCTCTAACATTTTCCTATAGACATATTCTGTATTTACCACTGATGTGCCTAAATTCTGATGTGAAAACCATGGAAAATATAATTCTTCCTCCCTTCCTAATTGGTTTTCAACACACAATGCTACCTCTTCCACCCACATAGATCATCCAATTAAATACTGAGGAATATAAATTCTTCATTTTGTTCAGTCTTCTTAGATAAATAAGATAAACCTATCTGGTGTTTCAAGAGGTCTACCAAAACAATCAAATCTTCCTGCCCCTCTACCTCTCCCTTCTAATATGGACATGACACTGGAAATCTTAAGACTCCATCTGATGGAGTGCTTCAAATTTCCTTCTCCCAGACCTTGAAGATAGGCAATGACACGTTCTGAGTAAGCATATTTACTGACAATAAAATCCGTTTCATACAGGATCTGTATCTGTGAAAAGGCTTCAATTGGGTATGTTCACAGAATAAATATGCTCAGTTATATTTTACCACTAGATGTCACTCTGTCACATCGAAGCAAATGTGGGGCCACTTCCTACTACCAAAATGCACTGCAGTCTAGGCACTTGTCCCTCGCCTGAGAAATAGCTAATTGTAACATTGACTTTGCCGCACTAGAAGCAAATAATAAAATTAATCTCCAGTGTAAGACCAAGGTGGGCTCTAAGTATCCTCTGATGAGGACAGAACACCCTTATCTCCAACAACCACAACCTCATTGTATAAGTCTTCACTTCCAAAGGGCTAAGGCACACCTGCAGCATTTCTGTCTCCAAGAGAATCCAGCTTTCCAAGCTCCATCATGCCAGCGGTTGATGGAACCACTTCTTGTATTCCCTTGTATTGTATTGGTATCACTAGCAACAACTCATATGGGTTTCCAATTTTATAATGAAAACGAAGATTAGTCAATATATCCTTACCATATAAAGCTGCTATGCAAACATGATCCAACTGTCCCTCATTCTCTAAGATTCATTCTACTATTGCTGACAAACCATGGAAACTTATTTTTAGACTGGGAATCCAACAACTATTCCTCAGTAAGTCCACCCCAGAAAGAACTGTGTGGAACTGAAATGGAAAAACCCCAATTCTAATCCTTCTAGATTCACACTTAGCATTTTTGCTTCCAAAGATGGCCATGCCCAGAGATTTAACATGTTCTACCCATGACCAGTCTTTTTCTCCATTTGTTACTTCTCATGAATTTGGTTTTGTTTTTTTTTTAATTATAGTTAGCCTGAACAAAGACCCCTGAACATAAGAATTTTTTTTTGAAAAGAAGAATTTTTAAGTCTTTCAGAAACTAAGTCTCCATTGAGACTTGGTTAAAACTCATGTCCCATCGGAAATTTAATAAAGTACTTCTTTAGATTTCCTCAATTTAGGAATTTATATGGTGCTGAATAGATTTGCTTTCAGGAATATTCTTGTCTTGAGCAGGGCATTCTAAACAAAATTGTAATTGGCAAAAATTCAGTTTTCTTGATATCCCTCTCCTTTATGCTATCCTTTTATCAGAAAAATAAAAATGGTGAAAGGTATTCTTGGCTCAAGTACAAAGTAATTTTAATGCTGAGCAACAAGTTGGATTTAAAATTCTGGGTTATAGATCCCACAGTGTAACTCAAATATAAGTCAAGCATTGGCATGATTCCATATCTGGCATGAGATATATGGCATAATCTAAGGTAATGATGGAGAATTCCATTTTACTCAGTCTCATAATAAAATGCCCCAAATGTAGGTTCTTAAAATTATTTTAAAGTAATCTTTAGACATCTTTTTTTGACAGTCAACACTTTTGCACATCCATCTGAAACTCCCTTTAAAAATATTTTCTCTCGGGGTGCCTGGGTGGCTAAGTCAGTTGAGTGTCCAACTCTTGGTTTTGGCTCGGGTCATGATCCCAGGTACTGGGATTGAGCCCCACATCAGGCTCTGCACTAAGTGCAGAGTCTCCTTGTTCTGCTCCTTTCCCCTCTGCTCCTACCCCACTCCCACTCACACATGTATGTGCCCACTCTTTCTTTCTCTCTCTCAAATAAATAAATGAATTCTTAAAAACTTATTCTCTCTTTGTTTGTTTCTCTACTCATCAGTGCTCCCGAACACCAATCCTATGAATCTTTTTGGTCACTATCCTCAAAATGTAACTACATATGGCAACTGCTAAAAAAATCTATCTTTTGTCTCTCTTTTATCCAAACTTCAATAAGTGTCCCCATGGTTATGATCTTTCCCTATTTCTCTTCTTCTATTCCCATGCTGTTAATGTGTCTATGCTCCTGAAATGCTGCCTTATACCTTACAACTCTACCTTCTTCATGTATGTCTCTGGAAAGGCATTTTTCTTCTACTATGATTGATTTTTTAGACAATAATCAGCTATTCCCACCCCCTTCAAGTCCAGAGAATAAATACTCTAACACTACAACTGCTAATATTTTAATGGTTGTATTGATAAGGAAACCCAGACTTAGAGGGACTAAGTAATTGCCCAATTAAGAGGTGGACTTTGAATATTCAAGTCAACATTACTCTAGATTTTCATTTAGACAGGCAGCATTAAATGGTGGTTATGAAGACCAATTCTGGGCCAAAATGTCTGGGCTGGAATCATCAATCAGCAGCTTACCATCAGCATGGCCTTGAATGAATCTCTATATGCCTCATTTTTTACATTTTTTAAAGTAGGGATAATGACCAGGTTGCTATTTATAGTTGTTGGATGATTAAAGGAGTAAATACATGAGCAAAACACACATAGTAGATGAGTTAAATGAGTAAAAAACATAGTAAATACTAAATTATTAGTATTAACTACTATACTGTATTGTTTTTCAAATTCAAAATAAATAAATATAAATTTATTAGTCAAAATGATATAAATGACTAGTCTACAACTTGGGTTATAAATAGGGAGAAAACTTGGCTTATTTACCAAAGGAATAATTCACTAACTTGACTCTCCATGTCAGATACTTTAGTAGTTAAACCCACGATCCAAGTTTGAAATATGTAACAGATGCTTAATGATGATAATGATGATGATGATAGCAATAATTGTTAACGTTTATTGAGAATTTTGGGGCACTAGGTGTTTATTTGACACTATGGTAAGTATTTTAATCATCCTTACTCACAAATGTGGAAGTTGAAGTTAACAGGTTGAGTAACTTGTTCAAGATCAAGAAGGTAATACCAAAGTTTGGGTTTCAACCCATTAAAGTCATTACGGAGTTTACAGAGCCTAAAGCTCACAATCAAAATAAAATTGAAGACTACAAAAATTTTCAAATAAATGTGTTTTAATTATTTGTAAGTCTAATTATATTTCTTTGGTTTATTTTTACATTGCTTTACACTTGATTTTCCCATCTGAAGTTGTACTGTTGGCTACAGAGTCATATCTGTTACTGATAATGAGCTTTGAGTACAAAAAAATTATTTAATATAAAATGTTCCCTGAATCTTAGAATAAAAAGAACCCCAGATGATGTACCCACTAAACCTATGGGCATAGGGAATATGTACAAATTTCAATGAACTTTTACCAAGAACTCTTTAGGTGGCCCCCGTCTAGAACGAAAAAGCCATAACCCAGAAAGGTTAATAAGTCACGCAGACAGTAAATGGCAGAATGGAGATTTGAATGCAGGTTGGTTTTTCTGATCACAAAGTAATTTCCCTGGAATTGAATAGTCTTCCAAAGGAGGTACTGTGGCTTAAATTAGCCAGTTATCATTTCAATTTTTATAAACAAACCTAACTTTAATAAAATCATAATAATATCCTCGAATGCATCTTTTTTCTTGATTTATTCTATTGTCACAGTTCCCTGTTTTGAGAGACAAAATTAGTAAATTTTATAACTACTAGAATTGAGAATTTTTTATAATTCAGCATCTACTGTATTGGTAGTAAAAAAATTACACATGTTATCCATCAGATCATATCTGGATAGCATATGAATAATGTGTACCAGTCTAGACAGTTTCATGCCTGAGACTATAATGCAATCTGTGTCTATAAGATACAATAAGCAGAGGGGTGCCTGGGTGGCTCAGTGGGTTAAGCCGCTGCCTTCGGCTCGGGTCATGATCTCAGGGTCCTGGGATCAAGCCCCGCGTTGGGCTCTTCACTCAGCAGGGAGCCTGCTTCTCTCTCTCTGCCTGCCTCTCTGCCTGCTTGTGATCTCTGTCAAATAAATAAATAAAATCTTAAAAAAAAAGATACAATAAGCAGAATAGGTTTATTCTGTTTCGTCTTAGAAGGGTTACAAAAACAAAGACTTTGTGTTAAAACTTCAGAAAGAAAATGTTGACTAGACTGATAATGTGAAAACAAATTCAATAATTAAATATAAGATGTTTTCAAAGATACCCTGGATCTTATTTTCTGTCAGACACTGTTCTAAGCACTTTTTGTGTACTGTGTAATTTATTTCTTATCACAACTCTATGGGATAGGTATCATTATAATCTCAGTCTTACACAGGAGGAAACTGAGGCACAGAAATTTTAAGTAAATTTCCCAGTCACGGATTAGTAAACCTTATTTCTGTACTTCAAACCCAAGCAGTGGAGGTGAGGTGACTGACTCCAATACACAAGAACAACAGCATCAGTAGTAACAACAATGGCGCCCCCTCAAATAGGTGTGCCTGGGTGGCTCAGTTGGTTAAGTGACTGCTTTGGCTTGGGTCATGATCCCAGGGTCCTGGGATCAAGCCCCACATCGGGCTTCCTGCTCACTGAGGAGCCTGCTTCTCCCTCTCCCTCTGCTGCTCTGCCTGCTTGTGCTCTCTTGCTCTCTCTGTCAAATGAATAAAAAAATAAAAGATTTTAGATTTAGATCAACTTGAAATAAAAATTTTATTTCTGACATGTCCTTGAAACAAGACTCTGGGTATTATCGTCTACCAATCAGCTAAACTTTCACAGGATTTAGAAGGAAAAAGAGATATGGAAATTTTTCACCTTTCTTCTAGCAGATTTAAAAAAAAAAAAAAGAAAGTGGCTTCGTTCCACTGCAGTATTCCAAAGACTATTATTTAGATTCCTGAGAAACTAGAAGAATCTGGAACAGCAACAGCAATCCCCCTAATTGCACATCCTGATTTCTGGATCAATTATTGGGTGTTTGTGAATTCATAACTCTAGCAGCAACTGCCCAGGTGGTAGCTTCCATGGTGGGTCAGGTCTTTGCTGCTCTGAGAGGCAATCTTAGAAATCCAAACTAAAATCCATCCCTTTACCCTCCAAAGATTTTTGTTAAGTACTTAATTTATTGTATCAAATCCATTTCTTCTTAAAACATCTAGTGTGCTTTTCATTCCCTGTGCTGAGGCTTGACTGATAGAGTAGTCGTTGTATACAGTATTCATTGAACTGTATGATTGGTCTCTGGAGCAGTTCTTAGAACTGTGGTGCTATGTCCCTTACACTGTGGTCTTTTCATGCATTCGTGTCCTTCCCCCTCACCCATCCTCCTTTCCTTCATAACCCTGTCCATTCACTACTTCTAAACCATTTACAAAAACCCTTTGATAGTCAGACCTAATATATTCTTTGTTTCCAGTTCAGGAATATTAATATCATTTTGAAAGAAAAAGAAAATTCAGAAAACAGAACATTCAAAACCAAATAGATGTTATTGGTTTTAAGCCACTTCAAACAATGATGTTTCTGGGGTGCCTGGGCGGCACAGTCAGTTTAATGTCTGACTCTTGGTTTTCCGCTCAAGTGGTGATATAGGGATCATGAGATCCATGCACCCATGCAGCTCCATGCTAAGTGCAGAGTCTGCTTGGGATTCTCTCACCTTTCCTCCTCTGCCTCCCCACCTCCCTCCCCTCTCACCATCAAATAAATAAATCAATGTTTTTTTAAAACACCATGATGTTTCTGATGAAAGGAATTTTTGTTGTTGTTGTTTACAGGTTTATTTTCTCTCCTCTGGTATATTTAAACTGGGAAATATGTCCTGGTACCTAGCTCCCATCTCCTGCCACTTTTCATCATTGGTACAACACCCTTTGCTGCTGCAATTGTTACTGCTTCACCCTTGTCCTGAAAATTGTTTCAAAAAAGATTGTAGAGGGACCCCTGGGTGGTTCAGTTAGTTAAGCATCTGCCTTTGGCTCAGGTCATGATCCCAGAGCCCTGGGATCAAGCCTTCAGCTAGGCTTCCTGCTCAGTAGGGAGCCTGCTTCTCCTTCTCCCTTGCCTCTCCCTGTGTAATAATCCAGATTATGCTAATAATGTAATAATGCTCCTGCATGCTCTCTCTCCCAAATAAAATCTTAAAAAAAAAATGTAGGTACTGTACTTGATGCTCAGTGTTTGCCACAAATAAAAATGTCTTCAAAACCAGAGATCAAAATCATGCCAAGTCCCCTGCCTCTGCTACAGTTTTACACATAATCATTTGGCAAAACGAGTTTTGAAAGTCCAGTCAATTTTTTTCTAGGATACTCTTTATTAGCAATAAAGGTTAGCCAAGAGTTTAGCCTAAGAGTAGTCATTAAGAAAGTTTCAAATCCATTCAGTTAAAAAGCTCAATAAATTAATATCAAAAAAGAAATACTGCTACCAGAGCACCTTGCTGAATTTGTACTCAGCTGCACACTAAAATAAATACCATACATATTTATACGTGATGGTTGTTGGGAAGAATATCAGGAGGGTAAACAACATTTGGGAAAACCAACAGCCATTTGTTTCTTTGTACCTGACCAAAAATATGTTCAGCTGGTATTTGTGCTACTACATAGATGGGCGCCTACAACCCATCTGATACTTCTGCTCTCATCCTCCTTCCCTGCAGAAGGGAAGGAGCAGACAGATCAGAAACTATGCCTAAGTCCCAAAATGCCACAGCAAAACCAGAAAAGTATCCTAACGGAAGAGAAACTCCGTGTCACTGGGAACAGGATTAGCTCCGACTTTTTGTTTCTGGATGGCAAATGGGAAATGTTTTGTAGGAAAATAGAAAGACTAAGTAAAATACAATTCCCACTCTCAATTGTTTTAAACCCTAGTTTGAAAGTTAATCAGGTTAGTGCACTTCTGTGGGAAGAACTGGGACTTTTTGAACTCTGGTTTCTTTCCAGATCTTTTACAAAAATAGAAATAAAATTTCCATAACTATTTTCTTACTATTCCATTGTGTTTTTCCTTCATATTGTAATTCATTGATTTTTTTTTCCCTCCCAGTTTATGTTTCTTTAAATTCAGATAGGAGGCAGGGAAATTCCTTAGCAAATAGTATTTGATGCCACAAGACTATTTTAATTTAAATTTATTATAAATAATAATTCAATGAAACAAACAAATGTCTATTGCATTTTCAATGATAGGGACAGCAGGGGAATATTTCAGTATTTTGTTTCCAGTGATTTATTACTGAACATTCACAAACATACTACAAATGTGGAAGAATTATAGAATTAAAACCAGTTAGAGTCTTCAATTAATATTTTACTATATTTTCTTCATTATGTATCTCTAGTTATCTGCCCTATTTGGGGATTATGTAATCAGAAAATAAGAATCAGCTGAAAAACATTTAGAAAGGGCATAACTGAGTAGAAATCTCCCCAACCTTAATAATGTTTTCAACATTTTGACTTTGCTTTTTCCTTTCTAAAATTACTATAAAAATGTGGATAATGTTTGAAGTAAACACTGGGATTATGACTCATATCTCAAATGTTTTCTGCAGGTTTTCTCATGTTTTTCAATAAAGTAGGATTTGTTGAGCAGTAGAGGACAAAGGGTTATCATTGAGTATCAGACTAATATATAAAGCTCCTTACATGCCATCACACTGCCCTCGATTTTTAAATAATGGGATTTTATAAAAAGACTGAATAAAGGACTCTAAAGCGATAAACTACAGAGAGATACAAGACGCTATTGCCAAAAACAGATAGCACTCAATTAGTTTTTTAAAAGGCATTCTTATCACATCTTCTCCTAATATTAGCTTTCTCAATAAACAATAGCCTGCTGCAATATTGCCAGGGTTGCCCAGCTGAGATGACAATGTGCAATGACAGATGATCAGGACCATCGAATTGTTGATGTTATTCACAAATGGCACTCACTGGCCCTTCGGTTTTTAACATTATTCTATGACTCTAACATGAAACCAGATTAATATTTATGTGGTAAGAGAGATGAGAAATGCATTTTCCTGCAATAAAAAAGGAACTAAAAATATTTTGTGGGTCCGTTTTCAGCTACTAACTTTTATCTAATTGAGTTTGAGATGTACATAAAAAGCAACAAACACAAATCTTTCTGCTTTTTAAGTAGGCTTTAAATCTTGTATGATATTCAAGAATTTAGTTAAGGTTTTCAGATTGTATTTGCTATAAACAAAGGAAAAAACAGAGAAGGAGACTATCTCCATAATTTTAGTGTAGTAATGTCACCATTCACACTAGGTTATGCCAGTCTCTGTTATTTAAACATGTTAATTAATACATTAAACTACTAGTCAAATTAAAGTTTAGAGTATTATACAATCTGTTCTTTTTATCCAGAATATAGAAAATTTCTCGTTTTCAAACTAAAAGAAAAAGTTGGTATTTTAAACCGTCTAACTAAAAACTACGTTCACGATATTTGGGTATATTGGCCAACTTGACAGTGTTGAATCATTTGACTTTCTGGAAGGAAATTTAAATCTTATTTAGATTCTAGAAGAAAAGTAGGACATGTCAAAATCTTTGTAACATTAAAATATCTGCGATTCGGGGCGCCTGGGTGGCTCAGTGGGTTAGGCCGCTGCCTTTGGCTCAGGTCATGATCTCAGGGTCCTGGGATCGAGTCCCGCATTGGGATCTCTGCTCAGCAGGAAGCCTGCTTCCCTCTCTCTCTCTCTCTGCTTGCCTCTCTGTCTACTTGTGATCTCTCTCTGTCAAATAAATAAAATCTTTAAAAAAAAAAATATCTGCGATTCAAGACAGAAAGCAATTATTAGCTCATGATAAACAAAAAATTTCTTAACATTATCTGTAATGCCCTGAAAATTGTGTCCCCTTCCTATCTTCCCAATATCTTATGGAATGATATTCACAAGGTTTCCAGATGAGTCAACTGTCTAGTTTTCTCCAACCTTAATGAACTGCCTCTTTTCAGAAATTTTAGGATTCTCCATCCTTCTCTCTGACTTGGTATCATATTCTGTGCCTTGAACACTCATCTATGTCCTTATCCAATTCCCTGTCTTTAAAGATCATAAATTTATTAATGGCGATCAAATTTATATCGCCAGCTTCAGTAGCTCCTTAAACTCCAGATTCGGTAGGAAAGTGGGCTCCAGAATTCACTACATATCAAGGGAAAAGAACAATTTCAATGATGTGCTAGTCTAATAAGAACAGATTATACACATCTCTTCCCAATTCTGAATTCAGTGATATCTGATTAGTAGCCTGAAAGTGGCCACATTGGGACTATTTCACCATGAAAACCAGCAAATGGTACAAATCCTTACCCACTCCAGAACTAGCATAACAGCACACAAATGCCTGTGATAGTCTGGAAAGGCCCAAGAAAATGAGGGTCAACAAAATGCTGAGTAATTAAAATACCCTTGTGTGTGTGTGTTGGGGGCAGGGGGATATTGTTTTGGTTATTCCTTGAAGATCATTTTCTAAATCTATTGCTTCATTTTATTTAAAATATCTCTATACACACAAAGTTCCAAATCCTGATCAGCAGCTAGATTTTGTGGTCTTGGGATATTTAACCTATTCGTTCAGAAGGAATAACAAGGCTGGAGCAATATATGGAGATGGAGGAAACAAATTTAATTTCTTTAAGGATGATTTTACTAATAATTACTATCTAGATTAGGATCTGATGGTACTGCTACCTTTAACTCCCTCCCAGTGCAGATACTTAGATCCAGGAGGAGACACTTAACACAAACTGGCCAATCATTTTTTTTTCCCCTTCTGGAATTTGTGGGCCAGTTAGTTCTTGACAACCAAGTTGGAAAACCATATTTATGTATTCCATCTGACATTATTGCTGTGAAGAGAAATGTACTATAGAACAGAGGAAATCACAAAGAAACAGGGAGAATAAGACAAATATGCAAAGAGAAACAGTGCCAAGAGATCTCGTGGTCCTGGAAAGAGACAGCAACTTGCCATTTCATAACCCATAATTCCACATAGCATGGCTATTCTCCCTGCAGTGGGGTTTCATGTGCTTCCATTCTGTTCTTTAAATAAACACTCTTTTAGCTTAGAAGTTCTTATTAAAACTGCCATTTAAGATTTAGTTGAGGGGAAAAAAAAAAAAAAACAGTTCCTTAACATCCAGATATGGTATTACATTGACCTCTTGCAATTACCACTTAAGCGTGTAATAATCATCTCAAAATTCACATGTAAAAGTGATCTCCTGAATTTCATTCAAAGCTGCTTCATTCACATTTCATCTTCTTCAGCTCAGTAAATGTCTCCATCTTTTTTTTAGTTGTTCAAGCTAAAACTATTATATTTTGACTTTTTTTCTCTCACATAACTATATCCAATCCCATAGAACGTCCTGCTGAATATATTCAAAATCTGAGTACTTCTCATCACCTCCATTGTCACCAAGGTCTTCCAAGCCATTATTCTCTCCTGCCTGGATTATTGCAAGAGCTCTTAATAGTCTTGCTTCTGCCTCTCTCAACCTCCACCCTCCCCCAAGTCTATTTTCTACACAGCCACCAGAGTAAATCATCCCACTCTTCAGATCAACACTACATTAAGCTTCCCATTTCCCTCAGGCTAAAAGCCAAAAAAAGGTACAATGACCCCACCACCCTTTTAGCTCTGTAACCTCACCTCCAACAATTCACCTCTTTATTTATTTCCTTCCAACCATATATTCTCCCCCTGCTTTCTTGAAATACTCTAGCCACCCTTCTTTTCAGGCTCTTTGTCTTTATTGTTCCATTTGCTTCTTAGAATTTCTCCTCAATTGTCTGTTCAGTTCAATTCCTCAACACCTTCAGGTGTTTGCTCAAATGTCACCTTATGAATGAGATATTCTTGGCCATTTGATTTAAACTGAAGTACCACCTTCCCCTTGGGGCATCTTAGCCCCTTTCAGCCATATAATTTACAAGCATATAACACAGTATATATTTAATTCATTTTGTTTCCTTCTCTCCACTAAAATATAAACTCTCTGCTGGCAGAAATTTTTGACTATTTAGATCACAACTGCATCTCTCTGTGCCTAGAAAGGTGCCTTGCATATAGTAAATGCTCAATAAACCCTTGAATAAATGAATGAGTAAATTCAGATAAGAAATAAAAATGCTTGTGGGGGTGAAGTTGGAAGAATAGCTGAATTACACAAACTATTTGCCTCCACTGCCCTAATTCAGTGGAATATTGCCAGCTCTTTGTTTTGTTCTATTTAGATTCTGCATCTGTGTAGATTTCGTTTCCAAAATTTGTGGATGTATAGTAATTTAGTCAGGAAAAAAGTTGTTTCCATGGATGCCTGGTAAACTGATTACAATGAAACTGGCACTGAGTTCTATAATATGACACCATGGTATATTATAACTCTAATTTACACTATAAAGTTTTTCTAGTGGCAGAATGAGTACTTTCCCAGGTCTTTTTTTTTTTTTTTTAAACAGAACTTAGATAAAAAGCCTATGTTGTATCTGGCATCTGATCACTCATAGCAATCTTCTCAGATAAAAACACAATGTCAGTGAGAAGAAAGGAAAAATATCCTGCAGAATAGAAGGGAATAATCCCCTGCAAAACTGTCTCTGGATGCTAATGAACCAACAATAAAGGTCCTATTGTAAAATTGTTTTGAGTGATATTATTCATATTAAGTTTCAGTGATGCCAAAGGCAGAATCACCCTGAGGCTTGGATACATCAGTTAGGATGACACATATTTAAGCTCATCGATTTTAATAATGGTTGGTGCATCTAGTTTATATCAGAATGAAAAATTGGAAACTTGAGTTTTATTTTTAGTCTTATTTTGACATTATTGATCATATTCTTGAGCAGGAAAAAAAAAGAAAATTATATTGAGGCATCAATACCCTAAAATACACACAAACATATATCCTAATGAGACAATACCAGCATTTAAAGGACGTGGATTCCCCCTACCCGTCTCCAGGCTGAAAGAGTAACATGTGTTTATTTTGAATTTCTTGTGTCCTCATACTCTAAGATTTTGAAGTCTGGTTAGATTGGTAATTGCTTCCATTGCCATATGTAGACACTTTAAATAATGATGTAGGTGATAGGAACTGGAGACAAAAATCATAGTCAATATATTTTGACTTGCTCATAAATCTAGGAAATTTAGAAAATCTCTGGTCATTAAGTAATGTTTGAAATCATATGTAGATAATGAATTCCTCTATGGCCCTCCAAGGATAATACAGACTCCAAATTAGACACTAGAATTTTATACTACACGAATGTGATACTGAGATCAGATGGTCAGTGTTTTGGCCTATTTGATAAACCACCACGACAAAATTCTGTTTTTTAAATGTACAATTAAAGTTATGCCACAAACTGAGTAGCTGATTTCAGAAATTCTTAAGTGTTCAGCTATAAAACTGAGTATTAAATTTGAACAATTGGATCTTTTTGGCCAACTCTATGGAAGGGCTAAACTTCATGGGCTAAATTCCTCCATGATTAATCCTCATTCTTTGTAGAACATTCTGAAATATGTCCTATATTAAAAATTCTTACAAAGTTACAGTTTCTATTAATGTAAAGATCATATAGGATAGATAATGAAAAGTATGTCTTCTAATAAAATTTGAGACCTAAGAAGAACACTAGTGATTAACTTCGCTCAATTTTTTTTTAATTTTACAGATAAGAAGTTCAAATCCAGAAAAGCAAAGAAATATGGATCCATATTAGTAGTTATAATTGCATACTGTGACTAAAGGGGATCTGAATATGCTATCCCAAAATATGTCAACCTAGCAAAAGGATGATTTTGAGCTGAAGACAACTCAAAAGCAACAAATGCAAGAAGTCTCTGCTCTCCCCCTTTCTTCCTAAAAACAGGCATGTGTTCTCTTTGGTAAAGGTATTCTCCTCCCCTCTCCTGTAACAGGAAGAAGAGAATGACTCTCAAATAAATCCAAGTTTTTCAAGTTTTCTCTAGGTCTACTGTAATTCAAAGTGCAATCATCAACCACATCTACTATTGCATTACTTGAGCACTTAGAAGCACACTTGACACACACTAAATTCTCAATAAATATATTTGAATAAATAAATGATTGACAGAACTGGATTCCTCTCATTCTTTTTGTTTATCCTCTAATTCATTTTCTAAGGGACACAGTGATCTTCTCAGTTCTCTGAAATTATCATGTCATTCTCCTTATTGGCTTTCCATTACTTTTTGAAAAAAAATTAATAAGCCTTAAAAGGTCTTGCATGAATGGATTGGTTAATGCTCTATCTTGTACAAAACAAGATGAGAAATGTGAGTCTGTGCACTTGTAATTTATTACCACCATATAGGATTTGCACTGTGATGTCAACCCCAACATTGAATAATTGGGAACTGTTGAGTGTGCCATACTTCAGTGGATGCAAGAAGAGAGATTATTGGAGGAAAGGTGATCCCGGATGACACAGACTTTTTAAAATAAAATTGGGAGTTATAAATATTTTCAGACACAAAAGGAATCTAAAAGTCCATATACTTATCACATAGATCTAACAATTATAAATATTTTATTTTACATTCCTTATTTTATAGCTAAGAGTATCTTAGGGGAAAGGTTAAACTTTATGTCACTTCATTTCACACTTTTAATGGGTACCTTAACAATACGCACGCTTGCTTATAAATTATAATGTCACTATCACATCTAATCAAAAAAAAGTTAAGAGTTCCTTGGCATTGTCTGATTTAAAAGTCATACTCAAAAATTCAGTTTTTCAAAAAATGTCCTTTTTTGCATATTAATTACTAGAATCAGGATCCAAACAAGATCCCTACATTGTGTTTGGTTATGTCTCCCAAATCTCTTAATGGGAAGCAGTCCTCTTTCCCAACTTTTAAAATCTTATCCTACTGACTTGAAGACACAGTGTTTTGTCCTATAGAATCTCCTGTATTCTAGATGTTTCAGTTTGATGCAATTGTCATCTTATTTAATTTGTTACCACAAAATTTTCTATAAATTGAAAGTTATCCAAAAAATTTGAATAAATTCAGATTTAATGTCCTCCTGTAATTCTTCCCACCAAAAACAATGAAATGATGCTATGTATTTCCCATAACATTACAGAAGAGGCACATAATATCTAATTATCTCCCTCTTAGTGATACTAAAATAAACATCAGTTCAAGTGGTGACAGACTGACCCCTCCATTACAATATTACCAATCACACTTTTACCCCATAGCTTCATTCTTTGCTGATCTTCGTCTAAATTAGTTTTTAAGGGTTTGCAAAATGATAATTTTCTAATTCTATCAATTCTTCCATAATTATTTGTTGGAATATCTCTGTAAAAACAACAACAAAGTTTCCCTTGTCAACTAAGATCATTTGTTTATCCTAAAATAAATGGCTCATATAGATAAAGCAGAAATATTCCTGTCTTCCCTTAACTGACAATAGCTGCTGGTCCAGGGCCTAGTCTGTGTGTGTGTGTGTGTGTATGTTTCTATAGCTTCGTTGAGATATTTCACATACTGTAAATTCACAATATACAGTTCAATGGTTTTCGTTTACAGAGTTGTGCACTCATCATCGAAATCAAATTTCAGAACATTTTCAAAACTCTTAAAAAACTCCTGCTCATGCAGTCAGTTCCTACTATCCCCACTCCCTAGTCTTAAGGAACCACTAAGCTGTCCCTATAGACTTGGCTGTTCTGGCTATTTCACATAAATGGAATCATGTAATGTGTCACTCTTTGTGACTAGTGTCTTTCACTCAGCACAACATTTTCAAGGTTTATTTATATTGGACCATGTATCAGCAATTCATTCTTTTTATTGCTGAATAATATTCTATTGGATTGATGAAACATATTTTGTTTATCCATTTGGGTGCTATTATCAATAATATTGCTATGAACACCTGTATATGAGCTTTTATATGGGCTTATCTTGGATAGATATCTAAAAGTAGAATTGCTGGGTCATATTGAAATTCCATGTTTATCTTTTTGAGTAACTGTCAGACTGTTCTCTAAAGTGGCTGTATAATTTTACATCCCTTCCAGCAATATATGAGTGTTATGATTTCTCTGTCTCTTCAACAACACTCATTATTGTCTGTCTTTTTATTTTAGCCATCCTAGTGGGTATGGAGAAGATTTTAATTATGCTTTTGATTTTCACTTGCCTAATTACTAGAATTGCTGAGGATATTGAATATGCTTACTCACTAATTGTATATCTTCTTTGGAGAAAATTTAATTCAATTCTTTGCCTATGTTTTATTTTGCCACAATTCCAGGGGATTACAACTCACAGTTACAATGTTATTTAACCTTAGTTACTACTAACAATCTTATCTGCGTCTACATTCACACTGGGGGTAAGTGCTTCAGCATATGAATTTGGAAGGAACACAATTCAATCCATAGCAATCATGCTGTCTTGATTGCATTTAAGTTTTCAAATCATGAATTCTCCAGTTCCAGCAAGAGCTCCATTGTTTTTCTATTTGTTTCATTATTTCCTCTCTAACCTGTTTTTTTTTTTCCTTCTGTTTTTTTCTTTCTGATTCTCAGAGTGGAAAGGTAGATTGTTGATTTGAGATCTATCTTCTTTTTAATAAAGAGCATTTGAAGCTATACATTTCCCTCTTAACACTACTTTAGTTGTACATCAGTTTTAGCAGGTTTTCATTTTCAGTCATCTCAAAGCATTTTCTAAAATTTCACTTGTGATTTCTTCTTTGATACATTGGTTATTTAGGAGGGTGTTGTTAATTTTCCACACACTGTGAATCTCCCAAATTTTCTCAACATTGATTTCTAATTTAATTACATTGTGGTCAAAGAACATATTTTGTATGATTTTAATATTTATAAATGTATTGTGTCTTGTTTTATTGCCTAGCACTTTATCTATCCTGGAGAATGTTCTCATTGCCCCTGAGAAGAATGAGTAATCTATTGCTGTTAAGTGTTGTGTTCTACAGATGTCTAAAGTCTAGTCGGTTTTTAGCCTTAAGTTTTCCATTTCCATGTTGATCTGCCTAGTTGTTCTATCCATTATAGAAAGTGGAGAATTGAAGTCTCCAATTATTATTGCTAAATTATCTATTTCTCCCTTCAGTTCTGACACTTTTTGCTTCATGAAGTTTGGGGCTCTGTTAGCAGGTGAATTCATGTTATAGGTATTTGGCCAATGTTCTTGACAACATCATATTAGCAATCAGCTTGTTTTGCTAACTTAAAAGCAATGATTATATTAATATTTCCTGTTGAGGGGTGCCTGGGTTGTATAGTTGGTTAAGCATACAATTCTTGGCTTCAGATCAGGTCACAATCTCAGGGTTTTGAGATTGGGTCACATGTCTGGCTCCATGCTCAGCTTACTGTCTGCTTGAGGTTTTCTCTACCATTCCCTGCACCCTTCCGGCTCATGCTCTCTCTCTAAAATAAATAAATAAATATGTGAAAAAATATATATATACTTCCTGCTGATCCTGATAACTACTTTATTCCCAATTAATAAAAATTAGAGGGATTTTATCATATGTGTAAACTTCCTATACCCCAATACAATATTTTCCATTAGGAAATGTGTGAAATAAGCCAATTCCTGACATATATGATGCTATAGCTCAAAATCAACCTTTCTCTTACAAAACAGATTCTTTAAAATAATCCAGTTGACTTGTAAATATAAAACACCACCATGATATACATTTTTTTAAGGATTATGCAGTGGAATGAATAAAGGTTATCAAATCTAAATAAATGGCAAAAACCATGCAAAAATTAAATGCAGTCAAGAAATGATCACAAATGAGGAATGGATCAGTTTTAAGAGAAGTTCATGACTGATAACTGATGCATAAGCCCTAGAGCACTTTGCAAGTATGTTCTATTAAGACACTGAAATTGAGGAGAAGAGGAGAGGGGAGATAGAAAACTCGGGTCCCATACAACCTGGAGATTCTATGACCCCTTATAAAAATCATGAAAATGCAGGAGGAGGAGTCAAGATGGCGGAGAAGTAGCAGGCTGAGACTACTTCAGGTAGCAGGAGATCAGCTAAATAGCTTATCTAAAGATTGCAAACACCTACAAATCCAACGGGAGATTGAAGAGAAGAAGAACAGTAATTCTAGAAACAGAAAATCAACCACTTTCTGAAAGGTAGGACTGGCGGAGAAGTGAATCCAAAGCGACTGGAAGAGAGACCGCGGGGGGAGGGGCCGGCTCCCGGTGAGCGGCGGAGCAACGGAGCACAAAATCAGGACTTTTAAAAGTCTGTTCCGCTGAGGGACATCGCTCCAGAGGCTTAACCGGGGTGAAGCCCACGCGGGGTCAGCGTGGCCTCAGGTCCCACAGGGTCACAGAAGGATCGGGGGTGTCTGAGTGTCGCAGAGCTTACCGGTATTAGAACAGGGAAGCCGGCTACAGAGACAGAGCCGAGGAGTAAGCTCTAAACTCGGGGTTACCTTGAACCTGTCGCAGGCTCGGTCAGCTCAGAGCACAGGTGGAGGCCAGGGTGACGGAAGTAATTGGGCGCTTTTCTCTGAGGGTGCACTGAGGAGTGGGGCCCCGGGCTCTCGGCTCCTCCTGGCTGGAGACCGGGAGGCCGCCATCTTCATTCCCGTCTTCCAGAACTCTACGGAAAGCGCTCAGGGAACAAAAGCTCCCGAAAGCAAACCCAGCAAACCCGAGCAGATTACTCAGCCCGGCCACTGGTAAGGGCAGTGCAACTCTGCCTGGGGCAAAGACACTTGAGAATCACTACAACATGCCCCTCCCCCAGAAGATCAATGAGAAACCCAGCCAGGACCAAGTTCACCTACCAAGGAGTGCAGTTTCAATAACAAGGAGAGTGGCGGAATACCAGAGGAGAAGAAAGCAAAGCATGGAACTCATGGCTTTCTCCCCATGATTCTTTAGCCTTGCAGTTAATTTAATTTTTTTTTTCTTTTTCAATTTTTTTTTCTCTTCTTCTGCTAAATTTTTTTAACTTTTACCATTTTCTTTTTTAACGTTTTTTAAATAGTTTATCTAATACATATATATATTTTTTCTTTTTATATTTTTATCAGCTTTCTTTTTTTAATAGTTTCTTTTTTTTTTTTTTTTTCTTTCTGAACCCCTTTTAATCCACTTTCTCCCCGCTCACGATGTGGGATCTCTTCTGATTTGGCTAAAGCATATTTTCCTGGGGTTGTTGCCACCCTTTTAGTATTTTACTTGCTCCTTCATATACTCTTATCTGGACAAAATGACAAGGCGGAAAAATTCACAACAAAAAAAAGAACAAGAAGCATTACCAAAGGCTAGGGACCTAATCAATACAGACATTGGTAATATGTCAGATATAGAGTTCAGAATGACGATTCTCAAGGTACTAGCCGGGCTTGAAAAAGGCATGGAAGATATTAAAGCAACCCTCTCGGGAGATATAAAAGCCCTTTCTGGGGAAATAAAAGAACTAAAATCTAACCAAGTTGAAATAAAAAAAGCTATTAATGAGGTGCAGTCAAAAATGGAGGCTCTCACTGCTAGGATAAATGAGGCAGAAGAAAGAATTAGCGATATAGAAGACCAAATGACAGAGAATAAAGAAGCTTAGCAAAAGAGGGACAAACAGCGACTGGATCACGAGGGGAGAATTTGAGAGATAAGTGAAACCATAAGACAAAACAACATTAGAATAATTGAGATTCCAGAAGAAGAGGAAACAGAGAGGGGAGCAGAAGGTATGTTGGAGAGAATTATTGGAGAGAATTTCCCCAATATGGCAAAGGGCACAAGCATCAAAATCCAGGAGGTTCAGAGAACCCCCCTCAAAATCAATAAGAATAGGTCCACACCCCGTCACCTAATAGTAAAATTGACAAGTCTTAGTGACAAAGAGAAGATCCTGAAAACAGCCCGGGAAAAGAAGTCTGTAACTTACAATGGTAAAAATATTAGATTGGCAGCAGACTTATCCACAGAGACCTGGCAGGCCAGAAAGAGCTGGCATGATATATTCAGAGTACTAAATGAGAAAAACATGCAGCCAAGAATACTATATCCAGCTAGGCTATCATTGAAAATAGAAGGAGAGATTAAAAGCTTCCAAGACAAACAAAAACTGAAAGAATTTGCAAATACCAAACCAGCTCTACAGGAAATATTGAAAGGGGTCCTCTAAGCAAAGAGAGACCCTCAAAGTAGTAGATCAGAAAGAAACAGAGACAATATACAATAACAGTCACCTTACAGGCAATACAATGGCACTAAATTCATATCTCTCAATACTTACCCTGAATGTTAATGGGCTAAATGCCCCAATCAAAAGACACCGGGTATCAGAATGGATAAAAAAACAAAACCCATCTATATGTTGCCTACAAGAAACTCATCTTAAACCCGAAGACACCTCCAGGTTTAAAGTGAGGGGGTGGAAAAGAATTTACCATGCTAATGGACATCAGAAGAAAGCAGGAGTGGCAATCCTTATATCAGATCAATTAGATTTTAAGCCAAAGACTATAATAAGAGATGAGGAAGGACACTATATCATACTCAAAGGAACTGTCCAACAAGAAGATCTAACAATTTTAAATATCTATGCCCCTAATGTGGGAGCAGCCAACTATATAAACCAATTAATAACAAAATCAAAGAAACACATCGACAATAATACAATAATAGTAGGGGATTTTAACACTCCCCTCACTGAAATGGACAGATCATCCAAGCAAAAGATCAACAAGGAAATCAAGGCCTTAAATGGCACACTGGACCAGATGGATATCACAGATATATTCAGAACTTTTCATCCCAAAGCAACAGAATACACATTCTTCTCTAGTGCACATGGAACATTCTCCAGAATAGATCACATTCTTGGTCCTAAATCAAGTCTCAACCGGTATCAAAAGATTGGGATCATTCCCTGCATATTTTCAGACCACAATGCTCTAAAGCTAGAACTCAATAACAAGAGGAAATTTGGAAAGAACCCAAATACATGGAGACTAAACAGCATCCTTCTATAGAATGAATGGGTCAACCAGGAAATTAAAGAAGAATTGAAAAAATTCATGGAAACAAATGATAATGAAAACACAACGGTTCAGAATCTGTGGGACACAACAAAGGCAGTCCTGAGAGCAAAATATATAGCGGTACAAGCCTTTCTCAAGAAACAAGAAAGGTCTCAGGTACACAACCTAACCCTACACCTAAAGGAGCTGGAGAAAGAACAAGAAAGAAACCCTAAACCCAGCAGGAGAAGAGAAATCATAAAGATCAGAGCAGAAATCAATGAAATAGAAACCAAAAAAAAAAAACAATAGAACAAATCAATGAAACTAGGAGCTGGTTCTTTGAAAGAATTAATAAGATTGATAAACCCCTGGCCAGACTTATCAAAAAGAAAAGAGAAAGGACCCAAATAAATAAAATCATGAATGAAAGAGGAGAGATCACAACGAACACCAAAGAAATACAGACAATTATAAGAACATACTATGAGCAACTCTACGCCAACAAATTTGACAATCTGGAAGAAATGGATGCATTCCTAGAGACATATAAACTACCACAACTGAACCAGGAAGAAATAGAAAGCCTGAACAGACCCATAACCAGTAAGGAGATTGAAACAGTCATCAAAAACCTCCAAACAAACAAAAGCCCAGGGCCAGACGGCTTCCTGGGGGAATTCTACCAAACATTTAAAGAAGAACTAATTCCTATTCTCCTGAAACTGTTCCAAAAAATAGAAATGGAAGGAAAACTTCCAAACTCATTTTATGAGGCCAGCATCACCTTGATCCCAAAACCAGACAAGGATCCCATCAAAAAAGAGTACTACAGACCAATATCCTTGATGAACACAGATGCAAAAATTCTCGCCAAAATACTAGCCAATAGGATTCAACAGTACATTAAAAGGATTATTCACCACGACCAAGTGGGATTTATTCCAGGGTTGCAAGGCTGGTTCAACATCCGCAAATCAATCAATGTGATACAACACATTACTAAAAGAAAGAACAAGAACCATATGATACTCTCCATAGATGCTGAAAAAGCATTTGACAAAGTACAGCATCCCTTCCTGATCAAAACTCTTCAAAGTGTAGGGATAGAGGGCACATACCTCAATATTATCAAAGTCATCTATGAAAAACCCATGGTAAATATCATTCTCAATGGAGAAAAACTGATAGCTTTTCCACTAAGGTCAGGAACACGGCAGGGATGTCCGTTATCACCACTGTTATTCAACATAGTACTAGAAGTCCGAGCCTCAGCAATCAAGACAACAAAAGGAAATTAAAGACACTCAAATCGGCAAAGAAGAAGTCAAACTATCACTCTTCGCAGATGATATGATACTCTATGTGGAAAACCCAAAAGACTCCACTCCAAAACTGCTAGAACTTGTACAGGAATTCAGTAAAGTGTCAGGATATAAAATCAATGCACAGAAATCAGTTGCATTTCTCTACACCAACAACAAGACAGAAGAAAGAGAAATTAAGGAGTCCATCCCATTTACAATTGCACCCAAAACTATAGGATACCTAGGAATAAACCTAACCAAAGAGACTAAGAATCTATACTCAGAAAACTATAAAGTACTCATGAAAGAAATTGAGGAAGACACAAAGAAATGGAAAAATGTTCCATGCTCCTGGATTGGAAGAATAAATATTGTGAAAATGTCTATGCTACCTAAAGCAATCTACACATTTAATGCAATTCCTATCAAAGTACCATCCATTTTTTTTCAAAGAAATGGAACAAATAATCCTAAAATTTATATGGAACCAGAAAAGACCTCGAATAGCCAAAGGAATATTGAAAAGGAAAGCCAAAGTTGGTGGCATCACAATTCCAGACTTCAAGCTCTATTACAAAGCTGTATCATCAAGACAGCATGGTACTGGCACAAAAACAGACAAATAGATCAATGGAACAGAATAGAGAGCCCAGAAGTAGACCCTCAACTCTATGGTGAACTAATCTTTGACAAAGCAGGAAAGAATGTCCACTGGAAAAAAGACAGCCTCTTCAATAAATGGTGTTGGGAAAATTGGACAGCCACATGCAGAAAAATGAAATTGGATCATTTCCTTACACCACACATGAAAATAGACTCAAAATGGATGAAGGATCTCAATGTGAGAAAGGAATCCATCATAATCCTTGAGGAGAACACAGGCAGCAACCTCTTAGACCTCAGCCGCAGCAACATCTTCCTAGGAACATCACCAAAGGCAAGGGAAGCAAGGGCAAAAATGAACTATTGGGATTTTATCAAGATCAAAAGGTTTCGCACAGCAAAGGAAACAGTTAACAAAATCAAAAGACAACTGACAGAATGGGAGAAGATATTTGCAAATGACATATCAGATAAAGGGCTAGTGTCCAAAATCTATAAAGAACTTAGCAAACTCAACACCCAAAGAACAAATAATCCAATCAAGAAATGGGCAGAGGACATGAACAGACATTTCTGCAAAGAAGACATCCAGATGGCCAACAGACACATGAAAAAGTGCTCCACATCACTCAGCATCAGGGAAATACAAATCAAAACCACCATGAGATATCACCTCACACCAGTCAGAATGGCTAAAATTAACAAGTCAGGAAATGACAGATGCTCGTGAGGATGCGGAGAAAGGGGAACCCTCCTACACTGTTGGTGGGAATGCAAGCTGGTGCAACCACTCTGGAAAACAGCATGGAGGTTCCTCAAAATGTTGAAAATAGAACTACCCTATGACCCTGCAATTGCACTGCTGGGTATTTACCCTAAAGATACAAACGTAGTGATCCGAAGGGGCACGTGCACCCGAATGTTTATAGCAGCAATGTCTACAATAGCCAAACTATGGAAAGAACCTAGATGTCCATCTACAGACGAATGGATAAAGAAGATATGGTATATATACACAATGGAATACTATGCAGCCATCAAAAGAAATGAAATCTTGCCATTTGCGACGACGTGGATGGAACTAGAGGGTATCATGCTTAGCGAAATAAGTCAATCGGAGAAAGACAACTATCATATGATCTCCCTGATATGAGGGAGAGGAGATGCAACATGGGGGGTTAAGGGGGTTGGAGAAGAATAAATGAAACAAGATGGGATTGGGAGGGAGACAAACCATAAGTGACTCTTAATCTCACAAAACAAACTGAGGGTTGATGTGGGGAGGGGCGTTGGGAGACGTGGGGTGGGGTTATGGATATTGGGAAGGGTATGTGCTATGGTGAGTGCTGTGAAGTGTGTAAACCTGGCGATTCGCAGACCTGTACCCCTGGGGATAAAAATATATGTTTATAAAAAATAAAATTTCAAAAAAAAATTTAAAAAAATAATGAAAATGCATATGGAGCAAATATCAATAGGGAGATATGAATGAGATTGAATAATGAAAAAAAAAAAAGCTATAGCTACTAAAATGTAATTTGTTAGTTCCTGTCATCTATAACCAATATCCACAGTGGTGCACAGAAGACGGGAGACAAGCTTTGACTCGCATAAGGTGAAGAGTTGGAATTATCTCCATATAATGTACTATATATATTATCTCCATATATAGTTCAACTTCAGTGAAAATCTGTCCATGGGGAAAATGCGGAAAAGGAAAAGACATAAGAATGTGTCTGATATAACCTGGACACTAGGCAGAAGAAAAAAAAAAAAAAAACCTTCATTGAGAATTTATAACTACAGTTCTTTTCTCATGGGTTTAGGATTATAATTTATGCTAACTATATGGTTCCAGAAACTCCAAACTCAGAAATGAATTTGCAGTTGCTCCATGATAAGGGTGTCCCAGAAATCTGGAAAGAAGCCATGGCAAATCTTTTCTAAAGGATTTATAATCTCAGAATCCAAAATTTACATAATGCCCCAGTAAATATGCAGCCATCAGAGAATGCAGAACACCACATTGCCGATTTTGACTCTCTAAAAGTTCAAATTTTACAAATATATGAGATGTAATGAAAGTTAATTAAAGTTTAAAGAACTAAGATTGAACTGAAAAGATAAACAAATAATAAAATACTATTAAAATATCAAGTGATGTGGAAAAGAGCTAAGTGGATTGCTAGAGATGAGGAATACAATAATTTCAATTATAAACTGCCTTGTTGGTTACATTGCAAAAGTAGACATTGTTGAAGAAGAATGAGTAAACTAGAAGAAATTGAGAAACATAGCAAAAGTTGATGAAAGATAAGTTATGAGATGTGAAGAAAAGAATGAGAAGTTCCAATGTAAACTTAAAGGAGCTTTAAAAGGAAAAGTGTATAACAGAAAAGATGAAATGTTCTTAAGAACAGTGTGTGATAATTTTTAAGAATTTAATAAAATATAGAAATTTAAGATTCTGGCATACAAACAAGACAAATAATTTTTCTACATTGAAATACCTCTTAGTGAAGTTGTAAGAAATCAAAGACCAGGGAAAGACTTCAAAAAAATGAGAAGACAACATACTTACATAAAAATGAATGGCAATATAAATGGCAGCAGGGCATGGCTGAGATACTGAGAAAAAGTCAGTATAGACCAAGAATTAAATATAGGGCTTAGCTATCTAACATCCATGACCAAAACAGAAATAAAAATAATTTCAGATAAATAAAAATGAGAATATTTACCATCAACATAGGTTCTAAAGGACATTCTAAAGGATATATTTCTGGAAAAAGAAGATTCCCAGAAGGAAGTCAGAGATGCAAGAAGAGTTGATGAACAAAAGAAACTGGGAAAACAAAAAATCTAAACAAATAATAGTATATAAAACAACAAGCAGGTGAAAATAAAAATACTGAATAATAGTTTCCAAATCAGTACATCTGATTTCCAATACATTCTCCCTTCTTATTGTATTGTTCTTGGCATGCCCAATGCTATTTTTATTCAAATTGATTTTAATATAACCTTTTTTTGTTATTCTTCTCTTTGTAAACTTATGGATAATTTAACATAATCTTGATGGGTGTCCTACTGCATTTATTTTGATGGGTACATTGAGGGTTTATTTAATTTGTTCTTATCTTAAATGTTTAGAAATTTTTCTTCCATTGTTTCTTTCATAATATAATACCTTCATTTTTTCCCATCTTTTTGCAATTCTAAAATTTCGGTTTTGACTGATCCTCTAATTTTACATTTTGTCCCCATATTACTTTTTTTCTTATTTTTGTGTACTTCATCCTTTTCTTTTGAAAGAGGTTATCTTGCAATAGTTCTTGTTATTGTTTAATGTTTATTATATTATTGGTTTCCAAACAATGTTTTTGTTCTTTGTTGTTCTTGGTTTCACTTATGTACTTCCTCAAGTTTGTTCAGTCACTTCTTCTGGGCCCTTGACTACTTATTTTATGAAATGCTCTGGTAGCTCATCTCTCTTTCCTAGAACAAACAGATATCTTGGCATTTCTTGCACTGAGGTCTCAGGTTCCATGACCTCCAGGGTGCCTGCCAAGGTGGGAGTCCCTGCAGATTGGATGTCCAGGTCCCATTCAACTAAATCCAGTCCCGTTACTTGCAAACTAGCCTGAAGCTCATCGCATCTGGCTTCCACAGCAGCAAATACATTACAGCATCTAAAGGATGAATTTGAAATATCTAAATAGTTTTGTATATACAAACTCCTCATCTTGAGAAAGGATTAATTGAATATTTTTACCTAGTTATTCATTAAGTCATGCCAAAGAAAGGGACTTAAATCTCTCTTCTAGAGAATTTGCAATTACATTAACTTGAGGTTCATATCACTGCTTCCAGACAAGTTTTTTTTTTGTTTTGTTTTGTTTTTTGCCTACAATTTAACAGACACAGAAAATCTTAGAAATAAATCCCACCAAATAAAAGCTAGCTAAGAGAACAAGAGCACATGTCCACAAATAGGTATCTAAAGCTGCCCCAGTGAAATTTAAGAATATAATTAGAGGCCAATTCAAATGGGAAAGATGTCACAAAGCAAAACATATAAACATATCTATAGCTAACATTTGTTTTGATCACACGTTCCTCTGGGAAACACATGGCAACCAGGAAGAAAATCCTATTTTCACTGCCAGCAGCTAAAGGACTAACCTGCCTTGGAATCCAAAGTATTAGGGGTGTTGTATGTGTTTTAAAACTCAGCAAGTGCCACTTTACAGGAATAGTAGAGATCCACTTTTGCAGTAATGATAACTATTTCTATTATAGAAATATCATTTGCTGAATATAGCTTTCAGGCAAAAACACCAGTATGTGAGTTAATAGACTTCAGGTTCTAATTAAGTGCTGCTTTAAGGAAAATGGTTTACATATGTGTACCCTGGATTTAATGTTTTATTTAAGCATAGCTTGTTTTGTATAACAAAGGATGGAAAATATAAAAGTATAAACTGAAAGGTATCTCAAGGGGTTATACATCGCTTCTCTTTAACCACTGGAGAATTGTACAACACACCTGTCATGGGGTTGTCTGTTCTTTGCCAAAGAGTGAGGGTGAATCTTAAATTATTCCAAGTAGCTCATACGATTTCCTACAACCATTTCTATCAGGAGACAGAAAAGTATTTTGGGAACAATAAAGTGCTATGCAAATGCAAGTTTTTATAATTAGTATTAAGACCTGTTCTCTATTCCCAGAAGGGGAAAATGACTAGACTTTTTGCATTTTATAAAAATTCCTGCAATCCTGAAAACACTAACATATTATTCTTCAGCTTTCTCTATACAAATAAAACTCACATTTTACTTTTCCCTAATTAGCCTTACTTCACAGTCTGATTTCATTCTCCCTGTTGGACAATTGTCAAACTTGCCATGCCAGAAATATAAAACAAGTAGTAAACTAGCAGAAACTGGGAGGATTTTTGTTATATTTTTTATATTTTCAAGAGATAAAGGTCAACATCTAAATTGGGTCAATCATATCTAATATTTGCATTTTAAGTTTTTACAACTTCTAATTATGAATATTTTAACATGAAAAATGAAAGAATACTGTAAGGAATGCCTACATCACCAGGTGGTCAACTTGATTCAATAATTACTAGTTTTTCTTATGGTTAATTATCTATCAAACACTCACATGTGCACACACACAATTACCCAATTGTTTTAAAGTAAGTTACAGATACTACATACTATTAATAATACAATTATGTCACCAAAAAAACACCAAAGTTTCATGCAAAGTCCGGTCCATGATCAAATTGTAATAGTTGTCCTGCAAATACCTTACCCACAATCTATATTTTATAGTTAATTAGTTTCTGGTTTAGCTCCCTAATTTTTTATTCTTTTCAGTACAGTTGATACACATTGTTACATTAGTTTCAGGTGTACAGCTAAGTGATTCCACAGGTTTATACATTATGTTATGCTCACCGCTAGTGTAGCTACCATCTGTCACCACACAACCCTATTACTACACCATTAACAATATATATAATATATAATTTATAATATATAATATATAATAATGTATAATGTATAACATATAACATATATATTATAATGTGAAGAGAAGCATTCTGTATGCAATTCTACACATTCTTTTGTTCATTTAAATTGTATTCTTGTGATCTCTGCATATCAGTGTATACTGGTCATCTTCATTTCTCTAACCTCGTGGGGTTACTGTGACTGTGGTTTACTATATGCAAAGTGCTTAGAACAATGCTTATAAAATAGCAAGCTCTCCATAAATGATAATTGCTGTCCTTTTAGAGAGATTATATAAGAATCCTGGAATTAGTGGAGAAAAACACCGTGTTGTTTTAAGGGAAAAGTGTATATAAACATACACACACATATATATAAAGTTATTCTAAGATACTTGTTAATGTAATGAAATATGACTGCAGAGATTGGACTGATTATCAAAAAGCAATAGCAACACCTTTGTTGTTTATCATCTTTAACTTGAGACTGAAAACCTTTACTACTCAACTCTCTGGCCTCCACTGCAGCTAGTGATGTCAGGAAACATTAGTATGGTCCATGAGAGCAGATGAGCATCCCAGAGTTTCTAATCATATAACGAAGCAAAGTGCCACTGGGACACTTTTAGAAATAAGGTTTGTTTGTGTTTATTTGTTCATTTTGCTCCTTCCTTCATCTTTCTGCCTACAACTCAACTCTGTAGTCTCATGGTACATGAGCTATCTTAAGACCTTAAGACAGGAAGCTTGAAGACAAAGTCTCACAAGTTAAAGATGGAAGAATGGAAAATAGAAAAAAAAGAAGAAAAAAACAAAGAACAAAACCTGAGTCCCCCATGGCACTGCAGAGTTGTTGTCTAACTCTATATTGTCTACAGATTTCATGTTATAAGAGACAAATGTATATGTTTTGGAAGCTGCTTTTTGTCTAGTTCCTGCTTTTTTTCAGCCAAATGCATTTTTTTAAAGATTTTATTTATTTATTTGACAGACAGAGATCACAAGTGACAGAGAGGCAAGCAGAGAGAGAGGAGGAAGCAGGCTCTCCGTGGAGCAGAGACCCTGATGTGGGGCTCAATCCCAGAACCCTGGGATTATGACCTGAGCCGAAGGCAGAGGCTTTTACCCACTGAGCCATCCAGGTGCCCCAGCCAAATGCATTCTTAATGGATACAGACAGAAATCAAAATGAAAATCTTAACAGAATTTTTTCAGAAAACATAATGTTCTTATTTTAAATTCCATTTTTGATCATTTGTAGTTGAGAATATCAAAGAACACTCAGAAAAAGAATGAGGCAAAACATTAATACTACCAGCCTTTCTGTATATTAAAATACATTTGAAATAAAAATAACTAAATTAGGGACACCTGGGTGACTCAGTTGGTTGAACATCTGACTCTTGATTTTAGCTCAGGTCATGATCGCGCAATGTTGGAATTGAGTCTGCTTCAGGTTCTTTCATCCTCTCCCTTTGCCCCTCCCCTGCTCTCATGTTCTCTCTCTCCCGAAAATGAATAAATAAAATCTTTTTTAAAAATAACAAATATTTTTATTAGTGTATCATTGGGTGACATATAAAGGATACATCAATGGAAGAGTATTAAAAGTAATAAATAAAGTAATAAATATCTAAAAGTATAATGCATGATAAATTAGGCATAACCAAAAGAAGAAGAAGGAAAGGTACATCAATTAGAAAATAATGAGATTTTCCCACACATCTTCTCACGTACAGTTTTACAGATTAATTCTTGTGGTAGACCACGTTAACAGAGAGAAACCAGCATGCCCTGTTCTGTGCTATTGCCATAAACTTCACTCTAGCAATTTTAACATATGTTGGAAGTGTTGACTGGTTTGTCTTTTAATACCACCTCCTAAAATACTACCTGTGGGTTCCATAAATGAACAATAAATAATTGAATGCCTACATACTTAGGTGTTTCTGGTTATGTAAAATTTATATTACTAAGACACACCCACCCTTAAAAACCTTGCAACCAATAGAGATATGATAACATAACCCTCCAAAAAAAAATCATACAAGTAGAATATGATAAATATGTTGTGGTGGATGCAAACAAAATATTCTGTGAATGTACAGTATTCAAATGAAACCAAGAAAGACAGAGGGAAATGTTTGTTTTTGTCAAATATGTGGATGGATATAATTTTAAAACTCATATATGTGATACAGAATAGTTTTTGTCTTTTGCCGGGTGATGGACTACTTTGAGATCCAACCCCTACCACTGCTATATACACAGACCAAAATTTTGCACACAATTTCAGGAGATTTAGGGATTCCTTTGAAGTTTGACCATGACCATGACCATGAAGTTAGACCATGACCAAGCAGACCTTGATCCAGATATTTGTAGCTAAGATTTTATCAGTATTTGCGTAATAAGTTATCTTGGTTGTGTCCTCAGATAAACTAGCAAACATCATATAGAAATATTTTTAATAGGACAGAAGCAGTGCTGCAGATCTATGATATAACAAATGTTATGTATTAAATACAGGTTTTAAACATCATATTTCAATGGTTAGGTAAGCATTTTGCTCACAAAACAGGTTAATAGAGCATGATACTTTTACAGTGATAAAATTATTTCTAAATGATTACTTTTCAGCACTGCTAATGAAAATGACAACTTTTCCAATGATTACATCATGAAAACACAGCATAATTTAAAGGTTACTTTTGTAAGGGTTGATAGTTTCCAGGAAATTAAAACATTTTGTCCATGTGATTTTGATTGAACATTAATTATATTTTAAGGCAAAATTATAAATGTTGAATTAGATCATGTGGAAATGGACTTAAAACACTTCTGTGGAAGAGGGAGGTTGCTGCATTAACATAATTTGTGATTTTTCATGATGACTATAGAGATAATTTGGGTTGAATAATCATCTGTTTGTTGTTGCTGTGACTGCTGACAGATACATGAATGCGAGCACAGAAAGAACAGGAATATATCTTTGGAAATTCAGGACTTAGTGAATGTCGTTAAGGCACAAACCAATATTTAGGTCCATGGGTCCCTCTTCTCTCAACAAATTTCCTTTTTCTATATTACCTAGGAAAATACCATTCTTATTGTGGGTTCTATGAAAACAGTTATTCCTCAGGATCCTCCACTTATACCTTTGTAGCAATTCAAGGCAGAAGAAACAGAGAGAGAGGTCTCCAGGTGCAAAATATATAAGGGAGTTTATGGTCAGTTGTGTTCAACTGAAAGTACAGTGCGTCTCAGAAATTCGCATTTGCAGGTTCTATACAGCCTTTGGGTAGATGTCTATTGGTTCTGAAAACGCTTCTTTAAACATATATCCAATATTAAACTCTGGGCTGTCACATACTCTTTCCTCTATGAAGGCAAGGGAGGAGAGTCTTGGCTTACAGAGCAGTGAGCCACCACCCAGTGGTAGTTCCTCAAGTTCAAGTTCCTCAAGTTTTTTCTAAATGCCTATGGGCATTTAGATACCATACATGAAAATTAGAAACTAACAGTCCTTTAATTGAAACTTGGAACTATGTGACTATAACATATTTCTCAGCTACTTATTAGGATCTTTCTCTATTCGGAGCATCCCATGTCACACAATTTAAAATAATTATGCCTCTATCTGTATGGTGACTCACAATTACAAGGCATTTTCACAAACATGGTTTTCTGTAAACTTCTTAACTTTTGAGTAGTGCTCTCCATTTTATAAATGAGGAAAGCTAGGTTTTCCAATGACAAATACCTAGTAACTGGCCAAGCTAGGACGTTTATCAAGGTCTTTCAACTCTGTTTGCGCACTATTTCCATTTCAACACGGTTACTTGCATTTTGTGATACATAAAATGTACTGCTGTTTTCATTTTTCATTATGAAATAATTTATCATAATTCTCAGAAGACATTCTTATTTGAAAATTCATCAAAAATATATCCAGTATAAGCATTTTTAAGTGAATGGAATATTTTGATTACCTTATGCGTTTTATTTCTTGAGACCGAATTTAGTTGGTGTTTAGTTCTTCTCAAGAGATATATTTATAGATCAAAACTACCTTTCCAGACTGCTGGTTTCTTTCCAAACAAAATTTCTTTTTACTTTCTTTCCTCTGGCACAAGCTTCTGCATGTAACAGCAGGAATACAAATTATGTCCAAAGCACTTACGTAGTTGGCAGAAGTATTTTCTCTTCTGCTATAAATTTATCAAACATTTTTCAAAACAGTAAATCCCTGAAAACAAGGGCTGAATTCCAAATAGGATCATCACAATTATGCCATTTACAATGTTTTAGTTAAGAGAATCTTCAATTATCTATTGTAAAATCCTAAGTTTGAGAGCAATAACAATTTGCTGTGGATCTGAACTGGCAGACTAATTTTCAGCTTCAGCAACTCTATTTTTTTCTTGAAACTTTAGGCCAATTTTTCACTATGGGAAATGCATTGCTAATTAGTGATCAGTTCCTGCATGGGTCTTTTTACACAATGTAAGACTATGCATGGCATTGCAGACGGCAGCATCATCATCAAATCGGGAGTATAATGGGACAGATGGAGGAGAAAGAAAAAGCTTTCGGGAGTCAGAAGACAAAATTGAGTGCGTACGACATCATTTATAATGTCCTTATGTGTGCAAATTCAATTAGAGGTAAAATATTGATTAGGTAGTTGATGTCACAGATAATACATTATGGAAAAGTAATTAAACATTTTCAATTTTTTCATTTTTTAAATAGTCACAACACTAGGGAAGAATTCAAGATGAATTAGTTAGAAAGTAAATGGTGCTGATATGAAAAATGAGTCAAATATGGACAAACAGCCAAATGAGTATTTTTTGTTAACTGCAAAGTATTCAGCAAGCATTTGTTAGCTGCCTAATATTTCTTAGGCATTTTGTCAAGCAAAATAGATACAATAATGAACACAGAATAAGACATAGTTCCTTCCCACAAAGAACTTTCACCTCTTCACAGCAGTGAACAGACTACTTCTTTGAAACACTTTGCACCATTGCTCAAATTCACCTGGGATTTATCTGGACTTACGGAGATATGACTGGGTATGCTGAGGCAACTCCAGCTGCCACATCTCTACTGACCAACCAACACACAAACTTGTTAGGATAGTAGCACAGATGACCACCATCAAAGCAAGGATTTTTTTAGGACCTTTCCAGACTCCACATATTTGGCCTTTGTCCTGTATTTCTAAGCTGTGCTTGAAACTATTAACCAGATGGAACCTTAGAGAAGAGTTTCTGGGCTCTTGACTGCTTATCGAATGAAAAGAATTCAAACATAAGTTTGGATAATACTCTTAAATACTACAATAGTTAAAAACCAAAAGCACTGAAACACAAAGGAGGTGGAGATGTTATAGGAAGTTCCTATTTATGAACATAGAGGTGGAAGAAAATATAAGAAATGCATATAGAGAAGTGTGTTTATTTCTTAGGGTAGAAAATAAAGTCTAGCAGCTGGTGGAATCTCAAGGAAAAAATTAAATCAGATATGGAATAAAAATCAGTACAATTAGCAACCAGAGATGGGAAAGTGTTTGGAGAATACAAAAAGAAATAAAAGAATACAGTCTCCAAGGATAAGGAGAAAAAATGGCACAGAAAATATGTACACAAGTATAGAGCTTTTCATAGCAGATTTTTATGGAAAAGGATGAATTAACCAGTTAACAACATCTTCTTCTGTAGAAAAAGCAGAGAAACTTATTTAACACAAAGATATGAACATAAATCTATACTTCATGTAGAAGAAAAATCTGAATAACCCAACAAATTGAATTTCTTTGCTAATGTTTCCTATTATGAAACAGCAATAATTCAGGAAATATATAAATACAATCTACCTTGAGACAGGAGAGTATGTTTTGGGATAAAAGGACACATCACTCCTTTAGGGGTTCTTTCCAGCAGACCTTTATGTTCAGAAGTGAAGGAACATTAGGCTATATAAGTAAAGAGAGGAGAAGAGGGGAGTAGGAGACTTCTAAGCAGCCAAAATAATAGGAAGATTGCATAAAATCACATTTCCCAATACAGTGCCTGACACATTTATTGATCAGTGAATTAGTCAAAAAGGAACTTTCTGGGCCCTCATTCTACAGCCACTTAACTTTTATTTTAAACACTTTCCTAGCTTTGCCATCTGTTTTCTTAGCCCACAAGAGATTAAGAGATGGAGATAAGTAACCTGATAGAAATAAGAAATGGCTGCCCTCCAGACACTGAAGGAAGAAATAGGAAATAGGGAAAAGAGACACTTGAATTGAAATCTGAAAGATGGGTAGGATTATCTAGTGAAGAAGGAAAGGAAAAGTATCCATGGTAGAGAGAACAATATGTACTGAGACTCTATGGCGGGAAGGAGTATGGAAGAGCAAGAGATTTAAAAAGAGATTTTAAAAGACCATAGAGCCTCAGGTCATGATCCCAGGGTCCTGGGATCGAGCCCCGAATCGGGCTCTCTGCTCGGCAGGGAGCCTGCTTCCTCCTCTCTCTCTCTGCCTGCCTCTCTGCCTACTTGTGATCTCTATCTGTCAAATAAAATAAAATAAAATCTTAAAAAAAAGAAAAAGACCATAGAGCAACGAGAACATCTGAGAACATAATGTACAATGAGGTTGGCAAAGGAGGGAGGGAGGTTACAGGCTATATTAAGACTTTTAGTCTCCATTCTAAGAGCAAGTTGAAGAAAAAAAAATGGCCTTAAGCAGAAGCAGAATCTGTAATATAATCAGATCACAGTAATCACACACATACAAACTAAATTATGTTCAAAGTGTTTCGTTTATGAATGCCTGGAATTATGGAAGTTGTTACATTTTCAGTGTTTTCCATTAAAATGACTGTGATTTAAAAATTGATGTTTCTATGGCAGATTTTAATTACCTAGGAAGTCAGACTGCAGGAAACAGTTAATTCTCAACAAAACCAGGATAAGCAGGTATTTTTCTATTTAAAATCTGACCAACTCATTGTGACATATGGAGTAATAAAGAAAATGAATAATGAATGTGTGCAATAGATGATTATTATGTTTACAGTATGACAAGTAGAATGGGTACAAAGTAATTGATGAATAATAAATGCTGATAAGAGGCATGAGACCTGTCCTCCTGAAACTCTAAGAACTCCCCTGAACTGATATACTATGCCATCCCTACTTAAATAAACAACAGAACTGCATCTCTTACCTTTGAATGCACTTGTTTCCTATCATATAAGAAACTCCCATTGGGGCACCTGGGTGGCGCAGTGGATTAAGCATCTGCCTTCAGCTCAGGTCATAATCCCGGGGTCCTGGGATAGAGCCCCATTTTGGGATCCCTGCTCAGCAGGGAACCTGCTTCTCCCTCTCCATCCCCCCCACCCCGGCTCATGGACTCCTCTCTCACAAATAAATACAATCTTAAGAAAAAAAAAAAGAGAGAATTCCCATTAGAAACCACAGCATTTTAAGAAATGACTTTAACAGTCATTCAAATCCTATTCTTTTGTGCTATAACAACAGGAAGGGAATCTTAAAGAGCTAAGAAATTTGTTTAAACTTAAGGTTCCACTAAGTTCCAAATACATCTTGATTACTATCCTCAGTGTGCTTGTATTTGTCCGTGTGTATGTGCATATAACATTGAATATTAGTTTGTAAAAAATCAAAAATTATCCTTTGAGGGTTTTCTACATTTTAATGTTATTTTTTAAGATAATACCATAGCAGAGAAATGCAACTGTTGTTACTTAAGAGCAGACTGTGTGCCTCAACTGATGTTCTCAGGCTGACCAGAAGTATGTAATGTGAAAAAACAGCAAAGTGGTCTAAAAGGTTTTTGTTGTTGTTGTTTCTTTGTTTTCTTTTTATGCTGTTTTAGAAAAACCTCACTTTGCTCAACCTAGCTAGTCAACATTTTGGTCTGATACATGCACGCTACACAACCTTTGACAAAATCACTTTCTGTGTTGCTTTTATTTTCCAAATGAGGCAGAGTTATATAAAGTGATCAACAACATTTCACAACCCTCCTGAAATGACAAAAATACTGCTCCATGTCATTCTGGGATACAGGATGTGCTCCCATACCAACAGAGGCCCTGAGCCAATCCCAGGGCCCTTGAAAACTATCCAGTTGGGTGACAAGCCAGGTCAGAAAATACTTACCGAGAAGAACCACAAAAGGTCCGTCAAGATGGGCCTCAGAGGACATTACAAATGGCTCTAGGATGGGTATAAGGGGTCGTGTGTAAATTGGAAGTACTGAAAGGCCTCACAGGGGTCAGACTGTTGCCCATGCCAGTCATCCCACAGCCCAGAAATTCGTGGTCTACACCAGAACGAGTCCACTCAGACATTCTGGCACGGCCTATGGCTGCACACTGAGTCATAGGATGTGGCAAATAGTCTAGCAATTATCATTCTGGCATCTCACAAAGCAAAACTCATGGGTTGCTTTTGTTCTATTTTGTGAAGGCCAAGCTGACAAACAACAAAACAAAAGATGGCAGGAAACTTTTTAAAAGTTTCTTCACCAAATCCCTCTTTGAAGTCAATTAGAAATTTGTGTGGTGGCATCCAGTTTAACTATTTTTTTTTTTAATAAATAAAGGAAAGGGTAGTGTGTTAAAAGGCTTGTGAGCAGTCTGAGTTTGCTTAATGATCTGCGATCCTGAAAATGTTCCCTTCCTTCCCTGCAGACTTTCCTCCCCCATTTGTGAAGACCCTCCAACCTTTTTCTAAAGAAGCGCACATCTCTGTAGGGGAGAGGTAATATGCGGAGGGTACAAGCACTCCCCCTGCCTGGTCAGCCCTATTCACACTGCATCCTGTAGCACACCCAGGCACTCCATCAGGACCAGCTCAATGGCGCTAAAGTCACCAGAATGCTCACATTTGCCCCCTAGCAGTCCTTGAAATCACGATGTTAACCATCACAGTTTATAGTACTATATTTATATAGCATGAAATGTGGTCCTAAATTATTAAAAATAAGCTTTCCCTCCTGTGGAGAAATTGTTCTGCAAATACAGAGCTGGCTAGATGATAGAGATAATATTTTCAGACATATTTTTCAGATATACTATTTCTATGTTCTATGTCATAGCATATGATATAAATCATAATGTGTAAAAATTCAATTTATCTCTGTAATATTTTCATTTTTTAATTAATAAACAGCTCATTGATGACAAAAAATTTGTACTGTTATATACTGGAATTCCAGACCAGGAAGATTAACAGTAGCATTCATATTATCATACATTTTTTTTTTAGTAGGAAAATTGCTCAGGTATCTCTGCCTTAATAAGACCTATTTTCAATGAGATTAAGGATAAAATTAGCAAAACTCAGACTTCTATCTTTATCTGATAATGTCTGGTGAAGGTGAAATTTTGTGGCTTTAATTAACTCTCTTCAGGAAGCGATCTTACTGACCAGTAGTCTCCGTAGACCGAGGACCTATTCCCAGGCCCTCGATACAGCAGTCTTTATTGATTTCACCTCACTAGACTTACATTTTTATATTGGAACTGTGTGTAATATTCTGATGAACAAATGAGCAAAACTCTCCTTTATTGTTGTTTTAGAGTATGGAGAAAAAAGAAATAATGAAAACTTAATTATCTCTGTATGGTTCAAAAAGCTAAAAGGTATCCTCCCCATTACCATGGATATGGGCATCCTGTTTATAATAATGATCTTTTCAAAGAAATTGAAGCTCATTAAAATCACCAATTACACAGTAGCACTTCTATTGCAATGTCCCATTAAATTTATAAAATTTATGTACCCTCAATATTTTGCTTTCAATAGTCTTTTGTAGCTGTTTTTTTCCTACAATATGTTTTTCAACTGTCATTTTAAATGATTAATATTTTAGTGTATTTTAAAACAAGATACAGATTCTATTCATTACAGTTCTGTTGGAGAAAACATAATTGTTTAACAGTTTAAAATATGTTTTTATTTTTACAATATTGTGTTCATGGAAAATAGGTTAAAATCTGTCAGTAAAAAAGTCGGTTGTAGCTAACACTTTTTGAGTGCTCAGTGTGTGTCAAGCCTTCTTTCAGGTGACCTGTATGTACTAACTAATCTGTATTTTGGGATTTAGATTTGTTTGGCAGCCTTAACAGAGGCTGAAATAAGTAATATTGTTTTGACTAGGTAGAAAAATAAAATTTATTGATTAAATGTTCCACCCAAAGTAAGAGAATAAAAAGGAAAGGAATTACTGAGATGTTTTTCCACTAGGTTAGAATACTTCTAGTTCACCTAAGATACATTTTATTAAGAAAATTCTATTTTTAATTTTTTTTTTTAAGGAAACCTCTGTACAGTTTTTCACAGTGGCTGCACCAGTTTGCCTTCCCACCAAAAAGGCAGGAGGGGAAGGGATGCAGGATGGGTGAAATAGGTGATGGGGATTCAGAGTGCCCTTGTCATGATGAGCACCAGGTGTTGTACAGAGGTGTTGAACCGCTATATTGTTCACCTGAAACTAACTGGAATTAAAATTTTCTAAAAATCCACTTTATGAAGTTAAAAAAGTAGTGATGTTTACTAGGAAGTCCAGTAAAGAAAGTCATCAAAAATTACCAGGTTTTTTTTTTTTTCAGGCACTATGCTACATTACTTTTGCATTATTCAAGCCACGGTTTTTTAAATTTTTATTTTATGGATAAGGAAACTGGTGCTGAGGGAAGTAAATAATTTGTCCCAAGATATACAACTAAGAGGGACAGAGGTGAGACTGACCTTAAATTATTCTACTCTGCTACTCCAGAACCCACAGTCTTAACTAAATTAGCTATTTTTATTATTATATCCAATAATATAAACAACATAGACTTCCCTTATAACTTCATATATATTTTTGTATTTATATGTATCATCACATATATATCTTAATACATATAATACTTAGAATAAGTATGTATATATATTTATATATATATGACATTAAATTCTTAAAATTCTTAAGAATTCCTAAATTCATATATATATATATATTATTTTTTTCAGTCTCTCACTCTGCAACAAATCTTGGGAAATAGAATATGGACATAATACAGGTGACCACAGTGGATATCATAGTCTAGAAGTCATGTCTTTGGGTTCCATGGCAAAAAGGAAAATGTGAGCCTAGGTCACCCCAGGCCTAAAAAATTCCTCAAGGCTTAAAAATAACAAGACAGAATTTTCCTTCACTAGAGAACTTAAATTATGTTTTTATGTTTTGAGCATGGAAAATCCAACTAGATACCTAGATCCCTCTCAAAGGAACCGAACTCATATTTGCATTCTGTCATCTTCTTGGAGTCAATGTACACTGGCTAAACTTAAAGCTATATATTGATTTCCTTTAGCATCGCTTGTAAGCAGTAGTAGTATCTCTATAATACAGACCTGCATTTCTAGTCCCTCATCCAGAAGTATTTCTCAAGTACCTGCCGTAGTGTGCAAGTACTATGGATCCAAACATTAATGAGGAACAGCTCCCACCTCATGTAGTTCAAAGCAGAATTTGGGAGACACATATGTACAGATCTAAATTATGATGTATTGTTTTAGGTGTTTTCAAAATGTCTGAAAAGGGGCTATGGGAATTTGGGGGATAGAGTGATTGTAGAAATTTTAATGTTTCATACCCTAGTACCAATGGATTTAGTTAATGCATGTGAAAGCAATTTCCAATCAAGAAAGCAAGGCTTTTCTGTGCAAGGGAACCAGTGCTGAGGCAGGTCCAGGGAAAGTTAAAAGGGTCAGAGTGCCAAGGAGGTAGGAGACCAGCAGGTAATAGGGTGGAGAGAAATGTATCCTGGCCAAACTGTGAAAGAGCTTAAATTTTGTTCACCAAGCCAGTGGTCTCTAAAATTTTCTATTGTGCACCTCTATTATAGCACAAATCCTGAAGATATGCATATTTATCTATGTAATGATGAGCTTACTTATGTTATTGTAAGGTACACATTAAATAAGTACAAATGCCAGAAGATATAAAAAATAAAATCAAAAGGAAATGAAATTTTTTTCTCTCACCCTAACAGCTCATTCTTTGTCTACGCACCCCACTTCAGAAAGACTCCTTTAGGGAATGAACATTCAGGAGAGACTTAGAAACAGGGAATGATACTATCGTGATACCATCAGCTTTGCATTTTGGGGAGACCAACTCAGGGAGAAGTGTGAAAAATGAACTAAAAAAGATCAGGGGCCGCCTACAGGGATGGTGCCAGAGAGCTGGTGGGAACCTGAGTTGAACTGTGGCATCAAAGGGTGTGACTAATTAGCTCCCCTGCGCAGAGAGGGGAAGATGGGGGTTGGGAGTGCAGGGACCATGCTGAGGCTCTAGCAATCCATCTGCCAGGGCTACTCAGAACCATATACACAGTTCCTCAGGGAATTCTCTTCCACATGCTTTTTGACCTGACCTTGTTAAGGAAAAATAAGGAAATAGAAAAAATAAAGGGAAGTATATAAACAAAATTTTAAAAATTCTCTCTGGATATGGGGAGCCTGAGTGGGGCTGTTGGTTAAGTGGCTGGCTCTTGATTTTAGCTCAGGTTGTGATCTTAGGGATGAGACAGAGCCCCACCTCAGACTCCACTCTCAGTGCAGAGTCTGCTTGAGACCCTCTCTCCCTCTCCCTCTGCCCCTCCACCGTCTCTCTAAAATAAATAAATTTTTTTTTTAATTCTATCTGGGGAGTGCTCATTAGTTTCTGTATTTCTGAATGTTTTTGAATACTTTTAAATAAAAATACAACTTATTTACATGCTTGCATTTTTAAATCAAATTCATTAAGTAAAAGAATTTTGATTTCTATGATTATTAAACATTAAATTCTCCTTAGAGAAATGAAGCTTTTTTATTAAATTTAGTGAAATGTTGACATGTGAGAATTTCTTACCTTAAAATGACTAAACATTTCATATATCTGCAGATAGGTGCAAAATTGCTATCAACTCCCCTCTTCTGTTACAAAATTAATGAGTGTTCAGTGAAGCCATAACAAAGAATTTTCCTCTAGGCATGTTATAAAAACATTTCTAGTTCTAGTATGAAGGCAAAAAAATCTTGACTGAAATCCAGTGATTTAAAATATGCACATTTTTGAAGATGAATGCCACATAAAGTAATTCTTTTGATTTTTCTTATATTTAAAATCCCTGTCCTACCTTATCAAGTCCTATCTTATAATGAATGTTTTCCTGAGGGAGGACTGAGGAACAATTAATGATTAAATTCAGAGTATTCTCACTTCATCCTACTACATAAGGATATGGAGCTCCAATAAATTCCGAGTATCACTAAAGGATTCAATTGATACCACTGTACTTTCTTCACAAAGGATGATTTTGTTCAAAACTGATACCTCAAATTATTTGAGGAATAAGGGTTTTGCTTTCACAGTGATAGTTTTTCTAGGTTATATAATAATGCTGGGATCTGAATCTTAGCCTCTGATTCATGGTACTTTCATTTTAGTCTCAATATAAGAGAAAAGTAGTGTTGAAAAATGAGATACAAGTCTGTGAAGTGCATAGAGTCATACATTCATGAAATACACAATAATAGAGTCTCCATGAGTATTTTCTATATATTTTCCACGTTGTATAGATACTTCTCAATTATGTAATGAACATTTGTCACTAATCTTTATAAGTGAAAAAATAACAGTTGAAAAATATTAACTGAGGACTTCTTCTACCCATCAATAGTCTTTTTTTTTTTATTCATTTGACAGAGAGAGATGCAGTGAGAGAGGGAACACAAACAGTGGGAGAGGGAAAGGAAGAAGCAGGCTTCCCGAGGAGCAGGGATCCCAATTCAGGGCTCGATCCCAGGACCCCGGGATCATGACCTGAGCGGAAGGCAGATTCTTAACCGACTGAGCCACCCAGGTAACCCCCAACAATAGTCTTATCGAGGAATTTCCCTCTCACATTTACAGAAGAACAGCCTGAGATTTCAAACGTAAAATTTAATAAAATAAATTAAAAATCTTAATGGGGGCACCTGGGTGGCTCAGTGAGTTAAAGCCTCTGCCTTTGGCTCGGGTCATGATCCCAGAATCCTGGGATCGAGCCCTGCGTCGGACTCTCTGCTCAGCGGGGAGCCTGCTTCCTCCTCTCTCTCTCTCTGCCTGTCTCTCCGCCTACTTGTGATATCTCTCTCTGTCAAATAAATAAATAAAATCTTTTAAAAAGAATGGTAATGGATTCTCACAAGAAAGTAAGTCACATAGGGAAAAAAATGCAACTATCAGAATTATTAAAGCAAGAAAAACCTTCAGTCTGGTAGATTCATGGAGAAAATTATATGCATCATATCTAATAAAATATATTTTATAGCATGGATTCAACTATATGTATGCTTTCTTTCATATTTCTTATTTTTCCACTTATATTTCATACTATTTGTATCTGGTTGAAAATAAACTCATTTTATACAACTTCTAAAACTGCCAATTATGTTGGAAAAAGAAATGGATACTTCGATTAAAAAGCCATCATGCCATATTTTCATCATATTTAAAAATGCATGCAGAAAAGGACAGCCTTGAACACTTGAAGTTTTGAGGTTACCTAGAAAAATTATACTGCAGTCATTGGTTTGTGAAGAGAGCTCAATCACCCTATCTTGCTCATCATTCTTTGTAAGTGATGATAAAGCTATATGAAAAGGAGACTACCATAAACTGACTAGAATCTTGGACATGATTCCTTAAACCTTAGTTTTCTGCTCTGCAAAATGAAAAAAGAAATAATCTACTTATCTATCTATCTACTATCTATTTATTACCTGCCTCAGTAATATTGAAGTGATCACAGTCAGCAGTGTGTTTTATAATGTTCTCTGTGAATCACAGGACAACTGCAAATATCCACAAAGACAGCAGGAGCATGAGGTCTGTCCGTGCTAGAATACGGAATGGCTGTTACCCTGCTTTATGGCTCCTGATTTTTTTTTTTAAACAGCTGAAGATCTTTTTTACATTTCCCAACTTAATCGTAATGTTCATCTGATATCTATTGACCTATTGCAACCAATAGGAACAAGAGGAGTCAGGAAAGGGACTGGTGTAGCAGGTTCCATTCTGGAATGTATAAGGCCATAGCAAAAATAGTAGCAAATCATACAAGGGTAGCTTCTCACAAACTCTTCTATCAGGAGTCAGAGAGCTGAGTAGTAAGATTGCTGGCCTGGGTAAGAAACTGCTAATAATGTTAGTTTAGAAGCCTCCTAGTCAGATGATTGGCCAGGTCTTACCCATAAACAAGCAGTTAACTCTAGCACCAGACAGATATTTCCTCATCTAGGGATGAAAGAACAGGAAACCTGATCACTCTCTCTGTCTCTGTCTACCAAAAAATACTGCAAAACTAAAATCCTGAATTCCCAGAGGAAAATATACTCCTGATAAATTATCTACTGCTGTGTTCAAAATAAAATTCTTGGATATTTTGGTACATGGTATCTATAAAGTAGGAGCTGAGTCTTCACTGGTTTAAATTGGAGGTTGTTCAGTATCTTATATGTGCCAGATGTTTTGATAAGGTAGTGATTCTCAATCTCTTGTATGCATTAGAATCACCTGGAAGGTCTGAATACAACAAGTTATGCCTGGGCCCCATTCCAGACTGTACCATCCAGTGCTGCCCAGGTGATTCTAACGAGCAGCCAGAGCTAACCACTCAGCTAGAAGTGTAGGCGAGGGCTGTGAACATAGGGACAAGGTTCCAGCTGTCATGGAGCCATAGTTCTGGAGGTCAGAGTTATGTCATAAACAGAGAAGTAATATAATATTAGATAGTGATAACATCCATGATGAAAACAAAGCAACTCACACCTGAGAGAGACTGGAGGGCATGAAGCTGGACATTTTTAATTGGGTGATTAGGGAGACTTTCTTAAAGAGGTGACATCTGAATGGAGACTTAATTATTAAGAAAAACCAGGCTTGCAAATATCTGGGGACAGAGCTTCACAGGAGGAGGAAACAGGTAGTGTAAAGCCTTAAAGTGGTATGAATTTGAGGAGCTGGACAAAAGCAAGGCCAGTGAGCCTGGGATGAGTGGTATGATAGATATGAGAGAAGCCAGCCAGGACAGATCAGAAAAGCCTCTTAGGCCTTGATAAGTGCCCTGGATTCTTTTTTAATTTACAGAGAAGGCATAGGAGATTTTAGGCAGGTGAATAGTATGATCTGATTTACAGAGTTATAGATCATTTTGACTTTGTGTGAAAAATCCACTGTTGGGTGGGCAAGAGGAAGATTATTAAGAGACTTTCAGTGGTCCAGACCAGAAAGAATGTAACTTGAACAAGAATGAAGGAAGTGGAGAGAGAGCAAGGAGCATTCTGAAACACTGCAAAGATCCTGGTAAGTGATGAAGATGGGTTGTGATGAGGTTCACTAAGCAATTCTCTCCATAACTGTGTATGTCGAAAATTTCTGGAATAAAAAATTGTCTAAATGTATATGATAACTGAGGGATTGCTGTATGCTTTTGCAGGAAAAGATTTTGACCTAGGTGTTTCATTATGTATCCTAGTTTTATGAGGGGGACAGAAAGACTTTCACAGTTTATGTGAGGACTTAAAGAATTTTCACATTATTTCAGACAGATTTTAGCAGATGGAAAGAGTAATCAAAACTACACTCAAGACTGGAAAAGTTGTGTATTATAGGTTTTTCCTTATTGAGTTCTGAACCCAAAGTCAAGGGTCCTTTTGGATAACATATTGTCAGAACACTCATGGAGCCTGATCCGACTTTTTCCCCAGCAGTGTTCCTGGTTTTGCTGTTTCCCGTCTTAGGAAATATGCTTCTTATGCCACATCCTTTAAAATGCAATTTAGTTGGAATTTCTCATCAGGTTGATGATTGTCTAGGTTTCTCCCTAAAAGGTAGAGCTACACTCCCTGCATAACTAAGAGCTCCTCTCCCTGCACCTGGCATTCATCATGCCGACTCAGGATCTGCTGCAATGCCTATACATCTGTGGGACTCTGCACCAGCCACCTCCTTGTCTGGGCACTTCAGTTCCACTGGAACTGGTCCTACTTGATGATATTTCTGAGCGCTGCTGATTCTGTTACCTTCAGTCCACTGGAATTTAACAAGCTTCTAATGTAACTAAATTAGAAACATAATTCATCATACATCACAATGGATACCTTTGATGGATGTGTCACAGATTGGTACATAAAACCTGTTAGGCTCAACATCCACAATCTAAAACTTAAACTTGTACAGTTGAGTCATCCCATCTCTGCTCTAGGAGAGAGAAACACTTTACAGTCTCCTTTCTGGTGACCCCTCTTTTAGGCCAGACATGTTCAGATGCCAAACGCTAAAAAACCATTCCCTATTTCCTCTTTTACTTTGCTTTTTATTGAAGGTACTTGGAAGTTTGCAGAAATAGATACTTTAAGACTGTGGAAGTATATCAATAGTAATTTGGGTTCGTGGGGTGAATGAGGGTCATCACCTATAGACACTTGAGCTTTGCATAGGCAATGAGGAGTTCTTGTAGACTCTGAAGCTTCACCAAAAGGCTAAACTATTTACACAGTTCGGTACTCTGCTGTATTATTAATTTTTTTCCTTGAACATAAGCAGAGGAGCATAGAGAAACAGACTGGCCATTTTCTTTATAGAGAATTGTGACTGATGTTCTCCTGCCTCTTTTAGATTATGCTGAATGACTCAGATTACTCAATTATTCAATCAAGAAAGCTTAGTACACTGTCTCATAGCTAACTACATCTTTCCATTGCTTTCTTCATTATCCTTTCCCATTCAGACATATGAGTATTCCTGGCTTAAGTATGATAAAAATGTCAAGATATACAGATGTGTTTAACCTTATTACCATACGCAGTTAGTAAAATGTCTTCTAAGTCATTATACAATTAATAAAAATACACAAAAATTGACAGTATTTTTAATTATTTCTAAATGCATTTTCTACATTTTCCACAATGAGAAGGCATGATTTTTATAACCCGAAAAACTGATTTTAAAAGTCCTGTATGTATAATTTATATATACCCTATTATTAAAATTACAGTAGTCACCCCTAATCAGCAGCTTCATTTTGTGTAGTTTCAGTTAACTGTGACCTGGAAGCAGATGATCCTACTGATGTATCAGAGAAATAGTAGCTTAACACTATGTCACAATGTCTACATCATTCACCTCACCTCATCAGTTACACATTTTCGCATCTCACACCACACAAGGTGTAGAGTACAGTAAGTTATTTTGAAAGCAATAGAAACAGAACACATTCATATTGTTTTTATTATAGTATATTGTTACTCTATTTTGTTATTAGTTATTGTTAATTTTAGTTATTGTTAATTTTATTTTTTAAATTTTATTAATTTTAGTTATTAATTTTATTGTTAATAGTTAAACCTACTGTGTCTAACTTGTTAGTTAAACTTCATCACAGATACATATGTAAGAAAAAAACATAGTATATATAGGGGTTAGTACTATTTGTAGTTTCAGGCATCCACTGGGGATCTTGGAATGTATTCCCCATGGATAAAGGGGGACTAAGTATATTTTTTAAAAAAGAAAAATAGAAAATATAGTTAAAAATTTATAACAGTTATCTCTTAGTGGCATATTTTATAGGTGATCTTAAGGATTAATAAATATTTGTTGAGTAAAAGAGTAACTTGTTTCCTTTTCCTTTCTAATTTTAAACAGTTTTTGGTAATGAACAAATATTGCATTCTTCTTTAAAAAAAATCAATAAAATGTAACTTTGTGTTTGGTATTGGCCCATAAGAACTAATTTTGTCCCCTCATCAAAAAGATTTTTTTTTCTATCACTGAGACTTAACACTGCCAATAAAAATATTATATCTATTCACAATATACAAGGATTGCCATCCAAATAATTGTGCATTGGCCTTGTTTGTATTTATCTGTATCTTTATTTATTTGAGAGGGAGAGAGTGCACGTGAGGGGGGAGGGTGGGTAGAGGAAGAGGGAGAGAAAATTCCAAGCAGACTCTGTGCTTCAAAGCACAGAGCCCAATGTGGGGCTTGATCCCAGACCCTGAGATCAAGATTTGAGCCACACAAGAGTTGGACACTGAATGACATCCCTACCCTACCCTGGTGCCCCTTGGCTTTGTTTTTAAACTACTGTTTGAATCTTTTATTCTTTTCTTTTTTTTCAATTGTATGTTTAATATCCTACATCACTTTAAGTATTTTGCAACCAAGGACTAAATAGTCAGGAACCATGAGCTGGGTTCATGTCAAAACTCTATCACTTCCTAGTTGTACATTTTAGGTATTATCTCTCTAAATTATTGTTCTTAGGCATGTGGTCCATTGGATTTCCAAGAATTAAATGATATTGCTTACATAAATTTAGGTAAATCATTTAGCACAGTGCATTGTATATAGGAAACATTCAGTACATGTGAAATATAATTATTTTTCTTTTTCCTCCTAAAAATATAGTGTCTAGAGCATAGATGTTGATTTGCTTTGAAGAATTCTGATTAACCTTAGAATTCTTAAGTTTGATTAACCTCAAACTTAAAGCCAGAGACCGAAATCACAAATACCATGTTATTCTTCAACAGTGAATGTGGAAGAACACATATGAGAATATTCTGTCATGCGGCAGACTGTTTTACTACTGACATATGTAGGTTATAAGTTATATAAGCACTTTTTTTTTGAATGTTTTAGCTTTTTTATTTAATTTTTTATTTTTTCAGCATAACAGTATTCATTATTTTTGCACCACACCCAGTGCTCCATGCAATCCGTGCCCTCTACAATACCCACCACCTGGTGCCCCCAACCTCCCACCCCCCACCCCTTCAAAATTCTCAGATCATTTTTCAGAGTCCATAGTCTCTCATGGTTCACCTCCCCTTCCAATTGCCCTCAACTCCCTTCTCCTCTCCATCTCCCCTTGTCCTCCATGCTATTTGTTATGCTCCACAAATAAGTGAAACCATATGATAATTGACTCTCTCTGCTTGACTTATTTCACTCAGCATAATCTCTTCCAGTCCCGTCCATGTTGCTACAAAACTTGGGTATTCATATCCTTTCTTTTTTCTTTTTTTTTTTTTTTACAGCTTTATAAACATATATTTTTATCCCCAGGGGTACAGGTCTGCGAATCACCAGGTTTACACACTTCACAGCACTCACCATAGCACATACCCTCCCCAATATCCATAACCCCACCCCCCTCTCCCAACCCCCCCCCCCATCAACCCTTAGTTTGTTTTGTGAGATTAAGAGTCACTTATGGTTTGTCTCCCTCCCAATCCCATCTTGTTTCATTTACTCTTCTCCTACCCCCCTAACCCCCCATGTTGCATCTCCTCTCCCTCATATCAGGGAGATCATATGATAGTTGTCTTTCTCCGATTGACTTATTTCGCTAAGCATGATACCCTCTAGTTCCATCCACGTCGTCGCAAATGGCAAGATTTCATTTCTTTTGATGGATGCATAGTATTCCATTGTGTATATATACCATATCTTCTTTATCCATTCGTCTGTAGATGGACATCTAGGTTCTTTCCATAGTTTGGCTATTGTAGACATTGCTGCTATAAACATTCGGGTGCATGTGCCCCTTCGAATCACTACGTTTGTATCTTTAGGGTAAATACCCAGCAGTGCAATTGCTGGGTCATAGGGTAGTTCTATTTTCAACATTTTGAGGAACCTCCATGCTGTTTTCCAGAGTGGTTGCACCAGCTTGCATTCCCACCAACAGTGTAGGAGGGTTCCCCTTTCTCCGCATCCTCGCCAGCATCTGTCATTTCCTGACTTGTTAATTTTAGCCATTCTGACTGGTGTGAGGTGATATCTCATGGTGGTTTTGATTTGTATTTCCCTGATGCCGAGTGATATGGAGCACTTTTTCATGTGTCTGTTGGCCATCTGGATGTCTTCTTTGCAGAAATGTCTGTTCATGTCCTCTGCCCATTTCTTGATTGGATTATTTGTTCTTTGGGTGTTGAGTTTGCTAAGTTCTTTATAGATTTTGGACACTAGCCCTTTATCTGATATGTCATTTGCAAATATCTTCTCCCATTCTGTCAGTTGTCTTTTGGTTTTGTTCACTGTTTCCTTTGCTGTGCAAAAGCTTTTGATCTTGATAAAATCCCAAAAGTTCATTTTTGCCCTTGCTTCCCTTGCCTTTGGTGATGTTCCTAGGAAGATGTTGCTGCGGCTGAGGTCAAAGAGGTTGCTGCCTGTGTTCTCCTCGAGGATTTTGATGGATTCCTTTCTCACATTGAGATCCTTCATCCATTTTGAGTCTATTTTCGTGTGTGGTGTAAGGAAATGATCCAATTTCATTTTTCTGCATGTGGCTGTCCAATTTTCCCAACACCATTTATTGAAGAGGCTGTCTTTTTTCCAGTGGACATTCTTTCCTGCTTTGTCAAAGATTAGTTCACCATAGAGTTGAGGGTCCATTTCTGGGCTCTCTATTCTGTTCCATTGATCTATGTGTCTGTTTTTGTGCCAGTACCATGCTGTCTTGATGATGACAGCTTTGTAATAGAGCTTGAAGTCCGGAATTGTGATGCCACCAACTTTGGCTTTCTTTTTCAATATTGCTTTGGCTATTCGAGGTCTTTTCTGGTTCCATATAAATTTTAGGATTATTTGTTCCATTTCTTTGAAAAAAATGGATGGTACTTTGATAGGAATTGCATTAAATGTGTAGATTGCTTTAGGTAGCATAGACATTTTCACAATATTTATTCTTCCAATCCAGGAGCATGGAACATTTTTCCATTTCTTTGTGTCTTCCTCAATTTCTTTCATGAGTACTTTATAGTTTTCTGAGTATAGATTCTTAGTCTCTTTGGTTAGGTTTATTCCTAGGTATCTTATAGTTTTGGGTGCAATTGTAAATGGGATGGACTCCTTAATTTCTCTTTCTTCTGTCTTGTTGTTGGTGTAGAGAAATGCAACTGATTTCTGTGCATTGATTTTATATCCTGACACTTTACTGAATTCCTGTACAAGTTCTAGCAGTTCTGGAGTGGAGTCTTTTGGGTTTTCCACATATAGTATCATATCATCTGCAAAGAGTGATAGTTTGACTTCTTCTTTGCTGATTTGGATGCCTTTAATTTCCTTTTGTTGTCTGATTGCTGAGGCTAGGACTTCTAGTACTATGTTGAATAGCAGTGGTGATAATGGACATCCCTGCCGTGTTCCTGACCTTAGCGGAAAAGCTTTCAGTTTTTCTCCATTGAGAATGATATTTTATAAGCACTTTTTTAAAAGATAGAAATAGTTCTCTTAACTTCTGCCCATACCTATGACAATGTACAGAGATGTATTAGCAAATGATTAGGTACCAGCATCTACCATAAAATTCCTCTCCTACCCAGATCCTCCACACTTTTCCCCCTTCTGTCTTTAAATTTTACTCTTAAAATCTCTCATAATTGTCCATTAGACAGACTGTAAGGAGGAGGTTAGAATATGTAATCATGAAAAGCACAAATGTTTTATGATGCCAAAACATGATGTGCTTTGCATATCTTTTAGTTCAGAGGTCCTAAGAGTCCACATACATATTGGCTAGAAAGAAATCCACTCAGTGCTCAGCCTGTTATGTTTCTTCATTGTTACAGGTTCCTAGTACATAGTACCATGGCATGCACTTCAGAATATTCATTGAATGAACAAATAAATGAAGTTTTGAGGATTTCCTTTAAATAAGGTAAGTTGGTATCATTCTTTTTTTTTTTTTTGCATAGACATCTGTTCAACTTACTCTGAAAAAAATGAAGCATGCCAGACTACCAAAAAATGGACAGTATATAATTGTTATGTGAATGTTTAAAAGCATATATGTGGTACTCATGGTCACTGAGTCCTTCCCATGCATGAATAACGGAAGTACAGCTAAAATTGTTGAAAGACCTCTATTATTTACAACATACCCCAATGATTGTTTTTTCAAATAAAATTACAAGGGTTTTGTATAAGTAGATGTCAATGTATTCATTAAATAACTCCGGTATGCAGGTGTTTGCATATCAAATGAAACCTTGGAGCCTCTACATTTTTTGAAATTCACCACTCACTACTTTCCGACAATATGCAGTTATAAGCTAAATAAATTGTATTCATCAGTTGATTTTAAGTCTAAATTATCTATATCTATGTAGAAATATCTGCTTCAAATTTTAAAGACTTTAAGAAGGAAAGACAACTATAGTTTCAGTATATGATTTACATACTTGTTTAAACTAATGTTAACATTAAAGCATTTAAAATGTTCCAGGGTAAGCTTATTTAACGGGTTAATTTATTCTAATATTATATAATCAAAACAGGGTTCAGGCAAACTATATTTGAACTGAGATTAACATAATGACATACCTTTAATAGAAAGTCTTATCAGCTCCCTACAATTATCAAATGTTCTAATTTAACTGACAGTCAAACAATACAGAGGACAATTATAAAAATTCCAAAGTATTGTTGGAAAACATTTTTAACTCATTATACTTCAGTCTTAGGGGGAAAAGTCATTTCTCTACCCTAGGGATATTAAATAATTTTCAGCTTAGACAAAGTTTACATCTAATAATGATCAGTTTCTGTTTCATGTGAGATTTCATGATGAAGTACTATTTCCTACTATTTAATATGTGTAGTTGGAAAAGGAAAGGAACAGAGCTAAAAATAGTCATGCACAACAAGATGACAGGCCAAAACTGCATGGTCAGAGCTTTTCAGAAAGATTGGAACCCAATGTGTCCATAGGCAACAAGAGCTTTTGCAGTGCCAGGTTTCCCTAGCCCCAGGCCTTTGTCTCACCTCCTTTCTGAAGACAGAGCAGAAAGGGGTGTGAGGGGTATTGCTTTCAGTTTTTGCTTTAGAAAATATTCAAAGGACAAAACTAGCAGCCAGTTTTTAAGCTTGAGGAAAACAGGGAGAAAATTGAAGACTAGTACAAAGACAGATGTGTTAATACTTACATTGTCTAATGTACTTTTCATAAAAAGCCAGGATAATCTGTGGAGCATGTGTGTGTGGTGGGGGAGGGTGGACAGCAATGGGCCTGATGAGACTCTGAACCTGAATCATCATCACAGTTATAATTAAGGTCATGACCTTGAACAAGCCACTTAGCCTCTGTGCTCTCTGCTCAATTCAAGTGATTCTTTTCCAATACCTTCTAACTAGCTCCCTATAAAAATGAAAGAGGAATTGGCAAAATGACGTAATGACATGTAATGTCCCTTCCAGGGCTTAAATATTTGTAAATGGTTTTACAAAATACTGGAAGAAAATATACCAAAACAGTTTTTACTCTCAGTTGTGTTTTCCTTTTTCACAATTTTGCAAGTTATCTGTAATTCACCTTTATATTAATTCAGACATAAAAATATCAATGTCTAGGGCACTATGGTTGATCACTAATGTAATGGAGTGATGCTTACTCCTTAGTAAACAAGTGCACTATTGTAGATTATTTTGGAAGGGCCAGTTAAGCATACCATCAGTGCTTTACTTGAGGGCACTCTTTTTTCCTGAGAGCATGGAATAACTTAAAAGGCATCCTGACAGTTCTCTCAAGACATCCCCTATCTCTGTTTCAGGGCTTATGCTCCTCTCTTGCAAAACCCTTACTATGTCCAACCTCTCGAGACTGCTTAGCAGAGCAAGTGGGAACACATAAGCACTTGTTTTACATCTCTCATCACTTCATATCTTCTACTGTAGTTAATTATGTATTGGTATCACTTCCCAAGCCTAAATCATAAACACAGGACAAAGGCTATTTTATTTACTTTTGAATTCTCCTCATGTCTATCACAGAGTACTGAACACAGGCACTCCATAAAGATTTGTGGAGTGACTGAACATGCTCTTACTACCTTGGATTTTTGCCTCCATTATGGTTAAATTATATCTTATTTATTAATAAAAATTTTAAATATTAAAGAACTGTGCCACACTATAGTATAGACATATCATGTTATAGTAATCTTTGAAGGAATCTAGAAAGAATAAAGAAAAGTAGTTTTAATATACTGATGGAAAAAAAGTATTCACCTTTAACATGAAATACAAGAGCTTAAATGCTACTATAATAGTTTATAGATTCATGTAACAAAAAGTTAATGCATAAATGCCTACTATGTGCTAAGAATTTTTGTGTGGGAATAGGATAATTATAGAGTATGTTCTCAAAAGCTTATGAACTATCAGAGGAAGAGATGTTTAAAATAGGTATTATATTTTCACACCTGAAATGTAGTTTTAATGCAAAACCAATTTAAATGGTTTGGGGTAAAATAAAATTAGAAAATGGTTTCATTCATTTCTCCATTATTTGAAATGAATGAAATGCTGTATTTTTAATTTTATATGATAAGTATTCTTTTCACTATAGTTCAATACAGCAAAATCAAAATAATATAAAGATAAATTTATCAGTGAAAAACAATGTAAACATAGACAAATTTTTTAATTTATTTATTTTTAATTTTTAATGTCACCATAGTCACCATTAGTTTTTGATGCAGTGTTCCAAGATTCATTGTTTATGTACAACACCCAATGCTCCATGCAATATATGCCCTCCTTAATACCCACCACCAGGCTCACCCATCCCCCACTCCCCTTTCCTTTAAAAACCTCAGTTTGTTTCTCAGATACCACAGTCTTTCATGGTTCATCTCCCCTTCCGATTCCCCCTGTTCACTTTTCCTTTCCTTCTCCTAATGTCCTCTATGTTATTCCTTATGTTCCACAAGTAAGTGAAACCATATGGTAATTGGCTCTCTCTGCTTGACTTATTTCACTCAGCATAATCTCCTCATGTTCCATCCATGTTGATGCAAAAGTTGGGTATTCATCCTTTCTGATGGCTGAGTAATATTCCATTGTGTATATGAACCACATCATCTTTATCCACTCATCTGTTGAAAGGCATCTCAGCTCTTTCCACAGTTTGGCTATTGTGGAGATGGCTGCTATGAACACTGGGGTACATATGGCCCTTCTTTTTACTATATCTATATCTTTGAGGTAAATACCCAGTAGTGCAATTGCCAGGTCATAGGGTAGCTCTATTTTTAATTTTAAAAATTTTAATATTTAAATTATTAGAAAGCCTTAGGAAGTTGCAAAGATAGTATAGAGGTCTCATAAAGACTATAGCTTACATATGGAAATTCAAAATGAAATTTTCCAAGTCCCTAACAATTTTTTTATTATTATTAAAACAAGAGATGTAGAGTAAAACTTGTAAAATGTACAGAAAAATTAGAAAAATCAGGAATATTAGAATAGTTAAAGTCCACTGGATTAACAAAATATAAGATTAAAATTTGCATATTCTTATATTCAATTGATGCAACCATGTGAATATACACATCATTCCATTATAAAAATGTATTTTTATTTACCTATAAGTAAATACCCAGTAACATAATTTTAATGGTTATATAGAACTCCATTTTATTCATGCACCACAGTATATTTAACCATTTCCCTATTACTGGGACTTTACATCGTTTCAACATGTGCAGTAATTACAAGATTGTAATTACTAGCATACATACATCTATACACATGATTTTTTTAAGATAAATTATTATACACCTGAATTCTGAAAAAATGATAATTTAATATTTTCTTGGTCATTCAAAATAAATCACATATATGACAGTATATAGTAAGGTAGCAAGTACTTGCTTAAGGTTTAGAATGTGTGAGCTGAAATGCTGGTGGCATTCTCTGGTAGATGGATAATTTAAGGCAAAGTTATTTAGCCTTTCTAAGAAATGTTTCCTCTGTAAAATGAGTTTAATAATAACAACCATTAAATAGATTATGAAGATGAAATGAGAAAATTACATAAAACGTATAGTTCTTAGTCTTATTTAAACAGTACAAAATGGGGACACCTGGGTGGTTCAGTCAGCTAAGTGTCTTACTCTTGGTTTTGGCTCAGGTCATGATTTTAGGGTCATAAAATTGAGCCCCACAACAGGCTCTCTGCTCAGCATGGAGTCTGCTTGAGATTTTGCCCCTCCCACTCCCCCTACCCCTCCCCACCCCACATCCTGTCTTTCTAAAATAAATGACTAAATCTTTAAAAGAAACGAAGAGTATGAAATGAATAAATATGTTACACTAAATATAATTTTACCATCATAACAATCAATTGATACCACGAACTGCTAAGCTCTTCAACCCATTTACCCCTCACTCAACAAACTAAAATTATAATTAGTTTTCAGCTTTCAAATATAATATATATAATATATAGATTTCTTTTATAAATTATATATAACAAGAGCTGAGTGTCTGTATATATGTGTATATACACACACACATACATATAATTATTTCTATATTTATTTTTAGCACACAGGATCTTACCAGGTATGAAACCTCTCTTAGGGAATATTTTAGAACTTTGAGGATGTGGTATTAGTTATCATAATCATTGGGAGGAGATAAAATGACTTGTATTGGGTAGGACACAGGATACATTACTCCCTTCAACAAATAATACAGTATGTACAACAAAAAAATGTCCAATGTCCTACACAAATTTTAAATATTCTCCTATAACCTTATATAAGAAAATCACATTTATTTTTTACTGGTTTTATTGAGAAATAATTGACATGTATCACATATAAGTTCAAGGCATACAGCATGAGGGATTGATTTATATATATTGTGAAAATTACCATAATAGGTTTAGCTAATATCCATCTTCTGATATAAATACAGTAAAAGAAGAAAAGGAAAACAATTTCCTCCTTGTAATGAGAACTCTAAGGATTTACTCTCTTAACATAGTTCCTAAATATCACAAACCTGTATTAGCTATAGTCATCATGTTGTACATTACATCCCCAGTAGTTATTTATCTTCTAATTGGAAGTTTGTGCCTTTTGATCACCTTCTTCCAACTCCCCCTTCCCCCACCCCTTGCCTCTGGTGACAAGAAGTCAGATCTCTTTTTCTTTGACTTTTGTTGTTTTAGATTCCACATATAAGTGAGGTCATACAGTATTTCTTTTTCTGCTTAGCATTTTTCTTTTAGCATAATGTTTCAAGATCCATCAAGGTTCATCCAAGTTGTCACAAATAGTAGGACTTGTTTTTTACAGATACACACATATATATATGTACACACACATATATACATATATGTGTGTGTGTGTGTGTGTGTGTGTATATATATATGTATATATATATATATATATATATATATATATATATATATATATCCTAACTTCTTTACCCATTTGTCCATCCATAGACGCTTGGGTTGTTTGTATGTTGAGTAATTCTATGTTAAATTTTTTGGAAACCTCCATACTATTTTCCATAGTGGCTGTACCAGTTTGCATTCCCACCAGCAGTGCACAGGGGTTTTCTTTTCCTTTTCTCCACAACGTCACCAATACTTACTTTTTTGTCTCTTTGATAATAGCCAACCTGTCAAGTATAATTTGATATCTCATTGTGGTTTCTCATTTGCATTTTTGATGATTAGTGAGCATCTTTTGATGTTGAGCATCTTTTCACGTGCCTGTTGGCCTGTTGTATGTCTTTTTTGGAAAAATGTCTATTCAAGTCCTCTGTCTACTTTTTAATCAGGTTATTTATTTTGTTTTTCATATGGGTAAATTCTTTATATATTTTGGATATTAACCCTTATCAGACATGATTTGCAAATATCTTCTACTATTAAGCAGTTGCCTTGCATCTTGCTGATGGCTTCCTTTGCTGTGAAAAAGTTTTTTAGTTTGATATAATCCCATTTGTTTATTTTAGCTTTTGTTGCCTTGCCTAAGGAGACTGGTCCAAAAAAATATTGCTAAAACCAATGTCAATGAGCTTACTTCCTATGTTTCCTTTGTTCTTCCTTTTTTTTTTTTTTTTTAGTTTTTATTTAAATTCCAGTTAGTTAACATAGTACATTATTTTATTTTTTCAGGTATACAATGTAGTGATTCAGCACTTCCATATAACACCCAGTGCTCATCACAAGTATACTCCTTAATCTCCATCACCTATTTAACTTAGCCTCCCATGCACCTCCCCTCTGGCTGTTTTCTTTTAGGAGTTTTATGGCTTCAGGTTCCATAATCAAGTTTTCAATTCATTTTTTTTATTAAATTTTATTTTTTATAAACATACAATATATTTTTATCCCCAGGGGTACAGGTCTGTGAATCGCCAGGTTTACACACTTCACAGCACTCACCATAGCACATACCCTCCCCAATGTCCATAACCCCACCCTCCCTCTCCCAACGCCCCTCCCCCCATCAACCCTCAGTTTGTTTTGTGAGATTAAGAGTCACTTATGGTTTGTCTCCCTCCCAATCCCATCTTGTTTCATTTACTCTTCTCCTACCCCCTTAACCCCCCCATGTTGCATCTCCTCTCCCTCCTATCAGGGAGATCATATGATAGTTGTCTTTCTCCGATTGACTTATTTCGCTAAGCATGATGCCCTCTAGTTCCATCCACATTGTCCCAAATGGCAAGATTTCATTTCTTTTGATGGCTGCATAGTATTCCATTATGTATATATACCACATCTTCTTTATCCATTCGTCTGTTGATGGACATCTAGGTTCTTTCCATAGTTTGGCTATTGTAGACATTGCGGCTATAAACATTCCGGTGCACATTGATTTAATTTTTGTATGTGGTGTAAGATAGTGTCCAGTTTCATTCTTTTACATGTAGCTGTCCAGTTTTCCCAACACAGTTTATGGAAGTGACTGTCTTTTCTCCATTGTATATTCTTGCCATTATTGTCAAAGGTTAATTGACCATTAATGCATCAATTTATTTCTGAGCCGTCTATTCTATTCCATTGGTGTATGCATCTGTTTTCATGCCAGAACCATACCATTTTGATTAAGATAGATTTGTAGTGCTGTTTGAAATTCAGGAGTGTTTTACCTTGAGCTTTGTTCTTCTTTCTCAACACTGCTTTATCTATTTGGGGTCTTTTGTAGTTCCATACAAATTTTGGGATTCTCTGCTCTAGTGCTGTAAAAATTGCACTGGTATTTGATGGAGATTTCATTGAATCTGAAGATTTCTTTGGGTAGTATGAACATTTTATCACTATTAATTCTTCTAATCTGTATGCATTGAATATCTTTCTATTTATGTTGTCTTTGAATTCTTTCATCAACAATTTGGAGTTTTCTGAGTGCAGGTCTTTCACCACCTTGGTTAAATTTATTCCTAGGTATTTTATTCTTTTGGATGCAGTTATAAATGGAATTGTTTTCTTAATTTCTTTCTCTGGTAGTTTGTTATTAGTATATAGAAATGCAACTGATTTTTAACTTTATTTTTTAAAAGATTTTATTTATTTATTTGACAGATATCACAAGTAGGTAGAGAGGTAGGCAGAGATATAGAGAGGGGTAAGCAGGCTCCCTGCTGAGCAGAGAGTCTGATGCAGGGCTAGATCCCAGGACGTTGAGATCATGACCTGAGCCAAATGCAGAGATTTAACCCACTGAGCCACCCAGGTGCCTCTGATTTTTAACTTAAAATAAGTTAAAACATATTTCCTATGTTAACATTGTGTCCTGCAACTTTAGCGAGTTCATTTATTAATCAAATAGTTTTCTGGTGGAGTCCTTACATTTTCTATATATCATAACGTCATCTGCCAATAGTGAGTTTTACTTCTTTTCCAATTTGGGTCCCTTAAATTTCTTTTTCTTGTCACTTGCTCTGGCAAGGACTTCTAATATTGTGTTGAATATAAGTGGCAAGTCTAGGCATCTGTGTGAAGTTCCTGATCTCAGGGGAAAAGCTTTAAGCTTTTTACTATTGAATATTATGTTAGCTGTGAGTCTGTCCTATATGACCTTCTTACAATATTTTCCTTGTATACATGCTATGAGAGTTTTTATCTTACATGTGTTTTGAATTTTGCAAAATGCTTATTCTGCATCTATTGAGACAATATGATTTTCACTTTTTATTTTTTTTAAAGATTTTATTAATTTATTTGTCAGAGAAAGAGAGAGAGAGAGAGAGAAAGAGACTGCACAAGCAGGGGGCATGGCAAGTAGAGGGAGAAGCAGACTCCTCACTAAGCAAAGACCCTGACACAGGACTCTATCTTTGGACACTGGGGTCACAACCCAAGCTGAAGGTAGATGCTTAACAGACTGAGCCACCCATTGTTTTGTTAATGTAGTGTATCACATTGATTGATCTGTGGAAGGTGAACCATCCTTGCATCCCTAGAATAAATCCCACTTGATCATGGTGAATGGTCCATTTAGTCTATTGTTTAATTTGGTTTGCTAATATTTCATTGAGGATTTTTGCATCTGTGTTCTTCAGGGATATTGGTCTGTAATTTTTTTTTTCTTTACTATTCTCTTTCTCTCACCTCCCCTCTCCTTTTTGTGGTGTCTTTGTCTAGTTTTGTTATTAGGGTAATGCTGGCCTCATAAAATGAGTTTGGAAATACTCCTCTTCAATAATTTGAGGGTAGTTACTTACTTTTCTTTAAATGTTTGGAAAAATTCATCTATGAAGCAATCTGGTCCTGGTCTTTTGTTTTTATGAGCTTTTACATTACTGATTTAATTTAATTACTTGTAATCAGTCTATTCAGATTTCCTATTTGTGATTCAGTCTTACAAAGTTGTGTCTTTCTAAGAATTTATCCATTTCTTCCAGGTTTTCTATTTTTGTTTTGAATTTTTAAGCTAAAGTTTTAATTGAATTATACACCACTATTACCATATTACAGAATCTAAATATGACTATATGTTTACCATTACCACTAAGATTTACCCTACCATTTTATGACTTTTTATGTTAATTATCATTCTTTTACTTCCACTCAAAGAATTGCCTTTAGCATTTCTTACAAGTCAGGTTTGGTGGTAATGAACTCCCCAGGTTTTGCTTCTTTGGGAAAGTCTTTATCCCTCTTTTGTTTCTGAAGTACTGCTTTATCAAGTATAGAATTCTTGATTGACAGATATTTTTCTTTCAATATTTTGAATCATTCCATTCTCTCTCAGCCTAAAAAGTTTCTGTTAAGAAACCTGCAAATAATCTTGTGAGGAGGAGGGGAAGAAACTTCTTTTGTGCAAATTCTCTCTTTTCTCTGTTGCTCTTAACCCTTTTTAATTTTGTCTTTGACTTAATTATTTAATTATTATTAATTATTCAATTAATAATTTAATTATTGTCTTAGTGTGTACTCCTCTTGAGGTTCAACCTATATGGCATCTAATGAAGGTCTAACAAAGCTGAGATCTATTACTCTGGGAGAAATTCTCATGAACAAGAATATGGTTTCTCTGGTGTCTGAAGTAAGAGTAAATGGGCATTGAGTGAGTCTCTCTCCTGTGAGCTTTAATATATTCCCTTTGTTATATCAATTTTGACTACCTAAAGACACTTTTATGCAAACTTTCAAATTCTTTATCGAATTTTAAAGTTGAATTTATTACCTAAAAAACTTTTTAACATATAAGAAGTTACTCTAATCTCTAATTTTACATATTAGTTATATATTTAAAATATGTATTAACTAAAATAATCATTAACATATGAGGAGAGATTATAGTGTGTGTGTATAATGTAGTTATAAGCTATGTTAATAAGATCTGAACAGTGTAAGGGCATATAATTCCAAATGGTTATTTTGTTATACCTGGCATTATATGGTATGTCACCAATTTATCAGACTTTATAAAACCACTGTTTTAAAGAGTCTTGTGTTAGGTTGTGCAGGAGCACTTTAAAAAGGGGGAGGGAATTTTTTTTTTTTAATTTAAACTCAATTAGTCAATACCTCATTAGTTTCAGATGTAGAATTTAATAATTCATCAGTTGTGTATAACACCCAGTGCTCATCACATCATGTGCCCTCCTCGATGCCCATCAACCAGTTATCCCATCCCTCCACCTTTCCCCTCTAGCAACCTTGTTTATTTACTATAGTTAAGAGTCTTTCATGGTTTTTCTCCATCTCTGATGACTTTCCATTCAGTAAAGGTTGGCAGGGGGACTACCTAAAATAAAGTTAGTTCCCACAACTTTCCACAACATGGAGGTCACATGCTCTTCCCATTGATTATAGCACTATCTTCTACTCTTTATTTAGTAACTGTAATCCATGCTGTAAGAACTCATATGTCATCTTCTTTATAAAATCATCTTTCATACTGCCAGATGTAGTCATTTCCTTTTCTTAGGCTCACAATTATACTCAATTATACTTAATTAATTATATTAATTAATTATAATTAATATAATTAATTATACATAATCACCTCTATCAATTAGCAAGAAATCTTGAATTTTTTCTTTATGTGCTTATTTACTAATAACATTAGGAATAACATTTCTTCATACTCTTAAGAAAAGCTTAAGAGTTCTATAGCTACAGTAATAAATTAAAACTACAACTTACTTTTTAAGCCTCTTTAACCAATCAATTATAATTGTGGTGAATAATGCCCAGAACAAGTTTTAAACCTGTTTAATCAACCAGTGGTAGAGCTCAATTCTGGAAACATACTCCTGAAAACCAACCAATAGATGAGCGATCCTACTTTTGAAAGCTAGTTAATGAACAAAAGTCTCTCTATTAATACAAGTTTGAAGGCTAGTCAATCAACAACTTGTTTTTTCCTGAGGAACCATACCCTAAATCTTGTGTCACTTCACTTCTACGGCTAAAAGCCACTAATCACTAACTTGCATGTTGTGTAACATATTATCCCCAAATTAAAATCCTAAAACAGTATTTTTCTCACATAGTTTCTGAGACTTAGGAATTGGAATGGATTTTCTAGGTGGGTTAGGCCACGATCTCTCATGGGGTTGCTGTCCTCTGAAAGACTCTTTAAGAGACTCCTCTTACATGTTTCATTACTCATACAGACCTCAACTCTTCACTGGTTATAGGCAGATACCTTCAACTTATTAGCACAAAGACCTCAAGACCTCTCAACAGTTCTTTGAGTTCTTTGTGTGTTGTATTTTCTCATTTAAAAAAAAAAATTTTTGTTTTTTTTCAGTGTTCCAAGATTCATTGTTTACGCACCATACCTAGTGCTCCATGCAATACGTGCCCTCCTTAATACCCACCACCAGCGTTAACACATCCCCCACACCCCTCCCTTCCCAAACCCCCAGTTTGTTTCTCAGAGTCCACAGTCTCTCATGCTTTGTCTCCCCCTCCGATTTACCCCAGTTCACTATTCCTTTCCTTCTAATGTCCTCATGTTATTCCTTATGCTCCACAAGTAAGTGAAACCATATGATAATTACTTTCTCCGCTTGACTTACTTCAACAGTTCTGCTGAGACCGCTATCACATGGCAGCTGGTTTTCCGCAGAGAAGCTTATCTAAGAGAGAGCAAGGCCGGAGCCACAAAATCTTCCACAAAAACTTTTGGGACCTAGCCTCAGAGGTAAAATACTGTAAATTTGCTTGTATTCTGTTGATAACAAAGACCGGCCCTGATACAGTATGTATATTTCCACAAAAGCATGGATCATTATGTCCATCTTGGGGACTAGCTACCTCTCTTCCCCAAAACCCTATATTATAGCAATAGTCTGCTTTGCCCAGAAAGACTGTTCAACCAGCATAACTCTCCTTTACTTAGATGGACAACAAATTGAGCTTGGAATTTTTATTTCAGATATTGAGTGTTGCTGTCATCCTTTGCCATTTTTGAGATGTTCTCCCAAGACTTTTTTTTTTTTTTTTTTTTTTTGGAAGATTTTTCTTTGGTAGCTATTTGTTTGTCCCATAGACCAATAAAAGTGCTCACTGGGACTAACTGAGCCAAAACTCTGATAGTGCTTTGGATTTGCTAGAATGTGAACACTTCTAGGGGAGGGATTAGGCTTAAGTTATTTTTCAAGCTGTATTGTCAAGAACATAGTTGATACTCAGTTAATGCTTGTTGAATAAATGGATGCAGAATTCAGATATAGAAACATAATCCTAAAATTTTCATTTTAAAAGGTTGAGAAGTATTGAGTGGTAGATTATTGTAAATATGCAACTCACATTTCCTTTAGCTTATAGATCAGATGCCACATCTTAATTTCTTTCTCAAACACTTCCAACCTGCTTGATGAAACTGGATGGATGAGAGACATATCTCTGATTTGATCAATGAAGTCCAAGAAAAAATGGAATTCACATAGAATACATTCATTCCATTAAATGAGCAAGACCTAATTCATCATTCTAAAGTATTTGTAATAACCTGCCCACAGTTGAAGAACTTTCACCAGATATAATATAGCAATCATTTTTATCTTTCTGTGAATAATTTCTGTGAGTATATTAAATGTTGAAAGTTTTAACCAATGGAACCATCATCTAAAAATAAAATACCATTTTATTTTTCCACCAGCAATTACCCTTATGAAAGTAGAGTCACATAATTTGCCCTTAACAAAGAAAAACAAAGGGACACTAAATAACATATTGTGGAGATGCTGGCAGTTGAGAGTTGGTAAAAAGGGATATCAATGGGTATATACCCAGACAACTTTATAAGTCCAATTGAATATAATATATAGATTTTAGTGATATTATTCTCCTCAAGCAAGCAGGTAATCCATAGGTTAAGCAAGGCATTGAACTAACCAGAGTACATTTAAACTTATCCAAACCATAACAGACCATTTCCTCTACTTGCACATATATAAGTCATATAAAGTATATGAAGCTCACTTAAAATCAGGATTTGAGTTTTTCATTTTTCAATAATTAATCTTATAGAACACCCCTAAAGAACAGGTTCAAAAATTAATGTCTATATCCTAAATAAGTTAAGGATAATCAGGAATAATCAAGATACCAAATTTAAGAAGGCAAAATAAATTCTACCCATATCAATAATTAAAGGAAATATGGCCCCCCAAAAAGGAGAGATTGATGATGGACAGAAATACAAATACTGATATGTGTATTTTAAAGATTATTTATTTGAGGGGGAGAGAGAAAGCGGGGTTGGAGGGATAGAGGGAGAGACTCTTCAAGGAGACTCCCTGCTGAAAGCGGAACCCTATACAGGGCTTGATCTCAGGACCCATGAGATCATGACCTGAGCCAAAACCAAGAGCTGGATGCTTAACTGACTAAGGCATCCAGGTGCCCCCAACATGTGTATTTTAAAAGTTTAAAACAAGTGCAAAAGTATAAGCAGAACATGTAGAAGCTGGATTATATTCACAATAAATTCGATATATTGGATTATCTTATCTTCTGAGTCCCATCACTTAGAAGAAAGGAGAAAATTTGGGAAATATTTAGAGAGAAGTGTCAGAAGACATTAAGGATTAGAAAGAGGACTTCTGAGGAAAAATATTTTTAAAGGCCTATTACTGAAATAGATTCTTATTAATCTATACATAGCCTTAACTTTGTGGATAGTGAAAAAGTTACAACTGCAGTGAAGAATGTGTAAGAAAAGAGTCTTATATTGCAGAGTAGAAAGTTCTGAGAGAGATAATCATAAAAAAAAATCAGACCTGTCAAGGACAATTATGTAATTGCCAGGGTCTTTAAAGATGAGATTATCATTTGGTTAATGTACATCAGATCTTGCCTGAAGGCAGTGGAATAAACTGAATAGCATAAAAGATATTTTGTAATTTTATAATGGGTAACAAAACAGTGATTAGGACAGGAAATCAGTTCCAGATTAAGTATATAACTTAAATAACCATATGTTATAAGGGTAAGAAAAATTTACTATATGAAGGGCTGGAAATGATATATGCAAAAGAAGTAGTAGAACTAGAGGTCTTTGCTCATTATTCAGGATCTGAACTAATTAGAAACCTTATATTAATATAATAATATGGTTCCAGTTAAGAATGCACCATTGGATTGAGAAAGTAATTTAATCACTCATGTGTATTCTCTAAATGATTTTCTTAAAAGATAATGGCTAACCTACTCCTTTCAAGGTATTCCCATTAGAATTCCAGGAGTTCCTTAATATAATCTACAGCTTCCAGGGTGAAAATCCACGAAAGTCACAAAAACTTAATGAAGGTGAGAAACAAGTTCAGTGTATCTGTGACAGTCTTTAAGACCAGGGAACTGAAGGACAGACAACTCATAAGGGAAGGTAACAAAAGATACAAGCCTTCTAAAAGGCTTGTTACACTTATTTTCTGAAAATAAGTTTGACAAAACATATGTTCCTAGAGGAAAATGTAAAGCTTTTTTTTTTTTACTTCATTGATCTAAAAATATAAAATTATGATTCAGAAGAAATACTTTGTATATATTAACCAATTTGAATACATGACTTGTGCTTCATTCCAGTGAGATTCAAACCACTGTAATATGAATTATAGGGTGTAAAAACATGGATATAATGAATATTTTTAGAATATGTATGGTCCTAATACTACGTAATTTGTTAGCAACTCATGTCATTTATAGAGCATTCAGTAATTCTATTAACTACTCCTCAGTTCTTGCTGATGATACTTCTCTAAATCTACAGAGTGAAATCAATAAACAGGAGTGCTTACATTGTGGAGTATTATTAATGTTGGGACACATAATAAATTCTCAGAGCTATCTTCCCTAAAATGTTTCTAGTGGGGCAGATACTGAGTTTCAGAAGGCACTCCTGTAATAGACTAATCTTTCTCAAGGCAAATGCTGCAAAATATTTTGTCTATCAATTTAATAACAACTGTAATTCACAAAGATGCAAGACCTTGGTCCCTTACGAAAAAGGGAAAAGATAAGCATAAAACCTCAGAAGATGAGTCTTTAACTTACAACATAGTACCTCTTGCATATTTCCTTTATGTTTGTTTTATTTGTACCAAGTGTTCACAAATGGGCTATAAACAATGAACACAAATCTTTTAGAATGATATGGATCACACGGTGGTAATGTTCAGGTGGAAAATAGCAAAGAGAAGATAGATCGCAACCAGGGTCTTGATTCATCTTATAGAACCTAAAACTCTCAATTAACTTTTTCATAATTTTCCTTCTCTTTCGCTCCTCTTCTTCCTCTATGCTTCCTATCAGAAAACAGTACTTAAGTATGCCATTATATGCACTAGCCCCATGAGACTGCAGTAGATCTGTGGCTTTCCTTAGATAAGTTCTAAACTGCTGGTTTTAAAACTTAAAGAGAAATAATTTCTCAAAAATATTACCAAAATACAAATTTCACTATCTTGGTTCTTTAAATTTATGTTTTCAAGTTTACTTTTATAGCTTCATTGAAGTATAAATGAAAACTGCACATATTTAAAGTGTACAATTTGATGAATTTTGGCATAGACTTACTTACATGAAACCATCAGCACAGTGACAATAATAAACTTTTCTATCATCCCAAAATTTCATAACCCACCACATTACACTTATGTTCCCCCCATCTCAGGTATACACAGATTTGCTTCTGTTATAAGATTTAGTTTGCATTTTCTAGACTTTTATATAAATGGAATCATACTCTTGACCTCTTTCTTTTTTGTCTGATTTCTTTCATTCAGCATATTCTTTTGAGATTCAGCCATGTTGTTACCTGTTTCAATATGGTCAATAGTTTGTTCTTTTATATTGCTGAGTAAGAAGTATTCTGCAAGGGTGTATCACAATTTGTTTATCATTTCACCTGTAGATAGGCATTTGGGTTGTTTCTAGTTTGAGTCTTTTATTTAAAAATGGATCTATGAATATTCATGGACAAGTCTTTATATGGATTTATACTTTCTTTTGCCTTGGTTAAATATCTAGGAGTGGTATGGTGGGATCATAAAAGAGATATACATTTAATTTTTTAAGAAAATATCAAACTGGGTGTGGTGCATAAACAATAAATTCTGTTTTTATGCCAGTACCATGCTGTCTTAGTGATCACAGCTTTGTAGTAAAGCTGGAAAGAACCAAGATGCCCTTCAATGGATGAATGGATAAGGAAGATGTGGTCCATATACACCATGGAGTATTATGCCTCCATCAGAAAGGATGAATACCCAACTTTTGTAGCAACATGGACAGGACTGGAAGAGATTATGCTGAGTGAAATAAGTCAAGCAGAGAAAGTCAATTATCATATGGTTTCACTTATTTGTGGAGCATAACAAATAGCATGGAGGACAAGGGGAGATGGAGAGGAGAAGGGAGTTGAGGGAAATTGGAAGGGGAGGTGAACTATTAGAGACTATGGACTCTGAAAAACAATCTGAGGGTTTGAAGGGGCAGGGGTGGGAGGTTGGGGGATCCAGGTGGTGGGTATTGGAGAGGGCATGGATTGCATGGAGCACTGGGTGTGGTGCAAAAATAATGAATACTGTTACACTGAAAAAATAAAAAATTAAAAAAAAATAAAAAATAAAACTGGGGAAAAAAAAAAAAGCTTGAAATCTGGTAATGTGATGCCCCCAGTTTTATTTTTGTTTTTCAACATTTCCTTAGCGATTTGGGGTCTCTTCTGATTCCATACAAATTTTTGGATTATTTGCTCCAGCTCTTTGAAAAATACCAGTGGTATTTTGATCAGAATGGCATTAAAAGTATAGATTGCTCTAGGCAGTATAGACATTTTAACAATGTTTATTCTTCCGATCCAAGAGCATGGAATGGTCTTCCATCTTTTTGTGTCTTCTTCAATTTCTTTCATGAGTGTTCTGTAGTTCCTCCAGTAGAGTTCTAACTTTACCTCTTTGGTTAGGTTTATTCCCAGGTATCTTATGGTTCTTGGTGCTATAGTAAATGGAATTGATTCTCTAATTTCCCTTTCTATATTTTCATTGTTAGTGTATAAGAAAGCCACTGATTTCTGTACTTTGACTTTGTATCCTGCCACGCTGCTGAATTGCTGTATGAGTTCTAGTAGTTTTGGGGTGGAGTCTTTTGGGTTTTCCATATAAAGAATCATGTCATCTGCGAAGAGAGAGGTTTGACTTATTCATTGCCAATTTGGATACCTTTTATTTCTCTTTGTTGTCTGATTGCTGTTGCTAGGACTTCTAATACTATGTTGAACAAGAGTGGTCAGAGTGGGCACCCTTGTCGTGTTCTTGATATCAATGGGAAGTCTGCAAGCTTTTTCCCATTGAGGATGATATTTGCTGTGGGTCTTTCATAGATAGATTTTATAAAGTTCAGGAATGTTCCCTCTATCCCTATACTTTGAAGCGTTTTAATCAGGAACGGATGCTTTACTACAAAGCTATGATCACCAAGACAGCATGGTACTGGCATAAAAACAGACACATAGACCAGTGGAACAGAGTAAACAGCCCAGATATGGACCCTCAACTCTACAATCAAATAATCTTCAACAAAACAGGAAAAAATATACAGTGGAAAAAAGACAGTCTCTTCAATAAATGGTGCTGGGAAAACTGAACATCTATATGTAGAAGAATGAAACTCAACCATCCTCTTACACCGTATACAAAGATAAACTCAAAATGGATAAAAGACCTCAATGTGAGATAGGAATCCATCAGGATCCTAGAGGAGAACATAGGCAGTAACCTCTTCGATATCAGCCACAGCAACTTCTTTTAAGATATGTCTCCAAAGGCAAAGGAAACAAAAGCGAAGATGAATTTTTGGGACTTCATCAAGATCAAAAACTTCTGCACAGCAAAGGAAACAGTCAACAAAACAAAGAGGCAACCAACAGAATGGGAGAAGATATTTGCAAGTGACAGTACAGACAAAAGGTTGATATCCAGGATCTATAAAGAACTCCTCAAACTCAACACACACAAAACAGATAACCATGTCAAAAAATGGGCAGAAGATATGAACAGACACTTACCCAATGAAGACATACAAATGGCTATCAGACACATGAAAAAATGTTCACCATCACTAGCCATCAGGGAGATTCAAATTAAAACCATATTGAGATACCACCTTACACCAGTTAGAATGGCCAAAATTAGCAAGACAGGTAACAACATGTGTTGGAGAGGATGTGGAGAAAGGGGAACCCTCTTACACTGTTGGTGGGAATGCAAGTTGGTGCAGCCACTTTGGAAAACAGTGTGGAGATTCCTCAAGAAATTAAAAATAGAGCTTCCGTATGACCCTGCAATTGCACTACTGGGTATTTACCCCAAAGATACAGAGGTAGTGAAAAGAAGGGCCATCTGTACCCCAATGTTTATAGCAGCAATGGCCACGGTTGCAAACTGTGGAAAGAACCAAGATGCCCTTCAACAGACGAATGGATAAGGAAGATGTGGTCCATATACACTATGGAGTATTATGCCTCCATCAGAAAGGATGAATACCCAACTTTTGTAGCAACATGGATGGGACTGGAAGAGATTATGTTGAGTGAAATAAGTCAAGCAGAGAGAGTCAATTATCATATGGTTTCACTTATTTGTGGAGCATAACAAATAGCATGGAGGACAAGGGGAGATGGAGAGGAGAAGGTAGTTGAGGGAAATTGGAGGGGAAGGTGAACCATGAGAGACTATGGACTCTGAAAAATAATCTGAGGGTTTTGAAGGAGCGGGGGGTGGGAGGTTGGGGGAACCAGGTGGTGGGTATTGTAGAGGGCACGGATTGCATGGAGCACTGGGTATAGTGCAAAAACAATGAATACTGTTACTCTGAAGAGAAATAAAAAATTTAAAAAAAAATATTAAATTCTGGTACATTGAATAGAAATTTAAAAAATTAAAAATTAAAAAAATATTCCATTGTTATAAAGTTACTTTGACAAATCTCCTTTCTCTCACTATATCTCATTTCTCTCTGTATATGTGAGGTATACCTGGAATTTGGTACATTTGTGTTTAGGTGTGTATAGTGATTTGTTGCTCTTTTTCTTCATATTTTTCTGTATTGATTTATTTCAAATTATGGAATTTGTATCATTTCAATAAACTATAAATTCATTATTATTTAAAAAAAAGAAAATATCAAACTATTTTGCAAAACGTTTTGACCATTTTACATTTGCACTGGCAGAATATTAGTGTTAAAGTTGCCACCCATCCCTGTCAGCACTTGGTGTGTTCAATTTTTAATTTTAGCCATTTAGTAAGTTCTTAGCCCATTGTGTTTAATTTACATTCCCCTAATGAGTAATAATAATGCACATCTTCTGGACTTGTTTGCCATTCACATAAATTCTTTTCTCTTTTTATCTTGTGTTTATTTCTAAAATTTTACTTACAGTAAAATTCACTCTTTTGGTATACAGTTCATTTCAACTAATTTTTAGAGTCATATAACCACTATCATGATCAAGAAACAAAATAATTCCATCACTCTATGAAGTCCCTCATGCTGCCTTTTGGTAACCAAACCCTCCTACAATAAGCCCTGCAAATTACTGGACTGATCTCTCCTTATAGTTTTGCTTTTTCCAAAATGTCATTTAAATAGAATCTATATATAACCTATGAATTAGCTTCTTTCACTTAACATGATGCATCTGAAATTCATGTTGTTGTGTGTGTCAAAAGTTCAATCCATTTTATAGCTGGAAATACTTCACTGTGTACATGTAACAAATTTTTTTTTATCTACTCACCAGTTGAAGAATATTTATGTTGTTTCCAGCTTTTGGCAATTAACCCTTTCTTTTATTAAAGATTTTATTTATCTATTTGACAGACAGAGATCACAAGTAGGCAGAGAAGCAGGCAGAGAGAGCAGGGGAGGCAGGCTCTCTGCTCAGCAGAGATGCGGGGCTCGATCCCAGGACCCTGGGATCATGACCTGAGCCAAAGGCAGAGTCTTTAACTCACTGAGCCACCCAGGCACCCTCAGCTTTTGGCAATTAGAACTAAAACAACTATATACACTTACACATAAGTTTTTGGTCAACAAACAATTTCATTTCTCTTGGGTAATTACCCAGAGTAAGGTGGCTGGGTCTATGGTTAGAGTAACTTAACTTTATAAGAAAGCACCAAAATATTTAGAAATTGATTGCATCATTTTGCATTTCCAGCAGTAATGAATGAGTGTTTTAGTTGCTCTACATCCTTGCCAGACTTGGTGCTGTCATATTTTCTAATTTCATTTTAGTCTTTCTAATAGGTGAATATTCCCATTGTAGCTTTAATTTATATTTCCCTAATGACTAATGATGTTGATCATCTTTTCATGTCCTTATTTACCATCTGTATATCTTCTTAGTCTATTTGGTTTTGCCAAAATACAAAGTTAATTCATAGAAGGAGAGTCATTTCAACAAATAGCACTAGCACATCTGGGTATCAACATACTAAATTAAAAAAACAATACAAAAACCAAGTACAAAACAAAAACAAAAACAAAACAAAAAGCCAAGGAAAAAGAATAACTCAGGATAGATTTTTATACTGATATATAAAACCCAAAAGTATAAAATTTCTAGAAAAAAACCTTGTGACTAGAAGTCTGACCAATATATCTTGGCTATCACAATAAAAACATAAAGAATACAAGGGTATTTCCCTGATGCTGAGTGATGTTGAACACTTTTTCATGTGTCTCTTGGCCATTTGGATGTCTTTTTTGCAGAAATGTCTGCTCATGTCTTCTGCCCATTTCTTGATTGGATTATTTGTTCTTTGGGTGTTGAGTGTGATAAGTTCTGAATATTTTGGATGCTAGCCCTTTATCTGATATGTCATTTGCAAATATCTTTTCTCATTCTGTTGGGTTTTTTGTTTTTTTTTTTTTAATTTTGTTGACTGTTTCCTTTGCTGCACAAAAGCTTTGTATCAGGAAAATACAAACCAAAACCACAGTGAGATATCACCTCACACCAGTTAATTTTAGCCAGTTAATTTTAGCCAGTCAGAAATGATAGGTGTTGGTGAGGATGCAGAGAAAGGGGAACCCTCCTACATTGTTGGTGGGAAGGCAAACTAGTGCAGCCACTCTGGAAAACAGTATGGAGGTTCCTCAAAAACGAACTTTCAAAAAGTTGAAAATAGAGCTGTCCTACAACCCAGCAATCGACTACTGGGTATACCCTAAAGATATAAATATAGTGATCTCAAGGGGCATGTGCACCCCAATGTTCATAGCAGCAATGTCCACAATAAGAAAACTATGGAAAGAGTCTGGATGTCCATCAATAGATGAATGGATAAAGAAGATGTGGTATATATATATATACAATGGAATATTATGAAGCTATCAAAAAAATAACACAAATCTTGCCATTTGCAATGATGTGGATAGAATTAGAAGGTAGTATGCTAAGTAAAAAACGTCAATCAGAGAAAGACAATTATTATATGGTCTCTCAGATATGAGGAATTTGAGAGACAGGGCAAGGGTGGAGGGAAGGGAGGGAAAAATCTAACAAGATGGGACTGGAGAGGGAGACAAACCATAAGAGACTCTTAATCTCAGGAAACAAACTGAAGGTTGCTGGAGGGGGGTGGGAGGAATAGGGTGGCTGAGTGATGGATACTGGGGAGGGTATATGCTATGGTGAGTGCTGTGAATTGTGTAAGACTGATGATTCATAGACCTGTACCCCTGAAACAAATAATACATTATATATTAATAAATTAAAAAATATGAGGGTAAACTAGATTTCATCAAAATTAAAAACCTCTCTTCAAAAGGCATTATAAAAAGACAGAAAAGACAAGACACAAACTAGGAGAAAATATTTTCAAAGAATATATGTTAAAGGGTTTCTATTCAGAATATCTGACAGACTTTTTAACACTGACAAATAAAAAATATATATTAAAAAATGGTCAATGGGGCGCCTGGGTGGCTCAGTGGGTTAAGCCGCTGCCTTCGGCTCAGGTCATGATCCCAGGTGCTGGGTTCAAGCCCCACATCGGGCTCTCTGCTCAGCAGGGAGCCTGCTTCCTCCTCTCTCTCTGCCTGCCTCTCTGCCTACTTGTGATTTCTCTCTGTCAAATAAATAAATAAAATCTTAAAAAAAAAATGGTCAAGATTTGAACAGATACTTCACCAGCAATGACATACAATGACAAATACATGAAAACATCATCTACTAGAAAAATGTAAATGAAAACCACAATGGAATATCAATACATATTAGAAAGACTAAAATTAGAAAAACTGATTAAACCAAGTACTGATGTAGCTGTGGAGTGTATGCAGCTCTCAGATCTCTCCTGATGGGGAATATGAAATAACTGAACTACTTTGGAAAACAGGTTAGTTAAGACAAATGCAAGCATTTGTCTAGACACAGACCTGTGCAGGAATGTTCATGGGAACTTTCCTTATATTATCATGTTTTTGAAAGTAACACAAATGTCCATCATCGGTGAATGAAAAAACACAGTATGTTTCCACTATTCTCGAGGAGGCACCAAAGTGTAAAATAACCACTTTTTAAGCTACAGGCATAGTACTTAACAACTGAAATGAATATTCTATAGGGCCTATGTATTACCCTATATTATCTAAGTGACAAATAAGAGTCCTAAAAAGGATCATTTCTTCTTTTTTTAAAAGTTTTTTTAAATTAACATATAATGTATTATTTGTTTCAGAGGTACAGGTCTGTGATTCATCAGTCTTACACAATTCACAGCACTCACCACAGCATATACCCTCCCCAATGTTCATAACCCAGCCACCCTATCCCTCCCACCCCCAACCCTCCAACAACCCTCAGTCTGTTTCCTAAGATTAAGGGTCATTTCTTCTATATTATAAAAAGAAATAATAAGATTCAGCATCTTACCTATATATCTGTATCCTTCTTCCCCATTTACTATGGGTCTCAGCCAAGTTGACCTAAGTCGTATATTATTATGCACGTGGGCACCTTGAGGAGGATAGAGTGTAAATAACATTTCAATTGCATTGTACTTCTTGATGAGTTCAGAATATTTCTCATGGTCTGTAAAAAAAAAATATTAAAAAAATTTTAAATTTTAGACATTTTTGTCTAATGTGTTTCTTGTAAGTGAGGTAAATTAAAACTATTTACTAATTCGAATGCTAATGGCTATGTTGATAGTGTGGGGGGCGGGTTTAGCCCAAGGTACTTCACCAACAATCTTACTTTTCAGATAATTCCTAGCAAAAATTAAGGAGTAAGTATTTTACAAATATCATCTTTAAACACTGTAAGTTTAAAGAAGTATAGTTAATAGGTATAGTAAAAAGTAGGGAGGCCAATGAACAGCATCCATATTACACATAACATGACATTTTTTACTTGCCATTAAACAATGAAAGCAAATTAATCTGACAAAAAATGTTGACTAAACATAAAGTTCTCCAAAGTGGAATGACTGAATTACTATTTCTAGGTTATGATCTGTAGGAAAATATAATGATACGTATACAAATACTTATATACCACTTAATGTATAGGAATTTTTCCAAGGGCTTTTAAACAGTAATACAGTTAATTTTCATCGAACATCTGTAAGGCATATCCTATTATTATTTCCATTTTATATAAAGAATTTGAGACCCAGAGAAATTAAAGAACTTGCCTAAATCTTGCAGTCTATAAATGATGCAATTAGGCTTTGGATTATCTAAGAAAACTCTGATTTGTTAAAAAAAAAATTGTCAACCAAACATAAAGTACATTAACTAGTAAATGAAGAAACTAGAATTCAAAAGTTATTTGAACTACAGAGTGAAAAAATCATTGGTTTTGACCCCGGGCCTCCACTTTGCAACTTCAGTTTTTGGTTGATAAGCCATTGCCCAAAATTCAATAAGACAACTCCTGAGCAATGAATTCAAAGAGACTCTACCGAGAAACATTTCAAAGAAAAAAGAAATACTGATGTAAATCTTCATTTATAACCCTGTTACATTTTTGTTCTTTCTTTCCTGATTTCCTTCCTTTCTTCTTATATTCCTTTATTTTGTTAAATAGTATATTTTGGGTACAGTAAGTATAAAGCAGTATGACATAATGCTTACATGATTAAGAAAGGAGATTTGTTGGTGGGCTGTGTGCCAGGTATCAATCTATTACCTCACTCCTCATCCACCTTTTACTGTCCTGCTTGTAAGACTAGAACACTTCTTTGCCATAAGACACAATTTTAAGCATCTTCCATAGAAAACCACAAAGTGAAATAGACAATGAAGGGCTCTTCCTGTTTTTGGGTAGTTCTTTCTGTTAGCTCTCACAGTGCACAGTACCCAGCAGTGTAGGGCAATTTCTGGGGGGTGTCTTCTGGAACCACCCCCCACCACACTCACACTGGGAGCTTTCCACTAAGTTTATGGTGCAGCACTTTCCACACTGTGACACCTCCCTATGGATAGTTCCCCAAGAACTCCAGAAAGTGACTTTCTTATGAGTTCCTCTAGCCTGCTATCTCAGTGAACTTCTCTGCTATTCACTGGGCCAGAGCTATGCCCTCTCCAAGATGTGCTTCCATGGTGGGGGGTGGGAGGGGTAGAAGGTATTCTTTAAAATTTGTTCTTTCCAGGACACCTGGGTGGCTCAGTCAGTTAAGTGTCTGCTCTCAGCTCAGGTCATGATCCCAGGGTCCTGGGATCAAGTTCTACATCAGGCTCCTTGCTCAGTGAAGAGCCTGCTACTCCCTCTGACTACTCTGCCTGTCACTCCCCCGCCTGAGCTTGCTCTCTCTCTCTCTCTCTCTCTGACAAATAAATAAATAAATAAAAATCTTAAAAAAAATTTTTTTATTCTTTTCCTTGGGTGCTCTGCCTCAGACCTAGGAGTACCTGCCACTACCTATACATGTACTTCTCAATTTTTTAGAGTTATTTTTACCCCTTAGTAGTAGATCATAATTAATATTTCTTTACATTAAATTCTTCCTGCTCAAATTACTGTGTACTTTCTATTTCCTAATTGGACCCCAGCTGATATAGACAGACCTGGGCCTTAATGTTCAAATCACCATTAACAAGGTGTGAAATATTAGTCAAATCAGTTTACCTTCAGGTGATAATATTTGTCTCATAAAATTGTTGCTAGGATAATCCTAACATTTAGGTGATATAAGATATATAAAGCATTTATATGGCATCATGTCTTTATGTACTAGATGAATGTGTTATCAATTTTCATCTAGTACTATTTCAGTAATAACAGAAATGATGACAGAGTCAAAAAATAATAAATAATATGTATTGCGTCTTTCAGTTATACACATATTAGGGACTTTTCTGCCTCCTTTTAAAAGGGAGAGTTCAAAATTCCTCAGTGAAGCACCTATTTTAGATGCGTGATATCTGTGTCAACACCCGCAAACATCATCTGTCAAGAGCAGAGAGGAAGCTGGAACTATTATAAAGCAGTGCTGAAGAGTGAACATACTCTATTTTTTTCATTCAGTCGTACTTCTTCCAGAAGTTGAGAGGGGAGCTCCTCAGGCAGGGTGTGACTTCCTGAGTTGTAAGGGAGGCTAGGGATACAGCATTGTATCATGAGAAATCACGCAGCAAATAAAATGCAATGCTGAAGTTTTCCATGATGGACAAGATAAGGAAACAATATAGATCAGAGTTTCTTTCTTTGAAATCATAAAGAAAATTAAAGTAAGAAAAACGAGCAATAATTATAGCTAGTGAGCATGAAAAGATAGAATTACCCTTGAGGTTTCTCCCCTCCCCAACATTTGTATCTTTCTAACCCCTTTAGTTTAAAAAAGGATGTTTAATAATGTTATTTGATAGGATTATGCTTACTAGTTTCAATAAAGTACTGTATTATGCATAAAAACAAATGTTTCTAATTTCAGGCAAAATAAATGCCTTAAACTAAAATCTCTATGGCAGTAAACGTAGAACTGCCACTTTTTCTTACTGGTATATCCTGATTAAAGGATTTCTTACTGGTATATCCTTGATTAAAGACTAAGCAGAAACACAAGTCAGTGGAATGTTGCATTTGCTAGGATAGTAAGACATGGTGCTAATTCTAACAGCAGACTCACATTGAAGGTTTCTAGCTCAGAGTCCTGCTAATGTCACCATTTGCCATCAGTAACACAAATGGAGGCTTGGATCTTATACAAACAAGGCATTATGATTTTTGAATGATTGCACCTTCCTTCATAATATCAAAGATGATTACAAATAAACACTTTTAATTTTAGAAAACATATAGCTTATAAAACATGTTCTCTTTCTATTTTATTACATATGTCATCCCAAGATGAAAATAGGAATTTAACTACTGTTGCTGATATTGATAATTTTTGTTATTTATGGAGCAACTTCCTTTCACTGCACTGCTGAGCCAATACTGCCATACTGGATTCAGATGTAGTAATACTTTTCTCAGAACTCACAATAAGAGTTCTTATTTACCTCTTCCTCCCCAAGCTGTATGTTCAGTAAAAATCTGAAGATCTTCCATGTATGTATTCTAGATCTGGTTCTGTGGCAAAAGCCCACACGAAATTTCTCTATTGCTCCCAGGTCACCAAGTAGTTAATTGTCTTCATTAGAGATAGCAGTGGTTTATAGCAGAGGCTGTTGAGCTGAACTGCCTGGGTATGAATCTGGATCCGCCATTTATGAGCTGTGTGACCTGAAGCAAGTTATCTAACCTCATTCCAGTTCAGTATCATAGTAAAACTGTCCACATTATAGTGCTGTTATGAAGACTACAAGGGTTAATGTAAGTAAAGTCTTTAGAAGAGTATCTAGTCTTTAGAAGAACACCTAGTCAATAGCCAGTATTATTTAAGCATTAGTTATTACTATTATTATGATGACCTTCATTTAACAGATGCTGGTACAGCCTCTATCCTATTTAGATAATGATAGCAGTTCCTGTCTCTTCTTCCATCTTGCTTGCTTGTGGGTGGATGGAAGAAAGGTCAGTTGTCTTGAAGCCATTGCCTTTTCTGATCACTCCTACATTATTTTGGATGCTCTATGGGTCAGTGGTTCCTACTCGATAGTGATCAGAAGTTTTTGTTAATTGGTCATTTGTGGGCTACTAATTGGCATTATGGTGTTCTTCCTTGTCATTATTATTAACAACATTTTGTTGGATTTACAGATTTACAGATATTGAAGGCACCATCAATTTACACAGCACTAAGAAATATAAAGGACTAGAAATTTAACTATGGCATACCATTGATTATAAGACATAGGTTAATTTCGGCAACACTAAAATATGAAAGTATGCATCTAGAGTTAACAAAATGTGGCAAAATCAAGCAACCTAGCTACTTAATTGAGAACTCCACTTAGGTAACAAATAAGCATCTCAAAGTTCTATATGCCAAAACATGTCCTGTGCCAGGGTTTCTTGTCTCAGTAAATAACATTTATCTCTTTTTTTCCTTTCATGTAGATAAAACTGTTTTCTTTTTAAGTATATAGCTTAATGCGTTTAGCAAATGTTAATATAAAGCAAATATCAAGATATAGAGCATTGTCATCACCCCAGAAAGATTCCTGATACCCATTTCTAGTTAATCTCCCACCCCTTCAAAGTCAACTGTCATTCTCCCATCCATCTTTATAGCTTTATTCTTTTTTTTAATTCAATTAGCCAATACATCATTTGTTTCAGAGGTAGTGTTCAACAATTCATCAGTTGCATATAACACCCAGTGATCATCTCATCACATGCCTTCCTTAATGCCCATCACCCAGTTACTACATCTCCTCCCATACCATCCCTTTAGCAACCCTCAGTTTGTTTCCCATAGTTAAGAGTCTCTCATGCTTTGTCTTCCTCTCTGATTTCTTCCCATTCAGTTTTCCCTCCCTTTCCTTATGGTCCTCTTTACTGTTTCTCATATTCCACATATGAGTAAAAACATATGATAATTGTCTTTCTCTGATTGACTTATTTCACTTAGCATAATACCCTCCAGTTCCATCCACATCAATGTAAAGTGTAAGTATTCATCATTTCTGATGGCTGAGTAATATTCCATTGTATGTATATATACCAAATCCTCTTTATCTATTCATCTGTCGATGGACATCTGGGCTCCTTCCACAGTTTGGCTATTGTGGAACTAGCATCTATCTAATGGTAAACTCTAGAAAAAATTATCACCTATATTGACACAAACAACTTAGTCTCCTAAATAGTCTTCTTGCCCTTCCAATCTTATCTCTAAACACAGCCACAATAATATTTTTAAAATGTATTTTTATACATTTTCTTATTCAATGGTTCCCTGATGCTCTTAAAATAATGTTGGCTCTTTACTATGTCCTAAAAGATTCTGAACATTCTGCCACTTCCTCCACCTCAAACAACCTTGGCTTTCTTTCAGTTTCATAAATAAACCTTGATTCCTCCTGTTTCAGAACCTTCCCACAAGATGTTCTACCTGCCTGTCATGTTCCCCTCTCCTTCCCTCCATTACCTCAGTAATTTCTATACCTCCTTCACATCTCTCCCAAGAGTCTCCTGTGACCTTCACCAAACTAGATCAATATAAGATCCCAGAGTTATTGTTCTCTGCATGTTTTTTCCATTATGCTTACTGACATTCGTAATTATATCATTTGTATTATTATTTGATTAAAATAAGACTTTTAGCTTGAGACAGACAAGGTCCATGACTGTTTGCTGACCCACTTACTGTATCTCCTATCACTAGGAGTGTTTCAGACTTACAAAGGATCAATAAAAGGTTTCTAAATTAAATAAATAAAACAATAACTGATAGTATTTTGAGGGAGCTTAGTATGTGGATGGTGGTATACTAATAAACAAGTTATATACATTCGCTAATTTCATCCTAAAAGCACATGTTTAAATTGCTGACAATCCTGTGAGTCTCATATCATCATACTTAGATCACATCTTCAGTTACTGAGGCAGAGGGAGGGTGCAGAGCATTTTCATGGCTTCACAGCTAGTTAATAGTGAAGCCAGGATCTACTCTTCATTGTCTCACTTCAAAGCCTATCCTTTTAATGAGGATGCCAGACTGCTTTAAACACAGGGTTCTTGGTATCATGAGACTTGTTAGTTGCTTCATGAGTTGCTAGGCACCTGGTAGCCTCTCCCCTTGAAGTTTTCTTCTCATCTTTCCAACTCTTTAGTTGTCCTAGCATAATCTGCTCATCAGCACTATGACTTCTCTCTCAGAACCAACAGTTCATAGCTCTTTCCAGGCAGTTTTCTAATGTTCTTCTCACAAGAACTTATTTTGTAGAGGCTACTGATGATCTCTCAGGCCAACACTGTATTCATCAACTAATTAAAACCCTTTTAGTTTGCTAAGGATGTAAACTAGCATAAAATCCCAGTGTGACCTCCATAGCCTCCTCCAGTATTCTCCTGCCTCTCAAATAAGTGAGGTTCCTTATGTTAAATATTTATTCTAGATGGTGAATTTTCAGAGAACTCCAAGATGCTCCTCCCTTCCTCTCCCAAACAGGGCAGTGTTATTGAGAGCTCACTGCTTCCCTCTTGCTGAGCTTGAATCTGAATAGTTAAGGCAGTTGTTCCCAGATCTGTACACAGTAATTTAGTAAGATATTTAGTAAGCTATAAATGGGATCTTACTAATTGAATTTATTTGTGTTTGGCAAATATTCTGGTTTCATGATTATTTTAACATTAATTCATGGTCTTAAAAGCATCATGTATTCATGATAGGAAACATTGGAAATACAAAAAAGGATAAGGAATAATTAATTATTACTTTCAGTATTTGCCAGCTCTAATCCCATGGGCATAGTTTTTATTCTCTCACAACCTCAGAGACCACAATAGAGCATAAGTAGTTAGTAGGGTGCTTAGTGGCAGATCACTCCTAGATCAAATAAATATTAAAATATTTATATTAAAAATAATAAGCTTAGCAGACTTTAAAAAATACAATATTAAATTTTAAATTGGTAAAAGGCAAACTATTTAAGTAATCTGAAGAGAAACCAAAGAATAGCCCAAATATCCATTAAGTGATGAATGGATAAAGAGGTTGTAGTATGTATAAACATACACACACACACACACACACAAATGGACTTTTACTCAACTATCAAAAAGAATGAAATCTTGCCATTTGCAATGACATGGATAGAACTAGACGGTATTATCCTAAGTGTAATAAGTCAGTCAGAGAAAGACAATTATCATGTGATTTCAGTCATACATAGAATTTAAGAAACAAAACAGGTGAATATAGGGGAAAGGAAGGAAAAATAAAATAAGATGAAATAGTGAAAAAGTCAGACCATTACAGACTCTTAACTATAGGAAACAAACTGAGGGTTGCTGAAGGGAAGATGGCTGGGGGAGGGGGCATTAAGGAGGACTTCTGAAGTAATGAGCACGGGGTGTTATATGCATCTGATGAATCACTAAATTCTACCTCTGAAAGTAATAATACAGTATATGTTAATATTTTTTAAAGATTTTATTTATTCATTTGACAGAGAGAGAGCACAAGTAGTCAGAGCGGCAGGCAGAGAGAGAAGCAGGCTCTCTGCTGAGCAGGAAGCCTGATGTGGGGCTCACTTCCAGGACCCTGGGATCATGACCTGAGCTGAAAGCAGCCATTTAACTAACTGAGCTACCCAGGTGCTCTATGTTAGTATTTTTTAAGAAGTAAGAGTGATAAAAAGAAAGACCATCTATTATCATAATTTTCTCTTTCTGGAATTATTATTAAAGGATATTTTAGCACAATCTCAGATGAAAGAACAGTATTTATACTGAATGATGAGAACCTTGAGCTTCTAGGATTTTTGAAGGTGTCAATTTTTTTCCTAATGGGCCTGTCCTCAATACAAATCCCAGTACAGACTCAATATTTAAATAGGACATGTGTGTAAATTGTTAGTACAAGACCAGTTTTAAGTGTATCAGGGAGAGTTAGAGGGCTAACAAAGCTTCACTAGTGACCCTCAGTTACTAAACCAGAATGGCAGACCTGGTTATTGGAGTCAATGATTAACATGTATTTACAAGTATGGGTAGAAATAGCTTATCCTTTACCTTTGCCCAGTAGCTACACTACTATGTAACTCAATTTATTACCAAGGTAAAAATATACTCTAAATCCTTCCTTCAAACACAAAGTTCATAAGCTAAAAGCAATGGTGATAGTGGAGGTTTTCTTCCATTGTGAGCATTATGCTCTCATTAAAATGCTAATTTATCTCTCATGTGCCACTGACAAGTCATGGGAAGCTTCAGTATGGGGTTATCAAATAAGAGTTTAAACTAGCAGTGGAATCATCTACAACCCACTGTAAGTGACCAATTGCTAAATGTTGTACATTTAATATTCTGTCACTGCCACAGCACTTCTGTTGCTTTCATTTTCTTTGACTTGAAATAAAAGAATGTCATACTTTTCTGTCATGCCATTTTTATCTAAGCTTTTCTATTTATTAGTAAATCCATGAGAAGGATACCAACTTATCAGTGGAAAAATTGTCTTGAGCAAGGGAAATGAATCTAAAGCATCCCCATTCTTAAATTAATGAAACTTTCTTAAATTTAACTTCCTTTAAGAAAGACAAGATCTTAATGATTGTTAATGAAGGAGCAAAACATTAAGATTCAAAACCAAAGGCCAAAATGGTTTAAGGCAGTTAGACAATATGCCACTGGATGATATAACCAGTAAATATAAATGCAAGGGCAGTTGATTTTTCATATCATAGTTAAATACTTGGCATGTATCAATTAAAAATTTGTTAAAGTCTAGGCAAATATTAATTTAAAAATTGCTGAAATATAACAAGTATTACTTTTAAATCTTTTAAAATTTACTTTTAAATCTCCTCTGTTCATGAAAACAGGTGTATATTGTCAATTTGCCAGAATGTTCTTTACTATATAATTTAAAGGTTAAATATAAGAAAACTGTGGCCTTGATATATATATCTTTATGAATCCAATAAAATTTCTACTGTAGAATAGAAAATTACGGAATTGCAGCCATTGGATTACTCAATAATTAAAGTACAGTTATTTCAAAAGGTTCACTTCCACAGCAGAACATAGAAAGTTCCTAAGGAAATATCCTAACATTTTAATTTTATTTCCATTGTATTTTTACATTTTGGACTTAAAAGCAAATTCAATATATTTTCAAATAATTGATAAAGAAAGCTAAAAGACTTTTCCTTTTTTTGTCTTCATGAAATTTAGATTGAAAACACAGATCCTATTAGCATACATAAATTATATAGCTACATAAAACAATACATAACTTTGGTTAATAATTCCAATAGAAATATAAGACTTCCTTATGAGGGACATTTTATTTCTTCTAGAACTCTATGTAAAAAAAAAAAAAATGGTATGTTAAAACCTAAAATAAATTGCTAAAGAAAAGCTCAATGATAGATTTGTGTTTAAAAAAAAAAAAAGCATTGCTGTTATTAAACAACAAAGAGTAAGGTAACTTCACATCTAAAAACCTGAAAAAAATAATAACATTAAAAAAAAGCATATTTAAAAATTAAAACCTAAGGTGGAACAAACCTTTTTTAAAGGTTTATTTATTTATTTGAGAAAGAGAGAGGGAGACAGATTATGAGCAGGTGGAGGGGCAGAAGGACAAGCAGACTCCCTGTTGAGCAAGAAGCCCTATTCATGGCTCAATCTGAGACCCTGAGATCCTGACCTGTGCTGAAGTCAAATGCTTAACCAACTGAGCCACCCAGGTTCCCCAAGTAGGAGTAAAGATTTAAGTTGGGATTGGTATAGATCAAGTAAAATGTAAATTATTTTAATTGATGTTGAAAAGGTACTTAATATAACTAAAAATAATGCTTTTCATAAAAACATCTAGTAAATTTGGAAGAAAATACTTAAAACAAGCATTAGCAGTACATAATAACAAAATTAATGAAAAAACAAAAATGTCCATCATTATCATTATTATCTAATGTCTTGAAAGTTCTAGCCAATGCAGAAGTCAAGAAAAAGATATCATAAAGTCACATCCTAAATGATAGATGCATAATAGTGAAAAGTATCATTATTTTCAGGGGAGCAATTACATAGTCATAAAACTCAACAAGATCAGATGAAATCTATTATAATCTTCAGAAAATATGGCTATAGGTTATAAAATAAACATACAATAATTAATAGTCATAAGAAAAACTTGCTAGAATACATAATAGACGAAGAATATGATTCAACAGTTTTTAAAAATGACCAAACAGCTGGAAAAAAAAGCCTATGAGTGTGTCCTTGTGGGTGACTGTCTATATACTAGAAGTCATGCAAACATTGCCGCTATATGATTGGGGTATTCTGGTTAATTTTAAGTATTCTATTCTAAAAATATGCCTTTATGGCACCTGGGAGGCTCAATGGGTTAAGCCTTTGCCTTCGGCTCAGGTCATGATCCCAGGGTCCTGGGATTGAGCCCTGCATCAGGCTCTCTGCTCAGCAGGGAGCCTGCTTCCCCTCTCTCTCTGCCTGCCTCTCTGCCTACTTCTGATCGCTCCCAAATAAATAAAAATCTTAAAAAAAATAGAAATAAAAAAAATAAAAATATGCCTTTAATTTTTCTCTGAAGGTTTGACTCTCAGGATGACCAGATTAAATCCATTAACATTACTCTATTCTGACAAAAGACAAACAATCCTCTCACTTTAATCTGAATATTCTTACTTTGAAAGAACACAACAGTGCAAAAACTCTTAAAACTTAAGAGCACAGTAGCAGTTTTATTTATTTATTTTTAAAGATTTTATTTATTTATTTGACAGACAGAGATCACAAGCAGGCAGAGAGGCAGGCAGAGAGAGAGAGAGGAGGAAGCAGGCTCCCTGCGGAGCAGAGAGCCCGATGCGGGGCTCAATTCCAGGACCCTGGGATCGTGACCTGAGCCGAAGGCAGAGGCTTTAACCCACTGAGCCACCCAGGCGCCCCCAGTAGCAGTTTTATTGAACTCATCATACATAATTCGAAATATTTCTTTTTACTTTCTTGATAAGAATATTTTAATTAAAAAATTAACTCTTAAGTTGGAAGCATAGAAACTCCAAATAAGTATGTCACCTTAAATTGTTAATAAAAAAATAATTAATAATTAACTAAATTAAATATTAATTACCCAGTCCTCTTCTTCTTCTTTCTTTTTTAAAAGATTTGAGAGAGCATGCATGTGTGTGTGCATGTACAAGGGGGAGGGGCAAAGGGAGAGAGAGAGAATCTCCAGCAGACTCCCTACTGAACAGGGAACCTAATTTGGAGTACAATCTCACCATCCTGAGATCATGACCTGAGTCAAAATCAAGAGTTGGACACTTGATCAACTGAGCTACCCAGGCACCCCAAAACATTTTTAGTATAACAAAATAGAAATATATCTTTAGTGAAACATTAAAATTCCCAAAACCTCTAATAAATTTCAAGAATATTTGACAGAAGAAATGAAATTCAGACCTAAATTAGAATATCTAGAGCTGATAAAAACTCCTTCAGATATTGGACTGGAAGGAAGAATCATGGTCCTCCATGACATTTTGAGGGAGTGACAAGACCTATCTGTGTAGATGAACATAGGAGAAGCAGAAAAAGTAACAGAGATACCCAGTTCCATTCCACACCTAGAACGATGCAGAGGTGGTACCAAAGGAAGAAAGATTAATGTCTGTCTTACGTGCATAGTTCATTCACCCCGTCCCAATGCCCCTTAGGTCACAATCACTGATAGCATCAAGTCAAAGTCCAAAAATCTCATCAGCTGAAAAGTCCCAAATCTTATCATCAAAATCATCTAAATATGATATGGGTGATACTCAGTATAATCCATTTTGGGAATAATTCCTCTCCATGTATAGACCTCTGAAATTTAAGAACACATTGTCTGCTCCTAAACTACGATGGTAAAACAAGCACAAGGTAACAGCTAAGACATTTCCATTCTAAAGAGAGAAAATGGTATTTGTTAGAAACACTGAAAATATTTTCAAAAATTATAAGATGCATTTTTAAGATTGGGAGATGTTTGAGATAAGTAAAAGGAAACTTAATTTTCTCATTTTATTGGTAGGATGTCAATAGATGGTTTTGCTAAATTAGGAAATACCACAAGTATTTAAATTTGTTAAATTATTCTTTAAAGGACCAAAACCAATGCAGAATTATCTCTGATAAAGCTAAACTCCCAAATGATAACAAAAATGTATTTTATCCAGACACACTGCTGCCTCTAACAATTTAGACGTTTGGTTACCAATGAAAAGGGGAAAGACCACACATCTATGTATTTAACTGTCTTTCTCCATTCTCCAAATTAATTAAAGGCATTTGGAAAGAAACGCTCATGAGATACTTTTCCTGTAGATACTTAAATAGCACACTTTTTCTATCATTTAGACTTCTATCATTTTATTCTGTTTTCTAGATCAAAGTAAACATTTATCAATCAGGTTATCTAATAACTGTATTTAGAAGAAAAGCTCTACGATGTTTAGATAGTTTTCTGACATTTGAAATAGGAAAAGCAGCAAAATTCCAGTGTTTTGTTCATCTTGTTTCTTGGAAATATAAGACAACTTGAATTATTTCCCCTTGGGTTTTTCCAAAAGAGCAAAATTAATTACTTGAATAAAGATAAGCATATTACATAATTTATAAATGTGTATGCAATTCACTGTCCTGTATTTAATTTCTTTCATAGGATAATAAGCTTAAAGGATAAAGTAAATTAGAGACCTGCTATCTTTCTATTTTAATGGGGCTTTAAAGAAGACTTTGTAAAAAATAAAATATGGAAACTAAAGAAAAACAGATTAGATCAAATGGATTGGCAGAAATAATAAACAGATTGTTTTTAGTGGTCCATGGCAAATTGACAAGACCTATTAGTTAAATTGATAACAAATATGAGCCTAACATATTGTATTATCTTGAAGAAAAGGGGAAAAAGTTAAGGTAACATAGTTCAGAAAATGCACTGGAATAATCTTCAGAATAATACAAAGTAAAGAAGAAAAGATAGATGAATTTGATTACGTTAAAATTAAGAATTATGGTTTATCAAAAACCACCCTTCCCCTTAACATCCGCTCCCTTTTGGGTTGGAAATACCCTTTGTAAGTAACACTAAGTATACTAATGTGGTTCATCATACACTGCAATTAGATCACATTCACAATGTTCATTTATTACCTTTAACCTTCAAGTACAGTCTAGAGACAGTTTGTTGAGAACTGTGAATAATAAAACCTAGAAACACCTTCAGGAGCACTTTTTTCCTACTCTTCAATGAAGTTTTTTTCTTAGCTCAAAAATTAGCATTAATTAGATATAAGTGACTGAGACAATAGTGGCTGAAAATTCACCACGGCTGTCAAGGTAGGGTAAAATCTGCATTCCTGAAAAAGCTCATGTAGCTATGTGTATGTTTGTGTTAAATATGTGTATTCATTTAAATCTCTGAGTTTTAGACTCCTTAACAGAGGATATAGAGTATGTAAAAAGTTATTTCTAATATACGTTATCAAACTTTGTAGTTGATACATATTTGATACTCCAAGTATCTAATTTCAAAATCAGAACAGAAAAAAGTATTTTAAACCAGGCATCTGGTGGTTAAAAATATGATCCTAATAAAAGAAAGCAATAAGATAAAATATATAGCCTTACTCTTGGGCCAAAATGATAAATTACAGGGACCTAATTTAATAGTCCTGCTAAATGTTATCTATGCTTAAGGTAATTGTTACCATCATTGGGTAGTCACACAAGATGTTTTTCTGAGTTCAGCATTTTTATCATACTACTACTCTCTGTATCCCTTTCATAACAGACTAACAGTGGTATCTCTGACGATTTAACCTAAAATTTTGGAGTTTGATTCAGATTTTTATTTATTTATTTTTTAAAATTTATTTGATAGAGATCACAAGTAGGCAGAGAGGCACGCAGAGAGAGAGAGGAAGGGAAGCAGGCTCCCCACCGAGCAGAGAGCCCGATGCGGGGCTAAATCCCAGAACCCTGGGATCATGACCTGAGCTGAAGGCAGAGGCTTTAACCCACTGAGCCACCCAGGCACCCCTGATTCAGATTTTTAAAGGAAGGTTTATGTTTCAAGCGTCAACATGTTTTACCTACGATGGCAGTTGGGAAAAGTAACAGAATATCTTTTCTTTCTGAGCAATACAGCTGCCCATCATTTAGGTTGTCACATAATCTGTGACTGATCTGGATTTAAAAAAATGTTTTTCCTCTAAATGGACGCATGAAAAGATGCTCAACATCACTAATCATCAGGGAAATGCAAATCAAAACTACAATGAGATACCATCTCACACCTGTCAGAATGGCTAAAATCAAGGACACAAGAAACAACAAATGTTGGCAAGGACGTGGAGAAAAAGAAACCCTTGTGCACTGTTAGTGGGAATGCAAACTGATACAGCCATTGTGGAAAACAGTATAAAGCTTCCTCAAAAAATTAAAAATAGAGCTACCATAAGATCCAGTAATTCCACTACCAGGCATTTACCTAAAGAATACAAAAACACTAATTTGAAAAGATACATGCACCTCTATGTTTATTGCAGCATTATTTATAATAGCCAAGATATGGAAGCTGCCCAAGTGTCTATCAATAGATGAGTGGATAAAGAAGATGTGAGATATATATATATATATATATATATATATATATATATATATATATATATATCATGGATGGATCTAGAGGGTCTATTTCACTTAGCAAGTGAAATAAGTAAGCCAGAGAAAGGCAAATACCTTATGACTTCACTCATATGTGGAACTGAGAAACAAAACAAAGAGAAAAAAGACATAGAAAAACAGATTCTTAAATATAGAGAACTGATTGATGGTTACCAGAGGAGAGGTGGTTGGGAGGGATAAGTGAAATAGGTGAAAGCGATTAAGACTACACTGATTATGATGAGCAATGAGTAATATATAAAGTTGTTGAATTACTTTATTGTAAAAACAAACAAAAAAGCATCATACATATAATTTTTTAAAAAGATTAAATGCAATAATCCTTGTGAAACACTTAAAATAGCACCTGGTACCTATGTAGTAAGCACTCAAAAATGTTAGTTTTAGTACCATATTCTCATATCTATGTTTACCTGGAAAATAGATTTGAAATTACTTTTTTCTTGAACTTCTTCCAATATAAAAAATAAGTCTAAGGGTCTCTAATTTCCAAAAAGCATAGTACTTCCTTGTAAATAAAAGCATGCAAAAATACCCCCACCAAAAAAAAAAAAAAAAAAAAAAGAAAGAAAAAGTTCCCCCCTATACTCCTATGAAATTTAGATCATTGTTGCAAACTAAAGAGTATTTTCTATTTATTCCTCAGGAGTCTTGACATGTATGCATTTTCACCAAAAATCTTTGGATATTATCATATCTTTCAGAGAAATCACCAAAAACTAAAAACAAATGTGATAAATATTATATTCTGACATGTAATATTTTGGATATAATTATCATATCACTGACTTAAAATACTAAAAATACAGTTCAATGATTTTTTTTTCTTTTATTATTTGTCATGAGAAATTTGAAATGAGCCACTCACATTCTCTTATTTGGTGAGTCTTAAAATCCCTGAGATGTATTTATAAGAAAGCTGTCTTTACAAAGGAATTCATTCTTGTGCAATGAAGCAGAATGGATTCTTTGTGTCAAGCTGATTGGCCCATGAAATAATTACCTTTCTAATATGCTCTGTTCAAAAGAACTAGCTGACTCAAATATGAATAATACTTAAACTTTGGAATAATAGAGATCTGTATTGATGATAGATTTGTTTTTTGCAAAGTTCTTAAGATGCAAAGTGTCATTAATATTGGACAGTAAATTGTACAGAAATGGAGGAAATTTTTTGAAATTTTTATAGCAAACTGAAACATGGAGTTTTTACATAGTTAAGGTCTTCAAACATAGTTTGAAGACCTTAATTTTAATAATCTCCAGAACTGGTTGGAGGAAATAATGAGTCGAACACTTAATTATCTAGTTATAAATTTCATGTTAAAAATTCAAATGAAAGACATCAAACATTCTTCCAAATTGTACATATAAATGTATTTCTATGAGCCAAACATTTTTGTAGAATATTTCACAGAGAAATTCAGGGAAAATATAGTGTTTTAAATTTCCTTAAAATAAAGTCAGACTAATCAGTAAAAACTTCATAAAATTATAATTAGAAAGCACAAAGATGATTTATATTTTACATTTATTAGAGTGAAATTGAAATGTGGCCAAGAAAGTTAATGCCCCAAAGCAAAACATTAGTACATAATGTTAAGATAGCAGAAATCTGGGGTGCCTGGGTGGCTCAGTGAATTAAGCGTCTGACTCTTGGTTATGGCTCAGGCCATGAGCTCAGGGTCATGAGATCCAGCCCCACATGAGGCTCTGCACTAAAGCGCTGAGTTGGCTTGAGATTCTCTTTCTCCCCCTCCCCACCCCCATCTCTTCCCTCACTCACACTTGCTGTCTCTCTCTCAAATAAATAAATAAATAAAATATTTATAAATAAATATAAAATAGAAAACTAAAATTGCTTATTTTTAATTGAGCAATTATGTGGTAAACACTGTGCAAGTGTGCAAAATAAAAAGAAAGCATAAATAATGTATCTTGGAACACTGAAAATAATAAAATTAAATTTAAAAAATAAAATAAATAAAATCCTAAAAAAAAAGAAAGAGAAAGACAGAGTGGCACTTTCTTTCATGGACCTGATTGTCTATCAGGATATAAGATAAATAATAAAAAAGTAAATGAACAAATACATACAAATTATTACTCATGTAACAAAGGAAAAAGCATAGTGATGTGACAAAAAATAATATGGTGGATGGTAGAAGAATTAACCACATCAGCTAGGTTTATAAAAAAATGCTTTTACAGAGATTAAAAGCACAATAATATTTATAGGAATAAAATCATCAAACAGCAATAAGGTAAAATCCAAATTGTCTAGCATGCAATAAAAATTAAAAATTACCAGACATGCAAGAAAAAGAATAGTACAACCTATACTGAGGGGAGAAAGTCAATTGATCTAACAGACACAGAAATAACACAGACTATAGAATCAACAGACATTAAAATGATTATTACAACCATATTCCATATGTTTAAGAAGTTAAAAGAAAGATTAAACATGCAAAGTAGCAAATGAATGATATAATAAGAACTAGAATCAAATATCTACAGATGAAAACTACAATGTCTAAAATGAAAATATACTTGATGGGAATAGTGGCAGATTATGCATTCTATAAGAACAGTATTTAAAATTGAAAACGTAGTTACAGAAACTATGCAAAATGGAATAGGGAAAGAATGAAAAATATACACAGAGAATCAGTTAGCTGTGGGACCAACTTCAAGCAGTCTAATATATGCATAACTCAAGTCCCCTAAGGAGAAGAGCCCAATAGGGAGAGAGAACAGAGTATTTGAAGACATAAGAGCCAGCTTTCTAAATTTAATGAAAACTGTAAATTCACAGGTCTTAGAAGCTCAATGAACCCACAGTATAAGAAACATGAAGGAAATTATAGCAACATGCACACATCAAATGAATGTGGAGAAAGGGGACCCTCTTACACTGCTGGTAGGAATGCAAATTGATGTGGTACCTGTGGGAAACAGTATGGAGGATCCTCAAAAAGTTAAAAATAGAATTACCTTATAACCCAGCAATTGCACTACTAGGTATTTACCAAAGGATACAAAAATACTGATTTGAAGGGACACATGCACTCTGATGTTAACAGCAGCATTATCAACAATAGCAAAATCATGGAAAGAGCCTAAATATCCATCCACTGATGAATGGATAAAAAAGATGGGATATATATATCCATATCTATATATATGGATATCTATCTATCTATGTATATACATAGAGAAAGAGAGAGATCTCACATATATAATGGAATATTACTCAGCCATCAAAAAGAATGAAATCTTGCCACTTGCAACAACATGGATGGAACTAGAGTGTATTAGGTTAAGCAAAATAAGTCAGTCAGAGAAAGACAACTACTTTACAGTTTCACTCATCTGTGGAATTTAAGAAACAGAAAGCATGACTAGGGGAAGGTAAGGAAAAAACAAAAATTATGAATCAGGGAAGGTAAGAAAAAATAAAGATAAAAACAGAGAGGGAGGCAAACCATAAGAGACTCTTAACTACAGAGAACAAACTGAGGGGTGCTGGAGGGGAGATGGGGTAACAGGTGATGGGCATTAAGAAGGGCACTTGATGTAATGAGCAATGGGTGTTATATGTAAATAATGAATCACTAAAGCCTACTCCTGAACCAATACTACAGTATATGTTAACTTGAATTTAAATAAAAACCTGGAGGAAAAAAAAATGTTCTAAAATTAGGTTATGCTGATAGTTGCACAGCTCTATAGATACGCTAGAAATCACTGAATTGTACACTTTAAAAAGATGAACTTTAACAAGGGAAACAAAAGGAAAAAATAACATCAAGATTAAAAGCTTTTGCACAACAAAGAAAATAGTCAACAAAACTAAAAGGTAATCTACAGAACAGGAACAGATATTTGCAAATGACATATCAGATAAAGGGCTAATACCCAAGATCTGTAAAGAACTTATCAATCTCAACACCCAAAAAACAAATAATCCATTCAAGAAATGGGCAGAAGACATGAACAGACATTTCTCCAAAGAAGACATACAAATGGCCAAGACACTATGAGAAAATGCTCTACATCACTTGCCTTCAGGGAAATACAAATCAAAACCTCAAGGAGATACCATAGTCATCACAGTCAGAATGGCTAAAATTAACAAGTCAGAAACAACAATTTTGGCAAGGATGCAGAGAAAGGGGAACGCTCTTACACTTTTGGTAGGAATGCAAGCTGGTATAGCCAGCCACTCTGGAAAACAGTATGGAGGTTCCTCAAGATGCTATAAATAGAGCTACTCCATGACCTAGAAACTGCACTACTAGTTATTTACCCTAAAGATACAAATGTAGTGGGGCGCCTGGGTGGCTCAGTGGGTTAAGCCGCTGCCTTCAGCTCAGGTCATGATCCCAGGTCCTGGGTTCGAGCCCCGCATCGGGCTTTCTGCTCAGCAGGGAGCCTGCTTCCTCCTCTCTCTCTGTCTGCCTCTCTGCCTACTTGTGATTTCTCTCTGTCAAATAAGTGAATAAAATCTTTAAAAAAAAAAAAAAAAAAGATACAAATGTAGTGATTTGAAGGGGCACCTGCACCCTAGTGTTTATGCAGTGATGTCCACAGCAGCCAAACTACAGAAGAAGCTGAGAGGTCCATAGAGAGAAGAATGGATAAAGAAGATACACACACACACACACACACACACACACACACACACACACACTTGAATATTACTCAGCCATCAGAAAGCATGAAATCTTAACCATTACATCAACATGGCTGGAACTGGAGTGTATTACGCTGAGTAAAATAAGTCAATCAGAGAAAGACAATTATCATATGGTTTCATTCATATGAGGAATATAAGAAACAACACAGAGGGTCATAGGGAAAGGGAGGGGAAAATGGAATGGGAAGAAATCAGAAAAGGAAACAAACCATGAGAGACTTTTAACTATGGGAAAGAAACTGAGGGTTGCTAGAGGGGAGGTCAGTGGGGGGATGGGGTACCTGGGTGATCGGCATTAAGGAGGGCACATGATGGGATGAGCCCTGTGTGTATATGCAACTGGGGTATTGCTGAACTCTACATCTAAAACCAGTAATGTTCTATATGTTGATTAATTGAATTTAAATAAAAAAAATTAAAAAGATAAACTTTATGGCATGTAGGTTACGTTCCAATAAAGCCATTCCTTAATTTTATGTATATGTGTATGTATAAAAGAATTATGAAATTACTCAAATATTTAGACTAATAAATGCATGGTTCTGTTGTCCTAAAGTCCTCTTTACAGCCATCTTCAAGTTACAATGCCGAGTTGATAAGAAAATAGAGATCGCACCCATCTTCCTCTACTTTGTATGTTTAATGCGAAATTCAGATTTGGATTTGACAAATATTTGTTGAAAGTCTTAATGAATAAATGATTATAGTTTTATTAAAGCTATGAGTTTAAAAAAAAAAAAGTAAAGAAGTGGAATAATATTTAACGTTTCCTATGAGCCAACAGCACCCTAGGAATTGCCATACAGGAGATCTCATCAATCACAAAGATCTTATATTTTTGTGGCTGTTTTGTTGTTATTTCTATTTAAATATTTTTAAAAGGCTCAGTAGAGTCAAATTTACAGAATGTTCCACAACTCTAAATGAGGTAGCTCTGGTTGCAAACTCAGATTTGTCTGATTTTATTTTTTTTCTCTGTACAGCAATAAAAAGAATACCAATCAGTTTTTTCCCCCTTAGAATTGATACAATTCTTCCCTATCTTACTTGGGTTATAACTGGTTACCACAAAACACTGAGAAGCTTTCTCTGCTCTTAGATTGCATTATAATTAGGACTTTCTAGAAAAGAAGTGCAGCACCGAATGGATATACAATGGCCTTGAAAAGCTCTTCCGTGATTATCTTCTCCAACCTGCTGTTAGTTACTCTGGTCACTATTGTTAAAAGAAAAAAAGGCAGGATGATATAAATGTGCCCTGCAATAGAAAGGCTAAACTGAACAGTGTGCTGCTCTCTTCACATATGTTATTTCCAGAACAGACTTTAGCAAAGGCTCATTCAACCTCAGCATCATTGATTTTTTAAGTTTATAACAAATCTGAAGAAACCAAAAACAAGGTCATGGAAACCATTACCTGTTTTTTGCTATTAGCTTGATAAAAGAAAAACAAAACAAAACAAAGCATGTATCAGAGTTTGGCTGGCTAAAGGAAAAAAAATACAAAAGTGTTATCAAAATTGTGTAACAGTAATTTATGGAAAAAGTGTACCATGATGCTAATACTGTGTTTTAGAAATTGAGCTAGGAATAAATTTTTAAATTCTACCTTTTTCTATAACTTTAATGCTTCCTATTGTAATCATGCTTCTCTTTAATAACTAAGAGAAATTCTTGCATGTATGTTAAGAGGAAGAATAAAAAATCAGAAATTCATTTTGACTTGGCACTTTATTTCCCTTTCCTTATAAATCCAAGTTAAGTTAGTTGGTTCAGGAAATGTAAATTAAGTGATCTCACACGCACATCAGCATGGGCCATCCCAGGGAGAGGAAGGGAAGGAGTACAAAGATGAACATAACATAAAGAAATGTAAAATAGCATAGACGATTGATGTTACACAAACAACTAATACAAAATTCAAATGTTGTAAGTCCCACAGAAGACTTTAAAAATCTCATTGGGAAAACAAAAATGGAGTATTGGAAAATGCTTAATTTTGTGCTTGAAAGTGCTTAACTGTTCAGGCATTGTGGTTAATCACTTAAATTATCCTGGTCATCTGAGAAATAATGTGATTTCATAAGACTAAAATAAAACCAACAAAGAATGTAAAAGAAATTTCCCTAAGCAGTAAACAGTTTATTATGTTTACTAAGTAAATTTGAATACATAAACAAAATAAATTCAGGAAAAAAGATGACAAAACCTCTTATCTAAAATTTATTAACATATATATCCAATGAGTAAATTTAGGGGCCAAGATTAATAAAGGCAATGGGAAATCAATGAAAATATTGAGAGCATTTAAATGCTTGAGTATAAAATTATTCTCTAATTTTAGTGTCTTTTGGTTTTTCTTAAATGCCAATCTTCTAAAATTAAGTAACCCTGCTGTGTGGTAAATTTTAATTTGTTAATTTCTAGTTTGCAAGAGAGAAAAATAATTTAGAAGGTAATTTTCTTATAGAAATGTTGTAAAAGAAAAATTAAAATTATTTTATCCAATGTTCTTACAGACAAATTAGTTTGATGTCAAACATTTTGAAAGCTAATTCATAATTTAATGTTTTTGGAGCAAATTCTTTTCTACAAGTGGCTGGGAATAGAGAAATTTAGTAACTGATTTATAGGTTTCAAATAATCAAATTCAACCTATAAAAACTGGTTTCCATGGCCCTCCACAAAGTACTAGGTTTGGGACTATGCTTTACCACAGATTAAATAGTTTATTGTTTGGGTGCCCTAAACAGCCATCAGTTGAGTAAATGGCTAACATAAGTCATGATAATAAAGCTGGATAGAGGGTTTCTGTTATTGTTCCTTCACTTCCAGCACCACTAGATTATAGTGCAGTGGGAGTGTGAATCCCTGCCTGATGTCTTGAAAATATTTTTATATGTTTCATAGAGCAGCTCTGGCTATACTGAAACAAAAGGTCTAAATAGCTCAAGAAATTATACTCCCTATTCTAATGACTATCATATGATCAAATATTCAAGATTAATGTAAAACAACTGTTCATTCTCTTCTTTCAATGGGATAAAACAGACTCAGAATGAAAGCAAAGAATGCTCTGTGTTGAGATTATTTATCATACCATATCCCCTTAAAGCCTAAGAGAGCATTCTCAGTCATTCCCTTCCATCAGGCCAATGCCTGGCAATTAGTAGATACTCAGTAAATGTTGGCTGTTGGATTAACTGAAAAGAAAACTATGAAGAAGTACTCATAAAATCAAATTAATATCTCCCCATTTTCTCCCCTAATTTCACAATTTAATTTTAACTTAGTTTCAAGGTTTTAGAAATGACTGCACACACACAAAGCATTTTTTTAGCTGTATAAAATGTCTACTTTAGATTATCAAATAAATGTTTGAATTACCCCATGTAATATAATTATATTTCCTCAGGTTAAAAAGATCTCTGGGATTGGGGCGCCTGGGTGGCTCAGTGAGTTAAAGCCTCTGCCTTGGGCTCAGGTCATGGTCCCAGGGTCTGGGATTGAGCCCCGCATCTGGCTCTCTGCTCAGCGGGAAGCCTGCTTCCTCCTTTCTGTCTGCCTGCCTCTCTGCCTACTTGTGATCTCTGTCAAATGTATAAATAAAATCTTTAAAAAAAAAGATCTCTGGGATCAAAGATGACATTTTTTGGTACCAGATAGCATGTCATCTAAGAGGATCAATAGCAATATAATAAAAGAAGGGAGAAAGTGGTAGAAAATAGAAGGAAGGGAGGAAGGAAGGAAGGAAGGAAGGAAGGAAGGAAGAAGGGAAGTAAGACCAAATGATGGAGTGTAAAAATTAAACTAGCGGATACAGAAAGCTGTCATGCATTTTATATTATTTATTATTATTATTTTAAAGGAAGAGAGAGAGAGAGCACATGAGCCGAGTCAGGGGAGAGGTAGAAGCAGGCTCCCCGCTGAGCAGGGATCCTGATTCCTGGGCTCAATTCCAGGACATGATATCATGACCTGAGCTGAAGGCAGACACTTAACCAACTGAGCCACTCAGGAGTCCCTGTAAAGCATTTTAATACTCACCATTGCCATATAGGCCAAAAAATACTGATAGTCATCAGAAAATCTTTATTTCATTAAAAAATAATCAAATATGATTTTCAAAATTCCTGCTACACCTCTCGGCATACTACCGTTATACTACTTGGAAAATTAACTCTGTTTAAAAAAAAAAAAGATCAATGTCAAAATATGTTAATAAAGTAGTGCTTCACTCCAAACAGGTAAAGGTTTACATGGAATGCTACTGTTGATGATAAGGTAACATCTAATGAGCACTTTTCCTATGTAATGACATCAAGAATTTTATCTCCCTTATAAGAAAAAAAAAATAAAAGAAAAAATTGTTTATGAACATGTCTTTTTTTTTTCAATTTACATCAGCCTAGATTAGAAAATGCCAAGAAAAAGAAACATGAAGAAAATATAACACCTCTGATTTCATTTCCAATTTTGTAATTGATTGGAAAAAAAGAAGAAAGATTCTACTGTGGCAAGTTTCTTATAAATGGCAATATAAAATCAATAAAACTGAAGGGACAACTTACACATATCCATCCTGAGGCTATCCTTGGCCTTGTGGATCATTTTTAAGAGAGAAAATTTCCATTAAAAAGACTGAATTTTAGGGGTGCCTGGGTGATGCAGTTAGTTAAGCATCTGCCCTAGGCTCAGGTCATGATCCCAGAGTCCTGGGATCAAGCATGCAGCCGCATCTGGCTCCTTGCTCAGTGGGGGGCCTACTTCTCATTCTCTGTCCCCCTCCACTCCTGCTCTGTCTCTTGCTTTCTCTCTGTCAAATAAATAGTTTTTAAAAATCTTAAAAAAAAAATGAAAAGAAAGAAAGACTGAATTTTATCAAAACTTAGATTCATCCCAATGGAAATGTCTTATATCATCCTATAAGGCTGCTTATTACATTGTCAAAGAAAAAAAGTGATGAATGACTAAATACTGATGATATACTGGAGAAACCACATGCCCAGAATAAAAATGGTCAAAATGGCTATAGTGTAGATGGAAGATAAATATGAGTTCCCTTAGAAATACTTGGAGAAACTCAAATCTAAGTCACAGGGAAGGAATAGAAGCTTGAGAACTGTTGAGAAGCATGCTTATATCCCTCAAGAGCCTTCTTTTTAAAGTATTAGAAAATGAGAAAGATCCCACACTGTAAAAATCAGTTGCTTTTACAGACTTTATCTATTAATATATACTTTGTACCTCTCTAGATAAATTGTGCCTAAGAGATGTGTAATATTTATTAAGTCATCTATGAATTCTTTGGAGATCTTGTTAATGTTCTGTTACATGTGTTACCCACATGTACATCATGATTAGTAGGGCTGGGATAGAGCTTGAGATTCTGCATTTCTAACAACAGCTAAAGTGACACTAGCATAGCTGAGATCAGTGAACATTGAGTGAAAATGTTCTCACAGGCTGCCTAGCTAATGCAGGGGAAGGGTCTTTTTCAGGAATAGACCATAATCAGAATAATGACACTTCTGAAAGAAAATAACTCAGTCAAAATAATGACAAATAATAGTACAGAATGACAGGCCAGTCTGTTGTCTCACTGTCCATGTGTTTAATTGACTACTCTAAAGACAGGGGAAGGAAAAGAAGGAACATTAGAGAGATAGATGAAAAACTACTCATCTCTTCCCATCTCCAAAACAGCACCTACCACCTACAGGCAGTACACTGAATTCTTTTTCAATAAAACAACAGAACTGTTTCCTACTGTTTGAATTTCTTTTATTTTCTTGTTTATCTTGCATGTGTCTTTTTCTCCATTTTCCACTAAAACTCATTAGTTATCATGGAAACAATGACTCTGCTGTGCATAAGGAATAGAGACAAGTATTTTCAAGTGAGGCAAAGTGCCACAAATTACATTCAATTCTTAGAGCTGGGTTTATACCACAGTTGGACAGCAGCAAAATTAAATCAGAAATTAGACTGCTGAATTATTCTGGACTCAACTCTAGAAGGCAGGCTGCTAGTCTCTGCAGGAGAACATATGAATTTGAGCTGCAGAGAATGATTAGGCAATGTACAACACACTGGGACAAAATGGATTTGTAGGAGGAAGGGATAAATAAAAGTTCTCCATCTCTTTTCTACAAATTTCAAAATATCCCTTTGGTGTCAGGAGTTGGAAATACCACATTAAAAAACCTGCTAATAAGAACTTAGAAAAATAGCATGATTTCCTTCATTTAGAGAACAACATTTGGTTAAGGAAAATAATAAAGACATTTGCATTACAAAAAATTCTATTTATGCATGCAGGCAAGGTAAAGACTACTAAACTGGAGGTGTCCAATCAAAATCTGAACCTGACTCATTAAGTCATGAAGACAAATGAAAATTTTAAAAAAGCACTTTATAATTAATTGCCATAAACAACAGGAATACACCTTACCCCTGCTATTAGCCATAATTGGGTTTTAGAAGGAAACAGAAGCTGAATGCAATATAGGTAATTAAAGAACAAGCTTTTGTTAACACTAGCAATCATGGGGTTGTGATTTTACAGACTTGGAACCTATTAGGTTGCCCTGAAACTAGTCTATTTTTAAATAGGTGTGTATTTCTCCTTCTTACAACACTAAAGTATAATCCTAGCTAACAGGTTATTTTCTATTCGAACTATTTACTACCCATTTAGGGCAAAGATGAGCATTTTTAGAATCCAGAATTACCATGGAAACCATATTCTTAATCCTTGAGGGCTGGGGAACAATTGGTTATGAAATCATGATGGCTAAATTACAAGTCCCTAAATAGTGCATTATTGTAACTACTATCTAAATACTAAGCATATGGGTTTTTATTTTGTTTCCCTTTAAAATGAACTCATTTTTTATAAGATGGCTATAACATATATTAATTAGGTAGCTTAAAGTAAATACGGTATTTCAAAATATGATGGCTGAGAATCAAAATTAAAATCATAATTAATATAAAAGAATGATTGTAATTGTCATGCCAGATGTTCAACATTTTGGGAGAAATAATGTAGACTTAGCTTTAAAAAAAAAACTTCAGAAGTAAAACAAGAAAATAACACCAGTAGACCCAAGAAGTATGAACCATTTTGAAAAGTTCCTAACTATGCTACTTGGAAAGAAAATTTGAGTCTCAAAAGAGTAGCTCTTCAGATAAGAAATTAGAATAAACTGCACATTTCTTTCTACATTGGGCACAAAAGTAGAATTATAAAGCCTTGTGGTATTCATCTTTTTGTTCTTTTATTGTATATGTAATATTGCTATTCAGCTAATTATAATGAACTGTTGGTCTCAGACTTTCATCACCTACCATCCCATAGAAAGGACACTTAACCCCATGTTAACATTCTGCTCTGTTTCATATTCTTAATCAGGGGCTGTTTAATTGTTGTTAAATCAGTCTTATTCTGAGATTATAATCTAATTCTACTAAATGGATTCTAGACGAGGTCCTCATGAATAAACCTCAGTCTTCATCTAAAAACTCTCCGGACTAGACACCCAGCCCTTAAATTCCCAAATTTGTCTGATTTCCCTGATTATTGCCTGCTATCATATCCTAAGACAGTATACCTTGCTTACCTATGGCAAACCACTGGGTTTTTCTCATACAAACTTTACTTACCTAATTGTACTTCCAATGATTGTTTTTGTTGGAACCTTTTGAGATTGCTTTGCCTGACCTGGGAGATCTACATTGTCTGTAGGTTCTAGTTCTATATGACCAGAGCTACTTAACAGAACTTCCTGGGATGATGCAAATATCTGTGCTATTATCTATTATGGTAGCCATTAGCATCATGTAGCTCTTGTGTACTTGAAATGCAGTTAGTGTGACTAAGGTACTGAATTTTTAGTTTTTTAAATTTTTAATTAATTGTTTACCATTTTGGATACATCAGGTCCAAGTCCTCCCCCAACTTCTTAATAGTTGACAAGTAAACTTCATAATATAATGTTAAATAGGAATTGTTATAAAATCTATATGTAGGGTGTAATACAGATACAGATAGAAGAAAACCATGACATTATTATTTTGTTTTTGTCCTTCCCCCATTTCATAATATCTGTGATACTAACCAGCCTATGTAAGTACCCAAACCATTAATATAACAATTAACAACATATTAAAGATGACATTTAAGAAAAAGGAGAAAAGATATTTGAATGCTAATCTTTATGTACTTTTCTATATTCCATTTGATATAAATAAGAATAATATTCAATGAAGAAATAGTTTCACATTTGATTTATTTTATTTTATTTTTTAAGATTTTACTTATTTATTTGAGAGAGAGTGAGGGAGAGAGAGAGAGAGAGAGCACAAGCCGGGGTGGAGTGGGAGGGACAGAGGGAGATGGAGAAACAGACTCCCAGCTGAGCTGGGTGCCCAACGCAGGGCTCCATCCCAGGACCCCGGGATCACAACCTGACCTGAAGGCAGATGCTTAACTGACTAAGCCATCCAGATACCCTACATTTGATTTTTCAATCAATTACCTAACAAAAGGTGTGAAATAAGTAGGTTGACAAGCACATTTTATAAAAGTAATAAAGAAGCTTTTAATTGGTCTTCAAGCTCCATATAAACTCTTGTGACATAGTCACTAAAAATATGGTGTTTCTGTATATAATGGGATCCTATTAAGAGCCAAAGGGCAAAATTGGAAATTAAGATTCACAAATGAGTAGAAACAAGAAGCTGATGTACTACATTCTAAGTCTAGAAAGCTACAAGCTGTTGAGGCTTGCTCAGAGATATATGCTATGGAACAAGCTCTAATTCTCCTCAATGCTCACTTCATGGTACAACTGCCAGCACCACAGGGAGAAAGAAGGTGCTTTGAGTGAAGGCCACTGAAGGAAAAATTTTCCCTCTCTTTACCTCCTTGTGGGAACCTCCCCAAAGTTAAATGAGAAAGATTCTGAAGAACTGGTTGTAAATAATGGAGGTCCCTTCAAGAAGGGGAAATTGGCTTTTTGATTTCTAGTTTGCCATCTATTAGGCACTATTTTTTTGTTGTTGTTGCCATTTCTGCTAATTTATTTTTTATTATTACATTCAGTTAGCCAACATACAGTACATTATTAGTTTTTGATGTAGTGTTCAACAATTCATCAGTTTCATATAAAACCCAGTGCTCATCAGAAATACACCAGTTCAATACATATACCAGTTCAATCAGAAGCATGCCCAACCTGTCTCTATACTACTGGAGCAAAGGTAAGAACAATGAGGAAAGATGAAAAGTTACATGGTAGAGAACTGCAAAGGGCAAAAGAAAGGCTGCCTTCTTATATCCTTAGTTTCCTTGAGATCAAGACACACAGACAGATTCAGGAAGTGAGGGGGTAGGATGGATAAGTTACCTGGTTTCGTCCCAAACCTTCAAACTAATCATGACCATGGAGTTGAGCATTAGAGGAAGATATTAAGACACTAACAATTGAGAGATATCCAGAAAGCATAGTCTAACCTAGGAAAGGGCCATCAATGCCTATGTGGACTACTTGGGTGTGAGCCCTTCTGTATTGAGTCCTTTTGAAGCTCTCACCATAGATAATGAGTCTATATACAGTAAGTTAGAACAGCAGACACACAGACCAAACCTGACACAGGCAGACAAATAAGGATATCACTGTTTTACCTAGCCAGACTCCTGCCCAACATTAGGATCGTAACTACCCAGAGAAATGAATGGAGAAGTGAGAATATATTGCAAGACACTGGAGCCATTATCAAAACTCTCTGCAAGAAAAACAAGGTCTTAGTTTCTGTGATTGAAAGTATAACATTAGTGGGTCAGAGTCTTACCAAACCAGAATGAGGTGGTTTATGAACTGGAAGTGACAGAAACATTACTGTATTATACTGAGACATAATTAATATAAAGAGATTTCCAGCATAGAAAGGGATGCAAGTGGTTGATATCAGAGAGCTGGAGCCTCTTATTAAAATTATTTCAGTTTACTCCCAAATAAGAGTATATTAATCACTAGAGCTAAACCAGAAAGAAACATATATAGAGTATGGTGTGTGTGTGTGTGTGTGTGTGTGTGTGTGTGTGTGTGTCTGTATCATAGAAACTATGTGCCCAAACACAAAAACAAGTAAAAGAAAAAAAAAAAGAATTCCCAGAAAAGAATCTAAGGACATTTGGGGAAAATGTAACCATGTAGCACATATGTCATGAAGCTCAGAAGAAAAGAAGAGAGAGAATGAGATGAAATTAATAAATCTCCAAAAGTTATGAAAAAAATCAAAGTAGAAATGCAGGAAGCACCAGGAAACCCAAACAATAAAAATTCAAAGAAAATCATAGCTAACCATAGATAATGAATTTTCTAAAGGACAAAACCAAGATGTTAAAAAAAAAAAGCACACACAGAAAATGAATATTGACTATATAAAAATAATGTTAAATGAGGATTTTAGAATTTAAAAAATTGCCACTCTAAACCACAAGGCAGATCAGAAGTGTTCTAACACATTACACTCTGAGAAGTGTTGAAAGAGTCAGTTGACATTAAACATTAACAAGGTAATATTCATGTTTTAATCTCTAAAATAACAAGAGAGAAAATGGAAAACACAGTACAACTAACAAAGGATAGAGAATAAAGCTGAAAAAAAGTAAAAACAATCACAAATGATTCAAGATAGAGATAAAAGTGAATGTAGAACAAGTGGAACAGATAGAAGATGAGTAATAAGAAGGGAGATTAACATACAAAAATATGGCAAGATATATAAAATAGAAATAGCATAAATCATGCAGCTAACCAAGATTGCCAGACTGGATAAAAACAAAACCAAATTTCAAACCATGTCCAAAAGCCACCTTGTAAATATCAAGACATGCAAAGCTTAAAAGAAAATACATGGAAAGAGATATGCCTTTCAGCAATAACCAAAAATAAAAGGTACATTTGTAAATATTGTAAGTACAATAATTTTTTAATAATTTGTACATTATAATTACAATAATATGAAACAAAATAAATTTTAGGCAAGGAGCATGACAGATATGGTGAAAAAATTCATAATGATAAAAAGTATCAGTCCATAAGTATGGTACACTTCCAAATTTATTTGCTACTACTAAAATATATAAAGTAAAAATACTGACAAAACCCAAAGAGAAACAGACAAATCCATAACCATAAGATTAAAAAATATCTACCTCAATAATCAATAGAATATTTATTAAAAAATTGGTAAGACTATGGAAGATCTAAAAAACATAATTAACAAATTTGGCCTAAAATACACATTCTTTTAAAATTTTGCACAGCACATTTACCAAAAGTGACCATATTCCAGGCCATAAGGCAAATTTCAACACATGTTAAAGTGATAAGATAATTCAAAGTATATTTTCTGACCACAGTGAAATTAAGTTAGAAATCAATATTTTTTAAAAAAGATAACCAGTAAATCCACAAATGTTTGGGAATTAAACAATGTACTTCCAAATGACCCATCAGTAAAACAGGTAAATGATCTATTGACAGATAGATCTCAATAGAAATTAGAATGTTAGAGAGGGAGGAGCAAGATGGAGGAGGAGTAGGATACTTAAATTTTATCTGGTCCCAGGAATTCAGCTAGATAATTATCAAACCATTCTCAACACCTACAGACTCAACAAGAGATTGAAGAGAAGAATAGCAGCAATTCTATGAAGAGAAAAGTGACCACTTTCTGGAAGGTAGGACGTGCAAAGAAGTGAATCCAAGGCAATATACAGAAAGATAGACTGAGGGGGTTGGGAGCCTCCATCAGTTGTCTATCAGCAAATGAGAGAGAAGCAGAGCACAAAATCAGAACTTTTAAAAGTCTGCTCTGTGGAGGGACATTGCTCCAGTGGCTTAGTTGGGGAGAATAGAATCCTCACTGGGTCAGTGTGGTCTCAGGACCCTAGAGGGTCAGAAAGATTGGGGGTGCCTGCCCTTGCAGTGTGGTGTAATTCTGCCTCAGGCAGAATTTGAGATAAAGGACATTTGAGACTCACTGCAATAGGCCCCTCCCCCAGAAGATAAGCAAGAACATCCAGCCAAGACCAAGGTTACAGATCAATAAGAACAGCAAAACATCAGCTAGGTGAATACAGCACATAGAATTCATGGCTTTTTTTTCCCATGATTTTTTTAGTCTTTCGAAGTTACTTTTTTTAAAGTTTTTGTTCTTTTCTTTTCTTTTGAATTTTTCCTCATTCCTATTTTAACCAACATCTTATCAATAACTTAAAGTTTTTCTTTCTTTAAAATTTTGGGAGGCAGTTTCTTCTAACAGACCAAGATACACCCAAAATCAAGTGTATGGCTCTGTTCTATTCAGCCTAATCATATTTTTTTTCCCGTTCTTCTCACCCTGGTTTTGGGTCTCTTCTGATGTGGTTAGTGAATATTTTTCTGGGGTCATTGTTACCCTTTTAGCATTTTGTTCTCTCATTCATCTATTCTTCTCTGGACAAATGACAAGGCAGAAAATTTCATGGTATGAAATGAAGAACAACAACAACAACAACAACAACAACAAACCAAGAGGCAGTATTGACTGGTAGGGACCTAATCAATACAGACATTAGTAAGATGTCAGAACTAGAGTTTAGAATGATGATTATAAAGATACAAGCTGGGCTTGAAAAAGGCACAGAAGATACTAGAGAATCCCTTTCTGGAGAAATAAAAGAACTAAAATCTAACCATGTTGAAATAAAAAAAAGATATTAATGAGGTACAATAAAAAATGGAGGCTCTTATGGCTAGGATAAATGAGGCAGAAGAGAGAATTAGTGATATAGAAGGCCAAATGATGGAGAATAAAGCAGCTGAGAAAAAGAGAGACAAACAACTACTGGACCACAAGGAGAGAATTCAAGAGATAATTGATACCAGAAGATGAAACAGTATTAGAATAATTGGGATCCCAGAAGAAGAAAAAAGAGAAGGGCAGATGGTATTTTGGAGCAAAATATAGCAGATAATTTCCCTAATTTGGCCAAGAGAACAAGCATCAAAATCCAGAAGGCACAGAGAATGCCCTCAAAACCAATAAAAATGGGTCCACCCCATCACCTAATAGTAAAACTTACAAGTCTCAGTGACAAAGAGAAAATCCTGAAAGCATCTCGGGACAAGAGGTCTGTAACATACAATGGTAGAAATATTAGATGGGCAGCAGACCTATACACAGAGACCTGGCAGGCCAAAAGACTGGCATGATATATTCAGAGCACAAAATGAGAAAAATATGCAGCCAAGAATACTATATTCAGCGAGGCTGTCACTGAAAATAGAAGGAGAGATAAAAAGCTTTCAGGACAAACAAAAACTAAAAGAATTTGCAAACACCAAACCAGCTATACAGGAAATATTGAAAGGGGTCCTCTAAGCAAAGAGAGAGCCTAAGTGTAACAGACCAGGAAGGAACAGAGACATTATACAGTCACAGCCACCTTACAGGCATACAATGGCACTAAATTTATATCTTTCAATAGTTACCCTGAATGTAAATGGGCTAAATGCCCCAATCAAAAGACACAGGGTATCTGAATGGATAAAAAAGCAGGACCCATCAATATTCTGTCTGCAAGAAACTATTTTAGACCCAAAGACACCTCCAGATTTAAAGTGAGGGGGTGGAAAACAATTTACTATGCTAATGGACATCAAAAGAAAGCTGAGGTGGCAATCCTTATATCAGATAAATTAGATTTTAAGCCAAAGACTATAAGAAATGAGGAAGGACACTAAATCATACTTAAAAGGTCTGTCCTACAAGAAGATCTAAAACTTTCAAATATCTATGCCCCAACATGAGAGCAGCCAACTACATAAACCAATTAATAACAAAATCAAAGAAACACATCGACAGTAATACAATAATAGTAGGGGGACTTTAACACTCCCCTCACTGAAATGGACAGATAATCTAGGCAAAAAATCAAACAAGGAAAAAAAAAGGCTTTAATTGACACACTGGACCAGATGGACATTTTAGATATATTCAGAACACTCCAACCCAAAGCAACAAAATACACATTCTTCTCTAAGTGCACAAGGAATATTCTCCAGAATAGATCACATCCTAGATCACAAATCAGGTCTCAAATGGTACCAAAAGAATGGGATCATTCCCTGCATATTTTCAGACCACAATGCTTTGAATATAGAACTCAACCACAAGAGGAAATTTGGAAAGAACTCAAAATACATGAAGGCTTCAGAGGATCCTACTAAAGAACAAATGGGTCAACCAGGATATTAAAATTCATGGAAACAAATGAAAATGAAAACACAACTGTTCAAAATCTTTGGGATACAGCATAGGTAGTCCTGAAAGAAAAGGATACACCAATATATGCCTTTCTCAAGAAAAAAGAAAGGTCTCAAATACACAACCTAACTCTACACTTAAAGGACCTGGAGAAAGAACAGCAAAGAAAGCCTAAACACAGCAGGAGAATAGAACAGTAAAGATCAGAGCAGAAATCAATGAAATAGAAACCCAAAGAACAGTAAAACAGATCAATGAAACTAGGAGCTGGTTCTTTGAAAGAACTAATAAGATTGATAAACCCCTGGCCAGACTTATCAAAAGGAAAAGAGAAAGGACCCAAATTAATAAAATCATGAATGAAAGAGGAGAGATCACAACCAACACCAAAGAAATACAAACAATTACAAGAACATATTATGAGCAACTATATGCAGGCAAATTTGACAATCTGGAAGAAATGGCTGAATTTCTAGAGACAAATAAACTACCAAAACTGAACCAGGAAGAAATGGAAAACCTTAACAGACCCATAACCAGTAAGGGGATTAAAAAGTCTTCAAAAATCCCCCAACAAACAAAAGCCCTGAGCCAGATGGCTCCCCAGGGGAATTCTACCAAACTTTTAAAGAAGAATTAATATATATTCTCCTGAAATTTTTCCAAAAAATAGAAATGGAAGGAAAACTTCCAAACTCATTTTATGAAGCCAGCATGACCTTGATCCTAAACCAGAAAAAGACGCCATCAAAAAGAATTACAGACCAATATCCCTGATGAACATGGATGCAAAAATTCTCACCAAAATACTAGCCAATAGGATCCAACAATACATTAAAATGATTATTCATCATGACCAAGTGAGATTTATTCCTGGGCTGCAAGGCTGGTTCAACACCCACAAAACAATCAATGTGATATAATACATTAATAAAAGAAAGAACAAGATCCATAAAATACTCTCAATACTAGAGTATTCATGAAAGTAACTGAGGAAGACACAAAGAAATGGAAAAACGTTCCATGTACATGGATTAGAAGAACAAATATTGTGAAAATGTCTATGCTACCTAGAGCAATCTACACATTTAATGCAATCCCTATCAAAATGTCATTAACTTTTTTCAAGGAAATGGAACAAATCCTAAAATTTATATGGAACCAGAAAAGATCCTGAATAACCAGAGGAATGTTGAAAAAGAAACCCAAAGCTGGAGGCATCACAATTCCATACTTCAAGCTCTATTACAAAGCTGTACTCATCAAGACATTATGGTACTGACACAAAAACAGACACATAGATCATTGGAACAGAATAGAGAGCCCAGAAATGGGACCTCAAGTCTATGGTCAACTAATCTTTGACAAAGCAGGAAAGAATGTCCAATGGAAAAAAGAGCCTCTTCAACAAATGGTGTTGGGTAAATTGGACAGCCACATGCAGAAGAATGAAACTAGACCATTTCCTTATACCACACACAAAAATAGACTCAAAATGGACGAAAGACCTCAATGTGAGACAGGAATCCATCAAAATCCTTAAGGAGAACACAGACAACAACCTCTTTGACCTTAGCCACAGTAGCTTCTTCTAAGAAACATCACCAAAGGCAAGGGAAGCAAGGCCAAAAAATGAACTATTGGAACCTCATCAAGATCCAAAGCTTTTATACAGCAAAGGAAACAGTCAATGAAACCAAAAGACAACTGACAGAATGGGAGAAGATATTTGCAAATGACATATCAGATAAAGGGCTAGTATCCAAAATCTATAAAGAACTTACCAAACTCAACACCCAAAGAACAAATAATCCAATTAACAAATGGGCAGAAGACATGAACAACATTTCTCCAAAGAAGACATCCAAATGGCCAATAGACACATGAAAAAGTGCTCCACATCACTCGGCATCAGGGAATACAAATCAAAACCACAGTGAGATACCACCACACACCATTCAGAATGTCTAAAATTAACCAGTCAGGAAATGACAGGTGTTGGCAAGGATACAGAGAAAGGGGAACCCTTTTACACTATTGGTGGGAGTGCAAGCTGGTGCAGCCATTCTGGAAAACTGTGGAGTTTCCTCAAAAATTTGAAAACAGAGTTACTGTACGACCCCGCAATTGCACTACAGGGTATTTACATTAAAGATACAAATGTAGTGATGTGAAGGGGCATGTGCACCCCAATATTTATAGCATCAATGTCCACAATAGCCAAACTATGGAGAGAGCCTAGATGTTTATCAACAGATGAATGGATAAAGAAGATGTGGTATATATATACAATAGAATATTGTGCAGTCATCAAAAAATGAAATCTTGACATTTGCAATAACATGGATGGAACTAGAGGGTATTATGCTAAGCAAAATAAGTCAATCAGAGGAAGACGATTATCATATGACCTCACTTATATGAGGAATTTGAGAAAGAAGACAGAGGACCATAGGGGAAGGGAGGGAAAAATGAAACAGGAGGAAACCAGAGAGTGAGACAAACCATAAGAGACTCTTTTTTTTTAAAAAGATTTTATTTATTTATTTGTCAGAGAGAGAGAGGGAGAGAGAGCGAGCACAGGCAGACAGAATGGCAGGCAGAGGCAGAGAGAGAAGCAGGCTCCCTGGCGAGCAAGGAGCCCGATGTGGGACTCGATCCCAGGACGCTGGGATCATGACCTGAGTCGAAGGCAGCTGCTTAACCAACTGAGCCACCCAGGTGTCCCCCATAAGAGACTCTTAATCTGGAGCACCTGGGTGGCTCAGTGGGTAAAGCCTCCGCCTTCAGCTCAGATCATGATCTCCGGTTCCTGGGATTGAGCCCCTCATCAGGCTCTCTGATCAATGGGGGAGCCTACTTCCCCGCTACCCCCTGCCTGCCTCTCTGCCTACTTGTGATCTCTGTCAAATAAATTAAAAAAGAGAGAGAGAGAGACTCTTTTTTTTTTTTTTTAAGATTTTATTTATTTGACAGACAGAGATCACAAGTAGGCAGAGAGGCAGTCAGAGAGAGGAGAAAGCAGGCTCCCCGCTGAGCAGAGAGCCCGATGTGGGGCTCGATTCCCGAGCCGAAGGCAGAAGCTTTAACCCACTGAGACACCCAGGCGCCCCGAGAGAGAGACTCTTAATCTCAGGAAACAAACTGAGGGTTGCTAGAGCAGAGGGAAATGGGAGGGAGGGGGTAACTGTGTGATGGACATTGGGGAAGGTATGTGCTAAGGTGAGTGCTATGAATTGTGTAAGACTGACGAATCACAGACCTGTACCCCTGAAACAAATAATACATTTAATACATTATACATTAATAAAAAAAAGAATTAGAATGTCTTTTGAGTTGAACAATAATGAAAATACAGCATATCAAATGATACACAAATAGTAAAAAGAAAATATTTGCAAGGTATATAACAAAGGGTAAGTCTATAGAAGTTATATTTAGAGTTCTAATGAATCAATAAAAGACAATCTAACAATAGGAAAGAATAAAAAAGTTACCAAGATATTAACTGAAGAACTACAAATGGTTAATGAATATTTGAATAATCAACCTCATTTACAGAAAAGTACACATTGAAACAAATGAAATGTAGTTGTGCTCATCAGCTTTTCAAAAAAGTAAACCAGTTGATAATATTGAATAAACTGGAATTAAAACCTAGGCTGCCACAAACATTGCTTCCATGAATCAATCCTTTGAGGTAGCTGTGAACAACGTCATATGCACATTTCTATCCTACCAGCTAGGACACAGCATCACCTTTGCTGTTTCTTTGCCCAGCTCCCTCCTATTAGATGGCCAGCCCCCTGAGTGAAAGAATTGTGTGGTATGTATTATACAACCTGAGAGCAATCCTTCCTTGGCTCATAACAGGTATAATGACAACATGGGCACTTGTATGGTGCAGTCAGTTAAGTGTCTGACTCTTGGTTCCAGGTTAGGTCAAGATCTCGGGGTTGTGAGACCAAGCCCCACAGTGAGCATAGAGTCTGCTTGAGATTCTCTCTCCCTCTGCCTCTGCTCCTCTCTTCACTAGTGCTCTCTTTCTCACTCAAATAAATTTAAAAATCTTAAATAAAATAACAACAACAATAACAATGTTCAGTTAATTAGTGTTTAGTTTACACTAACAAAAGTACAATAATGTGATTAAAGGAGATGCCTGTTTTGTTTATTTCTGTTTGGGTTGAAATGATATATTCAATTCTATGCATTACACTTTTTGTGGCATTTTTAACAAGAGGAACATGACCAAAGGAGAGCTTCACGGAATATTGTAGACTGATATTGAAAAAGAGCTGGGGATGCTTACTTTCATGCAGAGTAAAAACACAGAGCACCATATTAGCTATCTATACATGTTAACAAGAGTACCAGAGGGAAGTATAGATAGGTAAGAGACTTGTATAACTCCATAAGGTTGAATTATGAGAAAAAGACGTGAGCTTCAGAGAGACAGAACAAAATGACATATTATTTAACAATTAGTGATGTTTGAAAATGAAAACATTTTCACAGGCAATATTGTGCTCTCACAAACTATGTGGTCAGACAACCACCTTTCAGGAATGTTGACTAAGAGAGTAGATGTCCACAAAAATTTCTTCCAACATTGATATCCTGACCTTAAACTTGGGAGAATATCTAAATAAAAGTATTGAGAACCACATTATTAGAAGAGGAGAATAGGCATGATAAGAATCCTTAATTCATTTGCATATTCATACTAACAAAAAATACATACTAAGCATGTTCTATGTGCTGGGCACTGCTTTAAATTTTGGGGATGCATCAGTGAACAAAACAGAGAAAGATCACTGTTGTGGGATATAGACAATAAGTAACATGATAAGTATATTAGTATGTTTTTCAGTTAGGATCTCAGATAGGAACTAGACGACATTCTTTAAAAAGTTTAATAAAAAAGACTACTTTAAAAATGTAAGGTCAAGGTTTAAGGAAACCAATAATGGCTAGTGCATAATCCCAGGGCTAACAACTTCAGGGAGGAGTTATACCATTAGGACTGAAGGAACAAATAAAGGTCAGAGTTATCAAAACTCATAAAGGGCCATATGACAGGAGTTACAGATTTCAGTAGAGCAAAGCTGTCAATAGATAGAGACACAACAGGAAGGGATCTGGGGAAATAAATACCCCAGCCTCATGGCCCTTTTGCCATCTGACCTATTGCTTCTGCCTCCTGTTGATTACACACAACTGAAACCCAAAGGACCAGAAGCCTGTTGAGGCAGTTCATACATTTCATCATCCCAGGGCACAGAGCAGGATGGAGAATGGCTCTGAGGGAGCAAATGAAAAATAGCCAGTATGGCAAGATAGAAGAAAGCAAGTATGGAAAATAGTAAGAATTACAGAGTAGGGAAAGGAGGATAAGGGGTACAGAGATCAGGAGAGGGTGTTGCCCAGTAAAGTGGTCAGAGTAGAGAGAATTGAGAAGGTATCGTTTGAACTAAGACTTGAAGGAGATAGGGAAGTTAGCCAGGCAAATATCTGGGTAGAAGGTGTTCCAGGAAGAAGAAATGGTTGGTGCATGGCTGCTCTGTTCAAGAAAAACAAGGCAGCCAGTGTGAAGGGAGTGAGGAGGAAAATAGTAAGAGATGGAGACAGAGTATTTGGTGCGAGGGAGAGAGAATCCATGGTTTTGATGGCTTTTGAAAGGGTTTTGGTCTTTACTGAGCAGAGTCCGGAAACTAATGAAGAGTTTTGGCCAGAGTAAAGACATAACCTGACAAATTTTTCACAATTCATTCTGATTGCTGTGCTGGAAACAGACTGTGACAGGGAGAGGAAGTATGCAAAGATGGTACTGCAGTTATCCAAGTGAGATGATGCTGGGACTAGGCTCTGGCACCAGAGATCAGCAGTACAGCCAAAAGGATCTTCTGACAAGTTAGATGTGATAGTGAGAGAAAGAGGAGTCAAGGATGTCCCCCCAAATTCAGAGCTTTAGAGCAAGGAGAAGATGCAAATGGCATTAATAAAGATGGGAAGAATGTAGGTAGGGCCAATTTGAACCAGAAGATAAGTTTATTTTGGATATGTTACATGTAGAGAATCCATTACAATATATCTGAGTGGAGATATTGACTAGGTGGATAAATAAACAAGCCTAGAATTGGGAGAGGGGTCAGGACTAGATATAGAAGTTTGGGAGTGGTTAGCATACATGTGATATTTAAAGCCATGAAATGAAAGAGATCACGAAGACAGTTAAGTATAAACAGAGGATGGAAGAGAACTAGGGACTGAGGCTTAGGGAGTTGCAACAGTAAGGTGGTAGGGAGAAGATAGCGAATCAACAAAGGAGACTGATAAGGAAAAACCAGAGAGAGGAGGGAAACCAAGAGATGTTTTTGAACAACCACAACAGTAAGTCTATCAAGGAAAAGGAAGTGACCAGCTCCTGGAAACACTGCTGGTAGACCAAGTAAGATGATAACTGGATTTAGCAAAATGGAGGTTTTGAGGGGCTTTGACAAGAATAGATTGGGTGGCGGAATGGGAGAAGTTACATGTGAAAGCCTGACAATAACGGATTAAAAAGAGGAATAAGAGGAGAGGAATCAAAGACAGTAAGTATAAATAACTCAAGAAATTTTGCTGCAAAAGAAGTAGTAACCAACAGAGAAAGAACTTTTTTTATTTGTTTGGGTTTTGTTTGTTTGTATACTGATGGAAAATACCCAGTAAAAAGAGGAAGACTGGTGATTCGGAGAGAGATATGAGAATTACTGGAGCAATGTCATGAAGAAAATGAGATGGGGCTGGATTTGGGGCACAACTGAATGGAGCAAATTCAGATTGGAACACGAAGCAAGCTGTGCATCTATGAGAGTTAAGAGGAAGGCAGGGTAACAGATGGAAGTAACAGAGGCATAGAAATTTCTTACGAGGTATGATGCATTAGCCTATTTGCTTGACATTAAAAAAAAAAATTCCAAATCAGTCCATTTCCTTACTTAAGCTCCCCAGTACGGCAGGAGGTGCACAGGTTCTCTACTAAGAGTGAGGATTTATATTACAATGTGAAATTAGATTAATTTATGAGTAAACGGACTTTATCACGAAGTCAGAAAGTGATCAAAACATTACTAACTCTTAAGTGACCAGCAGTAAAACTACGCAGTGTGAATTTCAGCGTAGTCATTCTCTGAGTCCACTCGAAGGCAGGAGGAGTGTGGGGATTACAAGTGGTATCACTGCATTCTTTCTAACCTGAAAAAAGAATAAACTGCTAATTGTCTTGAAAGGTCCAAAAAGTCAGATTCCGGGTATCTTCTGCTAGACTAGATTTAGCCTAAGCTGCACAAAGAGAAATTTCCTTATTTTTTTTTTTCCTTTAAATCAGTTACAAGAAACCCTATAAGCCAGAGAGGGTAAAAAAGCAAACTGAGGGTGAGCCTTCCTGCCCAGCAGACACTCTGATGGGTTTGAGAGGGTCTGTCTCATATCAGTGGTGCTGAGTCCTACTGCTCTTTAATTATATTCCTATGAGTATAATAACAGTGACCTTTCACTTGAATAGCCTTTTACAATTTAAAAGGCCTTGTACTACATTAAATGAAATTTAAGTTGAGAGGAGACTCACAGTAGAGGAAAGACAGAAACCTGGTCTTTGGGAAGACAGCTGGCTTCATCGAAGCTTCCATGCCATCAGAACTCCCCTATCTACTTCCTTTCACTTAATCACATTCCAATGACAAGAATTACAGGGGAAAATAAACAGTAATACATCGTACCCCTATCAAAAGACATTGTTTTTGTGAAATATGGCTATGTTCATAAAGTGGAAAAAGGGGTCTGAATGTCCTTCCTGGTATCTTTGATAAATCAATTGATGATGTTCACTTGATGCGTACCTTAGACCACTATTTTTTGGATTAGGTTATTTTCTGCTGAGGCTTTTTATTCATGTCTCAACTAAACCTGAGGCAAAACTGACCTTTAGGCATTTTCTGATGAACTAGAAGACTGTTATCTCTCCGGAGCCTATTAACAAGAGCTGACTGGCACATAAATAAGAGAGCCTATAAAGAAGGAATCCCTCTCTGCTGAGAAGGGGAAGAAATACGAATAACCAGGAGGTGGATATTTACTGAGTACCATACACTGTACTGGGAACTTAGGATATATAAAGAAGCGAAACGGACATGAGTGTGAGCAGCATGGTCAAATGACAGAGACCTCTGAAATCAAAATCTTTTATAAGAAGGATTTATGGTCTGCAAACAAAAGTGGGATGTCAGAAACATTTCAATCCCCTATCTTATTCTTACTCTTTTGGCTCTTAAGAAAACAAAGAGCCGATACCTGAAAAGCCTACCAGAGAATTGACATCTTTAGCAAGGGAGCCACATTTATATGACAGCCAGGGTTGGATGGCTGGGGACTAGCAGGTCCAAGGGCACAGTGGAATAATTTAGGCCATCAGAAAGTGAGAGGAGATGGATCAGGGAAAGGGAAGTAAAACATTACTGGAATGAGACCTTATGCTTTGGATGTTGATAGATGAAAAGACAGATTTATTAATTAACATTTTAGCAAATATTAAGTATCCATAGGTTCTAAGCCTTGGGGATCTTTAAGATGAAGCCTTAAAGAAGCAGGTCCGTCCCTTCACTGAAGAGTAGAAGTTGCGTGGTTAGTAGCATAGACTCTGGAGCCCAGCTGCATGAGTTTCAATCCTGGCTACAAGAACTATTAGCTGTCTGATCTTGGGTGAGTTACTTGACACTTCTAAGCTTTGACTGCCTTATCTGTAAAATATAATACACCTTCCTAATAAGCTTGAAGATTGTGTGAGTTAGTCTATGTGAAGCATTTAGGACATCCCCTAGAACATAAGAAACAAGAAACACAAGAAACAACCACTCAAGAAACAACCCAGGCTCTGGTATCTCATTGCCTGGGCTCAGGTCCTAACCCTGCACCTTCAAATGTGTGACCAGAGGCATATTTCTTAAGCTGTATGTCTCCATTTATCAATCTTTAAAATGAAAAAAAAAAAAAAGATAACACTTATCTCTTGGGGTTGTTTTGGAAATTAGACAAGTAAATACCTATAAGTAACTTAGAAAAGTACCAAGAATGGAATTAGTGTAGAATAAGTATTGGCCATGATTATTATGATTTTAGATAAAGGGAGAAGCATAAGAAAAGCCTGACACACATTCACAGCACAGAGAGGAGGCCACTGTGACTGGAGGTTAGGGAGTAAGAGTTTCAACAGCCTTTGAGAAGAGATGGGCAGCAGCCCCCGTGGCCAGAAAACTTGTATTTCTTGTCTGGATACCAGCAGGTGCAAGACCATATATACTCAACTTGCTGGATGTAGGCCCTGAGGACTCCTGCATTCTGACACTCTACATCTATTTTCCAGCCTAGAACCAGAGTTGGTGGACCTCTCTACAGAGCATTATGATACACGGGCCAAAACCCCCGAAGCCAAAGTATCAGCTCACAAGAATGTCATGATACACAATTAGCAAAAGGGACAGTCTTCTCGTTAAGGCACAAAATACAAAATTCTGGCTCAGACAATACAGCATGTTTGGTACCTCTTGAGTTTTGTAGCTTTAGACCACCAGGAGACACACTCGTGCAATTTCATAAAGAATAAGCAGCAAGGAATGGCATAAAAGAGCCTGAGCCTTCCTCAAGGAAGTTAAGAATGAAAGAAGACAAATGCTAATGTAAGTGAGGGTCTTTTAAGTCCTTCTAGGGCTTTCCAGGAAAATAACTGGGTAAGATTTCTTGAAAGTATGGAACTCCTTGGAATCAGTTCAGGTTACAATTAGGGGAAATTTGTGTATAACAATATGATTTCATTTGTACTTACAGGTTAATGATGACTAGGAATATTTGGAACATACATACCTGTTTATTTTTTCTAGATACAATGTAAACTCCTAGAGTGCAGGGACTCTGTCCCCTAACTCCTAATAAAAAAGCCAGTTTATAAATATTTGTTGATGATGATCAAGGTGAGTCTTAGTTTCAACAGAATCAGGTGAGGCAAGAATTAAAAGTGAAGAATAATGCAGTTTCACTTTGCCTCAAAATATGGGCAAGTGTTGCTGGAGAGAAAATATCACAGCAAGAATAGAAAACTCTCTAGAGTACAACAGGAGTAATTAATATTTGAATGATTCAGTGTCGATTACTGGTCACACTGACACTATTAGCTGAAGTATGAGGTAGAAATGTCACACGATGAACTGTACTTTTTCTAAGTGTTCATCCCAAATGGTATGGTATATAGAAGAAAAAGCACTCTCCAGGGGTACATGCCATGCTCCAGGTCTTGATGTTGCCACATGGCCTAAATTATGGCATTTCAGGCATGTCACTTAAATTTTAAAATAATAATGATGAGTATAATTATAAGCTTCTATCATCTGGGAGAATTTGCTATATGCTAGTCACTGTTCTAAATGGCTTAACACCTACCTATCAAACTCTTTTGATCTTACTAGCAACTCTGAGAGACATTCATTACTTCCATTTAAGGAAGAAGATCCTGGGAAACAGATGGGTAAAGTAACATTCACAGGTCACACTGATGTTAAGTAGTGGAGCCAAGTGATGACTATAGGGAGTCCCCACTTCTTTTTCTTCTTTTCCTTTCCTAAAGCAATGAGGTGAAAATGAGCATGGTAGGCATTCACACCAGGCAGGAGGAGCCACAGTGCTCAGGCCTATCATGGGGTGATGGAGTGAAAACTCTGGGAAGAACCAGGATCATGTCCTCACAGGGAAACCTGATGCAGGAGGGCGGCCACATGCAGGGAGCCCCAGATGATGCCCATGAGATTGTGCCAAAAGGTGATCTCAAATAGCACTTAGATCTTCTGGAAAAATTGCGACAGATGAAACAAGATGATACCCACATACAGAAACATTAGATAATGTATAAAGTACAAACACCAAAAGAGCTGCAATTAAAGGCCGCTTTTAGATATTAAAGGATGATCTTTTTATGATTATTAACATGGAGAAGTGTTTTGTTCAACCCTCATAAGCACTGTTAATATGCCATTGGTGGATGACCTTTAATCACTGTGATTTAAAAAGTGATCTTAGTGGCTGTCTGGATGGCTCAGTCAGTTAATCATCTGCCTTGGGCTGAGGTCATGATCCAGGAGTCCTGGGATAGTCCCATGTTAGGCTCCCTGCTTAGCAGTGAGCCTGTTTCTCCCTCTGACCCTCCCTCCCTCAAGTGCTCTCTGTCTGTCTCTCATTCTTTCTCTCTCAAATAAATAAAATATTTAAATAAATAAATAAGTAAATAAAAACAGTGTTCTTAAGGGCCATCTGGGTGGCTCAGTCGGTTAAGCGTTTGCCTTCGGATCAAGTCATGATCCCAGAGCCCCTCTGCCATTCTCCCTGCTCTATCTCTTTATCTCTCTGTCAAATCAATAAATAAAATCATTAAAAATAAAAATAAAAAATGTTATTAGAAGATACATAGATGGGGGCGCCTGGATGGCTCAGTGGGTTAAAGCCTCTGCCTTCGGCTCAGGTCATGATCCCAGGGTCCTGGGATCGAGCCCCGCATCGGGCTCTCTGCCCAGTGGAGAGCCTGCTTCCACCTCTCTCTCTCTGCCTGCCTCTCAGCCTACTTGTGATCTCTGTCAAATAAAGAAAAAAAAAAAATCTTAAAAAAAAAAAAAGATACATAGATGAAGGGGTATCTGGGTAGCTCAGTTATTAAGCCTCTGCCTTTGGCTCTGGTCATGATCTCAGGGTCCTGGGATCGAGCTTCACATTGGGCTCCCTGGTCGGTGGGAAGCCAGCTTCTCCCTCTCCCACTCCTCCTACTTGTGTTCTCTCTCACTGTGTCTTTCTCTGTCAAATAAGTAAATAAAATCTTTTTTTTAAAAGATACATCCATAAAGATTTTTTAAAGATTTTTTCCCTTGGTACTTAATTCTTTTATTTATTTTCCTGATGGGAGTGAATTTTATAACTGCAGCACAAGCAATTTGAGGTCTTTAAAGTAAGCTCTCACTGGTGAGGTGATTTTCTGAAGAGCGCTGAAGCATCCTAAACTCCCAGAGGTCCAGGCTGAGGTGTAAGGTGTACAGGGATAGTCACAGTGCTGGAGATTCCTGTAGGTATTGTTGCATGGTTAGGTAGGGCCAAAGGCTTAAGTGGGCTTTTTTGGTAGACTTTGTTTCTTGGTATACAGTAGCAGTCCCTTTTTACTCTTTCCTGATTCTGCAGATATAGGAGCAAGTCCTTGAAACACTCATGCTTCTAGAAACACAGTCTTTAGCAGGGTGGACTGTCCTTGCCACAGCAGAAATGAGGTGGCCATGATGGGGACACGGGAGGCAGGCCCGATACTTGATTCATTTAACATATAAGATTCTCTGTAAGAGATGATCAATATTGCTATAATGTTAATTATTTCAATGCCTGTATTGATGTGTGAAATATACATGGTTACCAAGCAATGTTTATCTTCTATGAAGAAAGGCATTCAGAAATGCCAGAACAATTAATTTGTTTCACAAATATTTACCAATAATCCAGGACCAAAAGAAATATTCTGATTGTAAAACAGGCATTAAAGAAATGAGGGTTATGCTAAAATGAGCAAACTAATTTCAAGATGATAGAAGTTCTGTCTATATGACCTTTAACTTCTCAAAAATACATTTGGTATAGACTAAGAAGTGGAAACAACCAAATTCTGAAATCTCTCAATTCATTTTCATATAAGTGGCATTTCCAGTCAAGAACATAAATGACTACATTATGAGAAGTTGTTAACACTATCTTTCCAGATACATCATGGCCATAATAAACAAAGTTTATACTACTATTTCTGAGGTTGTGCCTTAATACATAGTCTACATAGACTATCTTAGAGAGCATAAAGAGAAAGGTGACAACCTATGGACAACATCCATAGGTTCTGAAAAGAGGCAGCTGTAACCCAAAAGGGCTCCCATTCTATGCTTTACTTTGTGGTGTTTTATGAACTATGTCAAGGCTAGACAAAAACAGAGGAGGCAGAATAAGTAGTCTAACAGAATTTCCAAGAAGAGAAAAGGTAATGGGAGCCACTTTCTCTCAAAAGGTAACATCAGCTGATAATGAATGTGGAAACCTGAAAACGTGAGTAGTATTTTTCTATCGGACAGTGAGAAGGTGGTACTTCGGATGGCATGAATGGCTATGTTAAAACAGAGCAGTAATTTGATATATTTTTACTAAAATATAAATCAAATTCTAATGATTTATAATGAATGGCTCAAGATTTCATCCAGCTAAAAGACTTGGATGATCTAACCCTTTCCAAATACATTTGGAATGGAGATTTAATTGGATGTTCTATTTAGAGTCTGTGCTATTGAAAAAGGCTTTTATCAACATCAAATGGGCATAGTAACATAATTCAACAAGCAAGCAAGTAATGGAATGAAATTAAACAAAGGAAAACATACACCCACAAAGGTGAACTAAGCGTTGGAGGGCTTCAACTACATTTTTTTTTTAATGCTGAATTAAACACAAAATGTCCAACATAGTCTTCCCAGCAAGTACATTATTTGTTGGAAGCCAGAATGCTGCTTCAATGCATTCTGATTCCTTATTTGTTACATAATAATATGCTTAAAAAGCAACACATTGTGAGCTTGGGAGCTGTTAGGCATTTATTTACCATGGTGGGTTAATCTCATTCAGTGAGGTATAGAAACTCAATAATGAGTGCTACAGTATATAAGCTAATTGCTAGGATAAAACCAAATGAATAATTACTTAACTCCAGAATGAGGCCTGCGGGAATTTTTCTTTAATAAAGGTTTAATTCACCAGTGATAATGAATGCAATCTCACATACTACTGAATAACACCATTAGCATAATGGCTGCGATACAAAAACTATAATTAGAACTAAACAGAAACGTTAATTACAACCACCAAGGTACTGAATGAAATACTGTTGTTTAAGAAATTGACCTGCTTTGCTGTCATGCTTTATGGGTTCAAGGATATCTCTGTAATTAAATATATATAAATAAATATATATGTGCATATATATAACCATCAAATAGAGTTTTTTTTAAATCATCCTAGTGGAATCCTTATAAGTGTAATAAACACATTAATGAGAAATTGTCTAGAATTTGAAATACAAGCTAAACATAAAAATGATTAAAACCTTTGTTTTTTTACCTTGATTAAATGCAATCATCAATATTTGTGTTAAAAAAAATCCAATATGAGAGAGAGTAGGAGTCTCCAATTTTGCATTTTATTGGTGTTAGCTCTATATATGTTAGGAAAGCAGTTGTTAAAAATGTACAGATTAATAAAATGTGAAATATTACTATAATAAGTTAGAAAAATAAGTTGCATAAGCAATGAAAAAAGTCAAAGTACTAAACTAATGGTTCTAAAAAGCTGTGATTCTTAATATGTATATAACATTAAAGTGCACATATAATAAAGGATTTCTGTATCTAGATAGATATATGTTTTTAAGTATTTTGAAATGAAATATATTTTTGTCTTCATTAAACATCAAAAACAGTAACAATAACCATAACAACATTTTATTATTATATAAATACTTTCAATGGGAAATGCTTAGAAATACTATCAAAAAGAGAAGTCATATGTCTCAAATACATTTTATTGCCTCCTCCGAGATATTAATTTTTCATAATCTTTATTTTTAAGATAGAACTTCAAAAGAAAATAAAAATATACTAGGAACCAAATCAGTAAGACTGGAAATATGTATCCCTGGCTACTCTATTCCTTTCCCCCATTACTCACTTTTAACAGAATGAATGACTCTCTCACTATTTTCCTATCAATCCCTTCCCTCCATTACAGTGTATTTTCCAATAGTCCAACACAATTTTTGAGGTCATACTTGTAGCATCTCCAGTAATGCACCTGGAAAGTGCTTCTCTTCTCACTATCAGCTAACCCATAAAAACTCCATTCTTTAATGAAATATTACCTGGTAATAATTTATACAACAGATGTATTTATCCTTACAATTTTCTGAGGCCTAGATGATAGCTCACCACAGGTGGATTCCTAACCATAGCATCCACCCTGACAATAGCCCATGAGGGAACAGAAGTGAGAGAGTATTAGCTGAGATGTATCCTTTCCCACACTGCTTCATATCCTCTTATAGTAATAAACTGTATGAGTAGAACCGATGGTTTTTGCAAGTTTCTCTTTTGCCAACTACCATCCTGTGGAAATGTGTCTAAAACAATTAATCCTGGATGGCCAGCTTTGACTTTTAAACTCCAGACTCATGTTGGGGATTCTAAGTGACCATAACTCCTAAGTAAGTCTTTGACCAAAGAAAGCTTCTCTTATACCAGGGAATGTCATCTTCTTGCACACTTTTGGATGGGTTACAGAATGTAGGGTAGAAAGAGAGGAAAAGACCGTGATATAGCAAATTAGATGAGTCAAATAAACTCTGGCCTCAAAAGGATGAGTGATCGCCCTCTTTACTTAGATATTTATCTAAATACCTGATGGGTTGTTCCAACATAATGATTTACAAACTACTCCCTGCTTGGTTTTGGTCTACACACATCTTCTTCCTTCTATTCCCTACCTCAGTTAATAGTAACACTATCAGCGACTAATACTATCAACCACCCAAACAGGAAATCCAGAAATTTTTCTTTACATTTTTAAATACAATTAAGTAACAACCTTAATCAACCGTTGTCATCCTTAATAACTGTCTCATTTTTTTCCCATTAAGAAGGAAAGGGTAAAGAAGAGAATAATAGTTTTCTTCCAAAAAACTTGGGCGAGTTTTAATTTACCTTGAATTAAAAGAACTCTTTTTATTTTTTTTATTTTTTTTTTCAAAGATTTTATTTATTTATTTGACAGAGAGAAATCACAAGTAGGCAGAGAAGCAGGCAGAGAGAGAGGAGGAAGCAGGCTCCCTGCTGAGGAGAAAGCCCGATGTGGGGCTTGAACCCAGGACCTGGGATCATGACCTGAGCCGAAGGCAGCGGCTTAACCCACTGAGCCACCCAGGCGCCCCTAAAAGAACTCTTTTTAGATCCATGAAAACCCAACATTAGGATTTTAAAAATAAGCATGATATTATCATTTTTGGAAAATGTGTCACCAACTGATGATCACAAATGTGGATTAAGTTCTAACAGTCCATCCAAGCATGCATAGAAATGCTTGTTATCACATTTTTAACTCCCCAAAACATACATGTTGAAATTCCCTCTAAATGTATACAGTAAGAGATATCTCAGGTTTCTTGCAATAACCAAGCCTACAATTTGCCTGTCTTTCTAAAGGAAGAGAAAGAGGAGGATCCTAATGCTTCCAGCAATCAGTACTTTTACCCTTGTGGGATCTCTGCAGTTTGAGAATGCATGCACAGTCTGAAAACATTCACCTTGCTATGGACCTTGAACCATTCCGCAAATACATAAAAAAATAAATTAAGTTAATTCAAGTGCTGTTGCTGCTGCTAACACCATCCTTCAAGAGGAGGGGAAAAAATGGTGCGTGTGGGTAAGGAGTAGGACTATAGAGAAGGAAATTCGGAAATGGCACAAAAATCTACATTCTGCCTAGAGCTTACTGACATATAAATTTCTTAAAAGGAGAATCATAATCAAACACAAACCATCTGTTTTGTTGCATAAAAATCAGCAACCATGGTTCCAGCATGTGGCTCTATCCAGATACAATGCTTTTCTCCTTTATTTAATTTATTGCATTTTCCATTTCATAATATATAAAAACTCCTGTCCAAACAGAGCCTGATACTACACCCACAATAAGATTCAGCCTCCTCTGTATTTTTAATTAACTTGGGCCCAGCAGTCGTTTTTAACAGCTAACATTTTCTGTGAGTTACAGTGTGCACACTGCTGAGACATAAATGCAAAGTAATCACTCTAATAAGTAGATATAAACACTGACAATAATTGCAACAAGTCTCTGCAACAAATAAGTGGATAGGAAGAAAAATAACAAGTGGTAAACCAGGAAATAGGTTTCAATACAATTGCATGAGTACAAATGTCATTCAATGCTCTGATCTTTTGTTGCATTTAGTCATCTCAATACCCCAAAGTCACTAATGAGCTTGTAATTTCAATGCCAAAAAATGAGTACCCTGGTTAAGAAATAAAAACAAAAACCAAGACTTCATTTTTTATGTTTGTGCCAAAGATACCAACAGAGAACTTGAGGCACTTGGGTGACTACATCACTTCTATAACACAGAGAAATTACAACACCTCAGTCCAGAACAAAACAGGGCAAGTCTTCAGCACTCTTTCTGGGAAGAATAGGCTGTAAAGTGGGAGGAAGCTGGACAGATGGGAAGAGCAGAGAAAAAGCCAAAGGAGCAAGACGAGGTTGGAGAAGCAGGCAGTGATCAGGGTATGGAAAGTTTGATAGGGAAGGATAAGAGGAACAGGTATTATGTTAAGCACAATGAAAACATGAGAGGATTTTAAGCAAGGTAGCACCATGACCTTACTTATGTGTCTAAAAGGTTACTGTGACAGCAGAATGGATCAAGAGTAAACCAAGAAAACCACCAATGGGTTGTCACAGTAGGATGTTTGGTCTTCAGGAATAAGACTGTAGATAGGAATAAGTAGAAAGAACAAGTAGATTGAGGACAGGTATTAGAAGAGAAAATAAAGAAAAAGAATAGACAAAGAATGAAACCAGTTTGGGACTTGGGCATAGGAGAGAATAAGGATGCCATTCACAAAGACAAGGAATACAGGGACTAGGGAAAGAAAGTTCATACAGAACTGAAGTCAACAATTTTCAGGTGTCTGATCTATACCAAGCACTGTCTACTACATGCCATAGATATTGCCATTGCCTTTTAATTAACAGCTTGTAATCTGCTATGACACAGAGAGACAATATGTATGTGGTCATTGGAAAAGAATAGCTAACACATAAAATGTATTACGTGTGCACTAAGCACTAATATAAGTGCTTTTATTCATATAAATCCCATACAATTTCACTTCACAGGTGAGTAAACTGGGGCCCAGAGAAGTAAAGTAGCAAGACCATAGTCATTTATCACCAGCTGATAAATGTTAGAGCCAGGACTCAAACTGAGGCAATTCGCTTCCAAAATCTATGCCCTTAAATTTTTAACCCACATAGCTTTCAAGACATAGGCTCATATATGTTTGTGTGTACACACACACACACACACAAACACACACACACAGAGAAAGTTCTAAGGTAAAAGTATAATAGAATAAAGATTGATGTCAACTCTAAGCATCTGGGAATGCAGAAAAACTACTCCAAGGAGGGCAGTGCACGACAAGCCCTGATGGCTAGCTAAGTTTTTTTGTTTTTTGTTTTTTTGTTTTTTTGGTTTTTTGGTTTTTTTTTTTTTTTTACAGAAAGGAAGAGCAGCATGTGGTTGTTAGGTATGTAAAATGATTAAGATAAAGGCACCTTAGCTAGAGGATCCAAAGAAATCTTGAGAAATTACTTGCCCTCAGATATAATTTTGTCTAGATCAAGATTTGCCTAAAAACAATTGACACTGAAAGTGAATGTCTATTCTAAGTTGGTAGAGCAGTTTGTCTAACAGTGGTGAGATTTTGATAGCTCATTACTTACATGATCCATGAGCAGTGAGTGTTCTACTACCTGGAAGGAGGAGAAAATATTTAGCTGCATGAGATTAAGCAAATAGAACAGACATGCAGTTTCCCTCTACAGGCTTTTGTACAGAGAAGTGGAAATACCTTTAAAGAATGGCCAGCAAGAGTTTTCTAAAAGGAAAGTCACATGGGGAGGATAGAGGGACTGTGTGTGTGTGTGTTGGGGGGAGGGAGATGATCACATCTTTTTGTCAAAGTTTATTTAGTTTGTTCCAATCCCTTCGTGATTGGTGATTGTGAGTAATGCTATAATGAACATGAGGGTACAGGTATCTCTTTGATATGCTAATTTCATTTCCTTCAGATATGGAAGGAGTGAGATTGCTGGATAATAGTTCTATTTTTAATTTTTTGAGGGAGCTCCATACTGTCTTCCATGTGGCTATAACAATTTACATTCCCACCAACAGCGTATAAGGGTTCCCTTTTCTCCACATCCTCACCAACATTTACTATCACTTGCTCTTCTGATAATACCCATCATAACAGGTATGAGGTGATATTTCCTTGTGGTTTTGACTTATATTTCCCTGATAGTGATGTTGAACACCTTTTCGCGTGCCCATTGACCATTTCTATGTCTTCTTAAAAAAAAAAAAAAAAGCCTATTCAGGCCAATTAAATCAGGGTTTTGTTTTCTTGCTATTGAGTTGAGTTCCTTACATATTTTGGACATTAACCCCTTTCTTAGACATATAGTTTGCAAATACTTTTTGCCATTCCATAGACTGTTTCTTCACCTTGTTGACTCTTTCCTTCACTGTGCAGAATTTGCTTGTTTGTTTTTTGATATAATTCCTTTGTCCAATTTTGCTTTTTTGTTGCCTATGCTTCAGGGGTCATGTCCAATAAATCACTGCCCAGACTGATATCAAGAAATTATTTCCCTCTGTTATCTTCTAGTAGTTTTATAGCTTCAAGTCTTATATTTAAGTCTTTAATCCACTTGGGATCGATTTTTGTATATGGTGTGAGGTGAGTTCAATTTCATCCTTCTGCATGTAGATATCCAGTTTTTCCAACATCACTTATTAAAAAGACTATCTTTTTTCCCATTGTGTGCTCTTGGCACCTTTGTTGAAGATACATGGACTGTAAATGTGTGGATTTGTTTCTGGGCCCTCTCTTCTGTTAAACTATACATCCATTTTTATGCCAGTACAATACATTTTGGTCCTTAGAGCTGTGTAATATAATTTGAAATCAGGATGTGTGATGCTTTTAACTTTGTTCTTATTTCTCAAGATTGCTTTTGTTATTTGGGGTCTTTTGTGGTTCCATATAAATCTTGGGAATTTTCTTCTATTTCTGTGAAAAATGGCATTGTAATTTTGATAGGGATTGCCTGAAGTCTGTAGATCTCTTTGGGTAGTATGGACATTTTATCAATATTCTTCTAATCCATGAGCACAGACCATCTTTCCATTTTTTTTATCTTCTTTAATTTATTTTATCAATGTCTTACAGTTTTCAATGTATGATCTTTCACTTCCTTGGATAAATTTATTCCTAAGTATTTTTATTTTTATACTATTAAAATTGGGATTGTTTCCTTAATTTCTTTTTTGGATAGCTGCTTGTTAGTATATAGAAATGCAACTGATTTTTGTATATAGATTTTGTATCTTGAAAATTTACTGAATTCATTCATTAGTTCTAAAAGTTTTTTGATGAAGTCATTAGGGATTTCTGTATATAGGATCATGTCATCTACAAGCAGATAATTTTATTTCTTCCTTTATGACTTGGATGTGTTTTATTTCTTTAATTTGCCTAATTGCTATGACTAGGACTTCCAGCACTATGTTGAAAAGAATTGGTGAAACTTAGCATCCTTGTCTTGTTCCTGATCCCAAAGGAAAGACTTCTAACTTTTCACCATCAAGTCCAATGTTGAGGTTTTTCATATATGGTCTTTATTATATTAAGGTATATTCCTTTCATACTTAATTTGTTGAGAGTTTTTATCATAAAAAATGTTGAATTTGTCAAATGCTTTTTCTGCATATAATGAAGGGATCATATAATTCTTAATCTTCATTCTGTTAATGCAGTGTATCACGTTTATTGATTTGCAAATGCTGAACCATCCTTGCATGGTGTATGATCCTTTTAATATGCTCTTGAATTTGGTTTGCTAGTATTTTGTTGAGGATTTTTACAACTATGTTTAGAAGAAATGGATAAATCTCTAGAAACATGAAACTTGCCAAAACTGAATCATCAAGTAATAGAATATGTGAACAGACCAATAATAAGCAAGGATATTGAATAAGTAATCAAAGATATTTCAACAACTAAAAGCCCAGTACCAAATAGCTTCATGAATTCTATCAAATATTTAAAGAAGAATTAATACCTATCATTCTCAAACTCTTCCAAAAAACTTAAGACAAAGGAACAAGTACAAATTCATTTATAAGGCCAGCATTACCCTGATACCAAATCCAGACAAAAACACTACAAGAAAAGAAAATTATAAGTCAATATCCCTGGTGACATTCATTCATTTATTCATTAAATATTTATCAAAACTCAAGGTCTACCAACACCTAAAATATAATGGCAAACAAGACAATGTATTTGTTCTTCCAAATGCTCAGTGTACAGCGGAAGTGACAGGAATGCAATAACATCTTTTAAGTGATGGAATGGGGCAAAAGTGGGGAAAGAAAGAAAGAAAAGAAGTTCTGCTAGCTGTGGGGGCAGGGAGGTGGTGGGGAGAAGTGTTGAGAAAGGCTTCATAGAATCTCCTCTGTCTCTTTGTCTTTTTTTTGTGAGAATAACTAAAAGTTCTGAAGTTAAAAATAAACAAACAAACTACGAATTTGTCCTAGGGAGTTGTAATAATGGGGGACAAAAAAGTACATCCCATTCTTCAGTAAAAAAGTACATCCCATTCTCCAGTGAATCTTTCAGAGAATGGAATGCCAAGGGAATAAATGAATGATGGTGGCTACTACCTCTTAGGCTGTGTGCTGAGCTTCCTGGAAGGAGATGGAGGAACCTCAGGGAGGGCCTGGGCCTGAGAAGGATGAACAACAAAGAAACCATGGATCTTTATGTTCAGGAACACCCAGCAAAATTAATCCTTCATTTCCTTCCTGGAAGGCAAGGGATTAGGGCAAAAATGTCACAGTTCCCTGAATGTTTATGAAGGTAAAAAATAATGCTAAAATTTTATTTTACCTTTAAAAAGAAAACTACCCCCCCAAATCTCTATTTTACTATCATTTGCAAGTTTGTTTGTACATTCTTTTTTTTTTTTTAATATTTTATTTATTTATTTGGCAGAGAGAGAGATCACAAGGAGGCAGAGAGGCAGGCAGAGAGAGAGAGGAGGAAGCAGGCTCCCTGCCGAGAAGAGAGCCCGATGTGGGGCTTGATCCCAGGACCCTGGGATCATGACCTGAGCTGAAGGCAGAGGCTTTAACCCACTGAGCCACCCAGGTGCCCCTGTTTGTATATTCTAATTTATAACTTTTCTTTTGATTTTCTTCTTTTTGGTTCACAAGTTGTTCTGTTATTTCCATGTAATACTGAATGGCTTTTGTTCTACTGTCACCAAATGGAGGTCAATTACCCAAAGTTTAATATCACAGATGCAATAAAACAGCACATTCTAAAGACAATTCCAGGCATATCCTTGGGAAACTTCCCAAAAGAAGTTAGAACTAGCCCACTATCCCATCCCCACTCCATATCTACCATGTTTAAACAGAACACTATTTAAATAGACTATGAGGGATATAAAGTAGAATATCTGTCATAGTGAGTCACTAGTCTAGGGTAATTTGTTTTTCCTCTCCTCTCTCCACAAGGGAAGGGAGGCATATGCTCCTTCCACCCAAAGCCAAATGATGAACCATAAAAATTGGACGAAGTTGCAAGAAAGAGACAACATCATCCTATCTCTGATTATGTAGCAAAATTGCTCAGTGCTCAGTGACTACTGGATCATAGAAAAAGGAATTGGGTAAGTGGCAGGAAAAGAGGCAAGAGGCAATGGTGGGAACTGCCACTGTCCATTTCACAAGGATTTGTGAAGGATGGCAAGGATGGCAAATCCTTATGGCAAGGATTTCACTTTTCTGGCAGATCACATTTACCACAGAATGTAGCCATATTGGGTCTGCTTTGCAGGGATTTCAACTTGGAAGCCTACCTCCTGCAAATGGGGATCTTAGCAGCCAGTGCCTCTGAGCTGTACCACAGGGCAGGGCAGAAATGAAGAGGAGGCCATGCTGGAATCAGTGCTCCATCAAGAAACTGAAACAGGATGACCTCACTGGGTGCTGTGAAGGCCACACACATCTCATAAGAGAACTGATAATGAGAAGACAATTAAGTAAAACGTATCTTCATGTGTGCCTTTTATTTAGTCCTCCCACTAGTTCACCCCACCCCCTACTGTGTCCTTCAACTCTGGTAGGTCCAGAAGAAAAGGAGAAGGGGCCACACCTAGGAGCATGAAGGAATGCACAGGCCATCCTCTTGTTCACCCAGGTTTCCAGCCAACACCTGTCTGCCCATGTTGGAAAGAGATAGTATATGGGGAAGAAACAAAACTAGAGGTTCCTAGGTGGTTCAGTCAGGTAAGCCTCTGACCCTTGATTTTGGCTCAGATCATGATCTCAGGTTTGTAAGATCAACCCCACCTTGGCTCTGCACTGGGTGTGGAGCCTGCTTAAGAGACTCTCTCTGCCTTTCCCTCTGCCCCTCCCCCCACCTCATGCATGTACGCACGCACACACACATGGCATGCGTGCACTTCCACTCTCTCTCTCTCAAAATAAAAAAAAAAACTATGGGCGCCTGGGTGGCTCAGTGGGTTAAGCCGCTGCCTTCGGCTCAGGTCATGATCTCAGGGTCCTGGGATCGAGTCCCGCATCGGGCTCTCTGCTCAGCAAGAAGCCTGCTTCCCTCTCTCTCTCTGCCTGCCTCTCCATCTACTTGTGATCTCTCTCTGTCAAATAAATAAATAAAATCTTTAAAAAAAAATAAAAAATAAAAAAAAATTTAAAAAAACCATAAATTTTCACTGGAATAAATGGTAATGGATTTTTTTATATGTGAGAGAACAAGAAGACTATGGATCTGCTTGAGGAAATTATTAAGAGACAGAAAGAAGGCATACTTGAAGGTGATAAAGGAAGAAATAAAAATAGATGTTTCCCCACAAACTGTTCAATAACTGGTATTTATCAGCATAGTTGGATATTTAGAGAGGAACTGTTACAAGTTATATCTGGCTAGAAATAAAGTTGAAGACATGATTGATCTCCTTCAAATGAGCAGAGAAAAACACATATTCAATTCTCCCAAAGTTCCTAAAGCACAAACACAATTTCTGGCTCCTGGGAAGCAGAGTAGGGCTAGCAAAGAATGCTATACAGAGAACAGAACATGTTAGATGTAAATGCTTATCTGACTATCATAACTGTCAATTAAATACACACACATGTATATAGATACCTCCTATTCTTTTTTTTGGAAACAAAACAGGACAATCACCACAGTTTTATTTAGCTCCTTTAATTTTCTCCAAAAAACAATACTTTTTCATCAAAATATTAGGAAAGAAATAATTTGCCTTAGTAAAGGAGAATGCAAACATAGTAACTCTAATTTGGAAAGATACTGAACCTATATTTACTGGCTAATCAAACATATTGTAAAACCAGAAAGACACAGCAATATTTAAAATCTAGCCAATTACCCTTCGGAGGCAGATGACTAACAGCTTACCTCAGCAAAGCAAAAATTGCTACCAGAGATTTTTTTTTAATAGAAATGGTCCTTATTTATTGCCAAAGTAACAGCTGTATACCCCATAGGCAAGAAATGAAGGCTCTTAAAGGCATGATTTTTAAAAAATCCAAACTTTATATTACAGTAATATGATGCTAATTAAAGTGGTGTCTTAAAAATAAATTCAAGATGTCTACTTCATAATCCACAGTAATGAAGAAAGGAAGTGTAGATTGGCCAAAATAGTGGACAGAGAGTCAGTTGTAGTTACTTTGGGATATAATCTTTATTTGAATATTCTAGCCAAGGGAATAAAAAACATTGCCTCAGAAATTGCCTGAAGACTATGTTCTAAGACTAAGTTCTGTCTGACCCTTCCTTGCTCAACAACTTCTTATAACTCAGTCCATTCTGAGAACACGCTGCTCTTTCCCAGCTGACCAAAAGCAACAGCCTAAGCTTAGCAGACCTGGAAAACCCCCTCTGGGGAAAAGTAGTTTAAATGTACAGCCAATTAATAAGCTTCTGTTTTGTTGAAATCCAATTTGGTTAAGAAATTTTGTTTCAGTGACCTTTCTTTTGGTATTTCAGAGGTAAAGAATCCAAGATAACAGTAAAGAATGACTAAATGAGAAAGGTCTCAACTATCAATAAAGAGAGATATTCCTGCAAAGTGAATGCTTTATATTTGGCCCTTGTAGAAGTCTGCATGATTATATATGACTTAAGCCAGCAAAGTGCCAAATGACTTGCAGGCATAAGTTGGTATCTTTTAGGTATATATACATACTCTCTCTAAGAAGGAAAGAATATAATCTTCTGTTAGATGTAGTAAATTGAAACTTAAGATAACTGAGAAAAAGTTAAAAGAACATTTAAGAGTGGTAGATGACTAAATCAGAGATAGCTGAAAGCATTTTTAGATACAAATACACCTTAAGGGCACCCTGGGTGGCTCAGTGGGTTAAGCCTCTGTCTTCAGCTCAGGTCATGATCTCAGGGTCCTGGGATCGAGCCCCGCATCAGGGTCTCTGCTCAGCAGGGAGCCTGCTTCCCCTTCTCTCTCTCTGCCTGCCTCTCTGTTTGTGATCTCTGTTAAATAAAAATAAAATCTTTAAAAAAAATACACCTTAAATGAACTTTTAGAAACCATACAAACTTGAAAAGGTATGAAAAGAATAAGGCAGAAAGTATCTTGTCCTTTTTGTTTTAAGGATGGGTCCTAGGAACCACAGAAACGTTGACATCAATCTCAAGAGAAAAATTGAGGACAGGTTTTTAGACAGATGGCTTGTGTATATTTAGGAAAAAGAGGTTGAAATCAAGAGTCCAGTTAGGGTCAGTAAGAAAATTCAAATCAAGTCAATGGTCATTCCTTTTTTGATACCACTTCACTATTAAAAGAGTAGAAGAATACTCCAGACATATAAGAACTTGATTTCATTAAAACATTCAATAAAAGTCACATGATATCATTGAATATATTGTAGAAAGATACTAAACAATGAAATGATATCAACTTGGAAATCTATGCTATCCTATGACACTGGGGTCTTTCCTTTGGCAATGTTTTTTCTCAGTAACTTCAAAGACATGGAAGTCATGGTTACCACTTTTAAAAGACAGAAATCTATTTAGATTTATTAACATGAAACACTTTATGTTCTGTCAGTTGCATTCTTTGTGCTTCTGCACAAACTGTAAATTTTGCAATGACTTTCCCCTGCCCTTCCTGGTTTGTTCAGCAGAACAGCTCCTATATTTTCATCAAATCTGTTTGACTTCAAATTATATCCTCTAGGATGCCTTCCCCAAAAAGCTGCTGAAATATTTTCCCATGCCTGAGTGACGGAACTCATCATTTTGTGTGGTAAACTAGTTGTTTACTTGATGTTTAGCCATCTAGATTGTGACTATCCTGCAGAAAAGACATTATTCAAACTGGTATCCTCAGTGTCTGAAATGTAACAGATATTCAATACTTGATGAATAAAACCAACTTGCATGATTCCAGAAAAAGTTAATGAAGATGGTGAGAATCTTCTATCTGAAATTGCTGATGAAACCACAACTACCTAGTTCTTAATAAAGAAAATTCCTGCTAACACAAAAGGCATTTACCTGTTCATTGTTTCAGATTCCTACTGAAATGCCACAGAGATTGTAAAAATTAATCAGTTAATTAATTAAAATAGAAGGAAATCTGGTCAACAATGAGAGGAGAACACCAACATTGACATTTAAGTCATACAAATAGTATGATGGGATCACACTGAAAATAGAAAATAAGAAATGGTTCCCAGGGACACCTGGGTGGCTCAATAGGTTAAGTGCCTGCCTTTAGCTCAGGTCATGATCCTGGAGTCCTGGGATCCAGCCCCAGCATTAGGCTCCCTGTTCAGCAGGGAGTCTGTTTCTTCCCCTGCCCCTCCCCCTCTTATGCTCTCTCTCACTCACTCTTTCACTCTCTTTTTAAAATAAAATTAAAATAAAATCTTTTTTAAAAAAGTGATTCCCAAACACTCTTGCTGAGATGTTCCAAATCAGGATGAAAGAAGAAAATCTATGCAGAAACCCACTGATACCATTTAACTTTGAAGAGTAAATACTGAATTCATGAACAGTGCATGGCCCATATGGAGTACCCTTTTCATTTTCTGTCTGCCACTAGGAAGTCAGTGTGTCTGGGGGATAGTATTTGGGCTGCAATGTCAGCAGGTAAGTGGAGCAACAGCAGCATAAGTAAGGTGACCTGGGTATGAGGCTGAGCCAAAAGAAGACACATCATCCAAAAGCCAGTTCCCAACATAGCAGGTTGGTTTTTTTTGTTTTTTGTTTTTTAATAAAGAAAAGATTCCTCTATCAGGAAGTTCCCCTGTTAGTTTTAGGAGTAAATCCTTATAATAAAGTTACAGAATTTCCCACAACTTTAGTTCCTACACTTCACCTTAGGTTGCTAGATCACTGGTTACAGAAACTTAGTCCAACAGTCTAAATTTTCAAGATATGATAAAGGATTTTTACAGCTCAGTTTAGGCAATAAGAACTCATCAAACCATTTATGGGCTATTACTAACACTGAATAGACTTCCCTTATTCAATGAATATTTTTAAAAAGATTTTTATTTATTTGAGAGAAATAGCAAGAGAGAGAGAGAGAGCACAAGCCAGGTGAGGGGCAGAGAAAGAAGCAGACTCCGCACTGAGAAGAAAGCCTGATAGGGGCTGGATCCTGGGATTCCAGGATCATGACCTGAGCCCAAGGCAGACACTTAACAGACTGGGCCACCCAGGTACCCATCAATGAATATTTTTTAAAAGCATGCAAATATATAAAGATACATAGATACAGATATAGAGAGATAAAAATAACTTGCTGTTGAAAACAAAAGCAAAGTCTGTAAATGTATCAAATTTGTAATCATAATAAAGTTCAAGGGAAATATGGATTCTGAAACTAGAGATAAAAAATAAAATGGTAAAGCAATAAACTGAAAAAAGGGCCCATAAGGTAAGGGAAATTGAAAAAAAATGCAATTGCAGAATTGAAATATGCATCAGGAGCAATAAAAGGTAAAATTGGCATTACAGTAAATTTGAATTAATTATGTAGGGAACAAAAAGAAGAAATTTTCTAAGCAAGCAAAAAGACTAAAAAATCAGTATCCAATAGACATGTTTGTGTTTCTAAGAAGATACCAGAGAAATTTTGAACAAAAATAAAAATTAAAAATTAAATTAAAAATAACTTTTCTGAAATGCTTGAATCTGCATATCTAAAGGGCTTATTAAAAAGCAAGAAAATTCCTGCCTCACGTTGAGGTCTTTTATCCATTTCGAGTTTATCTTTGTGTACGGTGTAAGAGAATGGTCAAGTTTCATTCTTCTACATATAGCTGTCCAGATTTCCCAACACCATTTATTGAAGAGACTGTCTTTTTTCCACTGTATATTTTTTCCTGTTTTGTCGATATCGGCCACAGCAACTTCTTTCAAGATATGTCTCCGAAGGTAAAGGAAACAAAAGCTAAAATGAACTTTTGGGACTTCATCAAAATCAAAAGCTTCTGCACAGCAAAGGAAACAGTCAACAAAACAAAGAGGCAACCCACAGAATGGGAGAAGATATTTGCAAATGACAGTACAGATATCCAGGATCTATAAAGAACTCTTCAAACTCAACACACACAAAACAGACAATCATATAAAAAAATGGGCAGAAGATATGAACAGACACTTCTCCAATGAAGACATACAAATGGCTATCAGACACATGAAAAAAATGTTCACCATCACTAGCCATCAGGGAGATTCAAATTAAAACCATATTGAGATACCACCTTACACCAGTTAGAATGGCCAAAATTAGCAAGACAGGTAACAACATGTGTTGGAGGGGATGTGGAGAAAGGGGAACCCTCTTACACTGTTGGTGGGAATGCAAGTTGGTGCAGCCACTTTGGAGAACAGCGTGGAGATTCCTTAAGAAATTAAAAATAGAGCTTCCCTATGACCCTGCCATTGCACTACTGGGTATTTACCCCAAAGATACAGAGGTAGTGAAAAGAAGGGCCATTGTACCCCAATGTTTATAGCAGCAATGGTCACGGTCGCCAAACTGTGGAAAAAACCAAGATGCCCTTCAACGGACGAATGGATAAGGAAGATGTGGTCTATATACACTATGGAGTATTATGCCTCCATCAGAAAGGATGAATACCCAACTTTTGTAGCAACATGGACGGGACTGGAAGAGATTATGCTGAGTGAAATAAGTCAAGCAGAGAGAGTCAATTATCATATGGTTTCACTTATTTGTGGAGCATAACAAATAGAATGGAGGACAAGGGGAGATGGAGAGGAGAAGGGAGTTGAGGGAAATTGGAAGGGGAGGTGAACCATGAGAGACTATGGACTCTGAAAAACAATTTGAGGGTTTCGGGGCGGGGGTGGGAGGTTGGGGGAACCAGGTGGTGAGTATTGGAGAGGGCACGGATTGCATGGAGCACTGGGTGTGGTGCAAAAAACAATGAATACTGTTATGCTGAAAATAAATTTTAAAAATTAAAAAAAAAAAAAACAAGAAAATTAATGCAGGAAAAAAATACATGACTATATGGCAATGGGATTTTAAATTTCAAAGACTCCCTAACTACTTAGGTTGAAGTAGTTTGAGGGGAGAGGGAAATCAAGATGGCTTTAGAATTTTTCCACCAAATATTAAATGCTAAAAATGAAATGTTGTCTATAGAGTTTTTAGAGAAAATAAGTGTAACCGAAGATTTTGATGTGCAGCCATATTGTAGATCACATGTAAATGAAAAAGAAAGATTCCCTAATGGGCACCTGCATGGCTCAGTCAGTTAAGTGTCTGCCTTCAGCTCAGATCATGATCCTGGGGTCCTGAGATCCAGCCCCATTCAAGCCCTGAGTTGGGCCCCCTGCTCAGTGGGGAGCCTGCTTCTCCCTCTTCCATTCCCCCTGCCTGTGCTCTCTCTGTCAAATAAATAAATGGAACCTTAAAAAAATAAAGAAAGAAAGAAAGAGAGAAAGAAAGAAAGAAAGAAAGATTCCTTAAAAGCTAGAGCTCAGAATCTAGAATAGTGGGTATTTTTTTCTATAAATATTATTGAAGACTACTGCCAGCCAACCAAGAAGTGAACAGGAAAAAAAATAAAATAAAAAACTGAAATGACCAACAGAATATCAAAATATAACAAAGAATCTGTATCAGACCAGAAACACTGATGAATTGTAAAATATCATATAGACTTCAGGGAACTGAGGGGCATGCTTATTCCAAAACACTAACACTTTCTAAAAAATATACTATTTAAATTCAAAGATAAACTTTGAATTGGGAAATAGTTACATCTGGAATTTTTGATAATAAGAACTATGGTGTATAAAGAACACTTCCAAAGTAATAAGAAAAAGACAGCCGCATCAATTAAGCAAATGAGCAAATGACCCACATGGATCATTAACAAAAGAATTTCAAATGGAGTGTAAGCTTATGAGAAAAGATTCACTTTTACCAGCAACTGAATAAGACAACTAAAACCAACACTATGAAATAATTTTTCATCTATCAGATTAATGAAATAGTACATTACTCCAAGATGGCCAGAATGAGAAGAAATGAATGTTCTCCTATAAAACTGGCAGTCATATACGAAGTATTAATCTTTTAAGAGACACCTCACAGTATGACTCAAAAAGTCTAAAAATGATTTACTCTGTGATTCAGCAATTCCACATTAAAAATTACCAATCAAAATGAATGCACAATTGAATATAAGAATGACATAGGAAAATTATTATCTACTTATTCAACAAGCATTTATGGGTTACCTATCATACTACTCCATATGGAGACCTATAGTAATAAACATGGCAGCTCAGGTCCCTAATCTCATGGAGTTTACTTTATAATGGGGAAAAAGGGGACAATAAGTACATCACTGAATTTTTTAAATATATTACCTTAAAGATACATAGGAAAAAACAAAATTCCTGAAGTCATAGAATACCAATGATTTACATATAATTTTAAAATAATCTTTCTTTGACACGTCTATTGAGATAATATTTCCCAAAGATATACCATACTAAAAAAAGGGGAATTCTACAGTCACACTGTACTGGCAAAGACTCTTGGGGATTCCCAATATATATTACCAAACTGAAGGTTCTAAAAAGGGTTTTGAAAGTAAGATATTGGTTTTATTTTAAAGTTTTCCAGAATTTGTATTTTTTAAAATGTAGCTGTAAAGGTTTTTAGCAGATGATATAAAAATACATTTGAAATACTATCATAAAGAATAGTATAAAAAAGCACATATAAATCCTCCAAAATCACCCTATCCTGAGGTAACCACCATATGCATTGGGCAATTGATCTTCCTATCTTTCATATCTCCTTGTCTATATAATCATACAGTCAAAATACAACCCTCACCTTTATGGTCAACTAATCTTTGATGAATCAGGAAAGAATATCCAATGGAAAAAAGACAGTCTCTTTAATAAATGGCGCTGGGAAAATTGGACAGTCACCTGCATAAGAATAAAACTGGATCATTTTCTTACACCATATGCAAAGATAAATTCAAAATGGATGAAAGACCTCAAGACAGGAATTCATCAAAATTCTTGAGGAGAATATAGGCAGTAACCTCTTTGAGATCAGCCACAGCAACTTCTTTCAAGACACATCTCCAAAGATAAGAAAGACAAAAGCAAAAATGAACTTGTGGGATTTCATAAAGATAAAAAGTTTCTTGATAGCAAAGGAAACAGTCAACAAAACAATGAGGCAACCTACGGAAGGGGAGAAGATATTCACAAATGACATTACAGATAAAGGTATCCAAGATCTGGTATCCAAGATCTATAAGGAACTTCTCAAACTCAATACCCAAAAAACAAATTATCAAGTCAAAAATGGACAGAAGATGGGGCACCTGGGTGGCTCAGTGGATTAAGCCTCTGCCTTCAGCTCAGGTCATGATCTCAGGGTCCTGGGATCGAGCCCCGAATCCGGCTGTCTGCTCAGCAGGGAGGCTGCTTCCTCCTCTCTCTCTGCCTGCCTCTCTGCCTACTCGTGATCTCTCTCTCTGTCAAATAAATAAATAAAATCTTTAAAAAAAAATGGGCAGAAGACATGAACAGACACTTCTCCAAAGAAAACATGCAAATGGTTAACTGACACATGAAAACATGTTCACTATCACTAGCCATTAGGGCAATACAAATCAAAACCCCAATGAGATACCACCTTACACCAATTAGAATGGCAAAAATTAACAAAAGAGGAAACAATAAATATTAGCAAGGATGTGGAGAAAGGGGAACCCTCTTACACTGTTGGTGGGAATGCAAGCTGGTATAGTCCCTCTGGAAAACAGTATGGAGATTCCTCAAGATGTTAAAAACAAAGCTACCCTGTGACCCTATAATTATAATAGTCAGTATCTACCCCAAAGATACAAATGTAGTGAAAAGAAGAAGCACAGCATCCCAATGTTCACAGCAGCAATGTCCACAATAGCCAAACTGTGGAAGGAGCCAAGATACCCTTCAAGAGATGAATGGATAAAGAAGATGTGGTCCACATATACAATGGAATATTATTCAGCCATCAGAAAGGATGAATAGCCACCATTTGCATCAACAAGGATGGAACTGGAGGGGATTATGCTAAGTGAAATAAGTCAAGCAGAGAAAGACAATTATCATAGGGTTTCACTCATATGTGGAATGTAAGGAATACCGTGGGGGACTATAGGGAAAGAGAGGGAAATCTGAAGGTGGAGAAATCAGAGAGGGAGAGGAACCATGAGAGACTAAGGACTCAGGGGGAAAAAAACTGAGGGTTTCAGAGGGGAGGGTATTGGGGGGGATAGGGTGTCTAGGTCATGGGTATTAAGGAGGGCATGTGTTGTGATGTACACTGGGTGTTAAATGCAACTAATGAATCATTGAACACTACATCAAAAACTAATGATGTACTATATAGTGGCTAACTGAACAAAGTTTAAAATAAACAAAATAAAATAAAATATGGTCTTAGATATCTACCAAATATAGATTGATAGATAGGTAGAGATAGAAATAGATCTCTATCAAGATTGCTCTAAAATGCTGTCCTTATTGTGGAATTTCTCTTACCCCTACATCATCCACCCTGAAAATCAATATTAAAAATCTAGTTGCTTCTATATTCATATAATTATGTACAATTTTTTTATGTAGTAAGATGTTAGAAGGGATTGTCTCTGGACTCTAAGAGTATATGGAAGCCCTAAGCAGAAGATCCAGAATAACCAATGTCAAAAAATTCTAAAGATTTTGAAGAGAGGCCCTGGACACATTTCCATATGACTTACTCAGAAGGGGTACAAAATTGGGCCTGTGAATCTTACTTATCCCTCCACTTGAGCCTACATATGAATATTTATTTATATAAATATACATTGATTTAACAGAGAGTGAGACTTCATTTCCTCTTCCTAATAGAGGAGGGGATGTTATCTTCCCACTCACTAAGCCAAGTGCAGGAATGGGAAGTAGGGAGGGCAGCAATAAAATCCTTGGGAAGATGACAGCAGGCTTGCCTAAGAAGACTTAGCCATGTTATTTTCTGATTGAGTTCTTTTTTTTTTTAAGATTTTATTTATTTATTTGAGATAGAGAACGAGAGAATGAGAGAGAGAGAGAGAGCATGAGAGGAGAGAAGTCAGCAGGAGAAGCAGGCTCCCTGCCAAGCAGGGAGCCCAATGTGGGACTCGATCCTGGGACTCCAGGACCATGACCTGAGCAGAAGGCAGTCGCTCAACCAACTGAGCCACCCAGGCACCCTCTGATTGAATTCTTGTTGATCTAAGAAAACACATCAACCCAACCAGTACTACATCTCCATTACAAAAGAGTTCTCTGAGAATATGCTAGAGTGCTAAAAGAGTTTGGGAGAATACATCATAAAAACAGAAGGTGCTGAATTCTTCTGACATCAGAAAGAGGAGGGAAAATTGCAACAGGAGTAAAGTATATTTCCATGGATGTAGGGCAAAAACCTAAGTTTTCCACAAGCCAAGTGAATAACATAAATGCAATTAGGTTAAGGCTGCCTTGAAAGGGTCCCTTGTTCAGAGCACCCAAAATATATGTTCTTTGCAAAGGAGCTAAAAAAATTATGACAAGATAGTCCAAAGTGCATTACTCAAATTAGGATAAGGCCAAATATTTAAAAATATATACAATAAAAATATTAAATACTAAAAATGCCACAGCACCAGGGTACCTGGGTGACTCAGTCAGCTGAGGATCCGACTCTTGATTTAGGTTCAGGTCATGATCTCTGAGTCCTGAGATCAAGCCCCAGATCACTGGGCATGGATCCTGCTTAAGAGTCTCTCTCTCTCCCCATCTCTCTGCTCCCTCCCCCACCCAGCACACACACTCTCTTCATCTCTCTCTAAAAATAAATACATAAAAAATAAGTAAAGTCACTTTAAAAAAAGCCACAGCTCCAGAATAGACAAATGCATTCCTATGAGAAGAAGCTGGCAGCAGTAAGACATAAGTCATAACAGACAGAATACAGAAGCCAAGAAAGAACTCCAAACAGCATCAGCTCCTGCGTGATTACCACTCATCTCTCCTCCCTCCACTGACACTGGAAGAATAAGCTGCAGCAAGAAAGTGAGGAAAAGACAAAATAGTGAACACATAGATGATACTGTGTCATGACTCACCACTGTCCCTCTCGTCTTCCTCATGGCTTGTCTTGCACAAGCAAAGATCCAGCCTGAATTAGGGAAAAGGGATAAGATTTGAATAGGTACAGAGACTAAAGTTCTGATATTGTTAGGTCGGATTTTTAATCTGAAAAAAAAAAAAGACTGGAAAGTCAAGAGATTTGAGATCAAGATATATTCCAGGGACAAAGAAGGGATACCTGACAAAGTCTGTTTGATCACTAGTAGAGAAAAGTGAAAGTTATTTCCTTATTGCATTCTCTTAGACTAGCACACTTAATATATAAAAACATTTATATATTTATATGTATATATGTATTTTTATAAATCTTGTGTGTGTCATTATATCATTATTAAATTTATAAAATGTATTAATTTTTATACGTTATATGTTTCTTCACATTTCCTCTTATTATTTAATAATGTACTCTGGAAAGCCTCCCAAATTTAGTTCTAATTCATTCATAATGGTTACTTTTGAGTCCTTGGTAGTGATATGCCCAATTTTTCATCATTCCCATACTATAGACTTACATTTCTATATATTTTTTCTGCTCCAAAAACCCCTGAAATATGCTTCCTTATTTTATACCAGCTTTGATTTTTATGAGATTATTTTCCAGGAGTCTTATTGCTAGGAAAATATATGTGTGTTATATTCTAATATATTGCCAAAATGAATTCCATGAAGAATTAAACAAAATTTCCACCAGCAATATGTAAGACTGCCATATGCTTGGAATTTCCACTAACAGATATTACCAATCTTTTTAATTTTTAACAATTTAATAGGTGAAAAGAGCCATTTTGGTGTTTTACTTTATTTTATTTTATTTATTTTATTTTTAGTGGGGTTGACCATGTTTATTGGTCATGTGAAGCTGCTCTTCTGGCAAATTCCTTATAATACCATTTGCTTATTTTTCTACTCAGCTATTTGTCCTTTTTCTTATCAATAAAAAGACTCTTTGTATTGCATAGAGTTTAAATATTTATATCCAAAGTATTACAAGTATTATTTGCAAAGCAATTATATCTTAACTATACATTATTTTTTCACTCTCTTAAAATAACCTTTGTAATTTTGGAATAATTTTAGATTTATAGAAAAGTTACAAAAATAATACTGAATGCCCCTCATCTAGTTTTGGTTTTCTGTGGTACCATCTTCTGATATCAAATCTAAGAAACCAATATTGGTATATTAGCAATAACTAAACTTTACACTTTATTTGAATTTCATACCTCTCCATTAATGTCCTCCTCCTGTTCCAGGATCTAATCCAGGATACCACATTGCATTTGCTTTTTGAAATCCTTAGTTCTGTCTTTTGGTTTGTGAGTTTCTCAATCTTTTTCTTGTTTTTCATGACCTTGAGAGTTTTAATGAGTATTGGTCAAACACTTTACAGGATAACTCTCAATTTGGATCTGACTTTTTTCTCATGATTAAACTGAGATAATGGGTTTCTGGAAACAGTACCATGGAGGTGCTCTTCTCTTCACATGGTATCATGCTCTTCTCTTTACATGGTACTATGTGATATTGCTGGTGACAGAAACTCCATCACTTGGGTACCATGGTGTTTGCCAGGTTTCTCCACTATGAAGTTCCATTTTTCTCCTTCCGTACTCTATTCTTTGGAAGCAAGCCATTAAAATCAGATACTTTTTATAATGAAAACATACTTTTCACTTAAACTTCTGGGTTTCCTACCTAACCATTTCACCATAGCTCATGTAATAAAGCCCAGCCTCCACAACATGACCGGCAAGTCTGTGGTGGATGTGACCCTAGCTGTCTGCCTCAGCCTCATTCACATGCTTATTCCATTCTTTTTTTCCTCGCCCTTACCTCTGGTTTCACTGAGATAAATCCCATTCTTTCCTCAGATACCAATTTATATATCACTTTTTTCATAATGTTATTTCATGAAATCTCCAGTTTGAGTCTGGTGATACATTTCTGTGCTCCCATGGCACACTATCCTCCCCTATAACAGACTTTGTTGTTATGTGCTATAATCTTCTATATCCTGCAATGGATTATATATCACAATAGAACAGTAAGAGTGTCTTTCTTCTTTCCTTTATGTGTCCAGGGTTTAGAATAGTGTCTGATACATAATGTGTACTTGATAAACGTTTGATGAATAAATAAGTTCTGTTTCAGAATACCATGGTCTCAGCTATAGTAGTCTTCAAAAGTATGTGTTCATTGCTCTTAATTTTCACTTAGCCAATATTTATGACACGCGTTCTTTGTGTCAAATACATGCTAAGTGCCAGAGAATAAGCCAGACTATGACCTCTGCTCTTATGATGTTATAAAAATGTATTGCATGAAATCATAAAACTTTTTTAAAAACTATAGCCATTTCCAAAAATCAGTCATGGGCTACACATTGTGATTGTCAACAGTGACAACTGTCAACAACTCTTTAGTTTCTGGGAGAACATGAGCTCTACTCAACAGAAACCATAAATTAAACCATTTTATTCCAGTTGATCAACTCCCCCTAGAAAGAACACATAAATAGTTTATGAGGGTTGGGGAGGTTGGATTGGACTGGGGAGTAAAAATGTGGAAGGAGGAGGAGGGTAAATGGTTTAGAAATTGGGAGATTTCTGCAGTATTTGCAGCAATATCATGCAAAACCCTGATCTGCAAGTTTTATTTCAAGCTAAGGAATTTGGTAATAGAAATGGCAGTGGCATTTTTAAAACTTTCATTATAGGTACTTACTTGGCTAAACCTGAGAGAATTAACAAATATAAATTTTGATGGAGAGCTTTTGACCTTTCATATTAGGTTTAGTTTATTTCTTTTTTAAGTTGTTTGAGTATTTTCATTTGATTCTCTGTTGTCAGTTGAATTATTCTACTAAGTCAGAGGTAAAGCTTACAATTATGAAATCCAAGCATACTTGTGACTTATGACCCAACCACCTCATACTACTGCTGACTGGGTGAACCACGGACCTTCTAAAATATTAATTGTATAATTTCTGCTGAGGCCCTTGCTATTTCTCATAAATATGCTTCCAAAAAAATGAAGTCACTACAGTCATCCAGTGTTCTGAATAACTTTGTCTCATAAAGCTGAACTGAAGTGCTTTTATATAAAGATACCCTTAGCTTCCTACAATATGATTGCTGGGATTGCAGCAATCATATAGCCAAGATGGATTTTTTTAAAAGATTTTATTTATTTGACAGAGAGAGAGAGATCACAAGTAGGCAGAGAGGCAGGAAGAGAGAGAGGGGGAAGCAAGCTCCCCACCGAGCAGAGAGCCTGATGTGGGGCTCGATCCCAGGACCCTGAGATCATGACCTGAGCAGAAGGCATAGGCTCAACCCACTGAGCCACCCAGGTACCCCAGCCAAGAGGGATTTAATCTAAGTTTAAAATACCTTGTTTAGGGGGCGCCTGGGTGGCTCAGTGGGTTAAGCCGCTAACTTCGGCTCAGGTCATGATCCCAGGTCCTGGGTTCAAGCCCCACATCGGGCTTTCCGCTCGGCAGGGAGCCTGCTTCCTCCTCTCTCTCTGCTTGCCTCTCTGCCTACTTGTGATTTCTCTCTGTCAAATAAATAAATAAAATCTTTAAAAAAAAATTTTTAAAAAAAAATACCTTGTTTAGGTTTTTATTTCCTAGCCTTTAAAATACCTCCAGTTCTTCTGTTATATAAATAATGCAGCCATGTCCTGGATGCCATTCTCAAGTACAGAGCTAATGTAGAGTAATGAACTACATATATCCCAAACCCCTCTAGCTTACCCATAGACCATAAGTCTAAAGTTAGTAGAAAAGCTAAATCTGGTCTCTTTATTCCAGAGGGAATCTTTGAAAGATTTACAATTTCCCATATTATATTTTGCACCTAAAGGTATGGAATAATTTAAAACTTGGACAACATACTAAGTGAGGAGAGGAAGTTGAATATATCTTAGTATAATGAGCCAATTCATGAAGGTGAAAAGGGTTCTGCAGTTAGTGCACTGCTCTTATTTATAGTGCCCAAGTTATACTTATGTTTTTGTCAATATAGCTTTAAGAACTACTATTCACACCCTTAACACAAATATGTAAAACAAATATTCCCTCCTAAAGAATAAGTGTGAAATGAAAAGAAAGAAAAGAGGGGTCACATTTATCCATTTAGTTGTAATAAATAATGCAAGCTTTCCAAATGGAAGTACTGGAATAATTAAACTAATTTTCCAAAATTATTCTAGTGTATTCAATTATGGATTTTAATTATTTTAGAGAAGAAACTTGCAGTGTTAATGAACAAGACAGTAGTAAAAATCATGGTGGAGTTAGGTTTCATGTTTCTGCATTCTATAAGCTTTATTAGACAATGTTAATCAAATATTTGATGAATACTAAGAGCCTTTTGGGATAGTAAAATGAATATTACCATCATGACTCTGAGAACTAGGTTGAAGTATAATCACAGTCAGTTAAGGTAAGTGGATTTCACTGCCAAAGGGAACATTGGTTGAAAAGAGGTCTCTGGAGAATTGTTCGGCATTAAATAGAAATAATAGTAAAATAAAAATTAAAGCTTTCTGAGTTTATGATGCAAACTACAGGAAACCAAAAATAATAAGATAATGTTGCTCTTCAATCTTCAACTCATAATAGATAAAAATATTCAGTAGAGCATACAAGAATAGAATAGAATCTTTATCATTTCATTTTCTACATGATATTTGGTTTAGGTGTCACCCAAATACAACTTATACTTTGTATAGCATCTTAAAAAAGAAAAAGAGAAAATAAGAGATTAAAAATAACAACAAATGAAACCAATGCTTATTACATTGGTTTACTACATGCATAACAACTACCTAGGAGTGATAGTTGAAAATTCAAATTCCTGGAAGTCACTCAAAACTACTGAATTTATTGCTAGAACTAAAGACAGAGATTTTCTCTTTAAATAATCTATGCAAGTTGATTCTTAATCACTTTAAGGTTTAAGATCCACTGAATTAGACTGTTGGGTGAAAAGACAAGTTAAATGTCTATTTTGATTTCCCCCCTTTCCTCCAATCTTGACAATCTTTATGAAGTATATGAATTTTACCACCCTTAATAAATATCACATACTGAAATACTTTGCTTATTTGAAGTTAAAAAAATCTTCTGGAAACTTGTATTAGAGAACTATTGCTATGAAACAAACAGCATAGAATGTGAGGGACATAAAATGATAAGCTTTTATTTACCTCTCATCCTTATAAGTGTCAATGATGGATGTTCAGTTGGCTCAGATGAATCAGCTGAAAGTCCCCTAAACTAAGTGAGGCTCATCCAGGCAGCTATAAGCTGAAGGTTGGGTTTAGTCTGTTTCATGTTTCTTATCATCCTTGGATCAGAAGGCTAGTTGGACTATATCATTCTCATAGCAATGACATAGGCACAAGAAGACTAACCATCCAAGTGCATGTCAAGTGTGCTCATGTCACATTCACTAACATCCAATTGGCTAAAGCAAGTCACGTGGCTGAGCCCAAAGCCAATTGGTAATAACACACATTCCACCCACCATGAGGCTTAAGCTAGTCACATGGTCAAATCCAATATCAAGAGGGTAGGTAAGTATACAACTACCATGAAGGTTGTAGGAACAATTTACCTTAATAAAATTTGATCTCCCCTAACCTACTGCTAACTGGGTAGATGAGGGACACCAGGAAAGGGGTTTTTTACTACTATCATCTGTCTCAAATGTCACTCCTAAATTTATTCCTTTGAGTTAAGTCTCCATGATATGTACAAATCTTCTGGTATAACTCAAGTTTTCCAGAAAGATGGCAATAAATTTTGAACAAAGCAATAAATTTTATGTCTTTTTTTTTAAATAAAAGAACATTTAGGGTAATGCCTCAGGAGCATATTCACAAGTTATATGGGTCAGATATAAGGTAGAAACCAGGAAAACAGAAAGGAAGGAAAGGAAGTCAGAGATACCATGAAAAGAAGAATCAAGAGAACACAAGTGATTGGATGGTGTGAAATAAGTGGAAAGAATAACAATAGGTTTTAGGTTCCAGGGGGTATGGAAATGGAAATGATCCATAGAATACTGGAAACATGAGAAGAGAGCTCAGCCAAGAAGTCAGACAAGAGAGGAAGAGGAAGGAATGGAGAGGGGGATGGAGGGAGTGGGGGGAAGGAGAGAGAGAGAGAGAGAGAGAGAGAGGTGCAAGTCTTAAATATAGAAATGACAGTGAAACTTGAGAAAGTTAATGAGGTCACCTAAGGAAAGCACTGTGCAAAAGTGTAGGAAGTAATTAAAGAAACAGTCTTGGAGAGTTCCTACATTTAGGGAAAAATTAGGAAAGAAAACAGAGAATATCTGAATTAAGCTTCCTTGTCCAGGACACATCAACCATACAGTAAATAATAGATCACATCGTGTGATCTAGAGAAGATAGCAGAGAGATAATATTAAATCCCTAATTGTAATTTCTTGTCAAACAGTGCAAGAGACCATTTACCAGGCATTACTGTTCTTTTGCTAGGTAGAAATCACCTTCCTCAATTCAGTAAAAATAAATAAGAGCAATTTGATGTTATCTATAACATAGAGAAAGTATTATGCAAATTTGTGATTAGTTCTCTACTAGTAGTTGGTGACCGTTTGTCATTTTGGAAAATTGGAAAATATATTCTAATTACTTTGCACACAAAGATAATGACATTTGCTTTTCTTTGAATCAGAACATACATTTGAATAGTGCTTTCTTAAAAATGGGCCATTTAAATATGTGTCAGGATTTTAAAACACTGTCACATTTGATACCTGTTAAACAATTTTTAGTAGACACAGTTAAGACATTGCCATCAAATGGTGATGGTATGGTAACAATGGTTAACATCTGTAAAGCATTTAAGTACTTACATAAATGCCACGTAGTGCTCAAAGTATTTCTGTAAATTAAGTAGTTTAATCCACCCAACAACCTTATGAGGTGGATACCTTTATCATCTTCTTTGGCACATCAGAAAATCAGAGCAAAGGGTGTTTGAGGAATGCACAGGCTCTCATAAATAGCAAATGCAGAACTTCAACCCACACAATCTGGCTCCAGGGCTCAGCTGACAACACATCCCTCATTACCCAGAAGATTCACAGTTTTTCCTGTTGTCCCAATTTAGTTAATAGTAGCATGCCATTTAATTCTCAAGGTATCCCATTTGGATTGATAAATTATATGGTTAGCCTACCTACAGCCCAAATCCTCATCAACTACACAGTGCTGCCTCTCTGGTAGAAAGCTGGCAGTGCTGAAGAAGAAAAAAGAAAAATGAAGAAAATGCTGCTCAAAGCAGTAGGCAGATTAGTTAAATCTCAAGAGGCTAGAGAATATATCAGGTTTCTTTTCCATAAGGAAAATGTATAGAATATAATTTGAATATTCCAGGTGTCACCAACCTAATGGCATAAATGGTTTCATTCATTTTAGTGCACAAGTCCTAATTGTTCTTAACCCCATCTGTATGATTCTAAGACATCATGATTTCCACAGACTCCCTCAGTTAAATATATCACATGCCTATAGGTACAATGTATTCATGCTCTTCCATCTTGCTTCCTCATTGGAAGTCTGATGTCCATCAGCTACTTAGCAAGGGACATCTTCCTATATCATATACCCCATAAAAACACCACTTTCTCAAGTGTCCCAACCTTTCTTGTTGCTATACTGAACATCGCAACTCTGCTAATCTAGCAAATACATGGCTGCAGGGTCTCAAGCTTCCCTTTGCTCTGTAAGGAAGCAGGGCCAAGGGCAGAAAGACTCACTAACCCAATCTGGGCTCTTGCTTCTTTTTCCATGGGCCTCTAAGAGTTGGTTTTGAAACCAAGTGTCACCAGGTTAACCATGAAAATTTTTTTTTTCATTTTGCACATTTTGCATAACCCCTCCTTACACAAGGCCTCAAATCAACCTATTAGTCAGAAAGCAAGAGGTGCCAGGGAATAATCTGTCATCTCAGTTGTCCTCCTTCCCATGTTCCTTAGCATCTACCTACTAAAAAGATGAGGAAGAGAAGAATGAGGCAGAGAACAAGAAATGGAAGGAAGGAGGGAAGGAAGGTAGGAAGGAAGAAAGGGAGGAAAGAAAAAAATAAAACAAGAAAAAAATCCTTTCCCTCATTTTTCCACCATGAAAATAATCACCTCACAATGCTCACAATTTCCATAAAGAATAATTCTGTTTCTATCTCAGAGACAGAAAGAAAAATTATCCTGCTTTTGTAATTGTTTAATTCTGTTTAAATATATGAATCTTTCAACCTCCTTCAGAAAGAGTCAGAGGTTTTAGGTCAAAATGCATTCATATGTCATTGAGTTGCAGAGTCTCAAAGTTGGTTGACCCTTTAGACAGTGATTTCGCTAAAGTTTTTAAAAATAGCTATTATTTAAATATCTTTAACAACAACATAAAAGGCTTCACTGGATTAACTGGGTGTGACTCAAACAAACACTGAATTTCAGTACCTCTCTTTTCCAATTTGGGAAAGGAGGGTAATACTTGAATCCATCAATCAGGTTATATTGGCCCTTTGGACTCATACTTGCACCCTCCTCTGCCACTCCAGTCCAACTGATTGGAGCACTTGCTTTACTCCCCAGGCTGGAGGGACCTGGAGAGTCAGAGGGATGCCAGGCTTCCCCTGGGTTCCTCTGGGCTGGAAAAGAGATTGGAGGCTAGGGTAGAGAGTCCTGGGACACGGATCAGAATACCACCCTTACTCTGAGAGATAGGACCATAAGTGATAAGACCTTTTGAAACAAAGAACTTCCTATTCCAGAGAGCAAATACTAGTCTCATTTTACTCGAAGTTTTACAGCGGGTGGGGGGAGGGGGAAGTAAGCCAAGAGCTTCTGACATTAGATGCTAAGGGAGCCTTTACTGTTAAGATCACCAGGGAGCAGTCAGGATTCTTCAAGTTCTTTCTGGTGCCTTGCCAACTATTGACAACTTGCCAGCCAGTCCTTGCCAAATTATAGGGCAGACAGCTGCTCCCCCCAACACTATCCAGACTCTCACAACTTCAGGTAACCAGCACTTGGCCCTGGCCACCAAGAACCATATGTATGCAAAGGAAAATAACTTCACACTCCAGGAACCCAAGAGCCAGGCAGAAGAAAAAGAAACAGACACCCAGAATAGATGGCTCCTAATAGAATTGCTGATGTAAACAGAAAACTACTTGAGTAAAATAAGCAAATGCAAGTACAATTAAAAGTAAAAAAAAAAAAAAAGACTTTCTATAACAACAAAAAAAACCCCAATTCTCTACTTTAATAATTCCATTTATAAATTGAAAAAGAGTATAATCACTACTAAAGCCTGACTTAGTAGCCTAGAAGATAGTGGTTGAAATTAATTCAAGACTTAGCAAGGAAGGGTAGGGAAGAACTCAGTATCTCCAGAGAAAAGATAAACAACATGCCAACAGACCCAAGAAGTAAAACATGCGAATAGAGGTTTTATAAGAAAAAAGGAGGGAGAGGAGAGGGAAGGGTAATCAATCAAGTCATAGGAAAAAAATTTGCTTGAATTAATCTAGATTTGATTCTACAGGTTGAAAAGGCTTATCAAGTTCCAGAATTCCAATTAGGACTGCAAGGAAAAAAAAAAAGATAAAAACAGGTATACCCTGGTAAAATTCCTAAACTCCAGAGATAAAGAAACAAACACACAAAAATCTTATGTGATTACAGACTGAAATGCAGTTACTTAAAAAAGCAAAAGAATCAGGCAGGCATTGAACTTCTCATCAACATAGAAAAGTTTTAAAAACTACCACAAAATCTGCTAACAGCCAAAAGAAAGGAATGTAATTCAATACATTTATACATAGAGGATGGTTCAGATGTAAGAAAAAACTATAATTTGGAAGTGCAAGAATTTTTTTTTCAAAGATTTTTTAATTTTATTTTTTAATTTATTTTTTATTTTTTATTTTTTATAAACATATAACATATTTTTATCCCCAGGGGTACACGTCTGTGAATTGCCAGGTTTACACAGGAAGTGCAAGAATTTTGGTACCACATTCCCCATGTATCCCACCTGAGGATAATAACCAACAAAAAATTAATTAGAAGAAAAACCACAAGACAGAAGAAGATGAAGAGAAGAGAATGGTGAGAAATAACCCTGAATATCTACATTACTATTGATAAATGAATGGCTATTAAATCAAAATGAACAATAAGAGACTGAGATTATGCATAAAATAAGTACTAAAGAAGAATCCTGGAAAAAAGAATATTAATACTATTGGGGAAAATCAAATAATCTGGAAGTAAAAATATTATGTATCTCTGCAAAGCAAAAGAGTTGGGCTAAGACAGCAGAGTAAAAGCATTCTAGGTTGAAAAGAGTGGATAGAAATAGTACACTGTTCATACACAGTTGAAGACAAATATAGGTTGGATTATGATTACATAGAAAAGAGTCATTAAAGTTGATTGAATGAAACATTGCAGTAAAAGTTTTCAGTGAGGAGATAAAAAGAAAAAAAATGACTTGACTGAACTGCAAATAATACTGAAACAGAAAAAAGAAACATAGAAGATATATAATAAACATGATCTAGTTGAATGAAAATACAAAATCTAGTTATATGTCATTTATTTTAAAAAAAATGGAATTTAAAAAGTGATAGAGAAATACTGAAAATAAAATTTTGGACAAAGAGATACCAAGCAAATAAAAAGAAAAATCTGGAGTGGCAATACAATTCTCGAGATGGTGACACTTAAGGTTAAACCCACTAAACAGAATAAAAAGGGACAGAATGGAATAGGAAAGGGCAAGATACAATTATCATAAGTGTCTATGGATCAGACAATATAGCAGCTAAAGATAAAGCAAGCTCCATTAGAATTATAGAATAACTAATTGAAAACAAAAGGCAGAATCAGACCTATACATACAGAAACTATATACTTTCAGAACCAGGTGGATCCAACAGACAAAAATAATTGCCAAAGGTATAACAAAATTGTGTATAAAAAAATTTAACCAACTTGGATATAAATTTTGCCCTATTTCCAAAAAAACCTTTTATATTTTACAAAAATTTTATATTTTTATATTCCAAAAAATATTTTATATTCCAAAAAATATTTTATATTCCCAAAATTTTTTATATTTTACATATCTTCTGAATATAATCCAATTACATTGGAAATTAAAAATATAAAGATGAATTAAAATATTCAATGATTTGAAAATTAATAATAAATTCTAAAGTAATTTTTTAATCAATCCAGTTATTCCATTCCTGAAGTATATATGCTAAAGAAATAAATGTGTATGCTTGTATCTAAGATATGAACAATCTAAGATATGTGCATATCTAAGAAATATGTACATGTTTATAACAGTTTGTGTATAATCACCTTAAGCAGGAGATAAACCAAACTGGCCTCCATAAAAGAATGAATAAACAAATCATGACATATTCATACACTGGAATTACGAACAACAACAGAAAAGAATGAACTATAGTTACACAGGACATAGAAGACTCCTGCAGATATTAAAAGCGAAGAAAGTCAGACACAATGATGGATATGTTCCATTTATACAGACGTAAAACTTGTCTCTGGTGATGCAAATCAATCCATTGGTTATTCTTAGAATGGTTATATTGATATGAAGGGGCAAAAGAGAACTTTCTGGGGTCATGTAAATGTTCTATATGTTGATCTAGATAGGTGGTTCCACAGGTACATGATATATAAAATTAATCTAGAAGTATACTTCAGATTTGTGCACTTTAGAGTGTATGAGTTATACCTTGGTAAAGAAATATTTAAAATAAAGAGATGGAAATATCCCAATGCTATAAAAAATTAAAAGGGAGAACTTCAAACAAAAACAACTGGGACAAGATCAAATTTATAACTTTATATTCCTTCATTGTTTAGAGAAAATAACTACAAATTACTGTTCTGCTTTTCCTGCTCCGACCCTGGTTCCCTAGGCTGTAGCTCCTGTTTCTGCTCTGAAAATCAATCACTTTCTGAAAGGTAGGACCTGCGGAGAAGTGAATCCAAAGTGACGAGAAGATAGACCGCAGGGGGAGGGGCCGGCTCCCGGCAAGCGGCGGAGTAACAGAGCACAAAATCAGGACTTTTAAAAGTCTGCTCCATGGAGGGACATTGCTCCAGAGGCTAAACCGGGGGGAAGCGTACATGGGATCAGCATAACCCCATGTCCCGCGGGGTCACAGAAGGACCGGAGGTGTGTGTCAGAGTTTGCAGGTATTAGAGTGGGGAAGCCGGCTACAGTGACAAAGCCAAGGAGTGAGCTGTCAGCTCAGGATTACCCTGAACCGGTCGCAGGCTGGGTGAGTTTGGAGTGCAGCCAGAGGCCACAGAGATGGAAGTGACCGGGCGCTTTTCTCCAAGTGCAACCGATTGAGCACTTTCCTACAAGCGCGACCAGAGGCCAGGGTTGGGCGCTTTTCTCTGAGGGGCACTGAGGAGCGGGGTCCCAAACACTAGGCTCCTCCGGGCCAGAGATCGGTAGGCCGCCATCTTCATTCCCATCCTCTAGAACTCTATGGAAAGCGCTCAGGGAACAAAAGCTCCCCAAAACAAACCCAAGTGGATTACTTAGCCTGGCCCCTGGTAAGGGCGGGGCAATTCCACCTGGGGCAAAGACACTTGAGAATCACGACAACAGGCCCCTCCCCCAGAAGATCAACAAGAAACCCAGCCAAGACCAACTTCACTCACCAAGGAGAACAGCGGAATTCCAGAGGAGGAGAAAGCAAATCTTATCTGGACAAAATGACAAGGCCGGGAAAACTCACCACAAAAAAGAGAACAAGAGGCAGTACCGAAGGCTGGGGACCTAATCAATACAGACATTGGTAATATGACAGATCTAGAGTTCAGAATGAAGATTCTCAAGGTTCTAGCTGGGCTTGAAAAAGGCATAGGAGATATTAGAGAAACCCTCTCCGGAGAGATAAAAGCCCTTTTTGGAGAATAAAAGAACTAAAATATAACAAGTTGAAATCAAAAAAGCTATTAATGAGGTGCAATCAAAAATGGAGGCTCTTACTGCTAGGATAAATGAGGCAGAAGAGAGAGTTAGTGACATAGAAGACCAAAGGACAGAGAATAAAGAAGCTGAGCAAAAGAGAGACAAAACAAATACTAGAACATGAGGAGAGAATTCAAGAGATTAAGTGACACCATAAGATGACACAACATTAGAATAATTGGGATTCCAGAAGAAGAAGAAAAGGAGAGGGGAGCAAAAGGTATATTGGAGAGAATTATTGTAGAGAATTTCCCTAATATGGCAAAGAGAACAAATATCAAAATCCAGGAGATGCAAGAACGCCCCTCAAAATCAATAAATATACGTCCACACCTCATCACCTGATAGTAAAATTTACAAGTCTTAGTGACAAAGAGAAAATCCTGAAAGCAGCCCAGGAAAAGAAGTCTGTAACATACAAGAGTAAAAACATTAGATTGGCAGTGGACCTATCCACAGACACCTGGCAGGCCAGAAAGAACTGGCATGATATATTCAGAGCACTAAACGAGAAAAACATGCAGCCAAGAATACTATATCCAGCTAGGCTATCATTGAAAATAGAAGGAGAGATAAAAAGCTTCCAGGACAAACAAAAACTGAAAGAATTTGCAAACACCAAACCAGCTCTACAGGAAATCTTGAAAGGGGTCCTCTAAGCAAAGAGAGACCCTAAAAGTAGTAGATCAGAAAGAAACAGAGACAACATACAGTAACAGTCACCTTACAGGCAATACAATGGCACTAAATTCATATCTCTCAATACTTACCCTGAATGTTAATGGGCTAAATGCCCCAATCAAAAGACACAGGGTATCAGAATGGATAAAAAAACAAGACCCATCAATATGCTGCCTACAAGAAACTCATTTTAGACCCAAAGACACCTCCAGATTTAAAGTGAGGGGATGGAAAACAATGTACCATGCTAATGGAAATCTGAAGAAAGCTGGGGTGGCAAACCTTATATCAGATCAATTAGATTTTAAGCCAAAGAATATAAGAGATGAGGAAGGACACTATATCATACTCAAAGGGTCTGTCCAACAAGAAGACCTAACAATTTTAATTATCTATGCCCCTAACGTGGGAGCAGCCAACTATATAAACCAATTAATAACAAAATCAAAGAAACTCATTGACAGTAATACAATACTAGTAGGGACTTTAATACTCACCTCACTGAAATGGACAGATCATCCAAGCAAAAGATCAACAAGGAAATAAAGGCCTTAAAAGACACACTGGACCAGATGGACATCACAGATATATTCAGAACATTTCATCCCAAAGCAACAGAATACACATTCTTCTCTAGTGCACATGGAACATTCTCCAGAATAGATCACGTCCTCAGTCCTAAATCAGGTCTCAACCAGTATCAAAAGATTGGGATCATTCCCTGCATATTTTCAGACCACAACACTCTGAAGCTAGAACTCAATCACAAGAGGAAATTTGGAAAGAACCCAAATACATGGAGACTAAACAGCATCCTCCTAAAGAATGAATGGGTCAACCAGGAAATTAAAGAAGAATTGAAAAAATTCATGGAAACAAATGAGAATGAAAACACAACGGTTCAAAATCTGTGGGACACAACAAAGGCAGTCCTGAGAGGAAAATATATAGCGGTACAAGCCTTTCTCAAGAAACAAGAAAGGTCTCAAATACACAACCTAATCCTACACTTAAAAGAGCTGGAGAAAGAAAAACAAAGAAAGTCTAAACGCAGCAGGAGAAGAGAAATCATAAAGATCAGAGCACAAATCAATGAAATAGAAACTAAAAACAATAGAACAAATCAACGAAACTAGGAGCTGGTTCTTTGAAAGAATTAATAAGATTGACAAACCCCTGGCCAGACTTATCAAAAAGAAAAGAGAAAGGACCCAAATAAATAAAATCATGAATGAAAGAGGAGAGATCACAACCAACACCAAAGAAATAGAAACAATTATAAGAACATACTATGAGCAACTCTACGCAAACAAATTTGACAATCTGGAAGAAATGGATGCATTCCTAGAGACATATAAACTACCACAACTGAACCAGGAAGAAATAGAAAACCTGAACAGACCCATAACCAGTAAGGAGATTGAAACAGTCATCAAAAATCTCCAAAGAAACAAAAGCCCAGGGCCAGATGGCTTCCCAGGGGAATTCTACCAAACATTTAAAGAACAATTAATTCCTATTCTCCTGAAAATGTTCCAAAAAATAGAAATGGAAGGAAAACTTCCAAACTCATTTTATGAGGCCAGCATCACCTTGATCCCAACACCAGACAAGGATCCCATCAAAAAAGAGAATTACAGACCAATATCCTTGGTGAACACAGATGTGAAAATTCTCACCAAAATACTGGCCAATAGGATCCAACAGTACATTAAAAGGATTATTCACCACGACCAAGTGGGATTTATTCCAGGGCTGCAAGGTTGGTTCAACATCCATAAATCAATCAATGTGATACAACACATTAATAAAAGAAAGAATAAGAACCATATGATACTCTCAATAGATGCTGAAAAAGCATTTGACAAAGTGCAGCATCCCTTCCTGATTAAAACTCTTTGGAGTGTAGGGATAGAGGGCACATACCTCATTATTATCAAAGCTATCTATGAAAAACCCACTGCAAATATCATTCTCTATGGAGAAAAACTGAAAGCTTTTCCGCTAAGGTCAGGAACACGGCAAGGATGTCCGTTATCACCACTGCTGTTCAACATAGTACTAGAAGTTCTAGCCTCAGCAATCAGACAACAAAAAGAAATTAAAGGCATCCAAATCAGCAAAAAAGAAGACAAACTATCACTCTTCGCAGATGATATGATACTATATGTGGAAAACCCAAAAGGCTCCCCTCCAAAACTGCTAGAACTTGTACAGGAATTCAGTAAAGTGTCAGGATATAAAGTCAATGCACAGAAATCAGTTGCATTTCTCTACAGCAACAACAAGACAGAAGAAAGAGAAATTAAGGAGTGAATCCCATTTACAATTGCACCAAAAACTATAAGATACCTAGGAATAAACCTAACCAAAGAGACTAAGAATCTATACTCAGAAAACTATAAAGTACTCATGAAAGAAATTGAGGAAGACACAAAGAAATGGAAAAATGTTCCATGCTCCTGGATTGGAAGAATAAATATTGTGAAAATGTCTATGCTACCTAAAGCAATCTACACATTTAATGCAATTCCTATCAAAGTACCATCCATTTTTTTCAAAGAAATGGAACAAATAATCCTAAAATTTATATGGAACCAGAAAAGACCTCGAATAGCCAAAGGAATATTGAAAAAGAAAGCCAAAGTTGGTGGCATCACAATTCCGGACTTCAAGCTCTATTACAAAGCTGTCATCATCAAGACAGCATGGTACTGGCACAAAAACAGACACATAGATCAATGGAACAGAATAGAGAGCCCAGAAATAGACCTTCAACTCTATGGTCAACTAATTTTTGACAAAGCAGAAAGGAATGTCCAATGGAAAAAAGAGAGCCTCTTCAACAAATGATGCTGGGAAAATTGGACAGCCACATGCAGAAAAATGAAATTGGACTATTTCCTTACACCACACACGAAAATAGACTCAAAATGGATGAAGGACCTCAATGTGCGAAAGGAATCCATCAAAATCCTTGAGGAGAACACAGGCAACAACCTCTTTGACCTCAACCGCAGCAACTACTTCCTAGGAACATCGCCAAAGAGAACAGAAGCAAGGGCAAAAATGAACTATTGGGATTTTATCAAGATCAAAAGCTTTTGCACAGCAAAGGAAACAGTTAACAAAACCAAAAACAACTGACAGAATGGGAGAAGATATTTGCAAACTATATATCAGATAAAGGGCTAGTATCCAAAATCTATAAAGAGCTTATCAAACTCAACACTCAAAGAACTAATAATCCAGTCAAGAAATGGGCAGAGGACATGAACAGACATTTCTGCAAAGAAGACATCCAGATGGCCAACAGACACATGAAAAAATGCTCCACATCACTCGGCATCAGGGAAATACAAATCAAAACCACAATGAGATACCACCTCACACCAGTCAGAATGGCTAAAATTAACAAGTCAGGAAATGACAGATGCTGGCGAGGATGCGGAGAGAGGGGAACCCTCCTACACTGTTGGTGGGAATGCAAGCTGGTGCAACCACTCTGGAAAATCATGTGGAGGTTCCTCAAAAAACTGAAAATAGAGCTACCCTATGACCCAGCGATTGCACTACTGGGTATATATCCTAAAGATACAAATGTGGTGTTCCGAAGTGGCACGTGCACCCGAATGTTTATAGCAGCAATGTCCATGATAGCCAAAATATGGAAAGAACCTAGATGTCCATCAACAGATGAATGGATAAAAAAGATGTGGTATATATATACATGATGGAATACTATGTAGCCATCAAAAGAAATGAAATCTTGCCATTTGCCACGACGTGGATGGAACTAGAGGGTATTATGCCTAGCGAAATAAGTCAATCGGAGAAAGACAACTATCATATGATCTCCCTGATATGAAGAAGTGGAGATGCAATGTGGGGGGTTGGGGGGTAGAAAAAGAAAAAAATGAAAGAAGGTGGGATTGGGAGGGAAACAAACCATCAAAGACTCAATCTCAAAAAACAGACTGAAGGTTGCTGGGGGGAGGGGGGACGGGAGAGGGTGGCGGGGATATGGACATCGGGGAGGGTATGTGCTATGATGAGTGCTGTGAAATGTGTAAACCTGGTGATTCATAGACCTGTAACCCTGGGGATAAAAATACATTATATGTTGGGGCGCCTGGGTGGCTCAGTGGGTTAAGCCGCTGCCTTCGGCTCAGGTCATGATCTCAGAGTCCTGGGATCGAGCCCCGCGTTGGGCTCTCTGCTCAGCAGGGAGCCTGCTTCCTCCTCTCTCTCTGCCTGCCTCTCTGCCTGCTTGTGATCTCTCTGTCAAATAAATAAATAAAATCTTTAAAAAAAAATACATTATATGTTTATCAAAAAAATAATAAATTTAATTTTAAAAAAAATAGAGAAAATAACTACAAATAAAGGAATTTAATACTGATCTTCAAATGTTTTAGAATTATAAATAAGTAAAAGAAAATTATTAAAAGTAAAAGTTGATAATGAAAAAAATAAACAAGTAAAAGTATAAATCCAAACTTTGGTGGTTTGCAATGACTAACAATACAGAAACCCTTGCAAGTTTTCAAAGAAAAGGGGCAACAAAAATATGAGGCAACCATTTGAGAGAAAAGAGACATAAACATTTCTAGTAAAAATATTAAAAGAAATTATAGGATAACTTTAAAAACAATTTGACTGCAATACCCTTGTAAATCTAAAGAAATCAATATTTTCCTAAAACTAATATAAATCACCACTATTAGTACCCAAGAAAAGGAAATTTTGAATAAAGCAATTAAAGTAGATTAAAACTGTGATTAATGTTCTGTTAAAGAGGCACCTGGACCAAGTATTCCATATCAAAGCTTTACCTAACCTTTAAAGAACAAATATTTGAAATATTTTAATTAAACTTTCTTGAACCATAGAACATAATAGAAAAAAATCTCTATTTAATAAAGCCAACAAGATATTAACCTCAAAATTTGATGAAGCTATTCTAAAATATCTAGAGTTTAGTTATTTTTTAATTAAAATAGCTGAAATAGTTTAAATAAAATATTATCAAATAGAGCCAGCACGATCCCACTATTAAAAAGTATGATTATTCTAGAAAAGTAACTACAATATCATATGCTCTATCAATAAAATATGTTGAATTAAAATATTAAAACAGAAAAAATGTAATCAATAGATGTTGAATCAGAAATAGATTGAATCAAGCAGTCATTCCTAACAAAAACTTTAATACGATAGGAACATAAATCAATACAATAGCCTAAAAGGTCTTTCATTAGATCTAAGTATATATAGGGACTTAATATATGGAAAAGCATTTTCATTTAGTAGTCAACAAATAATTAACTTAAAATGATGTTGATACAAGTGGATACCCATCTGGAAGAAAGTTTGACCCATACTCAAATCATATCTAGATTGTTAATTCCAGATAATTAAATGTATGTAAAATATGAAAATTTTAGAAGAAAATTTTAGTAGGTTTTATGTGTGGCTTTGAGTTTAAAATACTTTATTAACCAAGAAAGGTAAACCAAAGGTATAAAAATACATATTGATTAGAGGGGCACCTGGCTAGCTTAGTTAGTACAACATGTGACTTTTGATCTCAGGGTCATGAGTTTGAGCCCCCATGTTGGGTGTAGAGATAGAAATATAAAGTTTTTGTATTGCAAAAATGTAACTTAAACAAAGCTCAGAATTAATTGACTGGAAAATGATTGCAAAATATATGGTAAGTGAAAACTTTATATATACAATAGAGTAAAAAGCACATTAAAATCAGACAAAGAGAAACAATCAAAATGGATTAAAAACCACAAGTATGTATATCAGAGAAGAGTACCCAAATATGAAGAGCAATTAAATATCATAGATAGAAAAATGTAAATTAAACTAAGTTTAAATCATTTCCCCCTCACCAAATTGACAAGTACACTTGCCACCAGGAATTGGGATAAAAAGGATATACTCAAACTTTGCTGGTATAAATCTAAATTGTTACAGACTTTCTTGAAATGCATTCTGTAAAATCAACCAAAATTTAAAATATTTATATTCTTTGATCCAACAAGTTCACTTTTGGGAATCAAAAACACCAACACAGAAAGATGTTTGTAATGGTTCTAAGCTATAACAAAGTAAATTCTCAACAGGGGGATGACTGCATAAACTGGTGTGCATCCATATCATAAAATACAATAAAGACATTAAAAAGAGATAGAGGATACTCACGAAAGAAATTGAGGAAGACACAAAGTAATGGAAAAACGTTCCATGCTCATGAATTGGAAGAATAAGTATTGTGAAAATGTCTATGCTACCTAAAGCAATCTACACATTTAATACAATCCTTATCAAAATACCATCAAATTTTTTCAAAGTAATAGAACAAATAATCCTAAAATTTATATGGAACCAGTAAAGACCCAGAGTAGCCAGAGGAATGTTGAAAAAAAGAACCAAAGCTGGAGACATCACAATTCCATACTTCAAGCTCTATTACAAAGTTGTAATCATCAAGACAGTATGATATTGGCACAAAAACAGATACACAGATATGTGAAACAGAATATGGAGCCCAGAAATGGACCTTCAACTCTACGGTCAACTAATCTTCGACAAAGCAGGAAAGAATGTCCAATGGAAAAAAGACAGTCTCTTCAACAAATGGTGTTGGGAAAATTGGACAACCACATGCAGAAGAATAGAACTGGACCATTTCCTTACACCACACACAAAAATAGACTCAAAATGGATGAAAGACCTCAATGTGAGACAGGAATCCATCAAAATCCTTGAGGAGAACACAGGCAGCAACCTCTTAGACCTCAACTGCAGCAACTTCTTCCTAGGAACATCACCAAAGGCAAGGAAGCAAAGGCAAAAATGAACTATTGGGACTTCTCAAGATCAAAAGCTTTTGCACAGCAAAGGAAACAGTCAACAAAACCAAAAGGCAACTGGCAGAATGGGAGAAGATATTTGCAAATGACGTATCAGATAAAGGGCTAGTATCCAAAATCTATAAAGAACTTATCAAATTCAACACCCATAGAACAAATAATCCAATCAAGAAATGGGCAAAAGACATGAACAGGCATTTCTCCAAAGAAGACATCCGGATGGCCAACAGACACATGAAAAAGTGCTCCACATCACGTGGCATCAAGAAAATACAAATCAAAATCACAGTGAGATACCAGCTCACACCTGTCAGAATGGCTAATATTAACCAGCCAAGAAACAACAGGTGTTGGTGAGGATGGAGAGAGAGGGGAACCCTCCTGCACTGTTGGTGGGAATGCAAGTTGGTGCAGCCATTCTGGAAAACTGTAAGGCAGTTCATCAAAAAGTTGAAAATAGAGCTACCATATGACCCAGCAATTGCACTACAGGGTGTTTACACTAAAGATACAAATGTAGTGATGTGAAGGGGCACATGCACCCCAATATCTATAGCAACAATGTCCATAAGAGTCAAACTATGGAAAGAGCCTAGATGTCCATCAACAGATGAACGGATACAGATGTGGTATATATATACAATGGAACATTATGCAGCCATCAAAAAAAGAAATCTTGCCATTTGCAATGACATGGATGAACTAGAGGGTATTATGTTAGGTGAAATAAGTCAATCAGAGAAAGACCATTATCATATGATCTGACTGATATGAGGAATTTGAGAAACAAGACAGAGGATCATAGGGGAAGGGAGGTAAAAATGAGGCAAGATGAAACCAGAGAGGAAGACAAACCATAAGAGACTCTGAATCTTGGGAAACAAACTGAGGACTGCTGGAGAGGAGGGGAGTAAGAGGAATGGTGTAGTTGGGTGATGGACATTAGGGAGGGTATGTGCCATGGAGACGGCTGTGAATTGTGTAAGACTGATGAATCACAGACCTGTACCCCTGAAACAAATAATACATTATATGTCAATTAAAAATTAATTAATTACGGGGCGCCTGGGTGGCTCAGTGGGTTAAGCCTCTGCCTTTGGCTCAGGTCATGATCTCAGGGTCCTGGGATCGAGCCCCGCATCGGGCTCTCTGCTCAGCAGGGAGCCTGCTTCTCCCCGTCTATCTCTGCCTGCCTCTCTGCCTGCTTGTGCTCTCTCTCTCTCCGTCAAATAAATAAACAAATATTTTAAAAAAAATTAATTAATTAATTTTTTAAAAAAGAGATAGAGGGTTCTCATGATGTATTGCTAGTGAAAAAAGACTGAGAGAAATGCATATAATATGATTCTAGTCTGTAAAATGAATAGTAGTCATAAACATATACCTTCATATCTATGTATAAGCAAGACGAGCACAGAAGAAACTTAAATTCCACAAGAATATATTATATCAAAAAAAATTTCTTCATTCTGAAGAAATTCAAAGAGCTATACCAATGTGAAAAAGTGGCTCCTCCTCAAATACTCTGCCGCTTGTTTCTATTACACCGATGAAAACAGAATCCACACAAAATGAAAGCTATTTCTCTATAATGAGAGATGAATCCATGTTTAATTCATAAATAATTAAATAATATTCTGATGACAAAATGTTCTAATGACTTTTAACAGTTTGATATTGTTTTTGACATTTTACATATTTATAAACATTAGAACTTGGAAATTCTATGAAAATATATTTTTATGGTAATGTCTTAAATATATAAACTGTGAATACAAAGAATTAAAATTCAGAACAAGAAAATAAACATTCAGGCATATTTTTGTTTACTTTTTTGTTATTTCTCTTTCTAAAGATTTTATTTATTTATTTGAGAAAGAGAGGGAGAGAGCACAAGGGGTGTCAGAGGGAAAAGCAGACTCCCCAGTGAGCAGAGGGCCTGATGTGGGACTCTGATCCCAGGACCCTGAGGATCATGACCTGAGCCGAAGGTACACACTTAATGAACTGAGCCATTCAGGTGCCCCCGCTTTTTTCTTATTTCGATACATTTTGTTTACTGATGACTGATAAATCCATTTTAGGGAAATCATTTACTAGAATTTACAAATAACCAATTTTTTTTAAGAACTTCTCAGAAAAAGTAATTATACATAAGTTAGGTTGCAGGACATTTAAAGAGCAGCAAAGCAAGAACTCTACTTCCATACCAAAGTTCTTTCCTATATGAACTATGAATTATGATCTCAACAAGAAGTAAATTATAATAGAAATGCCAAACTGAGAAGGGAATCACCAGATTCCCTAAGCTTACTGTAAATAGATCATGATTATCACTCCCATTAAGTAGGAAGCCCTATACTGAGCATGAGTTGGCCACAGAAACCAAAGTAGGTTTAATAGTTGAGCCCTTTCTCCAGAACAGAAAGAGAAGGCAAAGTGACTAAAATTTATGAACATGTAGATGTGTTGCTTTATATATAATATATATTCTTCTATTATTAGAGACTGAATGTATGCCCCCCAATTTTTATGTTGAAGCCCTAGCCCCCAGTGTTCTAGTATTAGAACGTGGGGCCTTTGGGAGGTAATTAGGTTTAGATGAGGTCATGAGGGTAGAGCTTCCATGACAGAATTAGTGCCCTTATAAAAAGAGAAAGAGGCACCAGAGATCACTCTTATTGCCATGTGAGGATACAGTGAGAAGACAGCCATCTTAAAGCCAGAAAGAGGGTCCTCATGAAGAACTGAATCTGTTAGCACTTTGATCTTGGGCTTCCCAGCCTCTAAGATCATGATAAAATAAATGTCTGTTGTTTAAGCCACCCAGTCTATGATATATACTTATGCAGCCTAAGCTGATTAGGACATGAGATACATTGGGGAAATAAATCTGTATTTTTAATTTCAATACATTTGTCTTCAGAAATGGCTACAAATAATAATTTCTTGGACATAAGCTGGTAGCTACCAGGTTTTAAAATTCATTACATGCAGCACCAACAAAACTAGGCTTCACAAAGGAGACTGCATAGTAGTTATCATTCTTATTTTTATTTTAACAATAAGAATAATGCTCCCTTTTAATATTTAAACATTTGCTCTGATTAAACAGTCCATTTCTGCTGACTCGTAACAGACACTGGCCTGGTATTGTTTATTAACTTTCCTATGAACATATTGTTTATAGCAGGTGTCTGATTAACATAACTGGTCACTGAAGGCTCATTGTTGGCCACAGAAGAGAGTAGCTTTGCCTGGCAGCAGAGCCAGCTCCCTTATCACCTCGTGTATTTGAATCCTAATCAGATTTAATCCCCTCCTAACTTTCCCTTCTGTGGGGTGACTCATACTTGGCTGACTACGCAAGTGTGTCCTAAGTTCACCAGATCATAGCAAAAACCAATTTGAGTATGTCTCAATAAATATGGCCTTGGGATACATTAAATGATTTCACCTTACAAACTATAAAAACAACATACAAACTAAATAAATACAATAGCGACAAGATGTCCTTTTGGAGCCTGGTAAAGTAAGCTGATGCTAGTATGACATCAGACCATCGTACATTTCTACAAAGTGACACATTTGCAATAGATCTACAAGAGATGTCCCATTCTTTAAATCATATCCCCCAAACCAAACAGAATCATCATGAATAAGAAATTATTACCAGGGCAAGCCTGTACGATCTCCACACTCTTGCCTTCTGAGAGGAGCAGACTTTTTCTGAAGGGTAACATTCCTGCTTGGTCCCAAGACATGAGATAAGATAAGGTGACCAAATAGTCTTACTTTGTATCATCTCTAGGACTTTATAGGCAGATGATACGTTTTTTCATTTTTTCCTACTCTATTAACTTTAGAGGAAAGCAGGAAAGATTTTCCTTTCATATCTCTTCCTTTAGTACTGGCATGAATTCCTTCATTCTTATTTGGCTGATGACATCTCTCCCCTTCTTTCTGTTTAACTACAAGGATCTACACTATGAACTGGGTCATAGCAGTGAACAAGAAAGATAAGATCTCTGTCATATTGAAAATCAATAGGCAGATAGAGGAAATACACAGTTAACAAATATATGTTTAAATATAAATACTTTAAATATGTCAAAAATAAATACCAAAGAAATGGAGGAGAATAGAAGGTTATGAACACTGTAAATATAGTAATGTTAATGGATTGAATGTCCCCATGAGCTGCAGATTTATTAAAGGGGGAGAAGAGCCAGAAAGATGTCAGAGGTGGTCAGAGGCTTGAAAAACAGATGTTGGGGGCTTACAGTTACTGGGAATGCCAAAATCCAGTTATAGCCAAGAAAGTAAGTCACTATAGGAATATGACCATTAGAAATGAAGATTAAAGGAAATATGAGCAGCTATGTGTAAGCACCTCCATAATGCAGACAACATATGGATGTTAACATAACAAAAGTCCCCAAGTTACTATAAATGCCTCAGTCCTGCAAATGGTACAGGTTAGGGAGCCCGTTATGATCTGCAGAATAACAAGTTTGGAATATGGTAGTTGGTCATTGGCCTCTTTCTCTTTCACTTCAACGAAGAACATCATGGAGAACATGTATTAGGAGCATTTCTAACACTGATTGGTTCTAGGCAGTTACAGAAAACAAAAATATGGCACGAGTGAGAGATTTGCAATAGTTACATGAGCAGTCATCTCATCCCTGAAAAGCAGCACTACTATTTATACTACAATAATCAGAATTGTTTCTCAAGGGCAGAGTAAGTAGATTAACACTGACCTACTAGAAATTAGCCAGCTCATATGGGCCATTAATACAAGACAGGGGTTCTGGTTCCATTTCTGGCTACAACCACCCAGGGGGTGGTTCACCTGCAGGGCACACACAAGGGCTGTCCTCGAGTGAAGCTCCCAACAGCCCAGCCACAGCTCCATCCTTTCTCACTCAACAAAGTCTTTAGAATTCCAGGGAGTTAGAGTAGTATGACAGGGATTATTTTTAATCCACTCAAATTTCTTTCTCATTTTAAAAATTCAGGTACATTAACTTTGTTAGAATCAAATTATTTGGAACTCACTTTACAACTTATTTAAATGCCTGAATATGTTATGAGACCTTGGTTAAGAGCCATTAGTTTAAGTAATTATTTAATGTTAAGGGAAAATCTCAATCCTAGAAAATACGCACCATAAATTGTAGGTGTAAAGTCAATTTTGTCTTCTCTGATTAGTACTCTGAATTAAACTCCATAAAGAATAAAGTGAATGAGAAATTTCTGATACCTGCTTTTTTGGAGCAATTAGTGCTGATGGGAGTTACTAACTAGAACACATACACTCTGCAAATGTACTTATGTATACTTGTTTTTACCTCAAAAGATGGCAAATGTATACAAGGACGCAAATAAAAATCAAGTCCACTATATCTAAACCACTAAGGATCATCAGCTGAAAGGATGTTTGATTGCTCATCATGCCAAAATAATATATAAAATCATTGGTAGGTAAAGAAGCATTGGAAGGAACATTTCCAAAGACTAGAAACCCAACATCTTTATAGTAGAAACATGATGTATTTATGGTTAAATGCCTGAAAAACTATGCCCTAAAAGAAGCACACTCTATAAACATCTTCTTGTATAAAAGGCCCACATGACTCAGGAAAAAAAAAAAATGCATCTTCAAAACAGTATAACCTATGGATTTCAATGTGGAAACAGTCACAGAATTTTCAGTTGTGGAAACTAAAATACTAAAATGAAACTAATGAGCTTATCATGACTCTAGCTCAGACTTTAGAGAAACTAACCTTTACATTAGCAATTGGCTTCCATGATGCCAAATTGGCAGTCCCTCCCCACCCGCCAAAAAATGTGGTTTTACAGATCTGAATAATTAACCTACATTTATTTCAGTTCCATTGATAATTTATATAGAGCATGAGGGAGACTTCATTCACATCCTGGGAACATCATGGTGCCTTATTGAGCAGAGCATAATTTTTTTTAAGTTCTCATTTAAATTCCAGTTAACATACAGTGTAATGTTAGTTTCAGGTGTACAATGGTGATTCAACACTAATTTTTTTTTTTAAATCTTGAATCAGAAATTCTAGAAAATGTGCATTCCTGAAGGTGACTTAAAAAGTGGACTGGGTAAGAGCTGCAAAACTCCCTTAACTGTTAAGGGCTGAAAACTACTTTAATTCCTTTGGGAGTTTCACTTTAGTAGGGGAATTAGTGGGACTCTGAATCAAGTGGAATGCCAGAAAAAAACAAAGCTCTTTAATGCTTTGATTATGACATTGAAATAATTATACTATATCATAAAAATTTTTCATTTCATAAGAATTTCTGAAATATTTTATGTTAATGTTTCATTTATCAGAAATTTGCCAGCAAACTTGTTCTCAATAGGGAGTTCATGTTCCTGATATTATGTAATTCAATCATATAAAACAAAGACTTGCTAGTGGATCTTTGCATGTTAAGAGTATCGGGTATATAATCCTAATAAACAGTGATCTAACAAAAGGAGCCTAAAACCTTGCCTTCTAATAGACTTATGAAAGTAATTATACCTTTATTGAAGTTACACTACTCTCAAACTCCTGCTGTTCCCACTGTTTCTTGAAGATGGTTATTTTCTACTTAACAAAAACAGACAGGCTTTAGAAGAATAGCTAGCGTTAAGTAATATTACAAAATTTAATCAGATTCTCTATGTAGCTTATATAACAGTGGTACAAATATTTCAACCCAAACAATAAGAGAGTAAAAGGTTTTAAGAAAAAATCCCAGAATGGTTAATAAGAGTAATTTACTAATTGGAATAACAACTCACATGACTGCAGGAAGACAGGAAAAAGGGGACAGTCTTTCAACTAGCCCTGATCATTCCCAGGGCCTATCATTAGCATAGGCTTTCCCAGGCTTTGCACAGCCATAGCTGGGGGAAAGAAGGCATTAACAGAGTTAAATAATGAAAGATGAGACAAAATGTCAGGAACCATCTTTAAAAAGTGTTAGGGGAGAAAGCAGGAAAAATTGTAGGAGAGCTGCTTGGGTTAAGTAGCTGAAGCAAGGTGATGATGAACAGATCTTTCAGGGTTGCTCTTTGCCCCCAGGGTCCAGTATCTAGTTTATACAGGGGTATTCAAGCTCCAGGGGAAAATGTTTAAATAGCTCCTACTGACACAAAACTGATTTATATGCAAAATCTAATTTGCATTATGTATTTGAAAACATCCATTTCCAATAGGCAGATAATAGGAGATTAAAGGATTCAAAACAAGAATTCTGCAATGAAAAGCCACCACTGTCAACTAAATCTCAATGAATGATCTGGCATCTTTTAGTTAGATGTTTTAGCAATATCGTCCCTTCTCCCGTTACCCACCAGCAGACACAGATTTGTCCTATTCACTGTTAACCAACTGACCTAAAAATTCTAGTTTGTTTTGTACACAATCTCTCTTTTATGTATGAAACCTCTTTCTTTTATGATCCAGTTAACTCATCCTACAATTATTGACTCATCTTCAACAATCTCTATAACCTTCTCTGATTTCCAAACTTAAAACATAGTATTTGTATCAGCTTAGGGTTCCATACTATTGCTCTATAAATATTTACAGCACTGTATTTATCTAGTTATATGCGTGCATGTCTCTCCAATTATTATATGGATTTTGAGATCGTTGAACTACAATGTATTTCACAGCACATATAAAGTGCTCAAAATGTATTTGTTGAATATTTTTGCAACAACAAGTTTATCAAAAAAGATTCTAGATTGCCACAACCAAGGAAGGCATCCATTCAGTATGCTCTAATGCATTTCTTTTCATTTTGTGACTTATTCCTAAAATCATCAATCAGGAAAGAGAATGTGTTTTTACCTTCCATACAGCTGAAAGCATCAGAGAATATCTACTAAAATACCGGGGTCGGGTGGGGGGAATTGGCTTCCTGTTATGCAAGGGCTATGGAAACCACTTACAAAACCTTTATATCTTTGTCACGCATGGGAAGAGTCTATAGATTCATAGGAGCTTTGCAGTAGAGCCATCAGAGCAGGTAGGACAAACATCAAACACTTCTAAAGTGATCCAATGTTCTGGATCCTGTTAAAGATCTTCATGGCAAATCAATTCAGGGACTATTTTCACTAGTGAGTGGGGGTGATAGTAGAAGAAACATTCTCATTATATAGCCATTAGGATAGGTGCCAAGCTTTCCTAACACAGACCACACACCTGAATCATTCTTACTGTGTCATTTCAGATAATCTGATTTTGTGCTAAGAATTCTACTCATTTACCTGGCTCCATATTTTTTTGAGCATTCTGTCCTTCTCCAGTGAACAAAGGTAGGCCAGTAGGTTATAGGCTTTACTGAACTAGATCATGGCAAGAGCATGAAGACCTAAACCAGTATCAATATGTCTCATATGAAGACTATTACCTTCCCCCCATAACCAGACACCAACCAGCCAGGAAGCTAAATTCGTATGAAGAGGTTAGAAAAACTCCACATCCATTGCCATTGACAGTAGATGTAAGACACTTGGTAAGAAATAAATGGAGAGAAGCTGCAGCTCTGCTAGCCTGAATTCAATCTCAGTTGGTGCAGTCACAGGCAAGTCATAAATTTAATAGGCAGATTTAGAAATGAGAAAGCATTAGAATGGCTTGATAACTATTACACACATCTCAAGCTAACTGAAAAACAATAGTAATGAACAGGAAAGACCCAAAAGTACCAGTGGAAGGTAAAATGTGAGGCAGATATAAAATATGAGCACATCTGAACCCTGACTGTGTTCCCAACCCACACACAGACCTATAGGCAAAGGGTGGAAATATTAAGGTCTCAAGGCATTTGAATAAACATTCTATCCAATCATAGGATGATAACTAAATTATACAGAATCAGAGAGAACCTTTTGAAAAGCTACTTTTAAAAAATTAAAACAATAACTGAGCAGAGAAATGAATAGCCAAACACCTGGCAGGGGAAGACAGATCAAATTCCACATATTAAGTCCAGACAAGTTACTAAGTAAATAAACCCTTGGAGTGGGGAAGCCAGAATCCATAGTTATGTCTTTCCTTTATGATCCAGTTAACTCATCCTACAATTATTGACTCATCTTCAACATTCTCTATAACCTCCTCTGATTTCCAAACTTAGAACATAATATTTGTATCAGCTTAGGGTTCCATACTATTGCTCTATAAATATTTACAGCACTGTATTTATCTAGTTATATGTGTGCACGTCCCTCCAATTATTATATGGATTCTGAGATCTTTGAACTCCAATGTAGATATTCTCTGATGCTTTCAACTGTGTGGAAGGTAAAAACACATTCTCTTTCCTGATTGATGATTTTAGGAATAAGTCATAAAATGAAAAGAAATGCATTAGAGCATACTGAATGGATGCCTTCCTTGGTTGTGGCAATCTAGAATCTTTTTTGATAAACTTGTTGTTGCAAAAATATTCATCAAATACATTTTGAGCATTTTATATGTGCTGTGAAACATGATACTCAAAATGTCTAGTATTCAACAAAAATAACAGCAGAAATATTCAGATAAGTAGTAAAGTGTAACCCACATTCAGGGAAAAAAGCAGTCAACAAAAACTCACTCTGAGTGGACTTAGATATAAGATTTAGCAAAGACCTCAAAGATGTCATAAATATACTCAAATAATTGAAATAAATTATATTTAAAGAATTAAATGAAAATATGACAGTCAAAAATGGGGCATTATCAAGAGAAATAGAATCTAAAAAAGTAACTCCATGGATTCTAGAGTTGAAAAACATAACAAAATGGGGAGCCTGGGTGGCTCAGTCAGTTAAGTGCCTGCCTTCGGTTCAGGTCATGATCCCAGGGTCCTGGGATAGGACCCTACATCTGGCTCCACTCTGGGTGGGAAACCTGCATCTCCCTCTCCCACTTCTCCCACTTGTGTTCCCTCTCTCACTGTGCCTCTCTCTGCCAAATAAATAAAATCTTTAAAAAGAGGAAAAGAAAAATAAAACAAAATGAGAAATTTACAAAATGGGTTAACAACAGATTTGAGAAAGTTGAAAGGAAAAAGTAAACTTAAAGATAGATCAGTAGATATTGTCCACTTTGAAGAACAAAAATTGAAAAAATTTTTTTTCAATTTTTTTCAATTCAGACCTCTGGGACACATTAAGTGTATTCATATAAGTGTAATAAGAGTCCTAGGAGGAAAGGAGAGGAAAATGTATAGAGAAAAAAAAAAGGCTGAAAAATTAACAAATTTTACAAAAAACCTTAGTCTACAGATCAAAGGAGTTCAATGACCCCCAAGTAGGATAAACACAAAGTGATCTATGATCCAAACCCATGTCTGTGGTATTTTGTTATGCCAGCCCCAGCAATCGAATACACCAAGAAGGGCCTATGTCAAAAGGTGATACTGCAGAGCAGGTAGACACTCCATGTGTTTGCTATTCACTAGATAAATGCCCTCTATCTTTACTTAGCCACAGTCTCAGAAAAAAAAAAAAAGAATGAAAAGCAAGAGTGACTGAAATTCAATTTTCTAAAGGATAGAAATAAAAATTAACTTGTTAAGGAAAAATAGTGAATTCCTGGACTGAGATTTGTACCAGCAACATAAATATATAGTGTGATGAAATTTGTATTTAAAAAAAAAAAAAAAGACTGTCAGATATTCTCCCCAAATGTTAACGATGGCACTAAGAGATCTATATAAGACCTGACTACCTAGTCTAGCTGACCCTTAGTCACTAGCTTCTTGGCATTCTGGAACATAAAATTGCCAGTATTTTTCATTTCATATCTTGTTTTTAATGTATATTTTCAAAATGTTTTATAATAAATATGTGCTAAATTTTTTAGAAGCTATTTAAGATAAGGCTGTTGTAGCGTGTTACCTCCAATACTTATGCATTTTTTTTAACTTCTGCATTTTTTTACCACCAGAATTTCCTGGTGTCTCATATTTCTTTACCCTAGAATTTTCTATCTCTATAAATCCTCCTTAATCACTTTCCTACATAATTAAAATTTTATTGATAGAATGTCTGTTCATATGAAAAAAATTTTAAGGGAAAATCATTATGTTTCCCATTTAATAAATCCTTTTCTTTGAAAACAGGGAAAAAAATGCAGTGTTGTCTGTTTATGGTGGACAAAGCTGTGTCCCAAGGAGCAGGAGGCACAGGATTTAATTACAGTTTGCCACTAACTAGTCAGGGAGCCTAAACACAGTTTCTTCAGATGTATAAAATATGTAAGGTTAAATAACATATAAGTAACTTCTATGTTTCTGAGTTTAAGATTTTTCTCTAGTGCTCCATAGTGAAAAGAGACTTCTTCAATGTTGTTTTCTGTTCATTTCAACTGCAGAAAATAAACTATAAGTTCTATTTAACTACTGGGAAAATACTGGAAAACTTTCAAAGTTTGAATTTCTAAAACATTAGGCAGATACAAGAATAGATGGTATAGAACCACAATGTATTATTTTCTTTACTTTCAGATATGCCATTCTTTAGTTATTTGTTTCATTGGTTGAGACTTAAATGAGTATCAAACAATAGCATGTTTGCATAGTCTTCAGCTTTTAAGATCAGCACATACATGTAGCCTAAAGTTGCTTCATTTCCCCAAAGGAAGAATTTCAGACAAAAATCTTGTCCTCAGTCACAAAATTTTTGTTACCATAGTGATGAGAATAAAGAATGGGGGGGAGCTAAAAATACCTGAACAAATACAGACAGCTTTAGGAATTTGACCTACTTGGTGTCATACACTGAAGAAGTTAATCAATTGAATTAACTACATATGCGTTAGGTGAAATAGTCTACTGGTTAAAAAATGCGTAGGTTGCACATCTGGAGCTATTATCCATAATCAAAGAAGTCAGTATGAATGAAGATGACTGACAATCTAAAATGCATAAAACCAGATTCTTTTAAAAATGGAATATATACCAGAAGCAAGTAGAAAACCATTAATTGAGCTTCATTTCCCATAAATTTTCTGTTTTTCTTCCATTAGTTAGGATATTTCCATTTCAAATGAAAGCTTCTTATGCACCAAAAGAATTTTAACTGGATAGAGCAACATAATTGGACATATATTTAAAATTATGTTAGAGTGGCTCCTTTACATGAAAGAAAGCTTCCCAATTTTAGGCATTATAATAAAAACAATATGTTTTTAAACTAAGTTTTCTTCTGGAAATTCTAGTTTTAACAAGAAATTTAATAAACTCGGTCATTTGCAGAAAGCCTACTTCATCGCAAGGCATTAGGCTAGCCTGTGAAAGATCAATAAAAAGCAGTACTTGCTGTCAAGAGCATTTTAATCATCTGTCTAATTATGTTTTCATAACACAGACTTTTAAAGTATCTCTACATAGTAAGATGGGAACAACACTTAGCCTGAGTTGAAGAAACCAGGAATAAAGTTCCAACTCTACTAGTGAGCTTAGAAAAGTCTTGTTCTAAGTCTCAGTTCTCTCATCGGTAAAATGACCATAAGTTAGCATCTCACCACCTCTAACACACACAGGTCCTTAAGATAATCAAAAGAGAGGGTGGAAACCAACAGAGAACATTCAATAAATAAGCTCTATAAAATGAACTAGTATTCAAAATAGTTCAACATTTAAACATTTTCAAAATAAAAAATTATAAAGATAACTAAATATACTTAAGAATACTTAAGAACAATAATAGCAATCTTTACTGAGCACTTATATTGGGACACATATTTTAAATATATTATTTCATTTAAACTTCACAACAGTCCAATGACTTAGATAGTATTATCTTCCTTTTATGGTTGAGAAAAATAAGGCACAGCAGAGATAAATAAATTATCTAAAGACATATAGCTAGGGTGGTGAAGCCAGGAATTAAACCCAGCAAAGCTAATTCCAGACCTACGCTCTCAATATGTCTTTATGATGTACTCCAAAATAATCAGTAGAGGGAAATATCTCTATGAAACTATTAATTTGTAAAAAGTTAGATTTTAAATTATTAACACTAATCAGTAAAAGTTTCTGAAATGTTTAATTAATGTTATTTTGTTGTTTAACTTTTTCATTATTATTATTATTATTATAAAGAAAAATGAAAGCAATTTAAAGGTACAACAGTAACTCATAGAATCTCTGTATGACAGATTATTATTCAGTTCTTAATAATGTTGTGGTATGATGGGGCGCCTGGGTGGCTCAGTGGGTTAAGCCTCTGCCTTCGGCTCAGGTCATGATCCCAGGGTCCTTGGATCGAGCCCCGCATCGGGCTCTCTGCTCAGCAGGGAGCCTGCTTCCCCCTCTCTCTCTCTGCCTGCCTCTCTGACTACTTGTGATCTCTGTCTGTCAAATGGATGGATAAAATCTTTAAAAAAATAATAATAATGTTGTGGTATGATATGGCTCAGAATCTTGTAAGAATGAATAAGCAAAAAACAAGCAGATTTTCAAACACGTAGAAAATCTCAATTTTCATTAAAAATAATGTCATGTACAGAAAAAACTGGAAAGATAGACATCAAATGTTTACAATTGCGGCTTCTTAGAAGTTTTGTATATTTCTAGGCTTCCAAATTTTCTATAATAAACATTCAAGGTTTTTGTCATCAGGAAAAAAATGACTTAACCAATATAGACATGTTTAGTAAAGCTCAAAATGATTTTGGTGCTTCTTTCAGTCTATGAACAAATAGTTATTGAGAGTCTAGAAAACTGTTGTAGGTACTAAGGATACAGCAGTGGCAAAGCAAAGTCCACAGGTAATAGATTAGATAAATTCAAACTAAGAACTAAGAAAGAGAACTTCAACCTATAAGGAAACTTCAGCCTTATCACTCTGACCTTAATCATATCTTTCTACTGGCATGTGAGCCCTTTTCTTGTATTTATTTACTTATTTGAAAGAGCATAAGCAGGGGGGGAGGAAAAGGACAGAGTGAGAAGGAGAAGTAGGGTTCCCACCAAGCAGGGAGCCCCACGTGGGGCTTGATCTTGATCCCAGGACCCTGGGAACATGACCTGAGCAGAAGGCAGATGCTTAAATTACCGAGGTTCCTCCCTTTTGTTGTATTTAGAAGGGGTCCTGAAGTGTTTTATCTTCTTTTCTCAATTAAATTGTAGATATATCATCCATCATCTTTAGACCTAATAGCAAGCTATAGCATTAGTATGGTCACAGAAACATTGAGAAGAACCTTAAGTAATTAAGGTAATTTGATGAGACTTCCCCCATCTTGGTGACTAGTCTTTAGAGAAGGGAAGGGTATTGTTCTATTTAAATTATTAAATATTCTCAAACAATACTATCCTTTCACCTACTTACTGTTCAGAAAAGAAATGATTTTCTAACTGTAAGATTCTATTTTATTGAAATAGTTTATAATGTTTAAACATTTAAACAATTACATTCTTCAGTACCCAATCTAACTATCCAGGAGAAAGCTTTTTAAAATATAGTAGCTTAAAATAAACTGAGTTAGATGTAACATTTTTATATCAAAAAATATATTAGAATCTTAAAAACTTAAAACCAGGGGCGCCTAGGTGGCTCAGTGGGTTAAACCTCTGCCTTCGGGTCCTGGGATCGAGCCCTGAGACGGGCTCTCTGCTCAGCAGGGAGCCTGCTTCTCTTCCTCTCTCTCTGCCTGCTTTCTCTGCCTACTTGTGATCTCTGTCTGTCAAATAAATAAATAAAATCCTTAAAAAAAAAAAACAAAACTTAAAACCATCTCCTCCACCCCTCTTTAAAAAAAAAAAAAAAAAGCAGTATTGTATTAACTTCTTTTGACCTGTCCTTTAAATCTCTTCTTTCATATACATTAAAATAAGATTTTAAAATTTTAGGAAATGGATTCAAGGATAAGCTTAATGGAAAAAGAAAATGGAACAAAAATGGAACAATTTAAGTTATATTTAAATTAAAGAAGAAAGGAAAGAACAAGGGAACAAAGAAAGAGGGACAGGGAACAGCAAAGAAAGGGAAAAGAAAACAAGAAATGGGAAAACCACTCGCCTCTATGGACCAGGTCCCAAACCTCGTCAATTTGCTGCTGGGTTGGGAAATGACCACAGTCATTGAAGAACTTGAGAAGCTCACTTCTTTCTAATCCTTGCCAATCTTCTCTCTTAGCAAACATTGTTTCATAGACTAAAAGAAAGAGACAAAAGAAAATATTTTTCTTATAAATAAAATATCAATAATGAACTACCAGAAAGCTTCATCTATATTCAAAGAAGCTTTCCCTCCAGTTTTATTTGTATATCTAGCAATTAGAGTAGCTCTATGTCAGCCTCCTGGGGAAGGTTAGAAGGAAATGGGACATGCTTCTCCCTCCCACATCCCCTAGTAGTCAGATTTAGATCTGTTTCCCCAAAGAGAACACTGGCAGCCTCTGGCCTGGCTTACATGAAAACTGCCCATGGGCCATGCATACATCAAGGCTCAAGCTACAACACAAGACATAGCTTTAATGTCAGGGCTTCTGGGGGCCTGACTTTTACTGACCCATCTCAGTGCTCATTTTTATTTAGTTCACCTAATTTTTTCATCTCTTTTTGGCTTCTATCTACACTCTAGCCACTTATATCAGTGACTGTCCTTTGGACTGCTTATTCTTCTTCTGATTTTGCCCCTAAATGGAATGATGTTTACTTTTGCCCCCTGACTTCCTGTATTTCTCCTTTCTAATTTAAGGTGACTGGACTTGAGTGACCACAGAAAGTGATCTTTCCACTCCTGGCTCAAGGTTTCCACAGAAAACCACTCAGTAGGGCCATCCTTTACCTATGTCCCATACTTGACAGTAACGGGGCTTAGATAATTAGCAAGAAAATGGAAGCAAACATTTTATAAGTGTAGTTCTCCATAAACTTTTTAGTTTTTCTTTTCAAAAAGGTAATACTGAGTCTCTACTCTTAAGTATGATGGATTGCCCCCATGAAGGTGATTGTCAATCAGCATTTACAGGATGATAAAGTCTGCCTCAGTACAGGCTTAGCTCTGAAGTATGGGCTCCAAATGACAAAGGGCAATAGAGTGGTTTCTAACAGGAGTCAGTGTATGATCCTGACACTCAGCCACATGGACTTTTGACTTTGTTTATTCACTTGTTCATTCAGTTGAAGTGGACAGTTGTGAGACATTAATAAATTCAAGAAATATTGAGTGATTGCCTAAATATAAGCCACTATTCCAGATCTGGAAACAAAGCAGCAAAATAAATTTATATTTAGAATATCTATGGCTTTTCTCTCTTTTCAAATAAGCAACCTAGAGCATTTGCTGTTGGTACCCCATCCATACTGCCTTGTCCCTTACAATTCTACACTTGCTACCTTGACTTTCACTCATCAGCATCTCATTTTATTGCCTCAGGGCTCCCTCTGGCGCAGGACTCCATTCTGCCCACCTGTGCCACAAGCCAGAGTGCCAGAAAATTAAAGCCCCCAGTGCAGTGGTCCTCAACCCTGGACCCTCCCTCAACTTGGAGTTGATGGATAAAGGCCCAGCACTTAAGAAAAGTTGTCTACACCGTTCCTTAGAGGGATCGAGCTCCAGTTGATGGTAATCGGTCTGATAATGCATTCTTTTTTTTACTTCCATCCCTTCTTAACTTCATTCCATTAACAGTATTTCCTGAGATCTACTTGCAGATTAGTTGTACTTAAATTCTTGTCTCAGGGTCTGATTCTGGAGAAATCCAAACTAGCACACAAAAAAAGTCACTTTTTATTTTCTGGTTAAGGAAATATATTTCTCCTTGAAATAGTATATTTACCTTTATTAGTTTTTCATTTAATCAGTTTTAGATGCTTCTCACTAGATCAAACTAAGACACATATTAATATTATGGCCATGTAACTGTATTAATAGACAATAATGCACTTAACCTATATACTATGCTTGAAAAGCAAATGTTCTGCTGCACACTAGCAGAGTTAATATTCCAGACAGGTTTAATCAGATTCAATATAAAACTTAAATCATGGGGCGCCTGGGTGGCTCAGTGGGTTAAGCCGCTGCCTTCGGCTCAGGTCATGATCCCAGGGTCCTGGGATCGAGTCCCGAGTCGGGCTCGCTGCTCAGCAGGAAGCCTGCTTCCCTTCCTCTCTCTCTGCCTGCCTCTCTGCCTACTTGTGATCTCTCTCTGTCAAAGAAATAAATAAAATCTTTAAAAAAAAAAACTTAAATCATGAAAATCAAATGAAATTTTCTGGTCATTTAAAGATTCTTAAAAATGTGTAGAGATAGGTATCTGCCAAATATCACCCAATTAGTCATCCACATATGGAAGGGATAGAGAATTTTCTGAGGAATATAAAGACAAATAAGAACTTGCAAATTCTGTGGACTCTAGAGTTACTTTAACCCTTAGTGCAATTCCATGATGTGTATAGAATCTCTCTGACTTCTTTCCTTAACCTCTAGCCACAGAAAAGGAGTCATTCTAACTCAAAGGATTCTGATTATCTGTAAATATCTTTTGGCATATAATTTTAGCATAAGTAATAAACTTAATGAAAACTATCAACAAATATTTCTGAGCCCTTTGATAAGCCAGGCATTCGTTAATAGTGGCTATTTATTAATGAAGGTTAATAGATACAGTCCCTGTCTTCATGGAACTTATAGTCCACTGTGAAATACACATTTTATGATTAGATGAAACTCTCCCAAAAATGTAGCACTTTTACAGTATAAAGCAGAAAGATGCTGATTTCAATTAAATATAATTTACTTGCATAATTTTGTTGTTTTTTATTATTTTTAAAGACAATTTTAAGAGTAGTTTTATTTTTTAAGGTTTTATGTATTTATCTATTTGTCAGAGAGAGAGGGAGAGAGAAAGAGAGAAGAGAGCATGAGCAAGCACAAACAGGAGGAGCAATAGGCAGAGGGAGAAGCAGGCTCCCCACCAAGCTAGGAACCCTATCCACGACTCAATCCAAGGACCCTGGGATCATGACCTGAGCCAAAGGCAGAAGCTTAACTGACTGAGCCACCCAGACATCCCTCTGAGTGGTTTGAAATTCACATCAAAATTAAGAAGGTACAGAGATTTCTCAGATACCCACTACAACCACATAAGCATAGTCTTCTTTCATTATCAACATCACTCACTGTTATACATTTGTTACTAAGGATTATACAACATAGTCTAAGTTCCACAGTTTATTTCAGAGTTCACTGTTGGTGTTGCACATTCTATGGGTTTATACAAATATATAATGACATGTATTCATCATTGCAGTATTGTACAGAATAGTTTTACTGCCTTAAAAATCCTCTATATTCTATCAATTCATACCTCCTCCCAATCTGCCCCCAGGCAAATATAAATTTTTTAATTTTCTCCACAGTTTTGTATTTTCTAGAATGTCATATGGTTGGAAGCCTATAGTGTATAGGCTTTTCAGATTGGCTTCTTTCACTTAGTAATATGCATTTAAGATTCCTGTCTTCTCATAGCTTGATAGCTCATTTATTCTTAGCTCTAAATATACTCCCTTGTTCACATGTACTACAGTTTATTGATCTATTCATCTACTGAAGGACATCTTGGTTGTTACTAAGCTTTGGCAATTATGAAAAACCCATGTGTATACCCATGTGTACGTTTTGTGGATATGTTTTTTTGATGCCTGTGGGTAAATACCAAGGAGCATGATTGCTGGATCATATGGTAACAGTATGATTAGTTTTATAAAAAACCACTACAATGTTTTCAAAAAGGGTTCTATCATTGGCATTCTCATTAATAATGAATGATAGTTCCTGTTGCTCCACATCCTTACCAGGATATGATATTGACAATGTTCTGGATTTTGGTCATTCTAATAGGTGTGTAGTGTATCTCACTGGTTTAATTTGCATTTACCTAATAACATACAATATGGAACATCCTTCCAAGTGCTTATCATCTGTAAATCTTCATTGGCAAGGTCTTTGGCCCATTTTTATTCAAGTTGTCTGTTTTATTATTCCTAAATTGTTCTTTGTATATGTTCAATAATAGCAGTCCTTATAAATGCATCTTTTGCATATATTTTTCCCAGCCTGTGGATTGGAATCTCATTCTCTAAACATCCTCTTTTGCAAAGTAGAAGTTTTTAATTTTCATGTAATCCAGATCTTCCATTATTTCTTTAATGGATCATGTCTTTAGTGTTGTATCTAAAAAGGCACTGTATAGGGGCGCCTGGGTGGCTCAGTGGGTTAAGCCGCTGCCTTCGGCTCAGGTCATGATCCCAGGAGTCCTGGGATCGAGCCCCGCATCAGGCTCTCTGCTCTCTCGGGGAGCCTGCTTCCTCCTCTCTCTCTGCCTGCCTCTCTGCCTGCTTGTGATCTCTCTGTCAAATTAAAAAAAATAATAAATAAAAAATAAAAAGGCACTGTATCAAATATCATCTATGTTTTCTAATATCTTACCTTATAGAAGTTTTATTTTTTTGCACTTAGGTCTATGATCCATTTTGGTTAACTTTTGTGAAGGATGTAAGGTCTGTCTTTAGATTTTTTTTTGGCATATAGATAGTTAGTTGTCCCAGCACCATTTTTGAAAAGACTATCTTTCTGTTACTGTATTTTTTTCCTCCTTTTTTAAAGACCACTTGGCTATATTTTAGGGGCCTGTTTCTAGGCTCTCTATTCTATTCCACTGATATATTTGTCTATTCTTCACCAATACCACACTGTTTTAATAATTGTAGCTTTATAGTAACTCTTGAAGCTATGTATCATCAGTCCTTCAACTTTGTTCTCCTTCAACATTGTGTTGGCTAGTCTTGTCTTTTGCCTCTCCATATAAACTTCAGAATCAGTTTGTCAAAATACACAAAGTAACTTGATAGGATTTTGAATGGGATTACACTGAATCTACACATCAAATTAAGAACTGACTTCCTGACAATATTGAGTCTTCCTACTCATGAACATGGAATATCTAGCCATTTATTTAGTTCTTTGATTTTGTTTATCAGAGTTTTATAGTTTTCTTCATAGAGACATTGTACATATTTTGTTACATTTAAACCTAAATATTTCATTCTGGTGGTATTAATGTAAATGCTGTTGTTTAATTTCAAGTCCACTTGTTCATTGTTGGAATTTAAAAGAAAAAACAACTAACTTTGGGATATTAATCTTGTATCCTGCAATGTTGCTGTAATCACATCTCAGTTCCAGAAGATCTTTTAGTCAATTCTTTCAGATTTTCCACACATATCAATCATGTGAATAAAGATAGTTTTATTTCTTTCTTCCCAATCTATATGTCTTTTATGTCCTTTTCTTTTTGTCTTATTGCATTATCAAGGACTTTACTATGGTGTGGAAAGGAGTGGTGAGAGGAGATATCCTTGTACCTGATCTTAACGGGAAAGTTTAAAATTACTTACCATCAAGTATGATATTAGCTGTAGGGTTGTTGTAGATAGTCTATTAAGTTGAGAAAGTTCTTCTCTATTCCTGGTTTACTGAGATTTTATATTACAAATGGATATTGGATTTTGTCAAATGTTTTTTTCTGTATCTATTGATATGACCATGTAATTTTTCATTTTTAGCCTGTTGATATGATCGATTAAATTAATTGATTTTCAAATACTTAGCCAGTCTTGCATACCTGGGGTAAATTCCATTTGGTGGTGGTATATAATACTTTTTATACTTTTTTGGATTTGATTTGCTACTATTTTATTGAGGATTTTGCATCTATTTTCAGAGAGATTCTGTTCTGTAGTTTTCTTATAAGGTCTTTGCCTATTTTTGGTGTTAGGTTTATACTGGGCCCATAGGATGAGTTAGGAAGTATTCCCTCTGCTTCTAACCACTGAAAAAGATTATAGGGAATTGGGGCACAGTTAAGTGTCCAACTCTTGAATTTGGCTGAGATCATGATCTCAGGGTTGAGTGACAGAGCCCCATGTCAGGCTCTACACTGGTAATGGAGCCTGATAAGTTTCTCTCTCTGCTCCTCCCCTCCTGCTCACATGTTTTCTCTCTCTCCCTCTCAAAAAATAAATAAAATTTTAAGTGTTTAGTAGAATTCACCAGTGAAGCCATCTGGGCCTGGTGCTTTCTGTTTGGAAGGTTATTAATTACCAACTCAATTTATTTAATAGACATAGGCCTATTCAGATTGTCTCTTTCTTCTTGTTTGAGTTTTAGCAGATTGTGTGTTTCAAGGAATTGGTCCACTTTGTTTAGGATATTAATTTTGTAAATTAAAGTTGTTCATATTATTCCTTTATTTTCCTTTTAGTGTCCAAAGTATGCATGGAAATATCCTCTTTTTCTGATATTAATGTGTGTCCTTGTTCTTTTCTTCTTAGGTAGGTTTGTTTGTTTGTTTTTCTCCTATCACTTTAGGTTTAGGTTTTTTGTGTTGTTTTTTTTTTCCTCTCCCACTAATTTAAATATTTCACTCCCTTCTTGCTTGTATGGTTTCTAATAGATTGCATGTAATTTTTATCTTTCTTCCACTATAGGCTAGGTGCTTTTTACATATGGTTTCTTTCAGGATTTTTTATCTTTGATTTGCTATAGTTTGAAGATGATAATGCATATACCAAAATAACTGTAATTTTTGGAATTTATTCTGTTTGGTATTCTCTGAGATTCTTGAATCTATGGCTTGGTGTCCAAGAATAATTTGGGTAAATTCTCAGTCATTATTTTTAAATATCTGTTCTGTTATTTTCTCTCTTTCTTCTCCTTCTGGTATTCCCATTATCCTTATGTTACTCTTTTTGTAATTGTCCTATAGCTCCTGGATATTTTGTTCAAGTTTTCTTCTTTTTTTTCTTTTTAGTCTTTGCTCTCTTGCTTTCTCAGTTTTCAAGGATTCTACTGATTTATCCTCTAGTTCAGGAAGTCTTTCCTCAGCCATGTCTAATCTACTAATAAGACCATCAAAGGCATTCCTCATCTCTATTAGTGTTATCTCTAGCATTTTTTTTTTTTTTGGTTCTTTCTTAGGATTTCCATCTCTCTGCTTACATCACCCACTTGTTTTTGCATGCTGTCTACTTTATCCATTAGAGCCTGTAGTGTGTGAATCATAGTTGTTTTAAATCTCTGATCTGATAATTCCAACATCCCTGCCATTTCTAGTTCTGATGCTTTGTTTATTCAAACTGTGCTTTTTTGCTTTTTTGTATAGCTTTAATTTTTTCTTGATAGCCAGACGTGATATATCAAGTAAAAGGAACTGTTTTAAATAGACCTTCAGTAATGTGGTAGTAAGGCATGGGAGGAAGTGTTCTATAGACCTATGATTAGGTTGCAGTCTCTTAATGACCTTGTGTCTCTGGACTGTAAATTATACAAGCGTTTCTCGGTTTTTTTCTCTCCCCCTATAGGTGGGACAGGATGGCCAAAATGAACTGAAATTGGGTATTCTCTTCACCACGTCAGTTAAGTTCAGAAAATAACCCAGCAGCTAGGCTCCAGTTAACTAACTTCCCCTGAATGTAGACCTTCTTAAGAAAAGTGTGTTCGGGGCACCTGGGTGGCTCAATGGGTTAAGCCTCTGCCTTCAGTTCGGGTCATGATCTCAAGGTCTAGGGATCGAGCCCCACATCAGGCTCTCTGTTCGGCAGGGAGCCTGCTTCCCCTACTCTCTCTCTGCCTGCCTTTCTGCCTACTTGTGGTCTTTCTCTCTCTGTCAAATAAATAAAATCTTTAAAAAAAAAAAAAAAAGAAAAGTGTGCTCTAGCAAATATCAAAATAGTTCCCTTTTTCTGATATTTACTGTGGGAATGTGGTCAACCTCCTAGAGGTAATTATAATGATACTGTGGTTTTTAACTCTCAGAATTGTTCACATTGAGCTTCTAGCTATTTGCCAATGATGGTTCAATTTTCCTTCCTGGCACTGGTTCTTACATCAAATTCTTTTTTTTTTTTTATTTTAATTCCAGTATAATTAACATACAATGTTACATTTGTTTCAGATGTACAATATAGTGATTCAATAATTCTCTACATTACTCAGTGCTCATCATGATAAGTGTACTCTTGATCCTCTTCACCTATTTCACACATCCCCCCACCACTTTCCCTCTGGTAACCACCAGTTTGTTCTCTGAAGAGTCTGGTCTTGGTTTTTCTCTTTTTTCTTTATTCATTTGTTTTATTAAATTCCACACATGAGTAAAATCATACGGTATTTGTCTTTCTCTGACTTATTTTATTTGGCATTTACTCTAGATCCAACCATGTTGTTACAAATGGCAAGATGTAATTCCTTTTTTATGGGTGAGTAATGTTCCATAGTGTATATATACCACTTCTTCATTATCCATTCATTTATCAGTGGTCACTTGCACTTGCATTGCTTCTATAATTTGGCTATTGTACATAATGCCACAATAAATATATGGATGCATATATCATTTTGAATTAAGGTTTTTGTATTCTTTGGGTAAATACACAGTGGTGTGATTTACTGGATTGTAGGGTATTTCTATTTTTAGGTTTCTGAGGAACCTCCATGCTATTTTCCACAGTGGCTGCACCAGTTTGCATTCCCACCAATAGTGCATGAGCGTTCCTTTTTCTCCACATCCTTGCCAATACTTGTTTCCTCCCACATTCATTTGTACTCATGAGTCTCTGCTCTGGGAAACTGCAACTCACTGTATGTCAGTCTCTTTAATCTTGGTGGCAGTGTTTTGACCTGTGTCTTTTCTTCTCTTATAGACCCACGAAAAGAATAAATTTTTTAGTCTATTCAGCTTTTTCCTTTGTTGTTAAGATGGACTGGCGATGTATAAGCTCCTTATATGTAGAACCAAAAACAAGAAGCCCTCGTTTATTATTTTTTTAATCAAGACACTGGTTATAATGTCCATCCTAATCCTAAGCAATGTAAATTCATTAAATATTATAGGAATGAGGCTCTCTGAAAGCTAAGATACATATTAGGGAAAGCCTTCTGTGGACAAAATATCAACACTAACAAGTAACACATAATAGGTATCTATTTAGTCTACTTGGTGTCCATTAGCTATTCTTATGTTAGCAATATGTAGTTTTCCTTTGGGGAGCGACTCCTCCCTCAGAGGATAGAGCTTCTGTGCAACTCTCAAGCAAAGTTCTCTGCCCTCCCATGGAAAAGTATTGGACTCATGATTCAAATTAAACCAATCATGTGCTCTCTCTCCTTGGAATTTGAACTTAAAACATAGAAACAAAAAAGTCTTAAAAGTGATAACAGCTTATCTATCTCCCAAAGTCAAAAAGAAATTTTTCCTTACATTTTGCTCTCTAAATCTCTGAAGTACCTCTGTTTTTTGTGTGTTTTTTGTTTGTTTTTGTTTTGTTTTCTTTTAAGATTTTATTTATTTATTTGAGAGAGAGAGAGAGAGCATGAGCAAGGGGAAGGGGCAGAAGGAAAATGAGAAGCAGACTCCCCACTGAGCAGAGAGACCCACTTGGGGCTCAATCCCAGGACCCTAGGATCATGACCTGGGCAGAAGACAGCCACTTATCCAAGTGAACCACACAGGAGCCCTGAAAATAGCTCTGTGTTGAGTTCTGTATGAAATCTGACTCTTAAAGTTACATTTCCTGTATTTTTCTTTTAAATTTTCTTTTTGCTTTGGTTAACTAGACTGGGTTTTCTGTTGCTTATAAACACAGGATCCCAATAAATTAAATGAAACATACATCACTTTAAAATGCAAATAGAGTCCAGATATTGTATGGAAGTATTGACTCACCATATTATAGACCTGAAACTAATACTACATTGCATATTAACTAAGTGGAATTTAAATAAAACGTTTAAAAAATCTTTTAAAAAAATAAAATGCAGGTAGATTTCAGGATTATAAAATAGATTTACCTTTGGTATCTATGGATAATTACATGTAAATTATATATAAAATTCCAATGGTTGAATAAATTCCAAATTTAAAATCAAACCAGGAATGACTGTATCACTTACACTTTTTTCTGTCCATCCATTCCTCTAGCTCTGCAAAGTTTATAATTTGTCTTGTCCTCCAAAGACCAAGTCGATATTTAACACGATGGATCTGTCTACGATACATCTTTATAACTGCTCTCAAATTTGGTCCATGAGACAAAGCCTATAAAACAGCAATATAGACAGTAAAGCCCCATATTTACATATTTCTTCTGTATATATTTAATCTGATTTTGCCCTTTTCATTTCATCTATTTCACCCAGTTTCTTAAATTTTGGATGTATTTATTAATGTTTATTGTGTAGGTTGCCTAAAACACACGCACTGTAAAATAAGATAATCTTGGGACGCCTGGGTGGCTCAGTTGGTTAAGCAGCTGCCTTCGGCTCAGGTCATGATCCCAGCGTCCTGGGATCGAGTCCCACATCGGGATCCTTGCTCGTCAGGGAACCTGCTTCTCCCTCTGCCTCTGCCTGCCATTCTGTCTGCCTGTGCTTGCTCTCTCTCCCTCTCTCTCTCTGACAAATAAATAAATAAAATCTTTTAAAAAAAAAAAAAAGATAATCTTGAAGCTCAGAGAGCCTCAATATGAAAAACTTTGTCATCAGATACCCATAGTTCCCAAAGCATAGAATTTTCACAGATGGCTACTTTCATGGAAGCTTCCTAGGCTGGGCATCCTGATTTCTATAATATGTAACCCACTTGACCAGGAAAAAAAAAAAAAAGTTTTATTAAGGCATTATTCTGTAATGGTGATTCTTGCCTAGGCTGTTCACTAGGGGTGCTCAAATCCGTATTTATTTTCTTTCTTCTGAAAATTGTATATTACTATCTTTTACTTAAATTTTCCTGGACTTTTCAGGTTTTTCATGTTGATTTCTAAAACTCTTTAATCCTTTTCAGCAAATGTACAAACTTTGCTTTATCAGTTTGCCTTTTAACTGTGACTATATATTTATATAAATACATTTTCCACATTCTATTGCAATAGGTTTTAAAAATTAAATTGTAAAAAATAATCTATTTCAGGGTTTTTTTTTCTAAATAAATAGTTCTATTTTATCAATTCAATTATTTTTACATTTTACATTTACTAGCTCATTAATTTGTCTATTTATCTATTTATATTTATTTATCTAATTTTATTCTTTATCTTTTTAAAGAATTATTTTCCTATTCTTGACTTTTTGAATTGAAGACTTAATTTATCTATTTTCATTTTTTTAAGAATGTATTTAAGTCCATGAATTTTTTCTCTAATTACAAAAATATTAGAATATAAAAGACTTATAAATTAGTAATAATAATTTTTAATCCATGTTGACTTAAAGGGTAAATGCATCATACTTACCACACATCAATGTTTAAAAATTTTTCTAGTATGCACTTTTAGTCTGTCTTATGGTTGATATGGTCACGTCTTGTTTCAAAAAAGTAATGAATGGATTGCTTGTTTGGAGAATTTCACTACCTTATGACACTTAGTTGGGCTTATTTTCTTAGATAGCTTAGATAGCTAGAGTCCTCTCTTTTCTTATTTATTTGCCACTTGTGCGTCTTCTACAGTAAAGTACTAGTTCATGTCTTCTACCTATTTCTTTTATTGTTATGATAGTGTGTTTCTTATTAGTTTATAAGAGATTTTTACATGTTGAGTTTTTTTTAACACTGGGGCAGTATCGAATGTTATCCACAGTTCAACTTTTTAACTTTTAAAAAATGATGTTAGACATATAAGTAGATAACTTGCCCATATATATGAACTGAAGTCTAACCTTGTCTAAACACTTGCATATGACATTATCAAAAAGGGTTTTTATACAAAAACCTTATTAAAACAAAGCAGGAAAAGGTTTTTAAATTTAAAACTAGGTTTTTAAAACCTCGTTTAGTCTTTTAAACCTAAACTAAAACCCAGTGAAATAAGGATTGAATATTCTGAATTGTTATCTTACACATACATACATAAATACATTTATAAGTACACAAGCCACACATAATGTTAAATGTAATTTTTGTTTTCACTTCCCCATGCACTAAAGAATTAGTGAAGCCCTTAGCCACACACATGTGTGTAAAGAAAATGTCTCTCTCCTAGGTTGGATCCTACTCTCTTCAGGCCTCTTTTCTGTGTCAGCTGCCACTCACTTTGATCTTGATCAGAATAATTATAACATACCTGAAGCACATGCTTAATTTTTCTATCTCTAATTGCTTAGTATAAAGACTGCGAGTACACATTCTTGGTCAATGGTATCACTGAATCTTGTCTTCCTCTCATGCATCTCTGCAAAATTTAAGTAGCAACTTCTAGTTGCCACACAATTGGTGCTCCTTTATATCAATACAGTTCAGGCTCTCCAAATCATCTCTCCGATGTGACCGCATACCAATTGGCTCTACATCAGAAGGGAGTTTTAATCTAATTTTGGCTTTTGGCAGGACACTCCAATGTCTATGTTGAGCCCAGCCTAAGAAAAGACTCCACTATTTTGCAATGATCATTGAATATTATTGTTACCAGAATGGTCTAATGTTTTAAAGTGTCTAGAACTAGGCAGACTTAGGTTTGACACTCAAAATTCAGCTATGCCATTGGATGGATCTCTAACTTTAGACAAGTTTTGTTAACTCTCTATGCCTTACTTTTCATAGCTAGTAAAGATAATTATATAACTTAGAAGAATGGTACCACTTCAAATCTTCATCACCAACCCCTCTGGGTTCTCAAAGTGGCATCAAAATTCACCTATGTTTTTCTGGGCATCTCTCTTTTAGTCATTTTCTGTAGAAACTCGACCTCCTGAAACATTCAAATTCACCTTCTAAACGCTCACTCTCAGCAAATGACCTTGTCCCCCACTTCACCAAGGGAAAAACATTTATTGTTATTTCAACTTCCTATCATCAATCTAAACACTCAGCAACATCCTTTGGTCCCACAATAGAGAAATATGTCTCTTTTACCTAAGGCTAATACTGTCAGGTGTCTTATAAACACAACCCCCTCCAATATTCTTAGCCTTCTAATATGGATTATCCTCACCTCTCCTATATCATCAAACTTCTCCTCTTATTGGCTTTTGCAATAAACATTTAAATGTACTTAATTATTTTCCAGTGTAAACTATTTTTCGCTATACCTCATAGTGTCTCTTAGATGTTTTCTCTTCCTTGCTTTCCACATCATTCCAAAGAAATTTGTAAAGTTCATCCATGAACTAACTGTTGTAAAGACAGAAAATTCTGTCTAGACCTTTATTCCTAGCAGTATTGGAGATTAGTGACTCCACATTCTTTCTTAATACAATATTCCCCTGGCTCCAGTCAGTATCACTAATAATGACCTCAAATATACAGACGGGGCATAGTATAAGAAGCATCCTTGGTCAGGGAGCTGAATCAAAATATTTAGAAAAATTTTTTTCAAATTTCACATCCTCTCATCCAAATAAGCTATTATACATCCTCCATCATGTTGAAAATTACTTATTTTAATTTATATACTTTATGTAATTTAGCTAATGAATTAGGAGTCTATTATGTAACAGGGTATTCTACACTTTGTGAACAGATTAATGAACACAGAGGGCAAAATTCTTGTCTCAGGGAGTTACATTGTAATGGAAGAAACAGTAATCTAATAAACAAATATCTATGTGCTGGTTGGCAGTACGTGGTTTGAAGTCTTTTAAATAGAACAAGGAGTGACCAGACTGGATGTCACCTCTTTACAAGGCAATATGGAGCAGATTTTTGATAATTAACAATGAGCACAGACCTGAATGAAGGGAGCCATGCAGCTACCTAGGTAAAGAACTTTCTCAGGAATAACATGAGAATCACTGCTAAATGGGGTTACTTTAATGAGTTGGAAGGTTTTATTGTCTTCCTGAAGTGTGTTAAGGTAGAAAAGAATTCAAAAACTACTGAAGAAATCTAAATGTTTCCTTATGGCCCAATCTTCCTTCTAAGTTTTGGACCCATATATTCAACTGCCTCCCGGATATCTCAAAGATTTCCCACAGGTAATTCAAAGCCAGTGTTGGAAACTGGACTCTATTTCTTTTTCTTTCCTTCTCTCTCCTACCTGCTCTTCTTCTTAAATTCTGTATTTCACAACCATCCACCAGGATGCCCAAGACAAGAAGCACAAAAATTGAGGAATTGTTCTTGACTCCTCTCTCTTCCTTATCTTTAAATCCATTCAAACCCATTCTGTTCAATGTCACCTGTGCTATGGGGACCAAGATTGGGCTCCAGGATTTTCTTATTTTTTGTGTGTGTGTTTTGAGATAATGGGAGGAAATCCATACTTTATCAAATTTTCAAAGTGTTCTGTGACCTCCAAAAGGTTAAAGAACACTGGTTTATGCATAGTCTATTGCTATGGTAACCTTAATACTCGGATTTTTCAGAACTATTCCAAGTTTATTTATTCAACAAATATTTATTCAAAGACGATTGATTTTCAACACTTTCTTGTTGCAAACATGAGCTCTTCAAGTGCCCTAGAATTTCAGTATTTTGGGCAAATAGCAAATGAATATATTAATTTAAGACTGAAATTTAAAATTTTAAATTATAAATATTCAGAGAAAAAATACTGAAATTATGTAAAAGCTCAGAGGAATCACAATGAGAAAAAAGTACTATTTTTATACCTTAACTGTTTTTTTAATATCACTATTACTTATTCCTAAATACATGCAAACAAACAACACAGAGTTTTTAAAAGGTAAAGAACACTTCGAAAGGTGGAAATAAATAACACTGACAGTCAAATGCAATGACATCTGTGGTACCCTTATGACTGATATGATAGTTCAGTGGTGCTTCATTATTTCTAAATAAACCCAAACTGGAGTATTTCACAGGAAATTATGGAAGTTGTATGGTCTCTTGAGGTAATTCAAAGAGACTTTCTAGTAGACACTGTCTACAACTACCAGCTCTGAAGTGGCAGCCAAACAATATGACCATGGAAGTTTTCTAGCAGAGGGATTGCCATGGTGCTGACAATTACCCAGTGATTTGTTGTGCAGCTGCTAGAGCAGAAAGACTATCAAGAATTCCCCAAAAAACAACCCTGCACATAGGCACAGTCCTGGAACCTGACAATGTATGCATTACAAGCCTCCTGCACTAGCTGTTCAATGGTAGACAAAACAACATTAACCATACAAACAAAGCAGCCATTCAACATAAAAAGCACCATACCAGTGATAGAATAAAAAAGCAAAGGAACGATCATAAAAATTTTATAACCAAATCAAAGTCAATAATCTAGTTTATATTGGCCCCAACTCTGTGAACATGCTTCCCATTCTTTTCATTTAAAATTCTACCTCTACATAGAAATTCAACATTTCTTTGTCAATATCTCCTTTTCACCATGATTTTGGGCCCATTCTTGGTTTCTAAGTTTACTGGGCTTGTTTTTCTCCCAGAGGTGATTGATGACTCTACAATTCTCTTCAATAGCAGAAAATGATATAATTAAATTAAATCATAATATAAATGCACAATCATACATATATCATATACATGTAATACATAATATATATTATATAATATATACTGTTTCATATATTAAATACATACATCCACATTATTTCTCTTTATATATGAAAGAGAATCATTAGAGTACCCTGATAAATTTCTATAACTGTATTTTGTTGAATTAATTCATCCATTCAGTAGATATTTGTTGAATACTTACCATGTACCAAGCATTATTCTAGCCTTTTGAACACAGAAGCAAACAAAACAGAAACCATGTAAACGTAAAGAAATAACTAAGTAAAAAAGAAAAAAGCAGAAAAAAGTGCAAATAGTTAAAATAATAGGATAGTGTATTGTGTGTCAAAAAACAACGTGGTGCTAAAAATTTGAAGATAACAAGTATGTACTCCCAAATAGGTCATTTATTGGTATTGCTTATGACAGACATGTAAATAAAAGATCATAATATAGATAACATGAGCAAAATAATGACCAAAAGAATAGAGAAATCATTTCTGCTTGATGGACCAGGGACAATGTCTTAGCACATATAATTTTAAAAAGATCTTGAAAGATGAGTTGGAGTTTATCCAAAGATTAGGGAGGAAGAGTATTCCAGCTTAAGAGAATAGCATTAAAACATAGGATATAATAGGAAAAAATAAAGAATTGGGGCTTTGTTAGAGCACAGGGCATTAGTGAGAAAGTATCATGGGATGAAGATGGACGGTGGGCAAGTGCCAGACCAGGGAGGTCATGTGTATTATGTTAGAGAATTCATACTTTCTTCTATAAGCAATATAGGGCCATTAAAAGAATATAAGAAATGGAATAAGGCAATCAGAGTGAAATTTTCTTAATTGCATATATAACAGATTAGGAGGTAGGCAGCAAGGAGAATAATTAGGAGACAAGTGTAGTTCTCCATGTGAAGGTTGATAAATAGAACCTCTCGTAAGAAACAAAGAGAGGAAGAGCAACACAGAAATGTTATGGTGACAATCAACTGAATAAGGAAGTGAGGAATTTGAAAAAGTCTAAGAAAACTCCAGGTATAATTTGGACAATGAGTGGTGGAATAATTCATCAATATAGGTAGGGCCGAGGGGTGGTCCAAGATGTTGGCATAGGAAGATCCTGATCTTACCTCTTCCTACAAACGCACCAAACCTATAGCTACATGTGAACAATTTCCTCTGAAAAAGAAAACTAGCAGAACTGTTCCTCACAACAAAGGATAAAAAGACCATATAGAGATGGGTAGGAAAACCAACAGGGCTTACATTCAAAGGAGACAAAGGCTGTAGGGAACTGAGTTTCTCTTTTTAAAAGGTTCGGCTATAGTCTCACTAATCCCAGGACCCAGCACAAAAGTAAGTTTGAAAAGCACCTGGACTACATGTGAAGGGAATTCATTTGCTAGTCTTAAGACAAGGGGCAGGGGACAGCTGGGACTCTCTTCAGAGATGGACACACTAGCAAATGCCATTTTGTACTCTCTCCAACCTGGCTAGCACAGGCAGGTATGTGCAGATTTAGTGCTAACCTGTTGCCTTGCTAAGGCTGGCACGGGTGAATGGTGGTGACACTGGCTGGGGCCCATGTGTGTGATCACATGTGTGTGTGTCACATGTGTGTGTCACAACATTCTCCCTGTCCCTTGCTAAAGCCTGTGACCTGGCTGGGGCCAGCAAGTGCAAGTGATCATGACATTCTCCCACTCTCTTGCTAAAGCTAGCAGGCACACACAAACAAAACGTTCTCCTACTACATCTCTAAGGCCACAGCCATATGCAAACAAAGAATTTTCCCACAGCCTTGCTGAAGCCAGTGAGTGTGCCCTGCCCCCTACACTCTTCACGTGCCTTGCTAAAGTCAGAGGGTGTGCACAATCCACACAGATGATGCTTGTTGGTTGCCTGGCCCTAGTGGTCAAGAGAGTTCATGTTCTTAGGCTGTACAGTACTTCCATTGGAAAGAGCTCTTGGCAAACTACCTCCCACAGAACCACAGTCAGCAGACTGAAATACACCCCCAGTTTTCCTGTAGAAACAGGACTCTGTGACTTACTTGTCACAGAGCTTCAGTCTAAAGGATAGGCTTCAGGTTTGCAACACACCTAGAGTCTACAGAAGCACTCTCAGGGAATGTAAGCTTGGCGACATCAGCCTTGCATACTTCTTGGACTCTCTATTCCTCAACAATAATTCCCAGAAAAGAAGATTATATATTTATTCACCTGGAGCCCCAAATTTTGCAACTATCACTCAGAGGAATTCTCTAGATTTTCTGATCTGGAGGTCAGTAGGATTTACAGTTGTAGCCCCACAGGACTGTATAATTGAATATTTTTAAAGCTACTGCCTGAGGGTCTGGCTTCCAGTCAGCCTGAAACCTGGTACTAAATGAGATCCCTCTCCTTGGGACACTGGCAGGACTTGGCACACCTCAGTAATAGGGACCTATCAAAAATTAATCAGGCTGCTTACACAATCATAAAGGTTCAAGAAACAACTAAGAGCTAAAGCAAGGTTGAATGAGAAGTTTTATCACCTACACAAGGCTAAAGGTAACTGTTTCACTTAATACACAGAAATAAACATAGAGTAAGTAAAATGAGGAAACAGATGAAAACAAATAAAACAGATGTTCCAAATAAACACAAAATAAAACCTCAGAAAAAGACCTAAATGAAACAGAGTTAAGGCATGGTCCCTCTATACCCATTTTATTGAGAGTTTTTATCATAAGTGAACATTGAATTTCATCAAATTCCTCTTCTACATCTACTGAAATAATCATGTGATTTTTACCTCCATTTTGTTAATGTGGTGCTTCATATTGATTGATTTATGGATGTTGAAACATTTTTGCACCCCTGGAATAAAGTTCACTTGGTCATGGTATATGATCATCTTAATGTACTATTGAATTCAGTTTCGTAGTATTTTGTTGAGGAATATGGTATCTGTGTTCATCAGGGACACTGACCTGTGATTCTTTTTTTTTTCCCTTCTCTTCTCTCTTTTTTTCTTTTCTTTTTTCTTTCTTTCTTTCTTTCTTTTGGCGATGTCCTTCTCTGACTTTGGTATCAATATCAGGGTAGTACTGGCCTCATAAAATGAGTTTGGAAGTGTTCATTCTTTCAATTTTTTGGAAGCATTTGAGAAACACTATTACTGTATATTTAATACCTATACTTCTCAAACTCTTACCAAAAAACAGAAAGAATGAACACTTCCAAACTCATTTTATGAGGCCAGTACTACCCTGATACCAAAGTCAGAGAAGGAGAAAGAAGGAAGGAAGGAAGGAAGGAGGAAGGGAGGAAGGGGGAGAAGGGAAGGGAGGAGAGAAGTGGAGAGGAGAGGAGAGGGAAAGAAAAGAGAAAGAAAAAAGGAAAGGAAAGGAAAGGAAAGAAAAGAAAAAAAGAAAAGAGAAGAAATCACAGACCAGAGTCCCTGATGAACACAGATACCATAATCCTCAACAAAATATTAGGAACCTGAGTTCAACAGTACATTAAGATGTTCATATACCATGATCAAGTGAACTTTATTCCAGGGGTGCAAGAATGTTACAACATCCATAAATCAATCAATATGATGCACCATATTAAGGAAATGAAGGTAAAGATCACATGATCACTTCAGTAGATGTAGAAGAAGAATTTGATAAAATTCAACACTCACTTATGATAAAAACTCTCAATAAAATGGGTATAGAGGGACCATAACTCAACTAATAAAAAGGCCATATATAACATACTTAGAGCTAACATCATACTCAGTAATGAAAAGCCAAAACCTTTTCCTCTAAGATCAGGAACAAAACAAAGATGCCCACTCTCACCACTTTTATTCAACACTGTATTGGGAGTCCTAGACACAGTAATTAGGGGGGAAAAAAGGAAATAAAAGGCTTCCAAAATGGAAAAGAAGAAATAAAATCATCACTATTTGCAGATGACATGATACTACATGTAAAAAAACACAGACTCAACCAAAATACTATTAGGTTTAATAAATGAATTCAGTAAAGTTGTAGGCTATAAAATCAATATATAGAAATATGTTTCTTTATAGTAATAACAAGCTATCAGAAAGAGAAATTTAAAAAAGAATCTTATTTACTAGTGCATCCAAAAGAATACAATACCTAGAAATAAATTTAACCAAAGAGATAAAAGAACTGTATTTTAACAACTAAAAGACACTGATGAAAAAAATCAAATATGATTAAATATAAAAACATAGTATGCTCATGGACTGGAAGAATTAATATTGTTTTTTGGTTGTAGTTTACTATGTTATGTCAGTCACCACACAGTATACCATTAGTTTTTTTTTTTTGTAGTATTAAGATGTCCATACTCCCAAAGTCATCTGCAAATTCACTGCAACCCTTATAAAAACAACAGTAGCATATTTTTACAGAATTAGAATAAACTAAAATTTGTATGAAATCAAACCAACTCCAAATACAAAGACAATCTCGTAAAAGAAGAACAAAACTGGAGGTATCATGTTCTAGGATTTCAAACTATGCTACAAAGCAACAGTGACCAAAACAGACATATAGATCAATGGAAGAGAACAGACAGCCCAGAAATAAACCCTCACTTATAAAGTCAAGTAATCTATGATAATAGAGGTAAGAATATACAATGAGGAAAAGACAGTCTCGTCAATAAATGATGTTAAAACTGGACAGCTACATGCCAAAGAATGATACTGGTTCACTTTATTATACACAAACAAGAATAAACTCAAAATGTATTAATGGCTTAAATGAGTCCTTAAAACATAAAGCTCTTAGAAGAGAACACAGGTAGTAAGCTCTTGAACATTGGTCTTAGCAGTAATTTTTTTAGATCCGTCTCCTCAGGCAAGGACAACAAGAGCAAAAATAAACAAATATGACTATCTCCAACTAAAAAGGTGTTGCACAGGAAAAGGAACCATCAGCAAAATGAAAAAACAACCTAATGAATGGCATAAATTATTTGCAAATGACATATTAGATAAGGAGTTGACATTCAAAATATATAAAGAACTCATAAAACTAAATATTCTTAAAAATCCAATTAAAATATAGGCAAAGTTGTTTTCCCAAAGAAGACATACAGATGCCAATAGGTACATGAAAAGCTGCTCAATATCACTAACCATCAAGTAAATGCAAATTGAAACCACAATAAGATATCACCTCACATGTGTCATAATGGCTACTGTCAAAAAGATAAGTAATAACAAGTATTGGTGAGGATGTGGAGGAAGGATGTGCATTATTGGCAGGAATGTAAATTGATACAGGTACTATGGAAAACAGTACGAATGTTCCTCAAAAAATTAAAAACAGAACTACTATACAATCTAGCAATTCCACTCTTGGTATTTTTTGAAGAAAATTAAAACACTAATTCAAAGATATATGCACCTTTATGTTCAATGCAGCTTTATTTACAATAGCCAGGATATGGAAGCCACCTAAATGTCCATCAATAGATGAGTGGATAAAGATGTGATAGATGATGGTAGATAGATAGATAAATAGATAGGTAGATGATAGATAGATATATAGATAGATAATAGATACATGATAGATAGATACGATGGAATACAATTCAGCCTTAAAAAGGAATGAGATCTTGCCATTTTCAACATGGATGGATCTAGAGGGTATTATGCTGAAATAAGTGAAATAAGTCAGGCAGAGAAAGACAAATATTATATGATTTCACTTACATGTGGAATCTATAACAAAACAAATGAACTAACAAAACAAACCATAAACATACTCATAGATCAAAGAATTAATGGTTGTCAGACAAAATAGATCCTAGATATTTATTTTTAAAAAGTTAAGATTGTTGCTTATGCAAGTTGCTCAGGGGTGATGTGTGTGTGTGTGTGTGTGTGTCTATAATTCTTTTTGAGTTGAATATGTATGCTATACAAGAGTATCTAGGAGTGTGGGAAGTGGAAGAAAATTGTTTTATATGGACAATAAACAGCAAAAAGGTGAAACAAAATTAGTGAAAGAACAGGTGGTCCTGACTTTAGAATAAAAGTGGACCCAGAACTATTGGATCAAGAATACACTGGGCCTTTTGTTCAGATTCTCCGGTTTGACCAAATCTGAAACTGTCAGCAAAGTAGATAATTCGTAACATTTTCTCAATGAAAAGAATGTAGTCAGAACTTTATCATAGATACATTGACCAGATTATTCAAAACTTGATTAATTTAATATCTACATAAGAAAATTTGTGCACATTGTATTTAACACATGCTTTACCTTGATCATTATTCTCTGCAATCTTTTGCGTTCAAGCCATCCTCTGACATAGGCTTGCATGATGGTGATCATTCTAACTACTTTTTTGTTATTTATGAGTTTGGTCCTTTCCCGGAACACTTGGAAAATTTCTATGTGTGGTCCAATCCTTTTAACTTTATTGTCGAGTTTGCCACTTTTACTTAGAATAGACTTCAGCCTAAAAATAAAACATAAAAGTTTCTTACTATAGTTAATAAGAAAATAATCACATCTGAAAAGTCTTAAATTCATTTCAATCATAAATGTATTAAAATAGGGAATGTATTATAATTTGTACATAGATTTCATATACATCACCTGGACATGCCAATAGGACTCTCCAAAGAAGTTTGAATATGCCAGAATCAATATAACATATTTAAAATGAACCTTGTAAAGAAAGGAAATCCAAAAGGAAGCAAATTTGTCAAAGCTTATCTGTAACTACTCAAAAGTCGGATATAATATTTAAGGAACAAAATATTTTCATATGACAAAGGAGGTTAGTCAAAATAACTTTCCTATCTCAGAAGCTATTTATAATTGAAAACTACATCAAAATAATTTGGCACTGATACTCTGCTTACCAATCATCTGAAAAATGATCTTAACAAAGGCTCTCAATTCAAATGAACAGTGATATGTTGTTAAGGTCATGGACTATGGGATCACAGGAGCAGGCAACTATAATGGAAACCATGACAAGCCCTGACATACTGATGTGGATGGCCCTTGAATTGATGATAAATATATGAGAATACTACAGACTTTCTACTATAGACAGACAGACTGCAATCTTGGTAATCTTGTGTCTGCTTTTTTCATTTATACATGTTTTATTTTTTAATATGGTAGTCAGTTTTTTCTAAGCCATCCAAAGGTCAAAGGCTAGTTTCCTTGCAACCTTTAGCATATAAAACATTCTTTTTTTCTTCTTAATTTCTTTTGTTTCTGTAAGTTTCACAGCTGAAATTCCAAGGAGATTCCCAGATCTATTCAAACACCAGAACTGGGTCTTTCCCTAAAAAAGTGACTGTATATAGATCTCTGGATCCTAGGCCCAACTTTCTTGATTCTCAGAGTGAGTATCATGGCTCTGTTTCTGCATTTTTTTCCCCCTCTGAGTTTACTCTGATGTCTAAAGTAGGCTGGTTCTCAAGGAGTCCTGTTCTACTTTGTACAAACGACATTACTTTTCTTTCCTTGGTGACTGAAATGTTGGGAGTCTGATTTTGATTATTTCACTAGCCATCTACTCTCTGTTTGGTGGTAGATGGTGGATGACAGAGAATCCCAGCTCAGTCTTTTTCATTTCTCTTTATTGTGAGTCTTGAAGCTTATGATATGCCTTGTATTACATGTTGTTTGAATACCAGTAAAGCCAAAAATATTTGAGACAATTTTGTTCCCACTGGAATGAAGATCAGCTCCATATCAAGAGACTTTCATAACAAGTATTCCTTAGAGAACTTTTTCCTACTCCCAAGTAACCGCAACTGAGGAGAGAAATTTGCTCAGGAGCAGAAAACTGTGTTCCACATTTATTTTTAACCTATAGCTAAAGATGTAGAACTAAGGCTATTCATTCTCTTTGAACTTGTGTGTATAAATGAAAAAAAGTCCTTACTCTCCTTGCAAAGGAAAAGTTAACTTTGTACAATGTTCTTGTAACTGTAGCTCTTTTCTATGACTGGTTCTTTCTCTCATCCTCTCTCCTGAGAAAACTTTTTTAGATTGAGTCAAAACTATATGATTTTGTGTTCTGGAGAAATATTCTACTTAGACAAAGCTACCAGAAAAGGCAAAGAAAATAATGGAAAACATTCAGTTTGTTTGTTTAAATTAAAATTGATTTTGAATAGCTTAGAAGAGAGCTCGGCCTTCTAAGAGGATTCTTGTTTGGTTAATATATCAATTTTTATGAATGGGTCTTGATGTATGAAATAAACTGGCAATGAATATAAAATGTTCATGATTACTTCTGCTGTCCGGAGTTTCAAGACCTATAGTGAAATACAACAAAATTTGAGTTCCTGACTTTTTCTCCTTTCTCTCAGAAGAATAAGAGAACTGTTGTAGAAATACCCAAGTCAGCCAAGTTTATATCTTAAGTTCCATGTTTTAACAAGAAGAGAGAAACAAATCTTAAAGAGCTATGTATGACTGTAAAGTGATGTGTTATGTGGATTATTGAAGCACGAGAGCTCTGCTCATCTCTTACGTTGCCTTGAATGTAACAGAGTCCTTAGCCAAAGTATGTGAAAAGTGAAAGGGGTGTGTGTGTGTGTGTGTGTGTGTGTGCATGCACGTGTGTGAGAGAGAGAGAGAGAGAGAAAGAGAGAGAGAGAGAGAGAATTGAAATTGGTTATTTTGGTTAAAACCTATAGTTAATATGAGTAATTAGAACTGTATTAAGTAAAAGAGTAATGAAGAAATGCAAACATGTTTATACAATGATGGATGTGTACTGTCTGTTTTTTTATCAACTTAAAAAGAAAAAAGTTTTATCTTAAGCCTTAGACATATGGACTCTGATCAATAGTACCTGTCTAAATAATTGGAAGGCTAAGAATAACAGAAAGGGAAATTTGAGGTTGAAGAATAATTTATAGAAGGCTTGATGTAAAGTGAATTATATTTACAAATAATGGATGTGAAAAAAGCTATAAAATATATCAAATTTTGATCAAGTTAAGTCAATTTTGATGAGCTTAACCATAAAATAGAGAAATGCTCATCAATCTTTGACTACAAAATATTATTTAAGTGGTATACAAAAAAAGTAAGATTAGAATTTGATTTACTTTCTGCTAAACTGACAGACTGAGTTTTGAATCCACAGTCTGCTCTTAATTTAACAAAGGGAAAATCATTTAGTGCCTTCAATATAGCTTTCCTGGACAACAGAAGTTACCTATGTGACAAAAATATTCCCTTTATCATAATTATCTTTTTTTTTCTTTCTAGTCTGCTTCTTGTGAAATCTGGTATTCCTAATTTTTAATGTTACTGAGGCTGTGTTATATTTTTTTTGTACTCTAAAGGCACCTATGACTTTTGCTTATACTTTGGCTCCTCTAACAATTCTTTCCATATTGTTTTCTCCAGGTTCAAACCCCAAACTTAAAAACAAACTATTATGACATATTTTAAACTATCTTTTGGGTGTTCCAGATGGCTGCAAGACCACACCAAAGATTTTCTTCTTCACTATATAAAAGGAGGGATGCTAAAAATGGTAAAGTATGTCTAACATAGTTATAGAAATGAACCAAAGATGATTCCTGCACATTGGCCCCTATGTTGTTTACTTCTTACATCAGGCTAGCACTTGAAAGCCTGTTGGCTCCAAACCTAAAATTCTTAGACATCCAGTTGTTTTAAATATCTCCCAAAAAAGTATAGTTTCAGCCATTTAGAGTCTACCTGCTTTGCATACCACACAAAACTGCAACCAACATGTGCTAGCCATAGATAAGATAAACCTTAGGGCTATAAAAGACCCCAACCAACTACAGATCAGAACTCTCTGATCCAGAGACTCCCCATCTTGCTGCTGAGTGACCTACCCAGATATGTAACCCTTCTCTTTGACTTCCCTTTCCTGTGGGAGTTCCCTAGCCCTTTTTCCCTCCTGGGTGGTAGTTCTATGTCATCATCTCTGGAAGGTTTTCTGCTATGAGACACATCCCCTCTCAGGCAAACCAGTCCATATGATGCCCAAATATAGCTTGCTATGTGCTAATACCACCTCATAGGCATAACTTTTCCTTGATTAGCCCCAAGATCCTTGAACTCACTGCAATTATCCATAGGTTTATTTAAGTGAGTACTATTTTGAGACCTGTCCTATTTACCAAAGTTCAAAATATGAAAAGAGGTAACTAATTTAAAAAAAAAGTTCTGCCACCTTAAATTAAATATATAGCAACCAAAACATTATTAATATAAATGTATCAGAAGCATCCTGTGCTAAGTTGCTTGCATTGATGGTCAATTAATGCTTCCTTATATCCCTATCTTCACAATGCGATTTTACAGCCCCACGCATCCAGAGGTAGAATCTTTTCACACACCTATGAATGTGGGTTGGCCTTGTGAATTGCTTTGGCCAAAAGAACCCAATGGAAGCGATGTTCTAGTTTTCAGCATGTGCTTGCCAAGCCTTGAACAGTTCCATTCTCTGAACCCTACATCTACTGGAGAACAAACCAGCAAGCCTCTTAAGGATGAGAGACCACATGGAGAATAGACAAGTTGTACCCATTCAAGTGAACCTCGGTGGCATCATCTGAGTTGAGACTAGATTATCAGAATTGCCTCATGAGAAACAATATTTGTTGTTTTAAGCCACTAAGTCTTATGATATTATTATAACAATAGATAACTGATACACATATTTATGTTTTTACCGAAAAGTTAATGCAATAATAATCAAATACATTTTTATTTTTTTAAAGATTGTATTTATTTATTTAATACAGAGAGAAGGAGGGGAGAGAGCAAACACAAGTCAGGAGAGCAGCAGGCAGAGCGAGAAGCAGGCTTCCTGCTGAGTGGGGAGCCCAATGAGGGGGCTCTATCCCAGGACCCTGAGATAATGACCTGAACTGAAGGCAGCCACTTAACTGACTTAGCCACCCAGATGCCCCTCAAATTGATTTTTAAGGAGATGTATTTCAGAGATAAATTATCTCCATTGAGTAGTAATACTCATGATGAACATTTTATGGATAAATTTTTTAAAAACTTAGTTTATCAGTGCCCTCACTGTGAATAATATGTTCTTATTTCAAGGTGATCAATGACTAAATCCTTATGGAATTAATATGTATGTCCTCAATAAAAGATTCCATTCCTCTCCACTCTGGTATTGTTGGTTGTTACATCAAATATATACTAAGTATACCTCTTTAAGTCCTATCTTCAACAGGTGGCTTCTACCTTTCTCTCATACTTGCCCAAAGACCCTAATACAAATTGTAGCTCAAAAATTATGTCTTCGGAAAGAAATATCAAAAGAATGATAGTCTTATAAAAAATGCATTTTCCTAACAATTTCTAGTAGAAGGAAAAGACTTATGACTACAGGCTTCTCAATTTAAAGTGATATCATAAATATGAACCTACTGCGTGGCTCTTTTCATCCATAAACAGACAATTTTGGGGAGGTAGCCTGCTTAATCCAAGATGAGCAGAATAAGAATTAATTATCTTGTACTGAATAAATGAATTAAATTAAGATAAATATTAATTATTGATTAAAAATATGAAAAAATGTTTTCTTTATAAGGATCCACTTACAAATTTCAATTTACTTAGCATTACTTGTACAAACTAGAATGAAACATCCTTTAAATGGCACATGAATGGTTCCAAATAACCCATCAGAACTAGAGGGGGAAAAATCCTCATGAAAATTTTAATGTACATGATAAGTTAAGAAATCACCAGAAATAGAAGCACCTGGATAGCACAGTTGGTTAAGCATCTGACTCTTGGTTTCAGCTCAGGTCTGATCTCAGGATCATTAGACTGAGCCCCACTTGGGCCTTGCGCTCAGCACAGGGTCTGCTTGAACTTCTCTCTCCCTCTTCCTATGCCCCTCCCCCCTGTGCGTGCTCTCTCTCTCTCTTTCACTGAAATAAATAAATAAACTTAAAAAAAAAACACCAGAAATAATAATACTATATAAGTTAAGAACACATATTAATTTATTTTATCTACAAAATAACATACCACAGTAGTTCAGTATATACATAATTTCTCTATTACAGAAGTATTTATAAAGTTTTAGTATGAATCAATACTTTTTTCCTACCATGATGTAATTGAAAAATCTAGTTTGTAACTCACTTTCCATACTAAACATCACATTTAATGGCAAGTCATTTATCTAGATGTGGTTGTTCCTAATTAGAAGCATGGACTCACTTATTATATGAAAATTATTGCCACTAAGTCCTAAATAATAACTAGCCTGGTCCCTCTTCCTTTCTTAGGAAGCCTAAGAAACTTCCAGACAAACAAGAAATATTAGGAAAACTTAAGATAATAACAAGAGAAAAGGAAAGCTTTTGTCATTATATATAATTTAGGTAAAATCTAGAAGAGGGAAATGGAATGATTCCTGAATACCAACTTCAATATAAGAATGATAAAGACAATAAAAATATTTCTGCCACATAAAATCACTTTAAATAGATGATGACACTAGGGAATCTGTCAATCTTCTTGACAGAAGTTACTAATGCCTTAGTATCATATGATTCTAGTTTTGCTAACCATGCAGTATAGGCATTTTTATGCTTTAATCAACATTTCTGATTCCATCTTTTTTATTGAAGCTGGCCCAATAAAATACCAAGTTAACAATACTGAATAAAAAGTGATCAACAAACTTATTCAGAAGTGCAATCTGACCACAAAACAAGGTTCAGATGCAAACTTGCAACTCATCTTCCCTGTAATCATAAGCCACTGTACACGTATTACCTGATTGTCAGGAAAAGAAAAGCTTCTTTTATCCTATGATAAACAAACACAGGTACAGACATATTTTGGAGTTATTGGCAGGTTCAACTCAAGACCAACACAGTACAGTGAACACCAAAATTGAGTATTTCAATGAAGTGAGTCAAATGATTTTGATTGATTTCCCAGTGCATATAAAAGTTTTATTTACACTATAGTGTTGTCTATTAAGTATACCATAGCATTATGTCTAAAAAAAAACCAATGTGCATACCTTTATTTAAAAATAACTTGTTGCTTAAAAATTGCTAACCATCATCTGAGGTTTCGGTAAGTTGTACTTTTTTTGCTAGTGGAGTGGTTCACCTCGTTGTTGATGGCTGCTGAATAATCAGGGTGGTAGCTGCTGAAGGTTAGAGTGGCTGAGGCAATTTCTTAAGACAGTGATAAAATTTTTCTTATCAATTGACTCTTCCTTTCATGAATGGTTTCTCTGTAACACGTGATGCCATTTTTTTTTAAGATTTTATTTATTTATTTGACAGACAGAGAACACAAGTAGGCAGAGAGGCAGGCAGAGAGAGAGAGAGAAAAGCAGGCTCTGCACTTAGCAGAGAGCCCGATGCGGGGCTCGATCCCAGGACCCTGGGATCATGACCTGAGCCTAAGGCAGAGACTTTAACCCACTGAGCCACCCTGGTGCCCCACGTGATGCCATTTGATAGCATTTTACTTCTTTCAAAATTGGAGCCAATCTTCTCAAACTCTGCTCTTACTTTATCAACTAAGTTTATGTAATATTCTAAATTCTTTGTTGTAATTTCATCGATCTTCATAATATCTCCACTAAGATTAGATTCCATTTCAAGAAAACACTTTCTTTGTTCACCCATAAGAAACAACTTCTCATCTGTTCAAGTTTTATCATGAGATTGCAACAGTTCAGTCACAACTTTAGGTTCTGCTTCTAATTTTAGTTTCCTTCTATTTCCACCACAACTGTAGTTACTTCCTGCACTGAAGGCTTGAATCCCCAAAGTCATCCATGAGGATTGGAATCAATTTCTCCTAAACCCCTATTTACGTCAATATCTTGATTTTGTCCCATGAATCACGAATGTGGTTAATGGCACCTTGAAGAGTGAATCCTTACAGAAGATTTTCAATTGACATTGCCCAGATCCAACAGACAAATCATTTCCTGTGACAGCTACAGCCTTACAATATGTAATCTTAAAAACAAGATATGTCTCCAAAGGCAAAGGAAACAAAAGCGAAAATAAACCTTTGGGACTTCATCAAAATCAAAAGCTTCTGCATAGCCAATCCAAGAAAACAAAGAGGCAACCCACAGAATGGGAGAAGATATTTGCAAATGACAGTACAGACAAAAGGTTGATATCCAGGATCTATAAAGAACTCCTCAAACTCAACACACACAAAACAGATAATCATATCAAAAAATGGGCAGAAGATATGAACAGACACTTCTCCAATGAAGACATACAAATGGCTATCAGACATATGAAAAAATGTTCATCATCACTAGCCATCAGGGAGATTCAAATTAAAACCACATTGAGATATCACCTTACACCAGTTAGAATGGCCAAAATTAGCAAGACAGGAAACAACATGTGTTGGAGGGGATGTGGAGAAAGGGGAACCCTCTTACACTGTTGGTGGGAATGCAAGTTGGTACAGCCTCTTTGGAAAACAGTGTGGAGATTCCTCAAGAAATTAAAAATAGAGCTTCCCTATGACCCTGCCATTGCACTACTGGGTATTTACCCCAAAGATACAGAGGTAGTGAAAAGAAGGGCCATCTGTACCCCAATGTTTATAGCAGCAATGGTCACGGTCGCCAAACTGTGGAAAGAACCAAGATGCCCTTCAACGGACGAATGGATAAGGAAGATGTGGTCCATATACACTATGGAGTATTAGGCCTCCATCAGAAAGGATGAATACTCAACTTTTGTATCAACATGGATGGGACTGGAAGAGATTATGCTGAGTGAAATAAGTCAAGCAAAGAGAGTCAATTATATGGTTTCACTTATTTGTGGAGCATAACAAATAGAATGGAGGACAAGGGGAGTTAGAGAGGAGAAGGCAGTTGGGGGAAATTGGAAGGGGAGGTGAACCATGAGAGACTATGGACTCTGAAAAACAATCTGAGGGGTTTGAAGTGGCAGGGGATGGGAGGTTGGGGGAACCAGGTGGTGGGTATTAGAGAGGGCACAGATTGCATGGAGCACTGGGTGTGGTGCAAAAACAAGGAATACTGTTATGCTGAAAATAAAAAAATAAAATAAAATAAAATCTAAAAAAACAACACTTAGAAGTCTAACTTACTTCTGACCCATGTGCTGCAGAAGAGATGTTGTATTAGCAGTCATGAAACCAACATTAATCTCATTGTCCATCTCCATCAGAGCTCTTGGGTGATCAGGTGCATTGTCAGTGAAGAGCAGTACTTTGAAAAGTAATCTTTATTTCTGAGCAGTAAGTTCAACAGCAGGCTTAAAATACTCAGTGAACTCTGCCATAAATGGATGTTCTGTTATCCAAGATTTATTGTTCCATCTATAGAGCACAGGCAGAGTAGATTTAACATAATTCCTAAGGGTCCTAAGATTTTTGGAATGGTAAATGAACATTGTCTTCAACTTAAACTTACCAGTTACATTCAGCCCTAACGAGAGTGTCAGCCTATCCTTTGAAGTTTTGAAGACAGACATTGATTTCTCCTCTATGGCTATGAAAGTCTGAGATGAACATGTTTTTCCTGTATAAGGCTATTCCATATACAATGAAAATCTATTATTCATTGCAGCCACCTTCAAGAATTTTTTAGCTGGACCTTCTGGACAATGCTGCAGCTTCTCCATCAGCATGTGCTACTTTATCGTGCTTTTCTGTTACAGAGATGGCTTCTTTCCTTAAACCTCATGAACTAACCTCTGCTTGCTTCCAACTTTTCTTCTATAGCTTATTCCCCTCTCTCAGCCTTCACAGAACTGAGGAGACTTGGGACTTTTCCCTGGTTGGATTAGGCTTTGGCTTAATGGAATGTTATAGCTGATCCTCTATCCAGACCACTCCAACTCTCTCCATATCAGCAATAGGACTGTTTCACTTCCTTATCATCATGTGTTCACTGGAGTAGCACTTTAAATTTCCTTCAAGAATCTTTCCTTTGCACTCACAACTTGACTGTTTGGCACAAGAGGCCTACCTTTCAGCTTATGTGGGCTTCTGACATGCCTTCCTCACTAAGCTTAATCATTTCTGGCTTTTGGCTTGAAGTGAGGAATGTGCAACCCTTCCTTTCACTTGAACACTTAGAGGCCACTACAGGATTATTAATGCACCCAACTTCAATTCTATTATGACTCAGGGAATAGAGAGGCCTGAGGAGAGGAGACAAATGGGGGAATAGCCAGTTGGTGGAGCAGTCAGAACATACACATTTATGCATTATGCTTGTCTTCCTATATGGATATGTTTTGTGGTGTCCCAAAACAATTACAATATTAACAAAAATCACTGATTACAGAACCATAACAAATATAATAATGATGAAAAAGTTTGAAGTGTTGTGAAAATTACCAAAATATGACACAGACACACAAAATGAGCAAATGTTGTTAGAAAAATGTCACCACTGGTCTTGTTCAACACAGGGTTGCCACAAACCTTCATTTTGGGAAAAAAAAAAAAGCTACTATCTGTAAAGGGAAATAAAGTGAAACACAGCAAAATAAAGTATGCCTGTAATTCTCTCTAGATTAATTTCTGAAAGAAATAGAAATTTAGGGGCACCTGGGTGGCTCAGTGGGTTGAGGCCTCTGCCTTCGGCTCAGGTCGTGATCCCGGGGTCCTGGGATCAAGCCCCTCATTGGGCTCTCTGCTCAGTGGGAAACCTGCCTCCTCCTCTCTCTCTCTCTCTGCCTACTTGTGATCTTTGTCTGTCAAATAAATAGATGAAATCTTTAAAAAAAAAAAAAGTAGAAATTTAGAAAAGCTGTATGTATGAAAATATCAATCATAATTTCCTTTATAATGGGAGAAATCCAGAAACAAATACCTAAGTAAATTGTGTTATATGCAATCAATAAATTATGAGGTCAAAAAAGTGAAGTTTATGAAGATTATGTAATAACTTAAGAAAATGCTTATGATTCCAAAAAATGGTATTAAGAGAATGAAGACATTAAATTACATGCATTATATGATTGCAACATTATTTTTTAAGTGACATATATAAATAAGTCCAGAAAGAAACATGCCAAAATATTATTAGTGACTGTATTAATGCAGTGGTTCTGAATCAAGGGTGGCATCTAAGAAATATTTTCAAGGAACTCCTACTTAGGGCCTGTCCTCATAGATTCTGATTCATCTCCTCCAATAAAACACAAATCCATGGTTAATACAAGGTTGTAAAGAAAACCTTAGGTTTAAAGAAAAAAAAAGAAAAACAATGTCTAAAAAAAACAATGTCTATAGATTAACTTGTGGAGAGCAGACATACTAATAGTTTTGAGACTTCCAATCTATGAACATGGTATGCTTTTCAATCCAGCTCTTTTTCTCTCCCTTTATTTGGTAGAAGAGTTAAGTAATTTTTAGTTATATCTCTGGGTATACGATGTGCTTGATGCTATTATAAACACATTTTAAATAAAATTTGGTTTTCTATCAAAAAAAAAAGAAAAATGATTACAGTTGGCCACTGAATAACATGGGTTTGAACTATGCAGGTCCACTTATACATGGATTTTTTAATGATACTGTACAGTATTGTATATGTATTTTCCTTATGATTTGCTTAATATTTTCTTTTCTCCAGGTGAGTTTATTCTAAAAATCTGGTATATAATAGATATATAAAATATGTGTCTGTTGACTTTTTATTATCAGTAAGGCTTCTGATCAACACTGAACTATTAGTAGTTAAGTTCTGAGGGAGTTAAGTTACATGCAAATTTTTTTATTGTGTGGGAGGTTGACATGCCTAACCCCCATGTTGTCCAACAGTCAACTGTATTTGTTTCTCATATTCTGCTTTGTTCAGATTTTCTGAAATGGGCTGATGTGCACTGTACAACATAAAAGAAACATATAATAACTAAATCTAATAATGGCAATAGTACCTGCAATTTTTAATTAAACATTTGATTCAGATATACTTTCTTTTTTAATCATCAAAATAATTTTATTGGATAATGTTAGTATCCTGATTTTATACATTGATGCAAAAGAAATTAGATTACTTCCAAAGATCATGAAGCTATAATTAGCAGTCAGAATTCAAAGCTCTTCTTGCCTTGTATGTGATAAAACCAAAAGAGAACAAAATCGTCATGACTTCAGAAAGGCTGGCCTTGGAAATCCCCAATCCCCAACTGGTTAGGATGATTTTGGTGACTGGCTTTAGTTTTTTCTTCTTTTGTATGTTTCAGCAATACTGCAAATATATAGCCATACCACATATACAGAGATGGGGGAAGTGCATCTTGACTGTCAAATATATGGAGGTCAAGTAACCTCTGATGAAAGAATCAATAGGAACTATCTTTTGCTTACCTTCTACGTATAATTTTAAAATTCATCTTCTTTTTTTTTTTTTAAGATTCTATTTATTTATTTGACAGAGAGAGATCACAAGTAGATGGAGAGGCAGGCAGAGAGAGAGAGAGAGAGAGGGAAGCAGACTCCCTGCTGAGCAGAGAGCCCGATGCGGGACTCGATCCCAGCACCCTGAGATCATGACCTGAGCCGAAGGCAGCGGCTTAACCCACTGAGCCACCCAGGCACCCCAAAAATTCATCTTCTTTCACAATGTCTCAACACAATCCTGATAGGGAGAGAATTCTCATTTTTAAAGATTCTTAGCCACTAAAGAGTCTCTATAAAACTCTTAGAGAAAATCTTTATGAAGATAAAAATGTGAGTCATTAGAGGCTGGATATAAAGCCAGTTTTCAGCACTGAAGAGACCACCTGCTTGGTCCTCAGGCCACAACCTCCTACTAAAGTCACCCGAAGAAAGCTTGAGAGAAAGACCAGGGCTAGCTGCATAACTGAATTTTACTTTTTCACCTGAAGTTTGACAAATCTCTGATCAAGGTATGAAATCAAATAGTTTTCAGTGAGGGAAGAAATCATTAAGCAAGATTACATGTGAGAAAAGATACAGTAAGTTAATTAGTAAGTTAATCATGTCTGAATATTAGACACTGAGCTTGGCAAACATTTGAACAGGGAATTTCCTTTCAACTGCTAATGCTTATAGGGTAATATATATTAAACACCAAATCAGTATTGGAGTTTGGTTCAGTATTGCTACTAATTAGTTTTGGCTGATATTGAAGTATTTTGTATGCTCCATTTATAAAAGCACTGCTTGCCCATCTGTTCATAGGTTGAAAGTGATTAAAGGATACTTATTTTGGCTGTTGCAAAAGCCAAACACTTTTTAAGCTGCAAATATGTGACAAAACCAGTGAAGGTTGCCAAGTTCAGAAATATATTAAAAGAGATTTGTGATGTTTCCCTCCCCCAATTCCTCTTCCAACCTGCATTATCAAAAAGTAAATATCACTGTTTTCCTGATTAGACTAGCATGCCTCTTTGTCTAAATGCTTTGCAATTTCATTATAATTTTCACAATTTACCCTGATTTGGATCCTCTGCTACCAAGCTGTGTTGGGGGCTTTCATTTCCTGTATGTGCAGCCTTGAAGTAGAAACATGTGATGTCCTCGTGCTTTGAATGCCAGATTTGAAAGCAATGTGGTTAACGAGTGAAATAAGTTTGCAGCCTACTTTAATCCCCCACATAAGGTCTGTTCAGGTTGAAAAAAATGCATTAAGTTCAGCACGGAGTTTGTTTGTTTGTTTGTTTGTTTAAAGAAAGAAAAAAAAAAGTAAGATTTTTAAGGAAAGAGATGTGCTACATTTCCATGAATAATATAATCTTAATGTTATTTAATACTCCATTCCCAACTCTTCCCAAGGGGTTACTACTTCATGCTAACAAAACCTATACACTTTGAAAATCAGAGTGGGGCTCCCAAGACTTTTGAAAATAAGATGCAATGTCCTGAAGTAGAGGATAATACCACCTTAATTCAGGCAAAATGTTTAGTTTCAATATGAGCGAAATGCATTTCCTTCTGTTATTTATACACTCCTTTCGAATCTTGATCATTCCTTATGATGTCAGCCTGTCTGATCCCCCCAAAACCAAGTGACCTCCTATTTTTGGCTACTCCCAGTTCCACAGCAACCTCTTTAACTAGATCATATTAAAGGGTGGAGGTCGATATTTTACTGAAAGCCTCTATGGGTATTTGCTTTAAACAGTTTACTACCTGAAGTTTGCTAACTAGTACCTATCCAGAAATGCAAGTGATATAATGGACTGGGAGGATTTCCTCTCCCTGCCCCCATCACACCTGATTTTCCCCTAAAAGAAATCTCCCAGCCTATTAGATCATCGCCATGGAAAGATGGGTTTGGTTATTACTGTTATTATTTTATTATTACTACAATTTATCAACAGCTTTTCCTCAAAAAAATTTAGAAATATCTAAATTCCAAATGCAGTTCAAAAAACACGATTATTATCTCCCTCACATATAAACACTTTGGAGGAGCACTATTTATTTTGAATTAAAATGACATTGTCATTTTACATAGTAGAATAACAAAAGTAGAAAGGAAATGTTGTTTTTGTTCAAATTGAATTGATTCTGATTTTATGGTCAAGGTAATCAGTGGTGCACTTTCAGGGAATTCTCTTTAATAGAACAGTTAAAATTCGTTTTTACTATGCCTACATGTTTTATCTGTTCAACACTGAAAGAAGTTACCCTGAAGATGCCTGAAATGACTAGGATGTTCATTGCAAATGTTTAAGAGGAACAGATTTTTCTGTGGCACAGTGAACAGAGTTGTCCATTTTTCATGACCTTGTCTACAAAATAGGGAACATGGGTTTGTCTACCCTTCCAATTCAGTAATTTGCTTATTCCTCTCAGGGAAGCCCTCAACTCCTCATCCAAACTTTAGTCAGTCATGGAGGCGAGCTGGCTCTACCTGCTGCCATCTGTCTCCTTCACCTCTGCTCAAAAAGGGAGGCAATGAAGTCTGGTGTCTGTTCAGAGATTCCTTGTCCCTGGAAGAGAATTCAGGTGACTCTAAAAACATTTTCTGAGATTATTCTCAATATTTCAGTACCAATGGCATGTATGTTTTAGGGAGTGTCATGGCCAGGAATTCAGAGACCCTCATGCAGACACACATAGTGTGATGGTCAGACAGTGGTAGCTCAAATTCTATGAAAAAAGTGGACAATTCCTCAGAGCAACCTGGAAGAGAGAAAGGAGGGACTTTATAGCCCCCTTTCCCATGCTTCTGCCTCTTATTCTCCCCCAGTGAGTTCTTCCATGGAAACATAACTGAAAATCTGATTTTCCCTGCTGGAGACATTTGTTCATCTTCATTTTACTTGTGGGCAGGATTACTGTGATTTACAGATGAAGATTTATGTGTGTTTCTCCTCCCAGGATTCTGCTTGTTGCTCCTCAGACATTTTCATTCTGATTCTAAAGGGACTTTCCCCTTTAATCAAGCCCAGCCATTCTTTTTCCCATGTACTGATTCTATGTAGTCAGTTTCTTCCTCACTCACTACTGCATCCCTCAGCAGACATCAATGGAATTATGAATATTCCATGCATGTGAAAGGCGAAGTAAACTCAAGACTTTATTCTAGAGTTTCAGCCATCTCTATTCCAGAGAAGAAAGCAGAAGTCCCAGTCCAGCCTGTAGCTTAAGCTAGCATAATCCAACTCTGTTTTACCAGAGAACCCAGCTATCAGAACTATGTTGCTTCACATCATCTTTGGCCTGCCCATTGGTGTGGTGTTTTTCCATCTAGCTGGGCAAGCTTGAAAAAAAAAAACCAGATGCTGCTAACCTAATGATCTTTGGCGACTCTCACTGATGCTGGATTCTGGACACGTTCAGAGACCTAGGCTGCCAGTGGTCCACCACCAGCCTTGCTCCTGCTTGGGTGTACAGCTTTCCTGAGCAGAACCCTTACACAGAAGAATAAGTAATATAAGGAAGAGACCAAAGCTCCATAATTAACAACTAAGAGGAAGTTTCAAATTCTTGGCAAGTCATAAGCAAGGGACCAATAGCTCCTGAAGATTCAGAGTCAAGTAGACATTCTAAAAGCCAGGAAAATAGTCATAAGACAGGAAAGTCAAGGTAGGTGGAGAATCAGCAAAAAGGACAAACCAAGCACCATCAAATGATATCAGGAAAAGAAATGAAGAATTGAGGCAATTATCTGACCTAGACTTAGCTACCTTTATCCTCTTCTGAGACTACTAAGGAACAATCCTGAGGAAGGCAGGCCTGGAATACTGAACATGCAGCTAAATGATAATACTTGACTTCGAGGTATGTGAGTTTGGAGATGCTAGCATTTCCCAGGACATGCAGTTCTCTGGTAGCTGTTTTTCCAGATTTCTTCTCAACACAAGTATATGGCACTGGAGCACCACGAAGGTGATTCACCATAGCTCTCTCTATAAACTCAATAACCCTAGCAGAAAGCAACTATGTCATCCTTGGCATCAACAGAGCTCGGAGTCAAGGGGAACCTAGGCATAGTCAAATATGCCTCTTAGCTTGCTACTCCAAAGTGTGGTCTGGGGGCCAGTGGCATTGGCATCACCTGGTGTGTACTGGAACTGCAGTATCTCAGACTGTACTGATTCTGTGCTGCTCAGGAAGAATGACCCTCAAACTGAAAAGGATAGAACAGATACTTACAGGAGAAAACTGAAGCTCAAACCAAGGAAAGATCTCACAAACAAAACTGAAGCTGCTCTTAGTTAGTTAAATTTTCTGTGCTCAGGAAAGTAATTTCCCAGATTCATCCGTTCATCTGCTGTCTCTGAGAAACTGGACAATGAATGTGATATGAGAATTCTGAAGAATGGTAAATATCTTCACTTTCAAAGAGGAAAAAGCAAAAAAAAATTACAAAGTATGGACAAGTAAGTACGGACCATGTTTTATCAGTTATCAACTAGTTGGTAGGTAATTAAAGCAATAAAGGTGCCAAGAGCCAGCATGTACATAAAAACAATGTCAAGCCACCTTGAATTTATTTCTTTTATTTAATTTTAGTTTTATTATTATTTAGTTTTTACTAGATTGTTTTTACTAGATTGTTTTTACTAGAATGTTTTTACTAGATTGATATACCAGGGAATGATTTGTGATGTCTCTAAATGTGAGGAAGGCAATTTTCAAGGTTCTTATAAAAACTTGTAAATCAGGTAGAGAAATAGAAAGCTGATTGGGTGGTTTTAGATGATAGGATGAATAGTATAATTTCTGGTTAAGATAGGGAATAAAGGAGAGAAAATTTGGAGAGGGAAATACAGAATTATTTCAGTTTTAAGAGATGGCTATGGGATATTCTAGTAAAGATACCAATAAGCAGTAGAAAATTTGAAATAGAAGCTACAAATGGCTAGAATGGGAAGAAAATTCATTAGAAGACAGAGAAAAGATAAAAAAATATAATCCATGCATTGAACAAATACTTGTTCATTCATTCAGTGTAAGCTCTTCTAGCAGTGAGAATACACTTGAGTAAATAAAACAGAAAATCCCCTGCCCGCATTGGGCTTATATTCTAATGGGAAAGACAAATAGTAATCACAGTAAACAATGTAACTACACAGTATGTTAGAAGGCAATATGTGTTATAATTAAAAAAAAAAATAAATCAGGGAAGGCAGTTAGGGAGTGCTGCAGGGGTGGAGGATATAATTTTAAATGCCTATCGTGGCAGGTGTGGGATTCTTGAAAGGGTAATATGTGAACTAATTATATTAGGTAAACATGACAAGAAGCTAAATCTGATGTTGGAATGTCATAGCTTTACTGGCAAAGCTCTGCAATTGGTTAATATATTTTGTTGTGCAAATAATTCCTTTCAGACCTATGAAAATGGTTAGGTACCTTTCCTCTATCACTGCAATCGCCACATTACTTTATAATTATCTCTGGGTCTATCACCCCTCTATACTCTGAATTCCCCAAGGGTGAAAAATTTTTTTTGTTTGTTTGGCAATATGTAGTGAAGAAAAGAGGGGTAGGGAAAGAGAAGAAAGGAAGGACGAAAGGAGATCAAAATGGAGATACATTCAAATATTTGGGGTCTTAGGGTTTGCTTGTTTAGGGTTTTGTTTTGTGTTTGTTTGTTTTCAGAATTTAAATCAATGTGAGTATTGCCCTTAAGAAACTGCCCACCAAAACTGACATAATGGGCTTGATGGGATCCACAGTGTTGACAGTTTGGTCCCACTCTAGATTCCATAGATAAAACTACATTTGAAATACTGTGTTTTTTCCTAAGCAACATACTGTGAAAGGGATACTTTTGAGTGTGGTGGGTACTTGTTCCTTTCCTCTGTTTTAGACCACCTTCTCTTTGTAGAACTGGACTTCTTCCACTTGTGTGAATCCTACATGATTTGTCCAGGGCTGATCATATCATCCATGTTGAAGGTCAGCCAGAATAATCCGGGGTGGGGGGGGGCTGTATAATAAGAGACCTTTCCTTTTGGTAAAAGCAGGAAGTAAGTCCATTGCAAATAGCTGGAAGTCAACCATTTTTCTTAACATATGGAGAAAAAAGTCCTTAGTAAGAGGTATTAAAGCCAAGCAGGAGAAAGCAGAGATTTTAAATAAATGAAAACAGAGTACATCTTAAAGACATTACATTTGACCTCTGAACAGCATGGGGGTTAGAGGCACTGACCCCTTGTGCAATAAAAAAACTGCATATAACTTTTGATTCCTGAAAAACTTAACTACTAAGAGCCTATTGTTGACTGGAAGCCTTACTGATTACATCCACAGTCAATTAACACATATTTTATATATATATATGATATATATATATCATATATATATGATATACTATACTCTTACAATGAACTAAGCTAGAAAAAAAAGTTACTAAGAAAATCATAAAGAAGAGAAAATAATTTATAGTACTTTTATAGTACTATACTATAAAAAATTTCTCATGTAAGTAGACTCTTGTAGTCCAAACCCATGATATTCAAGGGCCAACTGTACTTGAGTCTGTTGAACCAACTGAGCCTGAGATGTTAAAAATATACAAAGAACAGATGCCCACCATACCCTACTCTTTTGGAATCTCTCCATTTATGTGAGCATACAGGTTCAAGTATCATTTTGCTTAAACTAAGTTAAATTACCATTCTAATGAAGATGTTGTAAAACCATTTTATAAATATAAACTGAAGGGCTTAATCTAAAAAGAGAAGGTGGATAACTAGGGTGGTAGCTTCAAGAAGACAAAATCAGGACCAATGGATTACCAGCTCAAGGGATATAGGTGATGAGCTTCACACAGAGAAGTGCCTGAAAATCAGAGCAGTCCTTAGAATTAAATGGGATGCCACTTGAACAGAAGCGTTATGAATCTCTGGAGTTTTCAAGTAAAGGCTATGTAGGTACCGTGTTATAAAGATGCACCCTATTCCTCTATGAATTAAAGATCTGTCAACTGTTCTGTTCTATACTTACAAATCAGTCCATTATTTTAAAAAACAATTATGGGCCTTAGAAATTCAACAAAAGAAAAATTTATCACTGAGTTCATATGAATCTTCAAGGGATTAACAGCTCACCACAGAAAGACAATCAAAAGAAAGTATATGTCTTATTCATGGAATACAATAGGTTGTCTGAAGGAAAAAGAAGATACTTGCTATATGGTTAGAGGTACTAAACAAATTCAGGTAGACCTCAAAGAAGACTGTTTATATAAAGAAAATCTCACAGAAAATAAAAGTATAATGTCATCATAATAGTACAATAGATTACAATTGATACAGCTCCTGGCTCACAATTTTCACTTAGATTCTGAGAATGGACTCTGTATACACTGATGCATTATTTTCCTTTACCTAATAACACAAACTGCATTTGATACTTTACATTAAAGATACCATATAAAAATAAGAGAAAATAGGGATGCCTGGATGGCTCAGTCAGTTGAGCATCTGCCTGCAGCTCAGGTCATGATATCAGGGTCCTGGAATGGAGCTCCACATGGGCCTCCCTGCTCAGCGGGGAGCCAGCTTCTCCCTCTCCACCTGCCAACTCCCTCTGTTTGTTCTTGCTCTCTATCTCTCAAAAAAGTAAATAAAATCTTTTTTTAAGAGAAAATAGGTTAAGCATCAAGAAGTTAATGAGGAGTTTTTTTTTTAAATGATGGTAGGAAAAGACAAGATCTTACTTACTTCATAGCAAAATACCATTCAATCTTTATCTTTATTGAGTTAAAATATATATATAGATAATTCATGTACAAATTACATTTTTGAACTAAAAATTAAGAGTTACATCTATTTGTCTTTAATTCTTTCTAATTTAGGAATCTTATATTAGGTATTTCACTTTAAAAAACAATAAAATCCACAAAAATATTCCTTTGTCAGTTCTAATTGAACTGACAATTCTAACTGAATTTGCTTGGCTTTCTTTGAAATGATTAACTCAATCTTCCCTTAATAATGGTTTCAGGTTTTTGCAATCATAGTTTAATCTTATGGATTTCTACTGATCTTCTGAAACTTAAGAGAGTGTCAACCATCTCAAAATTTATTATTTAAGTTGAAATACTAAAGAAATAGAAACTATTCAGGATTCAAACAATTTTATATATGTTCACCTATGGATATTATATTCTATAAATATTGGGCAAGGGTGTCTATGAAATCAATATTTACAGTAGAATTAGAAAATTAAGGCAATAAGATCATCTCTTTCTCATAAAAATACACAAATACATATATTTAAGAACCCAAAAATAAAATCAAGTAGCCACTTTTTGGCAACCACAACCTACTAAATTCAACCTAAATGTACTGGATTTGAGGATTATAGTTCCTTATTTAATAATAACACTAATGAAAAGTCTTATGTACATCTGTACACCTATTTGTATAGGCAAATGTACCATACCATCTTTTCTTCTCCTTCTAAATTTTGAGATCTTCACAGTTGAAAAAAGCAGGGAGGTAAGACCAAAAAAATAATAATAATAAAAATAAATAAAGAAAGAAAAAAATTTGAAAGTTTGTCTTTTAGGCATATGATCATTGAAGATTAGGACAGAAATGATCATGACTCTGCCTTAGGAACCATCATTTATCAATGAGGCAACAAGTTCCATTCCTCTGAGAACAGGAGCAGGTGCACAAATTTACCATGACTCCAAATCCAGTGCAGCAGCAGTAGTTTTAATTAGCTTAACTTCCTTGCCCCACCTTTTAACAGACAAGGGGGTGTCTCCTTAAAAAACACTGCTGAGTAGGTGCATAAACCAGTCCTATATGCCAAATGTAGAGGGTTCCTACAAAGCTTGTGGGTATCTGTGAATGAATTCCGTCATATATTTTTTTTCAATATAACTAAGAAGAGAAGGGGAAAGAACAAACTCTCTTGTACTTACTGTAGCCTGACAGTGGTAATATATGGGTGACATAGTCTTACCCTTGAAATGCAAAAGTACTTTAGAAATTGGCCAGTACCTTATTGAAGTTGACTGATGACTGATGGAAGGTTACATAATACACTCCGCTTCATGTAGACTGTAAGGAAACCTCTAGCTGAAAATATATGGGAAATTCTTCTCTAACAAGAAAGTTCCTTCTGGCCAAGCTGATAGGGTCCCAACATTTGGATTTTAAAAAGTTACATGGAATTTCTATGATAGAAATGGTGCAAGATTTCAAATAAACAAGAAAATATTAACAATGTTTAACTTAGATATTTGCAATGAAATTGTCTGTGTGTGATGTATTTACAGCTTATATTATATTGTTCACCACTTTGCTTTGTTTTCACATTGTTTCTCTCTCCCTGGGATTTTATTCTAGTGATCACTAGAGCCCTCTAAGATTTGCTAACTCATGAAGTAAGGTTTCAGTCTACTTAAGTAATCATCAGAAAGGTTGTTAACAATTAATACACAAATGGCATAAAGCAGCATGATTGGTAAGAATACTGAGAATTAACGGTTGGATCCTAGTTAACAGTCCTGTTTGTTGATTTTGTTGTTGTTGTTTTTACTTTTGTGTCCTTGAAAAGGTCACAATCTTTTTGAATCTCAATTTTCTCAAGTAGAAATTAAAAGGATTAAATCAAAAGACCTCTAAACTTCTCTTCAGCCATTATTTGCTAAAATGTTTAAGATATCCTGCAAAAATTAGCTGGATATCCCTGCAAAACTTTGCCATAGCTCTTTATGCCGGCAACAGATGGTAGACCATACAGGAAAATGTTTAGCATTCAGATTAGCTGGCTGGCTCCCGTAAAATAACTATAATAAACACTCATTTTTCAGACTGTACAGTTTTTTAATCATTGAAAGGGCTGGACTAGATTTTAATTTAGTGACACCTGTGAGGAAAAAAGACCTCCCAATCAAGCTAACCAGGTAAGAAATATTTATAGGAAAAAGACAAATCAGCTGGTTTTAACATTATTAAATAGTTATAAAAAACAGCCTTCTTTCTTTAAACCAAGTCTTTTTGTGGAAAGGTTTTTGATAACAAATTCAATCTTTAATAGACATGAATCATCCAATTTTCTATTTATTCTTCTGTCAGTTTTGTATGTTATCTTTTTTCAAAGAATTTGTCCACTTCATCTTAGTTGTTACACGTGGCAGGCAGGAAGTTATTCACATCTCCTTTATTTTTAATACCAGACTTTGTGTAGTATCTCTCCTTTTTCCTGATCAGTTTTGTTATGACCTTACAAATTTTATTAATCTTTTCAAAGAACCAATTTTTGGCTTTGTTAACTTGCCACATTGTCTCTCTGTTATTTCACTGCTTTCTTATCTCTGTAATGAATGTTACATGTACACTGAGAAAGAATGTATATTCTACTGTTGTTTACTGTAGTCTTCTATAAATATCAATTAGGTCAAGTTAACTTGGTGGCTTGTTCAAATCTGCAATATCATTCTTTATTCTTTTTACTAATTTTCTTATTACTAAAAGAGGTATGGGAAATTTTTCCAGCTGTAATTATGGGATTGTCATCCATTTTGCTCTTTAATCCTGTCAAGTTTTGCTTTATTTATGTTGACTCTCTATTAGTAAGGTATACACATTTAGGATTATCAGTTAATTCTGATTAATTGGCCCTTTTACAATTAGGAAGTTTCTGCCCTCTTTGATGCTGAAAAAGTCCTCGAAGTCCGCCTTGATGTTAATATGGCCACTCTAGCATTCTTCTGCTAGCTTTTTTTCATTGTTTATCTTTGACTATCCTTTTACTTCCAATTAATTCATCTTTTACAGAAAACAGAGAGTTAGGTCTTGCTTTTTTATCCAGCCTGATGAACTCTTGTTTTTAAGTATACTGTTTATTCTTTATATTTACTATAAATGTTGCTACAGTTGGGCTAAAGTCTACCATTTTCTATTTCTTGTTTATTCACTCAATATGTTCCACTTTCCTGTCTTCTTTTGTGTTAACTGAACAGTTTTTGGTATTCTATTTTAGTTTATGTACTTTTAGGTTTGCCTTTTTGTATTAGTGGTTGCTCAGGAAATTGTAATATGCATTCTTAACTTACCACACTCTATTTAGGATTAATACTGCTACATATAAAATTGTAACTTGCAAGAGAATAACTCTATTTCTTTTATTGTCACATATATTTGCACCTCCCTAACTTATAAGTAACATAATAATGTTATAATTTTGCCTTCAATGGTCAATTTTAAAGAATTTTTTAAAAATATATTCTTTTGTACTGATCAGCATATATTTTCTATTTTCAATCTTCTTTATTTCTTCTTGTAGATTGAAATTCTCATCAGGTATCATTTCCTTTCAGCATGAAGAACTTTCTTTAACATTTATGAAGTGCAAATCAGTTGGCAATAAATTCTCATTTCTTTAACTGAAAATTGTTTTTTTTATCCTCAATGTGGTGAGATAGTTTCATTAGATACAGAATTGTCAATTGATAATTTTTTTATTTCAGCCCTTTAAAGCTATAATTTTACTACCTTCTGTCCTCCATCATTTCTGATGCAAAGACATCCATCATTCTGAGAATTGTAACCCTCTGAATAATGTGTATTTCCCGTCTGGTTATTTCCAAAGTTTTTTCTTTGCCTTTGATTCTCAACTCTAACTAGGCTCTGCCTACATGGGGTTTTTCTTGTATTTATCTTGCTTAGATATGATGATCTTAGATATGTAAAGATGTTTTTCATTAAATTTAGGAAAATTTCAGCTGTTATATCTTCAACTATTTTTTCTGCCTCTTTTCTATTTCTCTTATCCTTTTGAGACTCCAATTCATATATGGTAGTCCACTTGATATTAAATGATAGGTCAGTCAGGCCTTGTTCATTTTTATTCTAATTATGGTTTACTGTGCCTCAGACAAGTCTCTATAGATCTACAAGTTTACTGACCTTTTCTACTTTCTTTCCCAATATGTATTCAACCCATCCAATGACATTTTCATATCAGATACTGTATTTCTCAGTTCCAGAATTTTTATTTGATTATTTTTTATAGTTTCTATTTCTAAACTGTCATTCTCTGTTATTATGAACTTCTTTTCCTCTAGGTCCTTTAAAGCTCTTACCTGATAATTCAAACATCTGGGATATCTTTTTCTTTGATGTGAGCCAGATTTTCCTGTTCTTCATGTCTAATATTTTATTTATTATATATAAACATTGTACATTGTAAAAATTCTTGATTCTGTTTTTGTTCTCAGAGGAATGTCGATTTTTATTTTTTAATTCTAGGTGGTGGCTGAGTTACTTGTTTATCATTTTTAACTTGTGAAGGCTTGTTTTCATGCTTTTGTTAGGGCAAATCAATTTGTTTTGTCCTTAGTACTAAGGTGAATCTCTTATTCCTATGAATAATCACCACTTCTTAGGTGTTAGCCTTCTAAGACTTCCATGGAAAGACTGAGGTGTTCATTAAGTCCCCATCACTTGGTAGGAACTCCAATTTCTGCCTCCTTCCATGATGAATAGCAATCTGCCTAGGCTTTAAGTGCCATAACAAAGATTTTATTGTGTTCACTCTGTCCTTAGCACCTAAAATAGCAGGTGCTTGATATTCATTATTGACTGAATAAACTATCAGTACTAAAATAATATTTGGTGGATTAATGAATGGATGTATTACCAGTGAATAAGAAAACACAAGTATGAAACCTGTCCTTCTAAGAAACTTCGGGGTTACCTTTCTACAGTCCCTTCTCTCCACCTCACTGTATAATCTATCTCACAAAATCAATAGTTTTTCATAAAAGTTTGTCAACAATTTGCTACATGTAGTAGCATGGCAATCTAAAGAATCCCTTCACAGATTCATTGAAAGGCATGCTTTTAGCGTAGTGAATTGTAGTGTCCTGTTTCTAACACAAAAAACAGCTGAAGCATTACATTACAGTATTGTTACACTACTTTTCCCAGCTACTACATAGTAAGTTCTAGCCTGGTCTACTGAATGATCATTAATATACTCAAAAAGTTTTTTTTTTTTTCTCCTTGCCTTAGTCAGAGTAAATGGAAATACTGAAAATGATATGGTAAAACTTTGAGCTTTCAACCATGTGCATTTCTTTAAACCTAAATACTTAAGTCAAGATAAAACCCAAAATAAGCACATTAATTTATACTTTTCTGCTATCATATAAAAGATACACCTGGAAAAAAAAAAGATATACCCAGGTCCTGGCTTTGGTCCTGGCTTTGGTTTGATAGGTTGTTGATCCTTCTTCTTTAAGATTTTCTAGAACAAAAGAAAGAAGAATCAACTTAAGTAGGAAAACAACTTCACTGTGTATAAAATTTTAATTTCATTAAGGTTCTGTTATCAAAGGGAGAAAGAGCTATTCCATTTTAATATATATTACAAACCTAAACACTGATTTAAATTGGTTAATTGTACCATGAACAGAAACATCCAAAATGGAGTCAGGAATGTCAAGGGCCCTAAGATGTCAGGAGCCAGGAGACCACTGGAGAAATGCATGACCACACCTGAACAGAACATGAATTTTAGGTTGTGCCAACCACAAATAGCTACATTCTGTTGCAGTTCTTAGAATGAGGCTCACATCACAGAAATGCAACTTAGCATTTCTCTAGTAACCTATACTGGTATAGGTTAGTATACCAGCTATATTATAGGTTACTATACAAGGTATAGTAACCTAAACCTGGTATAGTAACCTATCCTAAATAGACCAACATTAATTATTTTTACCCACACCAGTCAGAGTTCTTGCAAAACAACTTATATAAGCCTGTAGTTTTGCCTTTATATGGTCTGTCATTTTCCTCCCACCTTAGAACATTTTTTAGTTTCCTCTTGAGTCTGTGTCTCCTGGGTTGGAATTCCTGAAGACCCCAAATAAATTTTGGTTTGCTTTGCAGCCTAAGTACTTGCCTGCTTGACAATACTCAGAGGAGTATGACCATTGAACCCCCTCCAGCACCTTTTGGCACTTCCAGTGAGCAAATAGACATACAAATCTATTACAGAAGAGAATTTATTTATTTGCTTATGTGTCCTCTGTCTTATAAAAAAGATTCAAGGTGCTTTATGAAAAATACAGTACATATGAAAAAGAAAAACAAGAAAATCAGGTTAAAGGTAAAATATGGATAGAAAAATATTGTGAAGTATTTTCTGATATTACTTGATGTGGCACACAGATTTGGCTCTCAAATCCCTAGTAACAAAATGTTATGGACAGAATTGTGTTCCCCCACAATTCATATATTGAAGCCCTAATCCCCAATATAACTACATTTGGAAGTAAGGTCTTGAGGTTAAATGAGGTCATAAGGGTGAAGTCCTAATCCAATAGAACTTGTGGTCTTATAAGAAGAGGAAGAGATGCCAGGACACATGTGCACAGAGAAAAGGCCAGGCCATGTGAGGACAACCAAGAAGCAGCCATGTATAAAACAAGGACAGAGGACTCAAGATAAACCAACTCTGCCAGCGTCTTCATCTTAGATTTCCAGGCTCCATAATTGTGAAAAACCTAATTTCTGTTCTACAAACTACCCAAGCTGTGGTATTTGATTATGGCAGGACTGGCAAACTAATACACAAAGTAACAATGAAAACACAGTAGTTCTAACATTCCTAATGTCTATAAGACAAGCAAACTTGTGAAAATTTCTTCCAGGAGTCCCTCAAAAGAAGCCCAGTATAATGTGATGGTCACCTTCAACAGCATCTATTCAACAATTACATCAGAGTGTTTAATGTGGATTTTTTTTTTTAAACAATCTTTCAATATCAGTCAACAGTAAAAAGAACAACTCAGGAAGATAATTCAGAATAACTGGTGATTCCCTCTCTGGTCATTCAGCATGATCCAAAGGTTAAACTGATACCTAGAGGCATTGATGAATTGCCTATCTACTTTATAACCCTCAATGACAATTATTTTGCACAAAATGGGTTTTGAAAATAATGGTCTCAGATAAGAGGAATTTGAGGTAATCTTGATAAATGAGTAAAAGGTTAATGGATTTTGGATTGTTGGTTTTGTCTTCTTTCTCCCACTCTATAAGAAGTCAGGAAAAGCAAACATCTTGGTTATTGTTATATGGTATGCTCATGATACCCCAAGGAAAATGCTTATTTTAGTTTAGCTTTTTAAGTTTCAAATATGTGTTTAACCACTATTTGACAAGGGAAGCAAAAGAAGTCTCTTATATTAAATATCAAAATACATAAAGAATAAATTTAAGATCAAATGAGGAAGACAGTGTGTCTGTACTGCAAAAACAGTATTAGGACATAAGCATAATGGTTTTTAAATATTTTAAACAAATTATAACTCTTTTAAAGTTAAATTCATTCTGTCTCATAGTGCTCTCTCAAATACAATCTAACTTGTGTATGTTAATTTGTATTTTATGCCATTCATTTTTTAAGATTGAAGATTAACTTTCCTTCTATAATTATGTTAGAATGCCACAATAATCTTGAGAATTAGTTTGTAACATCTCTCAACTACTTGTTACTTTTAGAATTCTCTGGTGATGTTTTCATTTTCAAAATAAACAATCATCCTCAAGAATAATATTGTACTTTAAAAAATTTATGTGCAGGGGTGCCTGGGTGGCTCAGTGGGTTAAAGCCTCTGCCTTCGGCTCAGGTCATGGTCCCAGGGTCCTGGGATCAAGCCCCGCATCGGGTTCTCTGCTCAGCGGGAAGCCTGCTTCTCCCTCTCTCTCTGCCTGTCTCTCTGCCTGCTTGTGATCTGTGTCTGTCAAATAAATAAATAAAATCTTTTAAAATAAAATAAAAAAATTTTATGTGCAACATGTAGGTGATAATAAAACATGAAACAGGACCTATATATTTTAATATATATATAAAATATATATATGTGTGTGTGTGTGTGTGTGTGTATATAGACACACACACACACACACACATACACATATATATATATCTTAAGATGTTCTAAGGCATGCATTCATGGCTACAAAAATACTAATGACTACAAAATTAACTTTAACCAATATATTCCATACTTTAGCACAAAACAGTGTGCTTGGCCTGGAACACACTGTCTGTATGTGATACTACTATTTATGCTTGCCAACTTAAAATTTTTTGAACTGTTTCCTTCTTGGCCAGACAAACTGAAATGGCATGTTCTCCATGATGAAGGGTGTCAAATGTGAAGGCTGCTAGGTAAAATATTCTCAGACAAACATTCCTGAGGATTCTCATTACTAAGATATTCTCTGATTTTTTTCCAGTTACTCTCTTACAACTTGATTGAATTCACAACCTCCATTGTGTCCTCTCATCATATCTAACAGAATTAGAAACTGGTTTTTTGTTTTGGATTTTTCTGGGGGTGAGAAGGGAGAGTGGTCTCCTTTTTGCGAAATTAGCAGCAGTCCTTTTATTTTAGAAGTCCTGTGGGATTTTTTATAAGTCTTAGTTTTCTACATATTTATATATTGAATTTAAAGTCCATTTTGCCTTAATGTTTCAACTCAATTCTCTCTCAAAATCTTTTTTCTTTTCACAGGTACTACCTGCTTCTTTAAACTACTTCAAGCTCTTAGTCACTTGATGACAATGCATTTGGAGTGACACATTCTAAATACTTGATGTAAAATGTAAATTATTTATTAAGCCCTCAGGTCAAAATTTCAAAGTTTTGTAACAACCTGTGTGTTATCTATTCCAAACCACTTTTCAGACTCCTTTGCCCCACATATTTTCTCAAATCCCATAATTTAACTGGTACCAAGCTTACTTCTGATAATTTACATAATATTATTATACTTCCAGCTTCTTTTTAGAAGTAGCTGTCTAATCCTTCAATTATCACCTTCTTTCCACATTTTACCTTGATTTTTTTCCTTTTAACAATGCTATTAATTTCTCTCACAGTATAATAATTAAATTCTTGATTAACCACAGATGAAATATGGAAGAAAGCCTTTCACTTTGGATATTAACTCTAAGAAATATTTCTACATTACTTGTATTAGTGTGGAATTCTAGAAAATGTTTGCTATAAAAAGGTAATCTATAATTGGAATATTATACCCCCAATACCTACCCCAAATGTGGTTAAAGGCTATTTACTGAGTAGCAAAGAATTTTCATAGTTTTAAACAGCTTTGTGACCCTACTAGAAGTATATATAAACACATCATTAAAGGTAAAATGAAAGGTTTGTTTAAAAGTAGGTAACTGTGAAGAGAAAATCATTGATAGCATATACTTATAAAATTACAATTACACATTAAAACGTGAAATAAACTGAAAATCTTTTTCTGCCAGGCTTGACTATTAACACTTGTATTTCCCCAGCAGAAGTCAGTCATGTCACTAGCACCTTCTGTGAAATAGTAGTGAGCCTTCTTCCTTACAGTGCTTCTGCTCCTTGTATAAAAAGTAGTTTAAAGAGAAAAATGTCAATACCCTTGCACCCATTCAGAACCAGAAGGCACCAAACGCATCATTCTTGGATTTTTCACAAGTCAATATCTTTACATTATTAAATTTTAGAGCTTTCCCAAACACATACAAACCACAGGAGGGTTTTCAAGCCATAGAACCACCTGTAGAAAGTTATGATAGCCCAGGAAACACACACAGATTCCCAAAAATCTTTTCACGGAGCCAGGAGCCTCCATTTTGGAAGATGTTTTTAAATGTGGTATTTTCTTCACATTTCATAAGAGAAAATGGAGGGATCCCAAAGATAATGCTGGCCACTCTGTAGTGGGCATGGCCTTAAAAAGCTACTCAACTTTCAGATTAGGGAATACTGAAGAAGGTTACCCAGCAAAACACAGGTCATTTATTTACCAGTCACTAGACAAAGTTTCTTAAACTTCTAAGAGAAATTAAAACCATAAGAATTACTCTTTTAGGGGTGCCTGGGTGGCTCAGTGGGTTAAGCTTCTGCCTTCAGCTCAGGTCATGATCCCAGAGTCCTGGGATTGAGCCCCAGATCAAGCTCTCTGCTCAGCAGGGAGCCTGCTTCCCCCTCTCTCTCTGCCTGCCTCTCTGCCTACTTGTGATCTCTCTCTCTCAAATAAATAAACAAAAATCTTTAAAAAAAAAGAATTATTCTTTTGTTTGTAGGAATTTAAGTATAACAGAGTAGATAACAAAAAGACTGATGAGAAGGAGGGAGCTAGATGGAGTAGTTTACATCCCAATATAAGTCCCTTTGAGGGTTGAAATCTATTTATTAAAGATAAAATAGGACCTCTGTTTCTAAGAATATGTTTATAATAACAAATCACAGCATAATACTACAATAAAATCTAAAAAAAATAAGATATTTTAAATGCATAGTTGAACTCTCATGGGAAATTAACAGAATTCCTTTCTGGTCAAAAATAACAAGAAATGTTGAATTTACTGTTGTATTACATCTGGAGCCTATATTTACCTTGAGGATAGCATAGCAATACCTGACAATCTAGAGCCTGGTTTTAATGAGTTACATTACAACTGCAGGACTGCAGTTGGAAGTCATATACTAGAGCCAGAGAATGAAAGAACATCAGAGTTGAAGATACTCCTCAAAAAACCTTAGAGTACAAACCAGGATAAAAATATTTCCCTATAGAGAGAAAAAAATAGAAAGATAAAGAGATACTATGAGACCACCTATCTGTCACAACCTTGGCCCTGGGTGACCTTGGGCTCCAGAACACCCCCATCCCTCAAAAAAATGAAAGGCAGAAGTTTAGAATGAAGTGGTCTCAGGTTGGTAGTGTTCCAAAGCACCAGGTAAAAGCAAACATTAATCATTTTTAAAGGAAAACAATTTAAACACAGGTTTCAAATGATTCTTACAATAAAATATCAAGAAAATGAGCTCAAAATCAGAAAGGTCATTAAACATAAAAAAAAAAGCAATCAAGGAGTCAGAAGGAAAAACAAACTGCATATTCAGATTCGACTCAAAGACTGCAAAACTATAAAGATATACAGAACATAAAATAAGAATGAGCTTTTATTTCTACATGTATAGAAAAATAGATTAAAAGGAACCAAAATTTACCAAAATTGACAAAGCTGATTTGGGAAATAGCAAGTAAACATTCTAAAAATGAAAAATATAACAACTAAAATTGGTAACTCAATAAAAAGTGAAGTAATCTAAGAGAAATCAGGGGATAAAAGATGACCTGGAATGCAGCAATGAGAGACAGAGATGGCAAGTATACAAAAGAAAAAAGGCAAAGAATGAAATTGAGTGAAAGAAGGGAAGACAAAAAGCATTTAAAGAGATAATGGCAGAGATTTTTTTTTTCAGAATGCTGAAAAACATTGATTTTCATATTTAGGAAGCCCAACAAGCAGAATAAATGAAAACAAAACCACACTTAAATATCACACAATAAAATAGGAGAGCAATAACAAAAAGTAGTCCTTAGAAATAGAGACAGAGGAAGATTACTTACAAAGGAAAGATAATGGGGTGCCTGGTGGCTCAGTGGGTTAAAGCCTTTGCCTTCGGCTCAGGTCATGATCCCAGAGTCCTGGGATCGAGCCCCGCGTTGGTCTCTCTGCTCCGCACTAAGCCTGCTTCCCTTCCTCTCTCTCTCCCTGACTCTTTGCCTGCTTGTGATCTCTGTCTGTCAAATAAATAAATAAAATCTTAAAAAAAAACAAAAACAACAAAATAAAAACAAAGGAAAGACAACTGAAAAAACATCTGAGTTTTCAAAAACAACCGCAGCAGCCAGAAAATAGGAATGATAACCTAAAAATGCTGAGAATGTACGGTTGAGGAAGAAAAAATAAATATACTATAAGTCGAAGTTTTCTGACCCATACTAAATGTATGTCTAAAGGATGTAGTTCAAGAAGGAAAATCATCCTAAAGGTCTGAAATATTAGATACAATGACAACAATAAAAGAAAGGGGGGAGCATGTAGATAAACCTAAACAATTAGTACAAAACAAAATAATTGTATGTAATTTATGAGGTTAAAAAAAGAGAGAGAGAGGAAAAGTACTGGGGGAGATGGCAGTGTAGGAAGACCCTAGGTTCATCCCATCCCACATTTAGGAAGGTATCATCCACATCCAAGTCAATAAACTGGAGAGTGATCGACAATGGGCAGAACAAACTCCAAAACTAAATATAGAGGAGAAATTACATCTGAAAGTTAATCAGAAAGGCAGGGGGAGGCTGCCCATGGGAGGGAGGGAACTGAATGCATGAAGAGGGCAGGAACCTTGGGACGACTAATTCCCATAATGTTTGATTTTGAAAGCCAGATGGGTTGAATTTCATGAGTTTATAAAACTAGTAGGACATGTAGCCTGGAGCTTTCAAAGTCTCCTGAATCAGCAGTGGCCAAGTGGGAAGGGAGAGTGATAGCTAGGTTGCTACCCTTAAAAAGACAGCTGCCTACATAGAGAAGCAACATAAAAACAGCAGTTTATACAATACCAGAGGAAAATGGGAGACAGATCTGTTCATACCGCTTTTGGAGTGTGTTGAGGGACTTCTCTAAAAATGAGGGAGCTGGCAGATGCCATTTTCCTCCACCACCCTCCAGCATAAACACAGAGCCACCTACAGGAGGCAGGGCCACATACATACACCCTTGCTACTTACCCTGCTATCAGTGTGCCTCGCCCATGAGTTCTCATGAAGACTCCCACATTCCAAGCCTGCTAGCATCAGCCCACTGGGCTTAGCACAAGTTTTGTTAAAGCTGTGCATCCCACCCAGCTGCCCCAGGGCACAGCTGCCTCAGTGAGCCCTGCTGAGCCACCCTGCAGAGTCCAGCCAGGCAAACCCCCAGCTACTGTAGTGTGCCAGGCCCAGCTATACCCAGCCAAGGTCATGTGCCATGCATCCCTGGCCACAGCACATAGCAGCCACACTATTTCGGGGAATCTGGCATATTTTGCTAACACCACTGTCCTCTTCCCAAGTTCACTGGTGGGCACGCTGCCTCAGAGCTGGCCTCCCTGAGTCCTACTAACACCACAGAGAGCAAGTAGAGCCCACAATAGGCAGTCAGTGTAAACAACTATGCTGAAAGCAAAAGTGAATCAGATACAATAGCAGCCATCAGCAACAGACATAGGATATTCTCCTGGAGTGTCAAGTTCTGGCGAATAGGAGACACTACCTTGCAGGGTACTATAGGACTTCTTTTCCATAAAGTCACTACTTTCAAGAAGAGAAGACATAGCTGACTTTCTCAATACACAGAAACAGAGGCAGACAAAATGAGACAGAAAAATTTATCCCAAATGAAAGAACAGGACAAACCACAGCTAGAGATCTAAGCAAAAGAGATATAAGTAACATGCCTGACAGAATTTAAAGCAATGATCATAAGGATACTCACTGGACTTGAGAAAAGAGTGGAAGACATGAGTGAGACCCTTAACACAAAGTTAAGGAATAATGTAGCAGAGATACAGAGCTGAATAAATGAAATGAGAAATGTACTTGAAAGGATAAATAACAGAATCAAAGAAGCAGAGGAATGAATTAGTGACACAAGAGATAGAATAATGGAAAGTAATCAAGCTGAACCAAAAACAGAAGAAAGAATTACACAAAGTAAGAATAGCCTTAGGGGACTCAATGACTCCATCAAATATAGTAAGATTCATATTACAGGAGTCCCAAAAGAAGAGAGACAAAAGGGGATAGAAAATTTATTTCAAGAAATAATAATAATAATAATAATAGAACTGAAAACTTCCCTAATCTGGGAAGGAAAAGGATATCCAGTTTCAAGAGGCACAGAGAACTCCCATCAAAATCAACAAAAGCAGGTCTACATCAAGACATATTGTAATTAAGTTAGCAAAACATAGTGATAAAGAAAAAATTTTTAAACGGCAAGACAAAAGAAGTCAGTAAATCACAAGAGAAAACCCATAAGACTAATAGGAAATTTCTCAACAGAAACTTGGCAAACCAGAAAGGAGTGGCATGATATATTCAACAAGCTGAATGGGGAAAAAGTCTGCAGCCAAGAAATACTCTACCTGGCAAAGCTATCATTCAGAATAGAAAAAGAGATAAAGAGCTTCCCAAACAAACAAACAAACGCTAAAGGAGTTCATGGCCACTAAACTAGCCCTGCAAGAAATACTAAAGGAGACTCTTTGAGTGGAAAGCACAGACCAAAAGTGACACTATAAAAGTAGGAAACACAAAAGCAGTAAAAATGAATATTTCTATTTAAAAAAATGAGTCAAGGAGCTCACCAAAAAAAGGATATAAAATATAATAACATATACCTAAAATGTGAGGAGGAGAAGAGAAAAGAATGGGTTCAAACTTAAGCAACCATCAACTTAATAGAGACTGCTATATGCAGAAGATATTAAATACAAACCCAATGGTAAGCATATATCAAAAACCACTAATAAACATGCAAAGAATAAGAAAGAAATCCAAATATATCACTAAAGAAAATCAGCAAAACATGAAAGACAATAAGACAAGAAAGGATCAGAAAACATCTTCAGAAACAACCACAACACAAGTAGTAAAATGGCAATAAATACAGACCTATCAATAATTACTCTGAACGTTAATGAACTAAATGCTCCAATCTAAAGACATGGGGTAGCAGAATGGATAAAAAACAAGTTCCACCAATATATTGCCTACAAGAGACTCATTTTAGACCCAGAGACACCGGCAGATTGAAAGTGAGGGGTTGGAAAAATATCTATCATGCAAATGGATGTCAAAAGAAAACTGGAGCAGCAATTGTTACATCAGATAACACAGACTTTAAAACAAAGACTGTAACAAGAGACAAAGAACGACACTATATAATAATAAAGAACCCAAAAGATGTAACAATTATAACTATTTATGCACCCAACACAGAAGCACCCCAAAATATAACACATTTAGTGAAAAAAATAAGGGAAGTAATCAGTAATAATACGATCATACTCAGGGACTTAAACACCCTGCTTACATCAGTGAACAGATCTCTAAACAGAAAATCAACAAGGAAACAATAACTTTGAATGACATACCAGAGTACGTTAATTTTAGAGATATATACATCATCCCATTCCAGGCACCTGGGTGGCTCAGTCAGTTAGGTATTGCCTTTGGCTCAGGTCATGATCTTGGTCCCAGGACTGAGCCACATGTCAAGCTCCCTGCTCAGTGGGGAATCTGCTTCTCCCTCTCCCTCTACCTGTCACTCCCACTGCTTGTACTCTCTCTGTCAAATAAATAAATTAAATCTTAAAAAAAAAATTCCATCCTAAAACAGCAGAATACACATTCTTTTCAAGTACACATGGAATATTCTCCCATAAAACCAGCCTCATCAAATTCAAGAAGATCAAAGTTATACCATGCATGTTTTCTAACCACAATGCTATGAAAGTAAAGATAAGCACAAGAAAAAAATCTGGAAATATCAAAAATACATAGAGGTTTAAATAATATGCTGTTAAACAATCAGAGGGTGAATCAAGAAATCAAAGAAGAAATTAAAAAGTACATGTAAACAAATGAAAATGAAAAACACAATAGTCCAAACCCTCGGGAATGCAGCAAAAGCTCCTCTGAGAGGGAACTATAATAATACAGGCCTATCTCAAGAAGCTAGAAAAATCTCAAATAAACATGATCTTATACTAAGGAAGTAGAAAAAGAACAACAAACAAAACCTAAAACCACCAAAAGGAAGGAAATAATATAGATTAGAGCAGAAATAGCGGCACCTGGGTGGCTCAATCATTTAAGCATCTGACTCTTGATTTTGGCTCAGTTCATTATCTCAGGATCATGAGATTGAGTCCTGCACTAGGCTCCACACTGAGCATGGAGCCTGCTTAAGATACTCTCTCTCCCTCTCCCCCTGCCCCCCCTCCCCAAAACAAACAAACAAAATGTAACAAATCGGTGAAACCAGGAGCTGATCCTGTGAAAAAGCCATCAATAAAAATGATAAACCTCTCGCCAATGTATAAAAAAAAAAAAAGGAGAAAAGATTCAAAAAAATAAAATCACAAACAAGAGAGGAGAAATAATAACCAATACCACAGAAATACAAATAATTGTAAGAGAATATTATGAAAAACTATATGGCAATAAAGTAGACAATCTAAAAGAAATGGATAAATTCCTAGAAACATATGAACTACCAAAACTGAAACAGATGGAAATAAAAAATTTGAATAGACTGATAAACAGCATGAAATTGAATCAGAAATCAAAAAATTCCCAGCAAACAGAATTCCAGGACTAGATGGCTTCACAGGGGAATTCTATCATCAAACATTTAAAGAAGAGATAATATCTAGTCCTCTCAAATATTCCAAAAAAATAGAAAAGAAAGGAAAACTTTCAAATTCATTCTATGAGGCCAGGATTATCCTAATACCAAAATAGGATAAAGACCACACTAAAAAAAGAGAAATACTGGCCAATATCCCTGTTGAATATAGATACAAAAATCCTCAATAAAATACTAGCAAACTGAATTCAACAATACATTTTTTTAAAATCATTCACCATAATCAAGTAGGATTTACTCCTGGGTTGCAAAAATGGTTCAATATTTGCAAATCAATCAACATGATACATTTCATCAATAAGAGAAGGATAAGAACCATATGAACATCTCAATAGAGAAAAAAAGGGTTTGACAAAGGTCAATATCCATTCATGATAAAAAGCCTCAACAAAGTAGGTTTAGAAGGAACATACCTCACAGGCGATACATGAAAAATTCACAGCTAACATCAAATTCAATGAGGAAAAACTGAGAGCTTTTCCCCCTAAGATCAGGAAAAAAACAAGGATGTCCACTCTCACCACTCCTTCAACATAGTAATGGAATCAGAGCCACAGCAATCAGACAACAAAAAGAAATAAAAGGCAGCCAAATCAGTAAGGAAGAAGTAAAACTTACACTATTTGCAGATGACATGATACTATATATAGAAAACCAGAGAGACTCCAGCAAAAAACTGATAGAACTGTTACATTAATTCAGTAAAGTCAAAAGATACAAAATCAACATACAGAAATCTGTTGCATTTCTATACACCAATAATGAAATAGCAGAAAAGGGAATTAAGAAAACAATCCCATTTGCAATTGCACCAAGAATAGTAAGATACCTAGGAGTAAACCTAACCAAAGAGGTGAAAGACCTATATTCTGGAAACTATAAAACACTGATAAAAGAAATTGAAGATGACACAGAAATGGAAAGACTTTCCATGCTAATGGATTAGAAGAACAAATATTATTAAAATGTCTATACTACCCAAAGCCACATTTAATGCAACCCCTATCAAAATACCAATAGCATTTTTCACAGAACTAGAACAAATTTATAATTCATATGGAACCACAAAAGATCCTGACCTTGAAAAAGAAAAGCAAAGCTGGAAACATCACAGTTCCAGACTTCAAGTTACATTATGAGCCTATAAAATCAAAACAGTAGGGGCACCTGAGTGGTTCAGTCAGTTAGCATCTGCCTTCAACTCAGATCATCATTTCAGGGTCCTAGTGTCAAGCTCCAGATGGGGCTGCATGCTCAGCAGGGAGTCTACTTCTCCTTACTCTCCTCTGTGTTCTCTCTCTCTCTCAAATAAATAAATAAAATTTGAAAAACAAAACAAATAAACAAACAAAAAAACAGTATGATACTGACACAAAAATAAACACATAAATCAATGTAACAGAATAGGAAACACAGGAATAAATTCATAACCATATGCTCAATTAATGTTCAACAAAGCAGGAAAGATTATCCAATGGGAAAAGGATAGTCTCTTCAACAAATGATATTGGGAAAACTGGACAGCAACATGCAAAAGAAAGAAACAGGACCACTCCTTTAAACCACACACAATAATAAATTCAAAATGGTTGAAAGCCCCAAATGTGAAAAAGGAAACCATCAAAATCATAGAAGAGAACATAGGCAGTGAACTCTCTGACATCGGCCATAACAACTTTTTCTAGATATGTCTCCTGATTTAAAAGAAACAAAAGCAAAAATAAACTACTGGGATTACACCAAAATAAAAAGCTTCTGCACTGCAAAGGAAACAATCAACAACACTAAAAGGCAACTCAAAGAATGAGAGTGATATTTACAAATGAAGGGTCAGTAACCAAAATATACATAGAACTTAAAAATCTCAACACCCAAAAAACAAAATCCAATTAAAAAACGAACAGAAGAAATGAACATTTCTCCAAAGCAGACATACAGATGGCCAACAGACACATGAAAAGATGTTCATCACCACTTATGATCAGGGACATGCAGATAAAAACTACAAGGAGATATCACCTCACAGCGTCACAATGGCTAAAATGAACTACACACAAAAAACCAGGTGTCGGCAAGGATGCAGAGAAAAAGGAACACTCATGCACTATAGGTGGGAACGCAAACTGGTGCAGTCGCTGTGGAAAACAGTATGAAGTTTCCTCAAAAAGTTAAAAATAGAATTATCCTATGATGCACTAATTGTACTACTGGGAATTTACCCAAAGAATACAAAAACACCAATTCAGAAGGGCACATGCACCTCTATGTTTATAGCAGCAGTATTTACAACAGCCAAGATATGGAAGCAGCCCAAGTATCCATCAATTGATGAATGGATAAAGAAGAGATGGTATATCTATAATGGAAAATTATTCGGCCATAAAAAAAAAAAATGAAATCTTCAGTGACATGGATGAAGCTAGAGAGTATTATGCTAAGTGAAATAAGTCAGTCAGAAAAAGACAAAATGGATCCAGGGAGGGAGAGAAACCATGAAAGACTCTTAATCTCAGGAAACAAACTGAGGGTTGCTGCGGGGGTAGGTAGGGATAAGGTGGCTGAGTGATGAACATTGAGGAGTGTATGTGCTATGGTGTGTGCTGTGAACTGTGTAAGACTGATGAATCACAGACCTGTACCCCTGGGGCAAATAATACATTATATGTTAATAAATTTTAAAAGGCAAATACCATATGATTTCACTCATACGTGGAATTTTTTAAAAAATTTTAAAAATGAGCAAAGGGAAAAAAAGAGAGAGGGACAAACAAAGAAAAAGATTCTTGGGGTGTCTGGGTGGCTCAGTTGGTTAAGCGACTAACTTCAACTCAGGTCATGATCCTGGAGTCCCAGAACTGAGTCCCACATCAGGCTCCCTGCTCTGCAGGGAGTCTGCCTCTCCCTCTGACCCTCCTCCCTCTCATGCTCTCTCTCTTTCATTCTCTCTCTTTCTCAAATAAATAAATCTAAAAAAAAAGAAAAAGAAAAAGAAAAAAAGAAAAAGAAAGAAAGAAAGAAACAGATTCTTAACTATAGAAACACACTAATGGTTACCAGAAGGGAGGTACGGGGTGGAGGGAATAGGTGATGGGGATTAAGGAGTGCACTTGTCCGTGATGAGTTCCAGGTGATGTGGAATTGTTGAATCACTATATTGTACACCTGACACTAATATTACACTGTATGTTAACTGTACTGGAATTAAAATAAAAACTTTTTAAAAAGCGACAACTACACCTTGGTAGTTACGGCAATCTAAGATTTCTGTATGAGATGGGAAGAGGGTAAAGATACTTTAAGTTAAATTTGTATATTAAAATCTACAGGTTAACCACTTGTGTTTTTTTTTTGTTTTTTTTTTTTTTTTAAGATTTTTTATTTATTTATTTGACAGAGAGAGATCACAAGTAGACGGAGAGGAAGGCAGAGAGAGAGAGAGAGAGAGGGAAGCAGGCTTCTTGCTGAGCAGAGAGCCCGATGTGGGACTCGATCCCAGGACCCTGAGATCATGACCTGAGCCAAAGGCAGCGGCTTAACCCACTGAGCCACCCAGGCGCCCCTACAGGTTAACCACTTGTAAAAACAAGAATAAAAATGTCAAGCTAGTATAAGGAAAACTAGTACAATGCAAAACTAGTTCTAGGAAGAATGGAACAAGAAGGAAAACATGTCAATCAATTTCTAAAAAAGACAACAAAGGGATGGGAAAAAAGAGAAAAATGGAAAGAATAAAGAGCACAAAATAAAAGGGGTAGAATTGCATCTAAATACATTTTTAAAATTACAATAGTATGACATTTACAAAGAAGAAATAACGGTGGCCTACAAATATGTGAAAAATTCTCAGGCTTATCTGTCATTAGGAAAAAGCAAATTAAAATCACAAAGGAATATTTCATGCCCGCCAAATTGGCAAAGGTTAAAATTTTGACATATTAAGTGTTGCCAAGTATATGAAGCAATGAGGACTCTCATAAGCTGCTGTTGAGAGAACAGTGTTTGCTAGTGCCTGGTAGATCTAAACATATGCCCACTGGCCAGCACAGCCATTCAATGAGAGGCGATCAGTTATGCATGTAGTCAATAATCAGTTATTGAGCTCCCACTGCCAAAGACACATAGTTCTATCAAGTTCTGTAAGTGTTTGCTTTTGTATTATTCTTTAAGATACATAGACATAGATAAGTATAATGTGCTGTTGTATATAATTGACATATAAAACAATAGATAATTTTTAAATAATATGGTAGAAAAATTCCTTGAGCTTATGATGAACATCATTCCCCTTGAGAAAGAAAGGAATGAAAAGACCTTGGGAACCCATAGTTTTTCCATACCACTTCTTAGCACATGATATGGTTCCAAATATCTCCTGTGGTTTGCATGTATTCTTAGAAACTCTAAAATTTAAGAATGCTGAAGAACAGAATAGCTGCTGCTAGGTATGAGGTGTTTGATTCTGAAGCCTAAACTGTATGAATCTATAAATACGTGTGACTGGTTTTTTTTGGTAAGCTAGAATTAAAAGGACAAATTGAGGAAATGAGTTTCCATTTTACCATTGGGGGATTCTTTTTTTTAAGATTTTATTTATTTATTTGACAGAGAGATCACAAGCAGGCAGAGAGGCAGGCAGAGAGAGAGGTGGAGGAAAGCAGGCTCCCTGCCGAGCAGAGAGCCCGATGCGGGGCTTGATCCCAGGACCCTGGGATCATGACCTGAGCCAAAGGCAGAGGCTTTAACTCACTGAGCCACCCAGGCACCCACCATCAGGGGATTCTAATATGCTTGTGTTCATCCTGATGTTGAAGTTGATGCTGAAATAGATAGAAGGTGCTTACTTGATTTTGAATATGTTTCCCCCTTAGGATTTAAACTAACCTTCCACGTTAATTTATTACTAAGCAACTCAGTTACAAACTGAACAGTGTTTTAAATTTTTGAATTCAATACTTTTCATTTGTATATTTGTTTGAGATTTATTGAAATGTGAAACCACTGTAAACATGAGTTTGGTCATCATCATGAGGTTTAGTAATCTATGGTAGATCTGGAACTGTTCACAGAACAAAGAAGTTCTTATAACCAGTAATTAGAACATATTATGTGCCTTATATACATTTTCTTCAATCTTCACCAAGACTCAGCAAAATAGATAATTTAATTCCCTTTTGCTAAGTTGAGAATTTAATATCTTCACCTTGATTACACAAGTAGGAAATGCCTTGGATTCAGACTCAATATACTACTCTCTTCAAAAGATGAAACTGGTGACACAAGCAGATTTTTATTCATCGCAGTCAGAATATTGTGAACAAAGACAACACTGGAGTTTGTTAGGTTTTTAATTGATTGACACTCAGCAATTTTGTTTTCCACTTTTATTTCTTTTAGTATAGATCCCATGATTTTGTAGGGAGTCAATAGGACTTATTCATAATAGGGTGTTTTTCATTTTTTTAAGATTTTACTTATTTATTTTAGAGAGAGGGAGAACTAGAGAAAAAAGAGAGAACACATAGAGGGACAGGGTGATAGAGAAGCAAACTTCCCGTTGAGCAGGGAGCTCAATGTGGGGCTCGATCCCAGGACCCTGAGATCATGACCTGGGCTGAAAGCAGATGCTTAACTGACTGAGCCACCCAAGCACCCCCATAATGGGATTTAGAACTGCAATCAAATGCATAGAGGTCAAAGTTCTCAGCCCCTTAACTACAACTTGATTACCACTCCTTATTTGCAGGACTTTTATAGGAAATTATATAAAACAGTCCTTCTAAAACTTTAATGTGCTCATAAATCACAAAGATCTAATTCCTAGAGACACAGGATACACTTGGACAGATATATCAGCTTATTGAAACTGTCCAGATTAATCCACTTGGGTGAAAGATCTAATTATCAAACTATGTGGCATATTTTCCCAGACCAATTTTAACATTCAGTGTAGTTCTATTTCATTATTTGATAATGTGTTTCTAATATTTCTGATTGGTTATAATTTCACTCCTCAATTTTCACAAGAAAATACACCCCTGTACCACCACGTGACTTTAAATTTAGCACAGCATAGCTCCACTTCAAGTATTTGTCAGGAAAAAAAAAATTACTCTGTATACACTGTCACTACTTACCAAAGCTCACTTAGAAGGCAGAATATCATGGAGAATGATCTAAAGCAGTGTTTCTAAAACAGTAATATGCTTATAAATCACTATTGATTCTGATTCAACAGATCTGGGGTGGGGTCCTGAGATTCTACATTTGTAACAAATTCCTAGATGATAACAATGCTATTGCGTAATGGAGTGGGAAGGACCAAAGTGATATCCCCACACTCCTCAAGATACCCTTAAATCTACCTCTTATTTAAACTAGTCCTGCAGAGAACTGGATACCATGTTACCTAGTAACCTAGGTTACCTGGAGGGTCTTCTAATGAGTGTTAAAGGAGGTTACAAAAAAGTAAAAGAGAAACAAACAAGAGAACTGCCTGACAAAATTAAAATGATTCCAGAAAAAAGGAATGAGGGGACAGTCCATTACAGAACAAAAAATCAACAACTGTACAACTCCTTTTGGTCAACATGGAAGATATAATAATAATTACAGTAAGATTGATGCAATATATTTAATTCATTTTTTTTTTCTTTTCCCTCTCCCTAATAATATCATGGCCATGTTTTTTACTGCCTTGGGAACTTGGATTTCTTTTGTGTTCCTTTTAGAGAAAATTTCAAATAACCTGTTATTCATTTATTTTGCAAATATTTTCTGAACGTCTGCCTTATGACAGGTACTACTCCAAGCACTGGGGTTGCATCAGTGACCTTAAAATTCCTCAGCACTGTGGAGCCTACATTTTAGAGAGGAAGGCCAGGAGTAATCCAATAAAGAGATAGACAATATACCATCAAGTCAGAATACCTTGTAGGATGAAAATAAAGTAGGGATGCTCTTTTAGGTGGGGGTCAGCAAAGGACTCTTATAGGAGGTTGCATCTATCAGCAAGGTAAAATCACATCTGCCTAATTCTGCCATTAGGAATCATACAAACATAGGCATTCCAAAATTAATTCCAGGATATCTTGCACCAAGAATAAAAAACAATGAATATATGATCATGATATTTTCCTTAACAATATGTGTAGATGTTTTCATGTAAGTGTGTATATTGTCTCTTTATCTTTCCTATCTACCTTCTACTATGACTACAGGTCTATGATTCCTTATCTCAGACTCAAAAATCCAAAAAGTTTTAAAAACTAGCAAATTTTTCACAACTCATATAGAAGAAAACTTAACTCAACTGACATTTGGTAGCAAAACCAACCTGAACCAATTTAAAAAGGCCTAGATAGTGGCCTCTCTCTCACTTAATGAAAACATCCATATGCTGTACTGCAAACTATTAGTATGTTTTCATTACAGATTTCACTGCAGATCCACTTATCTTCTTACCTTTCTAAAGTTTGAAATTTTCTAAATTACTAAGTATATCTGGCCCCAAGGGTGTTGAATAAAGAATTATAGATCTGTGCAATTACTACAAGGTCCAACTATTAATTACTGTTTCTGCGTGTGCTACTTTACCTTTGAGTAGCCCTGTATTTGTTATTCCAGATCATTCCATCTCATTACCTGAAGCCTGAAGAGACAACTTTGCACCTAATCCACCTGTTGCTTAATGAATACACTTGACTTTCAAACCTTTCTTCACCAATCATTTAAAACAGTAAATTACACCAAATCTGACACAATGTCAATACTAGCCACTGCAATATCCAAGCCTGGATACCAGCACTTTGTATGTCTACTCATACTTTCTATGTCTACTTACTATTACTTCTGAAGTTTTCATTCATATTCAACATCCATGTCTGGTGCATTTTGTTTGATGAAAACAAGCTAATTAGTGTTGAACCTTCCCTAGTTCATAAATTTATTCCTAAGAACATTAAAAGGAAGTCAAGTGAGACATGTTCAGTAACAGATGTTTGCCTTTTTTGGCTGCCTTTTTACAGTTTGTTCTCTTTCATTACTTTTTAAGAAATTTAGTTAATGTTCCTTTTACAAAAGAACAAGTGTACCTAGCTTCCCAGCAGATGGGGCTGCAGGGGAATTCCCCAGGGCAGGCACAGTCTGTTCATTACCATAACCTAATATCTGCCTAAATGGCTCTCTGCAGTCAACTTTCATTCCTTCATCCAGGTTCTGGTAACAATCACACTCCAGCTTAAAAAAACAATGCATATGTTGACTGGAAATTGTAGAACTAGAACTATTGTGAGCACTATTTCCAACATACATGGGTCTATCTCTCAAATACCTCTCCCCATGGGGATATCTCAGAATGAAGAATCAATATGATTGAGAATTTGGTTGAATCTTTTGGCTTCAACAATAAAGAAAGATTGTGAAATGGTTTCCAAAAGTAAAAATCCAACAGTTCTTTATAATAAATGAGAGCTATAGATTAAGGTTTTTCTCTGTAAAAGTAAATTGATCCAAAAAAACAAATTTTAAAATTATCCCATTTATTTATCCAACCCTCCACTTTTGAATATTATTTAGTCTGGGTTGGTCTGTGATATGGTTTAAGCAGTAGTACACTGGAAATCTAAGTAATATTGCAATCCAAATCTTGCACTCACCAAGAGTGTTTTCTTTTAAAACGTTGTGAAAATAGTTAAATATAAATTTTGACCAATTTATTTTGACTATTCCTCTTGCTAAAGGAATTTTGCATGGAGCACCTCCTTTATTTTCCCCAATAACTATCATAACTAGGAGAACAGTAGGAATTTTTATCTATAAGGATAAAGTCAATAAAATAAAATAAATAATGGCTATAAAAATATACTTCAGGCCAAGATAATACTGCTGAAAAGCACCATAACTATAAAATATGGGCTTTAAATGGAAACCATGTAAATTTAAAATCTGTGTGTGCATAGAAATTTATATATATATAGATTTATGAATTTATATATATATATATAAATGTAAATACCAACTTCATTCAAAGAATCCAAAGTAAAATCCACTTTATTCTATCATAAAGATTAAAAACTTTATAAATTAATGATTTCCAGGGGCCAAGAGGAGGAAGGAATGGGGAGACTGCCAATGGGTATGGGGTTTCTTTTGGGGGCTGGTGAAAATGTTCTGAAATAGGTAGTGGTGATGGTTGCACAACTTTGTGAATATACTAAAAACCACTGAATTGTATACACTGAAATACTGAATCCTATGACTTATATTTCAATAAAGCTTTTATTTAAAAAAAAGATTAAAAACCTTAATATTTCATAGGGAAAGGAATATGAATCTCAAAATTAAAATATGGAAGTTGAAGATAACATACATTATGCATTACTACTCCTTATAGTTAGACCAAAACAAACAAACAAAAAAGTATACAGATAAGAGTAAACTACTGGAATGTTATTCAAAATGTTAAAAAAAATCATAGTCACCTAGCTGTTAACTCAGTGCCTAATTTAATCTCAAACCAGGGCGCCTGGGTGGCTCAGTGGGTTAAGCCGCTGCCTTCGGCTCAGGTCATGATCCCAGGTCCTGGGTTCGAGCCCCGCATCAGGCTTTCTGCTAAGCAGGGAGCCTGCTTCCTCCTCTCTCTCTGCCTGCCTCTCTGCTTACTTGTGATTTCTGTCAAATAAATAAATAAAATCTTTAAAAAAAAAAAAAAAAAAACCTACTGCAGGATTTTCAAAAAGTAACTTTATTTCTACCCAAAATTACAAAAAAGAATTAGGATATCAGTTGAACAAATAGAAAATTTAAACTTAGTAGTTTTAGATGATCTGTGCTAATTCTTACAAATATTAGACAATTAAATCAGATGACCTTTTTTTAATCAAATGCAGCCCACCAGGGAGAAAATCATAACTATGAAAATAATTAAAACACCTCCACAGTGTTTTGCAGAAGGGAAGGAGAAGCTCAGAGAGAAGAAATTGAGATGGGGGGGGGGAGTAAATATGCTTTACATACTAAAACTTAACTATTTTTTTATTATATAATAAAATCCTTCAATTGAATGTCCACAATCTTCTGACACTACAATTTGGTAAAGAATTACAAAAAAAAAGGGTGGCCTGGGTGGCTCAGTTAGTTAAGTGTCTGCCTTAGTCTCAAGTCATGATCCCAGGTCCTGGGATCAAGCCCCACTTCAGGCTCCCTGCTTGGTGGTGGGAAGCCTGCTTCTCCCTCTCCCTCTGCCTGCTGCTCCCCTTGCTTGAGCTCTCTGTGTCCTGTAAATAAAGAAAATCTTTAAAAAAAAAAAAGAAGAATTACAAAAAGATATCTAAATTTCCAAGTTAAAAGAAGAGTATCTCCTTAGATTCTTTAATAAAAATGGCTCAAGAAATTCTCCAGAGAAAAGTAATTAGAATGTTCTTGTTAAAATGTAGCCAATTCATTCTATGGTCAAAATTAAGCTTATATGGATTAAAAGCAATACCATTTCAAAAATTTGGCAGCAGAGTAAGAGGATTCTAGGCTCATCTCATCCCATGAACACAAATATCAAATCATCCTAAATATCCCAGAAATCAGACTGAAAACTAGAAAGAACTATACAACTAAAGGGGGAAAAGAGGTCACGTTGAAGAAGATAGGAAAGGCAGAGATGTGGTTTAAGGGATAAAAAGCTCATGGCTACTGCAAAGGGACGGGAGCCATGGTCATGAAGAAGGGTGATAGAGAGAGGAGCACACAGTGGAACACACAAGGAGACTGTTTCCCCAAAGCTATTGGCTTGAAACATGAGAGGGATTGAATTTTATGAGTTCTTGCAACCAGTGGGGCTTACAGCCTAGAGTTTTAAAGGTCAGCCAACTTGGCTGGGACAAAGTCAAGAGGCCACTGTGCTGCTCCAGGAGAGAATGCAGGCAAACAACCTGGGGGCAGACTGCATGGAAGCAGCTATCTGAAAAACATCTGGGGTACACAGGGGATAGTTATTTGCTCTTCTAGGAGCACTTCCCTGAGAGGCAGCATTCAAAGAGATGCCTCTCTGGGAACAAAAGAGCTGGTCAGTGCCATTTCCCTCCCCAGCTCCTTAGCATAAACACAGAGCCACCTGAGGGAAGCAGCTCAGTACAGACACTAGCTGCCTACTATGTTTACACCAAGGTACCTCCTCAATACTCAGGCAGGACTGCCCTTCTCAGGCAAGCTTGCCTCAGTCCCAGTAAGGTGGGTGCTTCCCCTAAAAGACCAGTGCAGGCCCCTGCCCACACCATGTCTCCTGACCAGAGAGTTCTGCAGGGCCTCAGTTCTGGTGGAGTTGGTGTCAGGTCTCACTCCACAAGCAGACCAGAACACACTTAGTTAAAATTTGCCACATTCAGGCCAGGGATAAAACACTGCCCCCTGCAGGCATGGAGAGCCTCTGCAGACAACTGGCTTGAAGGATAGAGCAGCCAAAAACCAACAGCAGAGTGTACACAGCGCACACTGGAAACACTCCCTGAAGAATCAGGCCCTGGATGCTATATGACCTCTTCTTCATAAGGCCAGTACTTTTAAGAGCAGGAGACCTAACTGGCTTTTTTAATACAGAGAAGGTAGAGACTTGGACAAAATGCCAAGACAGAGGAATGTATTGCAATTGAAAGAACAAGATAAGGCCACAGTCAGGAATCTAAGTGAAACAGATATAAGTAACATGCCTGATGAAGAATTTAAAGAACAATCATAAGGAGACTCACTGGGCTTGAGAAAAGAAGATATCAGTGAAACCCTTACCACAGAGACAAAAGAGTGAAAAAAGAACCAACCAGAGAAGAGGAACACAATAAATGAGTTTGGAGACAGGCTTGATGAAATGAACTGGCTAGAAGAAACAAAGAGATGAATTAGTGACCTAGAAGACAAATAATGGAAAATAATGAAGCTGAACAAAAGAGAGAAAGAATTAGGCAACACGAGAACAGATTTAGGGAACTCAGTGACATCATCAAACAGTAACACTCAAATTATAGGAGTCCAAACAGAAGAAGTGAGAGAAAAGGGGGCAGAAAATTTGTTTCAAGAAATAATGAATACGTTCTAGAATATAGGTGAGGTTCAGTGGAGTGAGGTCCGGAGCCGATGACCAAGAAAAATTCTTGAGACATCTTTGGTGCAAAATGGTGGTTTATTAAAGCACGGGGACAGGACCTGTGGGCAGGAAGAGCTGCTGCCCTGGGGTTGTGAGGGGTGGTAGGTTATGTACCATGGAGTTGGGGGCAGGTAAGGGAAAGGAAGGTTTCAATAGAACTTTCATATGCTAAAGAGGACCTACAAAAGATACCAGATACCAGAGGCCTTGCCATTGCCAAGGCTGTTTTGCTCTCTAGCGAGGTACTAACATTAAGATGGGTGGGAGATTCCTAAAGAATGTCACATATGTCCCAACCAGGAGTCTGGGGAGAGATTGGAGGGTGTCAGCTTTTGCTTTGTCCTCAGCCAGCCTTCTGTTCCCTCATCAATAATAGCAAAGAACATTCCTAATCTGGAAAAGGGAACAGACATCCAGCTCCAGGAACCACAAAGAACTCCCATCATAATCAATAAAAGCAAGTCAACATCAAGACATATTGTACTTAATCTTGCAAAATATAGTGATAAAGAAAAATATCTTAAAGCAACAAGACAAACAAAATCCTTAACTTACAAGGGAAAACCCATAAGGCTAGCAGGAGATTTTTCAACAAAAGCTTGGCAAGCCAGAAGGGAGTGGCATGATATATTCAAAGTGTTGAATGGGAAAAAACTGCAGCCAAGAATACTCTATTTTCATTCAGAATAGAAGGAGAGATAAAGAGTTTCCAAGACAAACAAAAACTAAAGGTGGTCATGATCACTAAATCAACCTTGTAAGAAATTTTAAAGGGCATTCTTTGAGGGCAAAGGAGAGACCAAAAGTGACAAAAACAAGAAAGGATCAGCAAAGATATCCAGAAACATTGGCAAGTAATAAAATGACAATAAACACATATCTATCAATAATTACTCTGAATATAAATGGACAAAGGGCTCCAATCAAAAGACATGGGGTGTCAGAATGCATAAGAAAACAAGATCTATCTATATGCTGCCTACAAAAGACTCATTTTAGACCTAAAGACACCTGCAGATTGAAAGTGAGGGGGTGGAGAAACATTTATCACACAAATGGATGTCAAAAGAGTCAGAATAGCAATACTTATACTGGGAAAACTAAATTTTCTGTTCTTGTATTGTTTTTAATCCTGCACTAGTATAAAGGTAGTACTTGCCTCACAGAATGATTTTGAATGTGTTCCCTCTCTTCAACTATTTGTACAGATTTTGATAAAGATTATCATTAATTATTTTTTTAAATGTCTGGTAGAATTCACCAATGGAACTATGTAGTCTTTGGCTTTTCTGTGCTGGGAGATTTTTAATTCCTAACTCAACTTTCATTCTTGTTATTTGTCTAAGAAAATTTCCTATTTCTTCAGTTCAAGATTCATGATTCAATCATGGTAACTTGTGCGTTTTTAGGAATTATCTGGATTTTTTTCCCTAAGTTTTCTGATTTGTTAGCATATAATTATTTATAGAAATCTGTTATCAAACTATGTATTTCTGGGGTTATCTGTTTGTTTTCGCTTCCATTATTCATTTTGGTTTTTGAGTCTTTGCTTTTTTTAATTAAATTTTTTTCTTAATTAAAAAGCACTGCACATTCTTAATTAAAGCACTGCATTTCTGTTTATTTGGAAAAACTGGTTATTATTTTCAGTGTTATGTTACTGTTTATTCTGGTCTCTTATTTATTTCTGAGTTTTCTTTGTTATTTCCTTCCTCTGCTAAATTTCAGCTAAGTTTCTTCTTTTTCTAGTTCCATGTGGAGTAATGTTGTTTATTTGAACTTTTGTTCTTATTACAAGCATTTATAACATAAATTACACTCTAACATCTACTTTGCTGCATCTCATAGGTTTTGGAATATTGTGCTTTCTTTTTCTTTTGTCGTATGATTTCTTTTTTTTCTTTTTTTTTTAAGAATGTAGGTCAACTGGAACTTTTTAAAGATTTTTTATTTATTTATCTGACAGAGAGAGATCACAAGTAGGCAGAGAGAGGGGGGAAGCCGAGCAGAGAGAGCCTGATGTGGGACTCGATCCTATAACCCTGAGACCATGATATGAGCTGAAGGCAGTGGCTTAACCCACTGAGCCACCCAGGTGCCCCATGCCATTTGATTTCTTATTTGACCCATTAGTTGTGCTGTAGTGTGTTATTCAATATTTACATATTAAATATTTAATATTTACATTGTAGATTATCTAGCTTTGTTTTTATTACTGATCTTTAGTTTTGTACCATTGTGGTTGGAAAATATACTTAGAATAATTTCTATCTTCTTAAATTTGTAATATTTGTTATGCTTCTTTTTATGTGATTTAACCAGGGGATTCTTCTGTGTATACTTGAAGAAAATGCGTATTCTATTTTTCATGGATGGAATTATATATATATATATATATTTTAGAACCATATATTCTGAAGTATGACTCAAGTAAAATATGTTTCTGTCAAAAAAAATAACTGAGGGTACTCATTTAAAATAAAGAATATCGGGGGAGGAGTCAAGATGGCAGAGAAGTAGCAGGCTGAGACAACATCAGGTAGCAGGAGATAAGCTAGATAGCTTATCTAACCATTGTGAACACCTACAAATCCAATGGGAAATCGAAGAGAAGAAGAGCAACAATTCTAGAAACAGAAAATTGATCACTTTCTGAAAGGTAGGACCTGCGGAGAAGTGAATCCAAAGCGACGGGATGAAAGACCGTGGGGGGAGGGGCCAGCTCCCGGCAAGTAGCAGAGCAATGGAGCACAAAATCAGGACTTTTAAAAGTCTGCTCCACAGAGGGACATCGCTTCGGAGGCTAAGCAGGGGGGAAGCCCAAACGGGGTCAAGGTAACCCCAGGTCCCGCAGGGTCACAGAAGGACCAGGGGAGTCTGAGTGTCACAGAGCTTGCAGGTATTAGAGTGGGGAAGCCAGCTACAGCAACAAAGCCGAGGAGTGAGCTCTCAGCTCGGGGTTACCTTGAACCAGGCACAGGCTGGGTGAGCTCAGAGCATGGCTGGAGGCCAGGGAGACGGAGTGACTGAGCACTTTTCTCCAAGTGCACAGCTGGAGGCCAGGGAGACGGAACTGACCAAGCACTTTCTCCAAGTGCGAGCAATTGAGTGCTTTTCTCCAAGCGCCACCAGAGGCCAGGGAGACAGGAGTGATTGGGCGCTTTTCTCTGAGGGCGCACTGAGGAGCGGGACCCCGAGTTCTTGGCTCCTCCGGGCCGGAGATTGGGAGGCCTCCATTATCATTCCCACCCTCCGGAACTCTACGGAAAGCATTAAGGGAACAAAACCTCCAGAAAGCAAACCTGAGCGGATTACTTAGCCTGGCCCCTGATAAGGGCGGGGCAATTCCACCGCCGGCAAAGACACTTGAGAATCACTACAACAGGCCCCTCCCCCAGAAGATCAACAAGAAACCCAGCCAAGAACTTTACTCACCAAGGAAAACAGCAGAATTCCAGAGGAGGAGAAAGCAACTCTTGTCTGGACATAATGACAAGGCAGAAAAACTCACTACAAAAATAAAGAACAAGAGGCAGTACCGAAGGCTGGGGACCTAATCGAAACGGACATTGATAATATGACAGAACTAGAGTTCAGAATGATGATTCCCAGGGTTCTAGCCAGGCTGGAAAAAGGTATGGAAGGTATTAGAGAAACCCTCTCCGAAGAGAAAAAAGCCCCTTCTGGAGAAATAAAAGAACTAAAATCTAAACAAGTTGAAATCAAAAAAGCTATTAATGAGGTGCAATCAAAAATGGAAGCTCTTACTGCTAGGATAAATGAGGCAGAAGAAAAAATTACTGACATAGAAGACCAAATGACAGAGAATAAAGAAGCTGAGCAAAAGAGGGACAAACAGCTACTGGACCACGAGGGAAGAATTCGAGAGATAAGTGACACCATAAGATGACACAACATTAGAATAATTGGGATTCCAGATGAAGAAGAAAGAGAGAGGGGAGCAGAAGGTATATTGGAGAGAATTACTGTAGAGAATTTCTTTAATATGGCAAAGGGAACAAACATCAAAATCCAGGAGATGCAAAGAACGCCCATCAAAATCAATAAAAATAGGTCCACACCCCGTCACCTGATAGTAAAATTTACAAGTCTTAGTGACAAAGAGAAAATCCTGAAAGCAGCCTGGGAAAAGAAGTCTGTAACATACAAGGGTAAAAACATTAGATTGGGGCGCCTGGGTGGCTCAGTGGGTTGAGCCGCTACATTCGGCTCAGGTCATGATCTCAGGGTCCTGGGATCGAGTCCTGCATCAGGCTCTCTGTTCAGCGGGAGCCTGCTTCCCTCTCACTCTCTCTGCCTGCCTCTCTGCCTACTTGTGATCTCTCTCTGTCAAATAAATAAATAAAATCTTAAAAAAAAAAAAAAACATTATATTGGCAGCAGACTTATCCACAGAGACCCACCTGGCAGGCCAGAAAGAGCTGGCATGATATATTCAGAGCACTAAATGAGAAAAACATGCAGCCAAGAATACTATATCCAGCTAGGCTATCATTGAAAATAGAAGGAGAGATAAAAAGCTTCCAGGACAAACAAAAACTGAAAGAATTTGCAAACACCAAACCAGCTCTACAGGAAATCTTGAAAGGAGTCCTCTAAGCAAAGAGAGACCCTAAAAGTAGTAGATCAGAAAGAAACAGAGACAACATACAGTAACAGTCACCTTACAGGCAATACAATGGCACTAAATTCATATCTCTCAATAGTTACCCAGAATGTTAATGGGCTAAATGCCCCAATCAAAAGACAAGGGATATCAGAATGGATAAAAAAACAAGACCCATCAATATGCTGCCTACAAGAAACTCATTTTAGACCCAAAGACACCTCCAGATTTAAAGTGAGGGGGTGGAAAACAATGTACCATGCTAATGGACATCAGAAGAAAGCTGGGGCAGCAATTCTTATAACAGATCAATTAGATTTTAGGCCAAACACTATAATAAGAGATAAGGAAGGACAATATATCATACTCAAAGGGTCTGTCCAACAAGAAGACCTAACAATTTTAAATATCTATGCCCCTAACATGGGAGCAGCCAACTACATAAACCAATTAATAACAAAATCAAAGAAATACATCGACAATAATACAATAATAGTAGGGGACTTTAACACTCCCCTCACTGAAATGGACAGATCATCTAAGCAAAAGGTCAACAAGGAAATAAAGGCCTTAAATGACACACTGGACCAGATGGACATCACAGATATATTCAGAACATTTCATCCAAAAGCAACAGAATACACATTCTTCTCTAGTGCACATGGGACATTCTCCAGAATACACCACACCCTGGGTTATGAATCAGATCTCAACTGGTATCAAAAGATTGGGATCATTCCCTGCCTATTTTCAGACAACAATGCTCTGAAGCTAGTTTTCAATCACAAGAGAAAATTTGGAAAGAACCCAAATACATGGAGAATAAATAGCATCCTTCTAAGAAATGAATGGGTCAACCAGGAAATTAAAGAAGAATTGACAAAATTCATGGAAACAAATGAGAATGAAAACACAATGGTTCAAAATCTGTGGGACACAACAAAGGCAGTCCTGAGAGCAAAATATATAACGGTACAAGCCTTTCTCAAGAAACAAGAAAGGTCTCAGGTACACAAACTAACCCTACACCTAAAGGAGCTGGAGAAAGTACAAGAAAGAAAGCCTAAACCCAGCAGGAGAAGCGAAATCATAAAGATCAGAGCAGAAATCAATGAAATAGAAACAACAACAAAAAAAAAAAAACAATAAAACAAATCAAGGAAACTAGGAGCTGGTTCTTTGAAAGAATAAGATGGACAAACCCCTGGCCAGAATTATCAAAAAGAAAAAAGAAAGGACCCAAATAAATAAAATCATGAATGAAAGAGGAGAGATCACAACCAACACCAAAGAAATAGAAACAATTATAAGAACATACTATGAGCAACTCTACGCAAACAAATTTGACAATCTGGAAGAAATGGATGCATTCCTAGAGACATATAAACTACCACAACTGAACCAGGAAGAAATAGAAAACCTGAACAGACCCATAACCAGTAAAGAGATTGAAACAGTCATCAAAAATCTGCAAACAAACAAAAGCCCAGGGCCAGATGGCTTCCCTAGGGAAATCTACCAAACATTTAAAGAAGAATTAATTCCTATTCTCCTGAAACTGTTCCAAAAAATAGAAATGGAAGGAAAACTTCCAAACTCATTTTATGAGGCCAGCATCACCTTGATCCCAAAACCAGACACGGATCCCATCAAAAAAGAGAATTACAGACCAATATCCTTGGTGAACACAGATGTGAAAATACTGGCCAATAGGATCCAACAGTACATTAAAAGGATTATTCACCACAACCAAGTGGGATTTATTCCAGGGCTGCAAGGTTGGTTCAACATCCATAAATCAATCAATGTGATACAACACATTAATAAAAGAAAGAACAAGAACCATATGATACTCTCAATAGATGCTGAAAAAGCATTTGACAAAGTGCAGCATCCCCTCCTGATTAAAACTCTTCAAAGTGTAGGGATAGCGGGCACATACCTCAATATTATCAAAGTCATCTATGAAAAACCCACTGCAAATATCATTCTTAATGGAGAAAAACTGAAAGCTTTTCCACAAGGTCAAGAACAGGGCAGGGATGTCCGTTATCACCACTGCTATTCAACATAGTAACAGAAGTCCTAGCCTCAGCAATCAGACAACAGAAAGAAATTAAAGGCATCCAAATCAGCAAAAAAGAAGTCAAACTATCACTTTGCCGATGATATGATACTATATGTGGAAAACCCAAAAGGCTCCCCTCCAAAACTGCTAGAACTTATACAGGAATTCAGTAAAGTGTCAGTAAATAAAGTCAATGCACAGAAATCAGTTGCATTTCTTTACACTAACTATAAGACAAAAGAAAAAGAAATTAAGGAGTCAATCCCATTTACAATTGCACCCAAAACCCTAAGATACCTAGGAATAAACCTAACCAAAGAGGCAAAGAATCTATACTCAGAAAACTATAAAGTACTCATGAAAGAAATTGAGGAAGACACAAAGAAATGGAAAAATGTTCCATGCTCCTGGATTGGAAGAATAAATACTGCGAAAATGTCTATGCTACCTAAAGCAATCTACACATTTAATGCAATTCCTATCAAAATACCATCCATTTTTTTCAAAGAAATAGAACAAATAATCCTAAAATTTATATGGAACCAGAAAAGACCTCGAATAGCCAATGGAATATTGAAAAAGAAAGCCAAAGTTGGTGGCATCACAATCCAGACTTCAACCTCTATTACAAAGCTGTCATCATCAAGACAGTATGGTACTGGCACAAAAACAGACACATAGATCAATGGAACAGAATAGAGAGCCCAGAAATTGATCCTCAATTCTATGGTCAACTAATCTTCGACAAAGCAGAAAGGAATGTCCAATGGAAAAAAGACAGCCTCTTCAACAAATGGTGCTGGGAAAATTGGACAGCCACATGCAGAAAAATGAAATTGGACTATTTCCTTATACCACACACAAAAATAGACTCAAAATGGATGAAGGACCTCAACGTGAGAAAGGAATCCATCAAAATCCTTGAGGAGAACACAGGCAGCAACCTCTTTGACCTCAACTGCAGCAACTTCTTCCTAGGAACATTGCCAAAGGCAAAAGAAGCAAGGGCAAAAATGAACTATTGGGATTTCATCAAGATCAAAAGCTTGGGGCGCCTGGGTGGCCAGTGGGTTAAGCCGCTGCCTTCGGCTCAGGTCATGATCCCAGGTCCTGGGTTCGAGCCCCACATCGGGCTTTCTGCTCAGCAGGGAGCCTGCTTCCTCCTCTCTCTCTGCCTGCCTCTCTGCCTACTTGTGATTTCTCTCTGTCAAATAAATAAATAAAATCTTTAAAAAAAAAAAAGATCAAAAGCTTTTGCACAGCAAAGAAAACAGTCAACAAAACCAAAAGACAACTGACAGAATGGGAGAAGATATTTGGAAATGACATATCAGATAAAGGGCTAGTATACAAAATCTATAAAGGGCTTATCAAACTCAACACCCAAAGAACAAATAATCCAGTCAAGAAATGGGCAGAGGACATGAACAGACATTTCTGCAAAGAAGACATCCAGATGGCCAACAGACAGAAGAAAAAATGCTTCACATCACTTGGCATCAGGGAAATACAAATCAAAACCACAATGAGATATCACCTCACACCAGTCAGAATGGCTAAAATAAACAAGTCGGGAAATGACAGATGCTGGCGAGGATGCGGAGAGAGGGGAAGCCTCCTACACTGCTGGTGGGAATGCAATCTGGTGCAACCACTCTGGAAAATAGTGTGGAGGTTCCTCAGAAATGAGTACTGAGTAATGATGTGGAAAATTGCTGAATCACCATATTGTACACCTGAAACTAATATAATACTGTATGTTAACTATATTGAAATTGAAATTTTAAAACTTAATAAAAAATAAAAATGAAAAAAACAAAATAAAGATTATGTGAAGAATGTTATATGTGAAATTTTTTTCATTTCTAAAAATATGTTTCTATAAAACTAATGAAATTTTTGTTTATGAGATGAAACTATAAGTATGTTAAAAAAAAATATGACCAGCAAGTTGTTTTCTTCTCTCTTATGGAGGATGTGTTCCCCTAGAGAAGAGCGGGTGGGCAGCATGGAGGGGAATGACACCAAATGCCCAAAGGACTGACTCACAGTTTATTCTCTGAAACACAAAACAGTTTATAATGCAACTAATTATTAAACTGAATTCTATTTGCTTGTATCCCTTATTTCCAAGTGTCAAGGTTAGGCAAATTTTTTGTAATCAGGGTTAGGAAGATAAGGTGAATGACAGTCTTCCAACAAGGCACTTGATGATAATAGGGACCTGTTTACCTCTTCATTTTCATTTCTTAGCACTAAACAGTGTGCTTTTGCCACAATGAATTTCTTTCAATTCCTGAAATGCACCCTCCTCTCCCACCTCAGACAACTACAACTGCTCTTTCCCCTCTATTCTACTACCCTGAGCCCTATCACCATCACCAGATGGATGCATGGGCACACTCTTGGCATTCCCTCACTTGTCACTTCATCCTCATTCTAGGGTATCAGCAAATGGCATATGTCCCCTCAGGGAGAGTACTGCAACATAATTAATAACCACTCGCTGAGGAGAGGGTTGCCTAACAACTAGTGAATAAAAGTTATTTCACATGTACAAATTTCTGTCAATATTTGTTTTTATCCTAGCTATTTTTAAGAGCACTACTGATAAATACATTAATTTTTCCTTCTCAGAATTTTGATAAATACCAAGGCTGTTTTCCACAACTACAGTCCTCCAGGTTGTAGGTTTCAAGATTGCTTCATATTACTATAAAGTTAGCAAACCTTTTTTTTTTTTTTTTTTGTCTTTTTAAGGAATTTATTTATTTGAGAGAGAGAGAGAGCTCATGTGTGTGCACATGCAGGAGAGGGATGGCAGGGGTGGCAGCGCAGAGAAAGAAAATCTCAAGCAGATTCCTTGCCAAGCCAGAAGCTGACGGAGCACTGATCCCAGGACCCATGAGATTATGACCTGAGCTGAAATCAATAGTCAGACATTTAACGGACTGAGCCACCCAAGCCCCCCAAGTTAGCAAACCTTCTAAAGAATAATTATAAAATGAAACTGCGGCAAGAAAGATGGAAATGGTGGTCTTTTCCATATTATTGCTACATAATATTAAATTTTTACGTTACACAGGCATTACATTTTCAGGTGTTCACTTATCTTCAATAAATATTATCTTCCAAGACAATTAAGGCTATAAATATCTCAGTACCTCAGAGATCATAAAAAGTAACATTAGTAACCTTTTCTTCAAGATGCAGTTTCTTTAACTTCATTTAAAGATGTTTCAGGGAGCCATATGCTATTGCTTAAAGTACCTATAAATGTAACATAATTCTAATACAATAAGACTGCAGTTGCAGAAATGAAATATTAAAACTAAAGACAGGGACGCCTGGGTGGCTCAGTTGGTTAAGCAGCTGCCTTCGGCTCAGGTCATGATTCCAGCGTCCTGGGATCGAGTCCCGCATCGGGCTCCTTGCTCAGCAGGAGCCTGCTTCTCCCTCTGCCTCTGCCTGCCATTCTGTCTGCCTGTGCTTGCTCTCTCTCCCTCTCTCTCTGACAAGTAAATAAAATCTTAAAAAAAAAAAAAAAACTAAAGACATATAACATTATTAAATTATTATTTAATTAGAACTGAAAACATGTAAGAATTCAAAATACTTTAAAAAGAAAACAAAACTTCCAGGCTTAAAAGAGATGGTGTTTTTTTTAGCCAAAAGACAGTATATCCCCAGTCACTTTCTTATTTGAGTGAATTAAAATTTTGAGAAGAGTAGCTATGCTATAGAGAGTGTTTTGAAAGCAGAATGTACAAAATTTTTCTCTCCTCCTACAAAATCAAAGACAGGGTTTTCTATGCCCTCTCTCCACTCTTCTTTTACCAAGGCAGGCTTTGACACTCTCAATTTCCTAATTGTTTTTTGGACTGACTGAATAAACTTCAGATCAAGACTACATATCACTTCACACCCATTAGTATGGCTGCTATCAAGAAAGCGTATAATATAATAGGTGCTGATGAAAATACGGAGACATAGGAATACTTGTGCATCAATATTGGGAATACAAAATGGTACAGCCATTGTGGAAAACAATATAGATAACTCCTTAAAATATTAAACACAGGAATACAATATGGTCCAGCAATTCCACTTCTGGATAAATACCAAAAGAGAAGTGAAAGCAGGGACTCAAATAATACTTGTAAACCCATGTTTATAGTAGCATTATTCAAAATTTCCAAAAAGATAGAAGCAATTCAAGTGTCCACCAACAAACAAATGGGTAAACAATATATGGTACAAGTATTCCCTGCTTTTTGAAAGTTTGCATTCTGCCACTTCCCTTGTAAGAAATATCTACATCAGTACCTCTTTTTGCTAACCCAAAGTAATCCAAAGGGATTTTTGCTTTTATGAAAAAAGATGAAAAGTGAAAATAGCACTCAGCATTCATTTTTCAGCCATTATAAAGGCAAAAAGACCCAAGCAGTGAGAGTGGCCTTGCCAAGCTCCCCTGGGAACTACACTCAGCAAGCATCTCAGCATCAAGCTACCATAGCTTTGAACTGTGTCTGTGAGCATCTGCGCTTTATCTTCAAGTATGTTGTTCATCTATTAGCAAGATGTGTCTTAAAATATCAGAAAAGCCTAGAAGAAGTTATTTTTTTGAATCTGGGAACACTAAAAATTTTACATATAAATCAATGGTAATTATTTCTTCAACTTATGTAATTTCAGCTTACAAAAAAAGTTTCATAGGCATGCTCTACTTTTAGATGCAGGGGAACCTGTATATAAATACAACAGACTATTACTCAATCTTTTTAAAAAAGAAGGAAACTATGACACATGCTATCACATGAATGAACCTTAAAGACATTATGCTATGTGAGATAAGCCAGTCACAAAAGGACACATCAAAAGACAAGAGACAATAAGTAGAATGTTTGTTGCCAGGAAATGAGGGGAGGGAAGAACAGGGAATTAGTATTTGATGGGTAGAGAGTTTTAGTTCAGAAAGTTGAAAAAGTTCTGGAGATGAATGGCAGTGATGGTCACAAAGCAGTGGGAGTATACTCAATGCCACCAAACGATACACTTAAAAATGGCTAAAAAAATTTTTAAAGATTTTATTTATTTGACAGAGATCACAAGCAGGCAGAGAGGCAGGCAGAGAGAGAGGAAGAAGCAGGCTCCCCATTGAGCAAAGAGCCCGATGCTGGGCTCATTCCCAAGACCCTGGGATCATGACCTGAGCCAAAGCCAGAGGCTTTAACCAACTGAGCCACCCAGGCACCCCCAAAATGGTTAAAATTTTATGTATGTACATCCTACCACAATAAAAAATTGCGGTGAAAAGATTACTTAGAACTTGATGATTATTTTAAAGGATAAAGGTGATTACTTTAAAGGATAAACAAGAGCAATTCTTAGTAAAAAAAAATTTAAAAAAATAAAAAAACCATTTAGACTTTCAGTGGAGGAACTGATAATGCAATAAGCTTCAGGAAAGAAATCTGAAGGTTTGACTCTTACTCCCTCTTACCATTCACACCGCCCCCCATACAGTTGGTTTGCAAGGATAAGATACAAGCCTCTAACTGGACTGATGCAAAAGGCCTATTAATGCTCACCCAGTCTCCACTCCAGTCCACTTCAAACTGTTTAGACAAGTGCACATACATGAAGCATTATCTTTTATGTCAAAACCATAGTTAATAGCCTCATATGTTCCTAATTTCCTACTCAGCAATGAATAAATACTCCCAGTTTTATGTTCAGATCTCTCCACAATCAAATGTACTCTTGCTAGATATATTTTCCAAAGAAATACATTTAAATGTAGTTTGTCGGGACGCCTGGGTGGCTCAGTTGGTTGGGCGGCTGCCTTCGGCTCAGGTCATGATCCCGGCGTCCTGGGATCGAGTCTCACATTGGGCTCCTTGCTTGGCGGGGAGCCTGCTTCTCCCTCTGCCTCTGCCTGCCATTCTGTCTGCCTATGCTCGCTCGCTCTCCTCTCTCTCTGACAAATAAATGAAATCTTTAAAAAAAAGAAATAAATAAATAAATGTAGTTTGTCACACAGTTAAGAGCAGCCTTTACAGTGTTAGTATAAAACAGGGTAGAGCTGAAAGGTTTAGAAGCAGTTCATTTTTTTTTTTTACCTTTATTGGGAAAGAATAAAAACAGCCTTCCATAGGTATTGCTTTTGTTAAAGATATTGTATTATTTTCCTTAATGATATTCATATAATGTCCTTGTCTAAAACAGTGTTTAGCTTTAGTAAATTCACTCACAAATTTAGCAACATAAGTTAAATTTGACATGATTCAAAAGTTTTGGTTTATAGGAAAAAATATAAAAGCTCAACCTTTTATATTTTTATATATATAAGCACATGAGTTTCCTCTACTATTTACACTTGCCCTGATGAATACTAAACCCCAGATTCCATTTACAAGTCCCAGAGTCCCACATTTCAGTTTAGAGAGCCCTCATTCAGAAAACCATCAAAGTGTGGTCATGAAATTGTCCTTGGATATTTTTAGTCCTCTAATTGTCATGCACTCTTAAAAGATGTCTTCATGCTCCACTGGCCTCCATTTTATTTACTTGACAGTCTAGGTACTATTACAAAAATAGTTACTATCACATTTTGAGCAAACCATTGTGATGATCACTTTGGCTGTTAGTACTCTTCAAATAAAATGTAATACACATATTTAGGAGTTTTATGAGTTACAATGGTCTGTATGGTGCAAGATTAACCCAGGACATGATAACCAAATGAAAAGCACTTCTTCAGGAAAAAAGATGAATTTCAGTGGAGAATTATTTTAGTACTGAAATAGGTCCATAGGAAAATCTCATATATCAAAATTAACCCAGTAACCTGCCAGAAAAAAAAAAAATGGTAATTCAACTCTATGTCCAGTTTCACAAATACTTACAGGACAGTAATCCGGAAACACTGATGATGACCCATACAAACTAGGCCAGCTTGGGGGAGGAGTCAAACGGGAAGACTTTGTTGGCATGATTCCTTTCCAATCGGAGAATGTTTTGTCTGTTAGAAATATCAATGTAGGTTAAAAAAATATTTATCCAAGAAAAGTATACACTGATCATATTGCTTAGTGTTACACAGAGGAAAGCGAATCATCTTTATGGCCCTGCTATTCTGTATTAAAATTGCATCAAGTCATCTAATCAGGGAGAAGGAGAAGCCATCCCACTGCACAGAGAGGCCTCGGTTAATTGGCTTCCTCATACAGTGAATCTCTCCTGTTTTTATTGCAAACAGTGTGCCCATCAGAAAACTAATAGGCTCATTCTTTTGACTCTCTTCTCTTCAAGAACATTGACTTCTTTTTTTAGAGGAGGCTTAAAGCAAAATCATATTTCTGAGTAGCACTTACAAAAATCAAAGGAAAGCTCCTCTCCTCGTTACATTGGTATTTTAAAAGAAAATTCAGAATTATGATGAAGGTACACGTATTGAAATTGCAAAGTAAGTGAAATTATTAAAAGTGCTTAAGAAAATAGGTTGAAAGAGCAAAGGTCAGCCAACATAACCCTCATATATCTCCAGTCTCGTGGCAGTTGTTACATGGGATTTCCGCAGAGAAATTTTTTTTTTAAAGATGAGGAAATTTTAGATTATTTCTCAGAAACAATCATTTAAAAGAAGTAAAAATTTGGTTCAATCTTGCCATCCAGAATGAATCAAACTGTTTTCACATTTCCAATTTTCTTCCTAATACTTATTTATATACATATATTCTTTCCTGAAACTTTCAATTTAATAGAGTCATCTATGGACTGGTTAATTTCATATAAATTTAGAGAAAACTCAAAAGTAATAAGTTTTCATTGCCTCAATTTATTTACAGGATTGTAAGGTAAGTGTCCTATAGGGAGGCAGAGTAGGAAAATAAAAGAATAAAAAATGTAATGTTATCTCAGAGACATCCTAATTTATACCATGCAGACATCCTACTCCATTCTAATTTTTATGTATAAAATTTCTCCCATTTCAGTCAAAGAGAATCTTTGTCCTCTATCAAAAAGACAAAGTCTCTAGAAGAAGAAACATAATAAATCATATGTTTTAGTCACAACTCAATATGAATAAATAAAATTCTTTAGCAGAAGCAAATGCCAATAATGGAAAGATTATAAAGGATCTGAAAGTATTAGTATCTGGAAAGAGGCTAGTAAAGGAAAGGCCATACACATTATACTTTAAAAGGGGACCTTTTTTTTTTAATTTTTAATTTTTTATATTTTCATTAAGATATAATGTATTATTAGCCCCTGGAGTATAGGTCTGTGAATTGCCAGGTTTACACACTTCATAGCACTCACCATAGCACATACCTTCTCCAATGTCCATAATCCAACCACCTTTTCCCTACTCCTCTCCCCCCAGCAACCCTCAGTTTGTTTTGTGAGATTAAGAGTCTCTTTTGGTTTGTCTCCCTCCCAATCCCATCTTGTTTCATTTATTCCTTTCCAACCCCCAACCCCCCCACGTTGCTTCTCAACTTCCTTATATCAGGGAGATCATATAATTGTCTTTCTCTGATTGACTTATTTTGCTCAGCATACTACCCTCTAGTTCCATCCACATCATCACAAATGGCAAGATTTCATTTCTTTTGATGGCTGCATAGTATTCTATTGTATATATATACCACTTCTTCTTTATCCATTCATCTGTTGATGGACATCTAGGTTCTTTCCATAGTTTGGCTATTGTGGACATTGCTGCTGTAAACATTTGCGTGCACGTGCCCCTTCAGATCACTACGGTTGTATTTTTAGGGTAAATACCCAGTAGTGCAATTGCTGGGTCATAGGGTAGCTCTATTTTCAACTTTTTGAAAACCTCCATGCTGTTTTCCAGAGTGGCTGCACAAGCTTGCGTTCCCACCAACAGTGTAGGAAGGTCCTCCTTTCTCCGCATCCTCGCCAGCATCTGTCATTTCCTGACTTGTTAATTTTAGCCATTCTGACTGGTGTGAGGTGATATCTCATTGAGGTTTTGATTTGTACTTCCCTGATGCCGAGTGATGTGGAACACTGTTTCATGTGTCTGTTGGCCATCTGGATGTCTTCTTTGCAGAAATGTCTGTTCATGTCCTCTGCCCATTTCTTGACTGGATTATTTGTTCTTTGGGTGTTGAGTTTGACAAGCTCTTTATAGATTTTGGATACTAGCCCTTTATCTGATATGTTGTTTGCAAATATCTTCTCCAGTTCTGTCAGTTGTCTTTTGGTTTTGTTGACTGTTTTCTTTGCTGTGCAAAAGCTTTTGATCTTGATAAAATCCCAATAGTTCATTTTTGCCCTTGCTTCCCTTGCCTTTGGCAATATTTCTAGGAAGAAGTTGCTGCGGCTGAGGTTGAAGAGGTTGCTGCCTGTGTTCTCCTCAAGGATTTTGATGGATTCCTTTCTCACATTGAGGTCCTTCAACCATTTTGAGTCTATTTTTGTGTGTGGTGTAAGGAAATATTTCAGTTTCATTTTTCTGCATGTGGCTGTCCAATTTTCTAACTTCTGGACTTTTATAAACCCAGAGTGATATAAAAGGATAGCATAGGGTTATTAGAGATGTATAAGCCCTCACATTTCTTATGAAGCTTTCTGAGTAATTTGAAGCATTCCTCAACTCACTAGCATTATCTCTGGCCCACCTACTTCCCGTAGTGAACTTCTACAATAAGTGTTCTCACATTTTAGATAATTGGGCGTCTCTTCCCAATCTCCTTTTAAAATTTATAAGCGCTTCTATAATAAAGACAATATCTTGGTTGGAATTGCTCTATGCTTCTGGTTCATCAGCAATGCAATTAAGGTAAACACCAGTGAACAAGAATTAGCGTCCGGAGGTGAGATCTCACAGGCAAAGGGAGCTTTCCTAATCACGAAACAGCCCAAACCCAAAATGAAACTAAATGCTATACAAATTATTTTTCCAGGACAGTCCAGAGTATTTCAGATATTTTATATGGTTTACTCACAAAACAGACTCATGCAGTTGAGAAGGTTGTGCATTATTTTCTCCCGTATATAGGCATCACACTAGAAAATATAGCTATAACTTTTCCACTTCAAGAAGCAGTAAACCCTCCACTAAAATCCTCAAGGTAATCATTCACAAATTGATGTATGCTAATGACCTCCTCAGAAGCCAGGCACAGAAGGTGACATGCAGCAGATTCCAGCTTATTCCACAGTCAGTCAAAAGTTATAAAATGATAGTTTGAAGACCACAGTCATACATCAGACTAAATGTTCACAAGCCCCCACGGAGCCAACAATCTTCACAGATATTCCACAGTGGACAGAGATTCTGAATGCTGGGGTGGGAGTGAGCAAGAGTATACTCACTATTTCTATAGGTAGAAAAACAAGAAATCTTTCTGGTAATCCCAGTTTAACAGACAGTAGGATAGAAGAAAATATCCTGATATTAAACAAACCTGGAGAAAATGTAATATCAAAATTTGGAAAGAAACCAAAAAGTTTCCATCAGATTAGCAAGGAATCAGTAACTGAACCAGAGCTGACTTAGAACCTAAAAATTTAGTTAAATAACTATTCATACTGATGTCCTCCTGCCTTTGCATTTCCTCAATACTTACTTAGACTCTCTGTGAATAATATTATATATTTAGTTCAAGTTATTTTGTTGTCTCCTGCATATCTTATTTTCCTTTCTAAAGTTAAAAGTCTTTTACTTGCTTTGTATTTCCTGTAAAACTGAATATAATGCGGGAGAGGAGTCAAGATGGCGGAGAAGTAGCAGGCTGAGGCTACTTCAGGTAGCAAGAGATCAGCTAGATAGCTTATCTAAAGATTGCAAACACCTACAAATCCAACGGGAGATCGAAGAGAAGAAGAACAGCAACTCTAGAAACAGAAAATCAACCACTTTCTGAAAGGTAGGACTGGCGGAGAAGTGAATCCAAAGCGACAGGAAGATAGACCACGGGGGGAGGGGCGGCTCCCGGCAAGCAGCAGAGCAACAGAGCACAGAATCAGGACTTTTAGAAGTCTGTTCCGTTGAGGGACATCGCTCCAGAGGCTTAACCGGGGTGAAGGCCACGCAGGGTCAGCGTGGCCTCAGGTCCCGCAGGGTCACAGAAGGATCGGGGGTGTCTGAGTGTCGCAGAGCTTACAGGTATTAGAACAGGGAAGCCGGCTACAGAGACAGAGCCAAGGAGTGATTCTCAGCTCGGGGTTACCTTGAACGGTCGCAGGCTCGGTCAGCTCAGAGCGCGGCCGGAGGCCAGGGTGACGGGAGTAATTGGGCGTTGTTCTCTGAGGGCGCACTGAGGAGTGGGGCCCCGGGCTCTCGGCTCCTCCGGGCCGGAGACCGGGAGGCCGCCATCTTCATTCCTGCCCTCCGGAACTCTACTAAAGAGCTCAGGGAACAAAAGCTCCCGAAAGCAAACTGGAGCAGATTATTCACACAGGCCCAGGTAAAGGCGGTGCAACTCCGCCTGGGGCAAAGACACTTGAGAATAACTACAACAGGCCACTCCCCCAGAAGATCAACAAGAAACCCAGCCAGGACCAAGTTCAACTAGCAAGGAGTGCAGTTTCAATACCAAGGAGAGCGGCGGAATTCCAGAGGAGGGGAAAGCAAAGCACGGAACTCATGGCTTTCTCCCCATGATTCTTTAGCCTTGCAGTTAATTTTTTTTTCTTTTTCAATTTTTTTTCTTCTTCTGCTAAATTTTTTAACTTTTACCGTTTTCTTTTTTAACGTTTTTTAACTAGTTTATCTAATATATATATATTTTTTTTTTCCTTTTTATATTTTTTCTTTATTGGTTTTCTTTTTTTAATTGTTTCTTTTTTTTTTTTTTTTTCTTTCTGAACCTCTTTTTATCCCCTTTCCCCCCCTCACAATTTGGTATCTCCTCTGATTTGGCTAAAGCATATTTTCCTGGGGTTGTTGCCACCCTTTTAGTATTTTACTTGCTCCTTCATATACTCTTATCTGGACAAAATGACAAGGCGGAAAAATTCACCACAAAAAAAAAGAACAAGAGGCAGTACCAAAGGCTAGGGAACTAATCAATACAGACATAGGTAATATGTCAGATATAGAGTTCAGAATGACGATTCTCAAGGTTCTAACCGGGCTTTAAAAAGGCATGGAAGATACTAAAGCAACCCTCTCAGGAGATATAAAAGCCCTTTCTGGAGAAATAAAAGAACTAAAGTCTAAACAAGTTGAAATCAAAAAAGCTATTAATGAGGTGCAATCAAAAATGGAGGCTCTCACTGCTAGGATAAATGAGGCAGAAGAAAGAATTAGCGATATAGAAGACCAAATGACAGAGAATAAAGAAGCTGAGCAAAAGAGGGACAAACAGCTACTGGACCACGAGGGGAGAATTCGAGAGATAAGTGACACCATAAGACGAAACAACATTAGAATAATTGGGATTCCAGAAGAAGAGGAAACAGAGAGGGGAGTAGAAGGTATATTGGAGAGAATTATTGGAGAGAATTTCCCCAATATGGCAAAGGGAACAAGCATCAAAATTCAAGAGGTTCAGAGAACCCCCCTCAAAATCAATAAGAATAGGTCCACACCCCGTCACCTAATAGTAAAATTTACAAGTCTTAGTGACAAAGAAAAGATCCTGAAAGCAGCCCGGGAAAAGAAGTCTGTAACGTACAATGGTAAAAATATTAGATTGGCAGCAGACTTATCCACAGAGATCTGGCAGGCCAGAAAGAGCTGGCATGATATATTCAGAGCACTAAATGAGAAAAACACGCAGCCAAGAATACTATATCCAGCTAGGCTATCATTGAAAATAGAAGGAGAGATAAAAAGCTTCCAGGACAAACAAAAACTGAAAGAATTTGCAAACACCAAACCAGCTCTACAAGAAATCTTGAAAGGAGTCCTCTAAGCAAAGAGAGACCCTAAAAGTAGTCGATCAGAAAGAAACAGAGAAAACATACAGTCACCTTACAGGCAATACAATGGCACTAAATTCATATCTCTCAATACTTACGCTGAATGTTAATGGGCTAAATGCCGCAATCAAAAGACACAGGGTATCAGAATGGATAAAAAAACAAAACCCATCTATCTGTTGCCTACAAGAAACTCATCTTAAACCCGAAGACACCTCCAGGTTTAAAGTGAGGGGGTGGAAAAGAATTTACCATGCTAATGGACATCAGAAGAAAGCAGGAGTGGCAATCCTTATATCAGATCAATTAGATTTTAAGCCAAAGACTATAATAAGAGATGAGGAAGGACACTATATCATACTCACAGGAACTGTCCAACAAGAAGATCTAACAATTTTAAATATCTATGTCCCTAACGTGGGAGCAGCCAACTATATAAAACAATTAATAACAAAATCAAAGAAATACATCGACAAGAATACAATAATAGTAGGGGACTTTAACACTTCCCTCACTGAAATGGACAGATCATCCAAGCAAAAGATCAACAAGGAAATCAAGGCCTTAAATGACACACTGGACCAGATGGACATCACAGATATATTCAGAACATTTCATCCCAAAGCAACAGAATACACATTCTTCTCTAGTGCACATGGAACATTCTCCAGAATACATCACATCCTGGGTCCTAAATCAAGTCTCAACCATTATCAAAAGATTGGAATCATTCCCTGCATATTTTCAGATCACAATGCTCTGAAACTAGAACTCAATCACAAGAGGAAATTTGGAAAGAACCCAAATACATAGAGACTAAACAGCATCCTTCTAAAGAATGAATGGGTCAACCAGGAAATTAAAGAAGAATTGAAAAAAATTCATGGAAACAAATGATAATGAAAACACAACAGTTCAAAATCTGTGGGACACAACAAAGGAAGTCCTGAGAGGAAAATATATAGCGGTACAAGCCTTTCTCAAGAAACAAGAAAGGTCTCAGGTACATAACCTAACCCTACACCTAAAAGAGCTGGAGAAAGAACAAGAAAGAAAGCCTAAACCCAGCAGGAGAAGAGAAATCATAAAGATCAGAGCAGAAATCAATGAAATAGAAACCAAAAAAACAATAGAACAAATCAATGAAACTAGGAGCTGGTTCTTTGAAAGAATTAATAAGATTGATAAACCCCTGGCCAGACTTATCAAAAAGAAAAGAGAAAGGACCCAAATAAATAACATCATGAATGAAAGAGGAGAGATCACAACGAACACCAAAGAAATACAGACAATTATAAGAACATACTATGAGCAACTCTACGCCAACAAATTTGACAATCTGGAAGAAATGGATGCATTCCTAGAGACATATAAACTACCACAACTGAACCAGGAAGAAATAGAAAGCCTGAACAGACCCATAACCAGAAAAGAGATTGAAACAGTCATCAAAAATCTCCAAACAAACAAAAGCCCAGGGCCAGACGGCTTCCTGGGGGAATTCTACCAAACATTTAAAGAAGAACTAATTCCTATTCTCCTGAAACTGTTCCAAAAAATAGAAATGGAAGGAAAACTTCCAAACTCATTTTATGAGGCCAGCATCACCTTGATCCCAAAACCAGACAAGGATCCCATCAAAAAAGAGAACTACAGACCAATATCCTTGATGAACACAGATGCAAAAATTCTAGCCAAAATACTAGGCAATAGGATTCAATAGTACATTAAAAGGATTATTCACCACGACCAAGTGGGATTTATTCCAGGGCTGCAAGGTTGGTTCAACAACCGCAAATCAATCAATGTGATACAACACATTAATAAAAGAAAGAACAAGAATCATATGATACTCTCCATAGATGCTGAAAAAGCATTTGACAAAGTACAGCATCCCTTCCTGATCAAAACTCTTCAAAGTGTAGGGATAGTGGGCACATACCTCAATATTATCAAAGCCATCTATGAAAAACCCACTGCAAATATCATTCTTAATGGAGAAAAACTGAAAGCTTTTCCGCTAAGGTCCGGAACACGGCAGGGATGTCCGTTATCACCACTGCTATTCAACATAGTACTAGAAGTCCTAGCCTCAGCAATCAGACAACAAAAGGAAATTAAAGGCACTCAAATCGGCAAAGAAGAAGTCAAACTATCACTCTTTGCTGATGATATGATACTATATATGGAAAACCCAAAAGGCTCCACTCCAAAACTGCTAGAACTTGTACAGGAATTCAGTAAAGTGTCAGGATATAAAATCAATGCACAGAAATCAGTTGCATTTCTCTACACCAACAACAAGACAGAAGAAAGAGAAATTAAGGAGTGAATCCCATTTACAATTGCACCAAAAACTATAAGATACCTAGGAATAAACCTAACCAAAGAGACTAAGAATCTATACTCAGAAAACTATAAAGTACTCATGAAAGAAATTGAGGAAGACACAAAGAAATGGAAAAATGTTCCATGCTCCTGGATTGGAAGAATAAATATTGTGAAAATGTCTATGCTACCTAAAGCAATCTACACATTTAATGCAATTCCTATCAAAGAAATGGAACAAATAATTTTTTTCAAAGAAATGGAACAAATAATTAAAATTTATATGGAACCAGAAAAGACCTCGAATAGCCAAAGCAATATTGAAAAAGAAAGCCAAAGTTGGTGGCATCATAATTCCGGACTTCAAGCTCTATTACAAAGCTGTCATCATCAAGACAGCATGGTACTGGCACAAAAACAGACGCATAGATCAATGGAACAGAATAGAGAGCCCAGAAATAGACCCTCAACTCTATGGTCAACTAATCTTCGACAAAGCAGGAAAGAATGTCCAATGGAACAAAGACAGCCTCTTCAATAAATGGTGTTGGGAAAATTGGACAGCCACATGCAGAAAAATGAAATTGGATCATTTCCTTATACCACACACAAAAATAGACTCAAAATGGATGAAGGATCTCAATGTGAGAAAGGAATCCATCAAAATCCTTGAGGAGAACACAGGCAGCAATCTCTTCAACCTCAGCCGCAGCAACTTCTTCCTAGGAACATCGCCAAAGGCAAGGGAAGCAAGGGCAAAAATGAACTATTGGGATTTTATCAAGATCAAAAGCTTTTGCACAGCAAAGGAAACAGTGAACAAAACCAAAAGACAACTGACAGAATGGGAGAAGATATTTGCAAATGACCTATCAGATAAAGGGCTAGTGTCCAAAATCTATAAAGAACTTAGCAAACTCAACACCCAAAGAACAAATAATCCAATCAAGAAATGGGCAGAGGACATGAACAGACATTTCTGCAAAGAAGACATCCAGATGGCCAACAGACACATGAAAAAGTGCTCCACATCACTCGGCATCAGGGAAATACAAATCAAAACCACCATGAGATATCACCTCACACCAGTCAGAATGGCTAAAATTAACAAGTCAGGAAATGACAGATGCTGGTGAGGATGCGGAGAAAGGGGAACCCTCCTACACTGTTGGTGGGAATGCAAGCTGGTGCAACCACTCTGGAAAACAGCATGGAGGTTCCTCAAAATGTTGAAAATAGAACTACCCTATGACCCAGCAATTGCACTGCTGGGTATTTACCCTAAAGATACAAACGTAGTGATCCGAAGGGGCACGTGCACCCGAATGTTTATAGCAGCAATGTCTACAATAGCCAAACTATGGAAAGAACCTCGATGTCCATCAACAGATGAATGGATAAAGAAAATGTGGTATATATACACAATGGAATACTATGCAGCCATCAAAAGAAATGAAATCTGCCATTTGCTAAGACGTGGATGGAGCTAGAGGGTATCATGCTTAGCGAAATCAGTCAATCGGAGTAAGACAACTATCATATGATCTCCCTGATATGAGGGAGAGGAGATGCAACATGGGGGTATTAAGGGGGTAGGAGAAGAGAAAATGAAACAAGATGGGATTGGGAGGGAGACAAACCATAAGTGACTCTTAATCTCACAAAACAAACTGAGGGTTGATGTGGGGAGGGGGTTTGGGAGAGGGGGGGTGGGATTATGGACATTGGGGAGGGTATGTGCTATGGTGAGTGCTGTCAAGTGTGTAAACCTGGCGATTCACAGACCTGTACCCCCGGGGATAAAAATATATGTTTATAAAAAAATAAAATTTAAAAAAAAAAACTGAATATAATGCTGTGTCCCAAGCGTAAGTTTAATATATACTCCTGGACTTCTTTGGCATGATTGAAAGGCCAATCAGCAAAACTGTTAAGAGTGAAAATCCCCATACAATGTAACTGATATGAATATCTGAAGGAATGGGAAAAACTTTAAAACAGGTTTTTAAATTTCTATTTTTTTCAGCACCAAATAGTTTCCCCCAGATTATCTTCCCTCACTCTCTAGCATCATCTTGATGTTTATAATGGTAATAGTTTTTAAATACATTTCAGTTTGGGGTGGTTTCCTATTTTATTTCCCATTTTTATTTAAATTTATATAGTCAACAATGAGCCAATTATTTGCACAGGTGAGAGAAAGCTTTAAAATCTAATAAGCATAATTATTTTAGAAACTAAAATTATTCAAATGACTCACAGAAAACTGATAAGATCCTATACCCCAATGATATTGCCAAGAGAAGGAAAAAAGAAAGAAAGAGGCAAAAAGGAAGGGAAAAATCCCTAGCTAGCTAAAACTTTTACCACTTCTGTAATCTTTGCAGTGACAAACATTTCTTTCGGGCGGCAAATGGATACATTTGTCCAAGTCACCTGAATATCAGCAAAAGACCAGAGACAGTAGAGGTCCAAACTTTTCAAATACACTGTTTCAGTCAACCATGAAAGAAGAAATAAGATATAGTTTATAATAATAATATGTAATGTAATAAGAGAAATAGTTCATAAGAAATAGTCTAGGCAGCTGCCTCCAACAGAGGTGAAGTCCAAAGAAAGTGCAAATTATCTTTAAGAGGACATGACAGAGCCCAAGACACTAGTGGGTTCAAGTGGTCTTGTGTCCCTAGAGTCTTTTTTTATGCCAAGCTTGTTCTGTTTCCCTTTTATCAATTCCCTTGTATCAATTAATTCTTTGAGTTAATTGCACATGCAGTTTTAATCTGTGGGTAATTACAAACAATTAATAGTTAGGAGACAGAATTAGCAGTTCTTAGTTTGATTATCTATATAATTAAAAGGGGTGGTAAACTAGAGTTGACAAATAGCATCTTAATCACTTGAATAATCAAATCCCAGAAGCTTGCTTGGGCAGCTGAATTCCATCTGTTATATCAGTTCAAATTTTAGAATCAATGACAGAAATGTCCATTTAAATCAATCATATTGTTAATTTACAGCCAAAAATGAACAATATGTATTCTCAAATTGCTTAAACTATTTACTTTCTTTCATTTGCTTAAAGGAGCTGTTTCCATGGGATTCAATAAAAATAAAGACTTAACAGACTAACTTAATGTGTATCTACTGAATACCAGTTAATATTCATGATTCCCAAATGTTGTATTATAAAACATCTAAGAAATATGGGTAAACTCTTTTTGTAGTAGATTCTAATTAACACTTTAAGTGTGTGCTGAAAGACAGCAAGGAAAACATACCTATAATCCTTTTTTGGCTTCTAATGCGATCAGTTGTTTATAGATATAGAGCAAATACTAAGAAGCAGGGTAAACTTAAAGTGAGTCAGAAAAATATAGGAGAACTTCATTCTTTTTAGGATATAATATCATACAGAATAGGGCATCACTGCATCATATGTTTCTGAATTGCTAAGTATTTGGAAAAGTTTGGCAAATACATTCATGCTACAAGTGGATTTTAAAAATGTTTAAAAAGAATCATTTCTGGTTCAATATGTCTTTGTGAATTTTGGCTGTGAAGCAGCCCCTTTTTTAGTCCTGCTAAAACACTATAACAATAAAGGAAAAGAAAAAAAAAATCTCAAGGTCACAAAAAATTAAGTCTAACCATTTACCAATTTGCAGATGAGAAAAAAATTTTCTTTAATTAAGATGAGAGAAGTGAATTGAGGAAAGCAATTAGTGACCTTTATATAATGATAAAATTCCTAACCCATTTGAAAGATGTTGGAAAAAGGCTTAATATCACTCAAGAAAAAGATAAATAAGAAAGGATAAAACCCTTTTCTCTCTAATGTGAATGTTGCTTTTGGAGAACACTTCCCCTTCCATTTCCTCACCTACCAGGATCCACTTGGACACCCCAATTCTCAGGAAACAACTAGGAGAGGGAGCAATCCTGACTGTAGCACCAGGATCCGACAAAGTCCTATTGTAAAGGAAGAGCTCTGCACAGAGGGTGCGACTGAAAGGACTTGATAGCAATGCATAATGGGGATTGTAATTTTCATGCACTGAACAGCTGAAAATAATAAAGAATGAAGGTGTGGAAGAGGAAAGGCCCCACCTCGGGAGAGCCAGACTATTCCAAATGGACATCTTCAGGTGACTGAGAATTAGGCAGAAAAGTGGACATTGATACCTACTCATCAACTATAGAACTAGGAAAGACAACTGACACATCCAAGTGAACATGGAGCAGAGTAGAGAAAAATCCGTATGTTCTCTCTGTTTGTAATCACTCACTGTGCACTGAGCTATTTCTCTTCATTCAGGGCAGACTAAACATCCTGGGGCCTACATTGATCATGGCAATGGTAGTTAACATTTATCGAGGACCAAGACTGCTAAATACTTTACATGAATTACCTGACCTAATCTGCACAATAACCCTAGTTTAACAGAGGAGAAAGCAAATTAAGTCACTTGCCCAAGTTTAGACAGCTAATTAAGCAGTTGTGTAAACCCAGATCATTCTGATATGAATGAAGCCCAAGTGACAGAGATATAAGGGGAAATGTCCCAGTGGAAGATTAAATGATGGCCCCAAAGATACTCATATCCCTCCCAATCCCTGAAACCTATAAATGTTAGCTTACATGGCAAGAAGGATTTTGTAGATATAATTAAATTAAGAATCCTCGGGGGGTGCTTGGGTGGTTCAGTTAAGCATCAAAGACTCTTGATTTCAGCTCAGGTCATGATCTCGGGGTCATGAGATTGAGCCCTGCATTGCACTCCACTCTGGGTGTGGAGCCCACTTAGGATTCTTTCTTCTTCTCCCTCTGTCCCACCTCAACCTCCATCCCCCCAACCCAACTTGTGTGCACACTTTCTCCCAGAAGGAAGGAAGGGAAGGAAAGAAGGAAAAGAAAGAAAGAGAGAGAGAGAGAGAGAAGAAAGAAAGAAAGAAAGAAAGAAAGAAAGAAAGAGGAAGGAGGGAAGGAAGGAAGGAAGCAAGGGGAAAGAAAGAAAAAGAAAGAAAAAAAGAAAGAGAGAAAGAATCCGCAGGGGGGAAGATTTTCTGGGTTATCCTGATGGCCCTTATGTGTACTTACAAGGGTCCTCACTTGCCTACAGAAGAGGAGAAGGAAATGTGATGATAGAAGCAAGAGACTGAACTGATTTGGGAAACAGGTCGAGAGCTAAGGTATGCAAATAGCTTTCAGAACCTGAAAAGGCATAGAAACTTTCTTCCCTAGAGTCTAAAAAAAAAAAAAAAAAAAAAAAAAAAAATCAGTTCTGGGGAACATCACCACTTAGTCCAGTGAAAGTGATTTGATTTCAGGTTTTTGGCCTCTAGATCTGTAAGAGAATGCACTTGTGTTATTTTAATCTACCAAGTGTGTAGAGTAAATTGTTAGAGCAGCCCTGGGAAATTAATATAGTCTGCAATTCTAGGAAAAGAGTTTAAGTCAAAAATATCCTAATAGGCCCAGAAGAAAATTTTATAATAGTACTGGCATTCCACTGTACTACAGCAAGCTAAACTCTTTAAAATAGAAGCCAAAAGCAGTACAGGGAGAAAACAAAGACTTTAAACAATAATAATATTTGTAAGATAAATAAAAATGGAAATGAGACATTTTTTAAAAGGAAAGAAATACAAGGAAACCTAAAATGTAATGACAGAATTAAAATGTACTTCACACTTAGTAGGAGTGTAAGAGACAGTGCAGAGTATCAAATGACTAGTATTTAGCATAGTGTTCCTAGAATACAGAAGTATCTAAAGATGAAAATTATGAAAGATTATAAATTAAAGAGGACAAAAAATAAATATCCATCAAAGAAACCATATACATTACTGAAGTTGAAACCAGAATAATCAGAAATAGAGAAAACATACACTACTGAATAATAATTTCCTGAGCTGAAAAAAAGATAGGAATCTTTGAGTGTTGCGGCTTATTGTGTATTAGGAGAATGTAATTAAAAGAGATTTGTATGCAAGTACATTCTGCAAAATTGCAGGAATAAAGAAAATTTAAACTCCTAGAAAAATTCATACACATTTACAAAGAAAAAGCTTCTCAAAGGCATGAAAAACACAGGTTGTGATCTAATGTCTACTGTGGAACAACATAAGAATCAATAAATGATAGAACATCACAAACAGAATTTTCAGGAAAAAGAAAGGTTGTGCAACAGAAATTTTATAATCAAACTGTGTTCGATTTATAAAGGCCAGGGAAAAAAATGATTCTCAAATATACAAATGTCCTGAAAGTCTGCTGAGAAAAGTCATGTTTTTGTTTAAATAAAAAACATCTATCTGAAGACCAAGACATGAATAATAATTAAGGTTAAAAGAGTTTAGGAATCATGGGCTAAGAGGACTGGTAGTTCTTTCCATAATCAATGCAGCCATTTCTAGTGGGACCTTGTGTAGTCACATGGATTCACAGCTCAGACTTAGAGCTTGGTCCCACCAGTCCTAACCTCATAGTTTCTGTTTTATTCTACTTCCCTATGAATGAAACATTTTATATCTTAGAGTATAAACATGAACTCACTCAATGAGTTCAAATGAATTGTTCTTTCAATGGAATCTTGTTCTAGGATTATCAAAAACAGTAACCAATGACCAGCATTGGTTGGTCAGCACTTACAATGGCTAAGGGTCTGGAATATGTACCCAGAGACCCAGTAAACAAGACAAGAACAACAAAGAACAATATAATCACTATTTTCCTTTCCATAGGACTTAAATAATGACTTTTCTACCTTTTAAAACTCCAAATAGAATCACCTAAGTCATGACAACACCCCTCAGGAAGTGCCTCTTTCTATGTGAAGAACAACCTCTGAATATTCCTCTGGCACTCTGTTGTTTAAGGGGAAAAATATACCTGGAAATAGATTGTAAGAAATACACACCAGAATTTCACAGAGAGTATCTCTTGGTGGTAGAATAATAAAGGATTATCTTTTTTTATGTGATAGTGTTCTGTATTTTCCACATTTTCTGCAATTAATTATAACTAATTGCAACTTTAGAGAGAACACATTTAAAATAAAACTATATAGGGCGCCTGGGTGGCTCAGTGGGTTAAGCCACTGCCTTCGGCTCAGGTCATGATCTCAGGATCCTGGAATCAAGTCCCGCATCGGGCTCTCTGCTCTGCAGGGAGCCTGCTTCTTCCTCTCTCTCTGCCTACTTGTGATCTCTGTCTGTCAAAAAAATAAATAAAATCTTTAAAAATAAATAAATAAATAAATAAATAAATAAAACTATATAATTTTAGGTAAAAATAGGCAAAAATTATATTAAAAAAAAAGGTAAGAGCAAAAGCAAAGTCTAGCGAAATCACCACAGAACTTTAGGGACATTACCTCTAAGGAGACATTTTACTTCTTTTTTCCTAACAAGGACATTTTGTACTTGTAAATTGTCCTCAATGGCCACCACATTTGGAGAGCGGGGAGGAGATGAAATATCTTTAAACAGTCAAAACACATAATCCCCTCCCAGGAAGTAAGAGAAGCGGTCTGCTGCATTGTAGTAGCTTTGAGAAAGTCTGGTCTTAGGCTGAGAAAATATTTTTTGTTTGTTTGTTTGTTTTTGTTTTTACATTTTGTTTTAATTTTTATTGTGTTATGTTAGTCACCTCAAAATACATCATAATTTTTGATGTAGTGTTCCAAGATTCATTGTTTATGTACAACACCCAGTGTTCCATGCAATCCGTGCCCTCCTTAATACCCACCACCAGGCTCACCCATCCCCCCACAACCCTCCCCTCTAAAACCCTGTTTCTTAGAGTCCACAGTCTTGCATGGTTTATTTCCCCCTCTGACTTCTCCCCCTTCACTTTTCCTTTCCTTCTCCTAATGTCCTCCATGTTATTCCTTATGTTCCACAAGTAAGTGGAACCATATGATAATTGACTTTCTCTGCTTGACTTATTTCACTCAGCATAATCTCTTCCAGTCCCATCCATGTTGATGCAAAAGTTAAGAAAATAATTTTGATTAACTAAAGCAGAAGCTTAGGCACTAGGTGTGTCACAGATTTACTTTTGCAATACAAGGGCAGCTATCTGAACACATGGTCTGAAAATGCCTCTTGAAGACAGCTCACCTGTCATTTTTGCCAAGCACTATGACAAATACAATGCATCTGGCCACTGACTGCACACTCCAGATGGGCAGAAGTTAGGTCCTGTGCGCTGTTTTATCCTCCACACAACCACAGTAACTAGTATAGAATATGCACAAATAGTTTTGAACAAATGAATGTTAAAATGAAGTGGATGATGCTTGTTTTCCAGATGGTAATGATGTGATAGGCTTCTAGGAAAAAAAAAAAAATAAATAAAAAATAAAGACAAGAGTTCCAGGAGAAAAATGGATATTGGGTGGTAATTCGGTGGGAGTGTTCTTAGTGGTCTCTGCCCCACCCCTGCAAAAGGAAGCAACAAATAACTAGCCATATGTTTCTCTCATATAATTTATTTTAAATTAATTCTTCCAGGCTTACTATGCACTGTTGTTTGGACAATATGGATCTTAGTGATTTTAGTCAAGGGTTTGGTGCCAAATATACATGAGTTAGACATGAGGGGGTATGCGCCCCAAACCTACTTGGCTCAGACTGCCCAGTTTGGTCTCTGCACCACATGGAAACAATCTGACACAGTCATATCTTACATTGTAACAGTTTAAATGCCAAAAGAACAAAAAAGAACTAGGTTGTTGGCTAGGAGGTGAAGCAACTCCTTTACCTCTTTCTGAAGCAAGTTGATAACCCCAATGTTAGAAATCTGGAACCTAAAATGACTGTTAAATTGAGGGGATGACTCCTCATGATGCCTTCACATATATGCATCAATCAAAAAAATATCCACATCCCACTCCCTTCTGGGTAAAGGAGGTTGGTTGACTTGAATATTTAGCTTTCTAGAAATTCTTTTTTTTTTTTTTTAAGATTTTATTTATTTATTTGACAGAGAGAGATCACAAACAGGCAGAGAGGCAGGCAGAGAGAGAGGAGGAAGCAGGCTCCCCACTGAGCAGAGAGCCCGATGCGGGGCTCAATCCCAGGACTCTGAGATCATGACCCGAGCCGAAGGCAGCGGCTTAACCCGCTGAGCCACCCAGGCGCCCCGCTTTCTAGAAATTCTTTCAAAAAGTTCTAGAAATGAAGATATAGTTGTTTTGTAATATAAAAAGATGATTACATTTTAAAAAACAAAACTATCTACAAAATATTTTGTCACAAATCTTTGGTATTTTGTTTATTCACAGGTTATGCATGAGCTAGAATAATTGTGCAAATTTGTGGAATGAGCTTGCCTTTTTAGAAAATAAAAACAAGAATCTAATCCCCTAAAAAAGATTGTTAATTTTTAGTTATTTCTACCTGTCTTTGATGATTGGCTTGTCAGAAAATTGAAGTTCATTAATGTATCATTATCTTTACTAAAATTCATTAAAACAATACAGTCAAGGCAGGAGAAAAGATTCTGGTGGCAAAAACAAAAAGATAATTATATATCAGCATTTTAGCTCTGTTTATGTCAGTATTTTCATTCTAAATGTTTCACTCTATTCTTTTCTACTCTTCTAGTCATGGCTACGAGAGAGCTGGTCTGTCACCTTGAGAGGTATAGACCATGTATGGCTGCTGGAAACTTAACTAAGTTATAGGCCGAGTATTATAGAAAATTAAGTACAATGAGATTCACAAGGCCTAAGTCAATAAAGATAAAGCAAGTATCACACATAAATATAACAAATACTAGTTAAATAAGCTAACAAAATGAACTTTTTATTATTCTGATTAAAAAGTAATTATTGGGCTTAAGAATTAGCCATTTCTATTCATCCTTTTCAGTATTTTCAATCATCATCAGAAAGGAGGCAAAGATATAACATAAATCAACGTTTCTACTTGTTAGATATATAAGTAATAGTCCAAGTTCTGGGTGAATGATGAAGATTCTGGATTTTAAAGTGTTAAATATTATCTATAAAGCTCAGTAACCATGTGGACCCTGTTTCCATTATCACTAATAAATGAAAATTGACTATACTAATAAAATATTTCATAGATGCTCTGTCTTCTTACTCCTACACAGCAACAGATCAAATTCAACAAAATTTGGTTCTTTTGAGAAACATAATATGTATCATTTTAACAGCAACTTTAAGAATAAATGAGAACAAAATAAAGTTTATTCTTAATTTACCTTATTGGTTTTACCTTACTGGTTTTTTTACTTGCCTTAACCTAAAAAAGTACTGAAGTCCACTCATTTGCCTATGCCATGGTCTCCATTTCTGATGGTTAATTTTCTGTCGAATTGTCTAAAACACAGTGGCCAGATATTTGGTCAAACATATCTGGATACTGCTGTAAAGGTTTTTTAGATGAGATTAATATTGATATCTCCTTTGAATAAAGCAGATTGCTCTTCATAACATGGGTGGGCCTTATCCAATCAGTTGGAAAAAGACTGACCTTCCTGCCCAAAAAGAGAATTCTGCCAGCAGACTACCTCCAGACTCAAATTTTGGACTTGTTAACCTCTACAATTGTATAAGCAAATTCCTTAAAATAAATCTTTTCATATATAGTGTCAAGAGGAGAAAGAGATTTAAGGAATCACATATGAAGAATGAGAGAGAGGGTATATATCATATATCTATCTTTCTATCTAACTATACCTCTATCTATCAAAACATCTATATAAATATATAGATAAATAAGTAGATGTAAAGATCTAAGTATATTTATATCAAAAGATAGGGAAAGTTTGGGGGGAACCTATTGCTTCTGTTTCTCTGAAGAACCCTGACTACTATCCCCTATAAGACATCCTAACCAGTCTCTACCATCCCAAAGTATATTCAACTTTCAAGGCCAAATTTTCAAGGCCCATCATTTTTTTTTTCTCCACACAAAAAAGCATATTGGAATTCAAAGAAATGTGACTGGCATGATTACAAAGATAAGCCTCAGTCTATTATAATTACTGAAAATTTAATTAATTTTAAAAGTTTTTGTCTTTTCAGCATTAGGAAAAATAGGCCTTGCAGCTACCTCACTGATATGATATAACAATGTGAGTGGTCATGAAGCCTGAGGCCACTCATCTCCACATTGGGACAGAACACAGCTCATTGCTTTTTCTGCTTATGGGTTACCTTTTTCTGTGACTTAATTCAGCCACAAGTCCATAAATTCTTTACAGGACATGGTAATATCTAAAATTTATTTGTAGTCCTATACACCAAATGCACAACATTCTGTATGGTCAGTTTTCAAAAAGTTAAAAAAAAATTTTAGTCAAGATCACTTTGCCTTCAAAATTCAGATGATACCTTCACTTCCATTATGGTTACTTATACCAAAATGTCTTTATCTCTGTAAAAGATAAATGCAAAAATTATATAACAACTCCCATTTCCACTTGAATGAAGCCTCTATCAAAATATGAAAAATATAGAATATGAACAATTACTAGATACTAATTGATTAAGTTATTTTACTTTTTAGATGAGGTAATGATATTTTGGTTGTTCTTTAAAAAGAGATTCCTTATATTTTATAATAACACTGAAAAATATTTAATGGAAAGATATCAAGGAATTTGCTTTAAATAGCCCAAGTTGGGAAGAGAACTGAGTGAGTGCATGGATGAAATAATACTGGCCATGAATTTATAATTATTGAAGCTGGGTGATGGGTGCTCGTGGTTTATTATCCTACTCTCTTTATTTTTGTATATATTTAGATTTTCCATAATAAAATGCTTTTTTATCTGTTTATTCCAAAATGCATAAACTTTGCCAATGCCAAGAAAAGTTTGAATTAAATAGCTAATCATAGGAAAAAAGAGCAGACCACAGAGCAAAACATGAATAACAATACTTTTCTATCTGGCAAGATCTAGTTTGAAAAAGGAAGAATAGAACTGCAAAATAAGGTGCAAGAAAGCTCAGCTAAGCAAAATCCCCACCAAGTCCTCACATGGTGGCTTTGTTGAAGTTATTGTAAAATCCTAGGCTGGAAGCTTCCTCAGGGAGAGCAAAGCATCAAAAATTTGTTTATTGTCTGTCTTCCCTGATAGAATATAAGTATTACAATGTCAATAACTTGTCATGCTCACCAGTGTCTCTCCAGCAAGAAGCAATGCATATATAGTAGGTGCTCAATAGATATCCATTAATTATTCCTGTATATAAAATATGTTCTCCCCTGGCTACTACCACAAGACCATAAACCATTAATTATAGATATTAAACCATCAGAATAAATATTCATCTCAGAGATTCAAGCTTTAATTAATCTTTCTGAAAATTATTTATCAGTAACTTACATCTATTTAACATGTTAAGATGAGCTTCTACATACACCATCTCATTTTAGCTTCATCCAAAAAGAGATAGATAAAACAGGGATTACCTCCCCCATTTTAGAAAAGAAAAAATTGAGGCTCAGAATATACTGATCTGCTGAGACTCCAGTCCTGGCTTTTTACTCATGATCCTTCACTCTTTCAACTGGAGAACCATCTGTATGTTCTTTAAGAATATCTCTAATTAATCAAGCATTTTCACTCATTATTATTAATTCTAGGAGAGAAAACATCCTGAAGTTGAGCCCAGAGTCAAAGGATGAGAGGCAGAAAATCAAACCTATTATGTGGGCTTTTAGATATGATATTAGGGAATATCATTTCAAATATTAAAAGACACGTAGAGTTCACCATCCACTTTACATATAGAGAGCCAAACACACACACACAAAAAAAAATCTTTTCCACTCTAGCAATGAAAACAAGACAGATAGTCTATAAAACAATAATTCTGAGCCACTAGAAGAGCTGAGGTCACAAGGCAACCTAATGAACAAGTTGGCAAGCTCTTCCAAGAAAAGACAGAATACAATTCACGCTGGACAGACCATGAGAAGAAGAGATGACCATCACAGAAGCATGCAAGAAAAAAAATAGCTGAAATTTTTTATAAATCTTTAAAGGTCAAATGCACACTCAATTACTAGTACAGAATTCTTAGAAGCCCAAATGGGGCATCTGCATCCACACTTTAACTCTTTTCTAAAAGCTCTCAGTGAGTCTGATAGTAAGGCAAGAGATCTGAGAGAGACCTCCTCTGTGACATAGGTGTGTGGGTCTAGCCTTAGTTTATAGGTGGAGCAGAAAAAACTAGAGAAGCCTCTCTCCAAAAGAGACACTGCCTGAGGACAATGGGTGGCTGGCTGCAGCAGGAGGAAAGCCAGGAAAGGCAACTAAGTTTATGAAGCCATTAAAATCCTGATAGCAAAACAAGACAAGGATTTTATAAGAAATAAAAATAGACCAATGTCCTTGAGAAATATAGATGCAAAAAACCTTAATAAAACATTGGCAAATCAAATCCATCAATATTTGAAAAGCATAATATATCATGATCAATTAAGTGTAGCCCAAGAATATTAAGTTGGTTTTATATATGAAAATTATTAGTATAATTCATTCACTACAGTAAAACACTGAGAGAAAAATCAATAATCATTAAAGTATACATACAAAAAACATTTTACAAAATTCAACACACATTTATGATTTAAAAAAAAAATTTACCACAAATTAAGAAAAAGGGAAATTTCCTAACCCTGATAAAGGGAACCTACAAAGAAATATAGCTAATGTCATACATGATGGAGAGATATTGATGCCATCTGCCTAAGATTTGAAACAAGAGAGGATGCCTGTAATCACTGCTTCTATTTAACATTGTGCTAGAGTTTCTAACTAGTGCAATAAAACAAGACAGTGATAAGTCATACAACTTGGAAAGAAAAAAGTAAAGCTATCTTTATTCATAATGACATCACTGTGTATGTAAAAAATTCTAGAGAATTGAAAAGAAAACCAGTAGAACTAATAAGTAAATTTAGCAATGTTGCAGTGTACAAAATCAATTAAAAATCAGTTGTATTCCATATAGTAGAAAATTACAAAAATCAGTTAAGGATAAATTTAACAAATAACATGTAAAACCTTACATAAATATAAAAAATATATTTTACAAATATAAAATATTGCTGAGAGAGTAAAGACTTACATAAATGAAGAGACGTATTATGCTGATGGATTGAACACTTAGCATTAAGATTGTTGTTTTATATCCCTCAAGTGATGTATAGCTTCAAAACAAAGCCAATTATAATCACTTTTTCTGGAAATTAACAAGATAACTTTTAAAAAGTTTGTTTGGTAAATCAAAGGAACAAGAATAGTTAAAACAGTCTTGAAAATAAACAAAATTGAAGGATGTATACCACATATTTTCAAGACTTACTATAAAGCTACAGGAATAAGATTATGTGGTATTGGCAAAAAATATATAAATAGACTAATGAAATAGAGTAGAGACCTAAAACAGACACACAAAAATACAGAGATTTTTGACAAAGGTACTAAAGCAATTCAATGGAAAAAGAAAAATATCTTCAACAAATGGTACTACCTTGAGCCATATACAAAAATTAATTTTGAAATGCATCATAGGTTGAAACATAAAACGTAAAACAACAAAGCCACCAGGAAAAAAGTATAGAAAAGCTCCACAACATTGGGACTAGCAATGATTTTTTTAAATAAGACACAAAGCACAAGTCACAAAGAGAAAATGAAAAATTGGACTTCATCAAAAATAAAACCTACTCATAAGAAAAGGCAAAAAGAAAAAAAAAAAAAGCAAGTTACACACTATGAGTAAATATTCACAACACATGACAAGGACCTAATTCCAGAATATATAGACTCTTACAACTCAGTAACAAAAAAACAAATCACTCTATTTTAAAAATGGGCAAAAGACACAGACACATTATAAAAGATATACAAATGAAAAATATGTATGTGAGAAAGTGCTTAGCATCCATCATTAGTCATCAGGCAGAGGAATGCAAATTGAAACCTCAAAGAGCTACCCCCACTGAAATGGCTTAAATGAAAAAGACTGACAACAAATGTTGGAGAATGGGGGGCAACCAGAACACTAATACACAACTGATGAGAATGTAAAACGTTTATCACCACTTTTTAAAACCCATTTTCCTTCTTAAATAGTTAAACACACATCTATTCTGTAACCCAGCAATTCTGCATCCAGATATTAATCCAAGAAAAATGAAAACATAGGCCCACACAAATACTTGCACCAAATGTTACTGGAAGCCTTATTCATAATAGCTAAAAACTGGAAACAATTCAGATGTCCATAAACAGGAGAATGGATAGCTACGCTGTGGTATTATCAAACAATAGCAATAAAAAGAATGAACTATTTTCTCTCTCCCTCCTAAACTTATCTAAGGAAAAAAAAAAAAAAAGGGTGGGAGGTGACACCTGGGTGGCTCAGTCCATTAAGTGCCAATTCTTGATTTCAGCTCAGGTCATGATCTCAGGGTTGTGAAATCCAGCCCAGCTACAGGCTCCATGCTGGGCATGGAGCCTGCTGAAGATTTTCTCTCCCTTCTCCTTCTGCCCCTCCCCCCTCTAAAAAAAAGAATGAACTGATACATGCAACAACATGGATTCATTTCAAAAACATGCTAAACAAAAAATGTCAGACAAGAAAACATACACGTTGTATGATTCGATTTATATGAAATTCCCAAATTGGCAAAAACTAAACGATGATAATAGAGATCAGGTCAGTGCTTACTTTAGAGAGAGTAGAGTAGGGGTAGACTGATTAGGAACAGTCTGACAGAAACTTTGTAGAGTGATAGAAATGCTGTGTCTTGATATCTATTCCTTAAAACTTAATGAATGGTATCTTTGAGATATGAGCATTTCACTAAATGTAAGTTATATTTCAATAAAAAATAAAGATAAATATTCTATGTGCCTTCTATTAGCATCTTCACATAAGCAATTTATATTACTCATATTATGGTACCAAATCAAATTTAAGTTATAATCCTAAAAGGTTAAAAGCTCCTCCCAAATGCTTTGAAATTACTTTATCTTCAGAATAAATCAATCACAAAACAAACCATTCAAAAATCTAAGTGGCGGGGCGCCCGGGTGGCTCAGTGGGTTAAGCCGCTGCCTTCGGCTCAGGTCATGATCTCAGGGTCCTGGGATCGAGTCCCACATCGGGCTCTCTGCTCAGCAAGAAGCCTGCTTCCCTCTCTCTCTCTCTCTCTGCCTGCCTCTCCGTCTACTTGTGATCTCTCTCTGTCAAATAAATAAATAAAATCTTTAAAAAAAAAATCTAAGTGGCTGAATAGTTTTTCTGGGAATAAGTTCTTGTTATTTTACTAGCATATGCACCAAATTTTAAATATCATTTTTTTAAGTACTACTTTGAGGTGGTTTTCTGTTAAGGAGAATTAGCACTCTTGTATGTATTTTAAATTGGCATGGAAGACTTTTTTTAATTTCTGCATTTCTGCAATATTACACAATTCAAGTTATTAATATTCTATTCTAAAAAGTAGTAATCAAAGTTGAGCACTTCACAGTTTATACTTCTACATAGTCTTGTCTGATTCTTGTATTTACCATGGTTAGTAGATAAAAGAGTAATTTTCTTCCTCATTATAAATAAGACAAAACATTGGTTTTCTCTTCTTTTATTGTTATTCCTGATCTTGCTTGAAATTCTTGTTTGTTTAACTATTTTCCTCTTCTAATCCTTAAATTCTAACCATATTTTCTAACTCTATCATCTCCCTTAAATGCTTTGTGCTTAATTGAGACCCCCACTTTTCCTAAATAAATTATTCTTTTTATCCAGATTTTTTTTTCATTTTGAGGCCTAATCTTTCAATACAAAGGCAATTTTAATGATGCCAAAAGTACATTAAAAGATTTTTAGCAGCTAGACATCCTTGATGTATCCTTCAGAAAATATATGTTCTCATTTTCATTGATAATTAAAAACCTAACTCTGACAAAACAATAGAAAAATTTAATAGAAAAGTAAAGAGTAATGAGTGAATGAACATAATTTTATTTAACCATTTTACTTATTATTTTTCTCTACTTCAATTTATTAATTCTAATGAAAATTGTTTTTAAAGACCTGTGGTATTAGGATCACACATAATCATATCTATTTTTAGTTATGTATTATTTCAGAAACATTAAAAATTGAAAAATATAAATACCATTTTAAAAATTTATACTGTACAGATTAATTGTGGAAAACCACTTCCATTCACATACAATTAAAAGAAAATTATTAGGGGACAATTAAGATCATGAAAAACATAAGAATTCTTTTTAAAAGTCTACGTGTTTTCCCAGTTTTATAAGTGGGAGATTGGTGGGGGAGATATTCCCACAGAGGAATTTAAGACAAAAATTAGAAACCCAGGAAAAGAAGACTTCATAAAGTTGAATTATACTCATTTTCATGCATCAGCCTTCCATTTTTTAAGTCAAATAAGCTTACAAAATTTACATTAGTTCACATGGTCATGAATTATTAAGTCTAATTTTTAAAACTTTTGCCAGAGAAACTACCTGATTGCAAAAAAGGAATTGTAAATCTGGTTGGAAAATCAATTAAAAAAAATAGTCAAATTAAGGAATAAGATCCTCTTTTTGTAGTCTAAAAAATGACTCAAAAATCACTATAAATAAATTAACCAATTTTAAAACCAATTAACCAATATTAAAATTTTGGCTATCAAGGACAAAGTTAAATTCTCAGTATGTATATTCAAGAAGAAATACTCCAAACTGTAAGGAGAAAGAAAGAAAAAATTAAAAAGCAAGCAAACTAACAAAAACTACCTTCAGGAAATGCTCTCACAGAGGTTTGCTTTATAGGACTGATGGTACAAGTAATTAATATGACAATTAATAAATGGCACTTTGAAGAACTGCTAAACCCCAGTAAACCTTTAAGTCAAACCTCCTTGGCTTTTATTTGTTTTTAAGCAACAGAATTATAGTTTGCCGTCAAAGTTTCACTATCTCATGTTTAAAAGATTCATATGTATGAAATGCTTAGAAGAAACATCCCTTATATACACTGTATTTCCCAGTAGACATAGCTTAGCACAAACTGATAAAAATGAAGGGTCATAAAATAGAAAATCCATTTTCATACTCATTGGTGTGTAATTGAATAGATTCTTTGAATAGTTGCTATAAATTAATTCCAACTTAAAAGCAATGAAATATTTTACCTTTTGCAAAGCAGTCAGGAATGACAAAACTATTCTTTTCCCCCTTTAGCAAAGAAGGGATATTCTGTGGTTTCAACAGTTATTGCCTTCATCTATCTAAACTATAAACCCATCTCACGGACTGCACAGGAAAATTTGGAGCTCCTTCAAAGCTCAATCATCCAAATACAACAGAGATTCTCATTGGTTTAAAGTATATTTTAGAACACTAGGATATTGTTCCAGGATATTAAATTTGAAAAATGACTGACTTTGGTTTCCTTATGAGTTAGGACATAGTAATGAATAGTTCTCCTCAGAGTTAGGATAGAGTCAAAAATATATTTAGGGACACAAATAGGTCTACTGGTCCATAAAATTTGTATCAGCCTTGGCCATATGTATTAGAGAGAAAAACCACATCAGTTATTTTTCTTAATTAGGAGTAATAACTGTGCTACCTACCAGAACTCACACACAATATAGTATCTACCACAGAGAGGTTTATGTTCTAAGACATACATTCAGTAAGAGTAGCCTACAGATCAGTGCATACTTTTTTTTTTATTTTCTCTTTCTTATACTTCCTTTTTTAATCAGAAGTGTTATTTACCACCATTACACTCACTCAAGCAAGCAATACTTAATAAACCTTAGGAATAATAATATAGTGTGGTTTTCTTCAGGGCTAAATACATTGTTACACCTAGTATTTCAGTCCAATACATGGTTTTATTGTCTACAATCCCAGCAGGTATCTATTTCATGTTTACTAAGTGCAACTAAACACTGAATGCTTACTATGTGCCCTGCATGTGTTAAGTGTTGAGAGTACAAGACGAACAAGACATAGGCTTTTAGAAACACAAATTCTAATAGGGAAAACTAAAGACAACTCACTACCACCTTGCAGTAAGTGTTTACTAGATGTACGTTGTGGAGGCTCAGTCAGAGACAAAGCAATTCCACCTGAGGAGCCCAGAGATAACTTCACAGGCGATGATGGGACACTTGCACTCAATACTAAAGGATGATGAGTAGCTCTAGCAGGAGTAAGGGCTCTGAGTCCTACATTCCCAGGGTATTCAAAGGGCATTCATATCCCAAGATACAGAGTATTTGAGTACAACTGTTTAGCCATACTGGAGGGTGTAAGAGAACTTAGCCAAAATCCATAAGTTGCCCATGATATCCAGAGAGGTTGAGCAGGCAGGACAAGACTGGTGGTCAGGAGCTCTGTAACCAACTGTTGGCAGTGGGGGGCAGGACCTGAGGGTCTCAGTTAGGTGAGCTTTGGACTGTCGGTTTCTGCTCAGATCATGATGTCAGGGTCAGAGGATCAAACTCCATGTCAGGCTCTGTGCTCAATGCAGAATCTGCTTGAGCTTCTCTCTCTCTCTTTCCCTCTACTTCCTCCTCTGCCCCTCCCCTCAACACACACCCTCTTTCTCTCTTTCTCTGTCTCTCTCAAATAATTAAAAAGAAAGAAAGAAAGAAAGAAAGAAAGAAAGAAAGAAAGAAAGAAAGAAAGAAACCCAACTGATGGTTTAACAATGTGACCTTTTAAAAATGAAACAAGATGGGATGGGGAGGGAGACAAAAGAGACTCTTCATGTCACAAAACAAACTAAGGGTTGCCAGGGGTAGGGGGTTAGGAAGTGGGTGGTTGGGTTATGGACATTGGGGAGGGTATATGCTATGGTGAGTGCTGGGAAATGTGTAAGCCTGATGATTCACAGACCTGTACCCCTGGAGCTAATAATACATTATATGTTAATTTTTAAAAAGTAATAAAAAAATATCATATTCACATTAATTCCCTGGTTTAGCTCATTTATCATTGCTTATGTAAGATGCTACCATTAGAGAAGCCTGGGTGAAGGGTAGGGGAACTATGCATACCATTTTCAGCTATTTGTAAGTTTAAATTATTTTAAATAAAAAAGTCTTAACATAAAAAAAAATGTGACCTTTTCCTTGATGCTATAACTAGAAACTCCAAATAAATCTCTCCAATGGATTATTAACTTTAGCTACCTATTTTAAACCCTGGGTTTACTCTGCCTTCCTATATTTATATTTCCTAGCATAATTTTATAATAATTGATGAAATGTTCAGGACTTATCCTTCATATTTAATGGCCTCTCTGGTAGTAAAATGTTCTAGATGCACAACTCAGTAACCAGCCAACTCAGTTTGCACAAGAAGGCCTCTAATTTAGCACTGAGAGTCACAAATCCTGGGAAATCCAGAGCGAGCTGGGCCAGTTGATCACTCTAAGACTTCCCACTCCCAAGGCTCTAATAGGATAGGTACACAGCATTGCTTTATGTAGTGAATTTTTTCTTTTAAAAATTTACTATTTTAATTGACTCTCTCTGAGAAGGGAGTTGAGGGAAATTGGAAGGGGAGGTGAACCATGAGAGACTATGGACTCTGAAAAACAATCTGAGAATTTTGAAGGGGTGGGGGGTGGGAGGTTGGGGGCACCAGGTGGTGGGTATTGTAGAGGGCACAGATTGCATGGAGCACTGGGTGTGGTGCAAAAATAATGAATACTGTTATGCTGAAAAAATAAAAAAATAAAACCCACTAAAACAGTAAAAAAAAAACATTTACTATTTTAAAATGTAACATACATAGAGAAAAGCACATAAATTGTTACATGTACAGTTTTTAACAAACAGTGGACCACTTGGTACCAGAAACAAGATATATGCCACCACCTCAGAACCCTTCCTTCTCAAAGTGTCTTTCCTCCCCCAAGAATTAATTCCTTTCCTGAATTTTCTTCTAAATGTTCCTTTGTCTTTTTAAAATAAATTTGCCAATGGTATTAAGCTGTAAAACTTAGCTCTACCTTTTTATTTGAACTTTATCTACCAAAATGCTTTCCTATTTTGCTTTTAGTGCTTAGCATATTTAGAAAACCCATCTACTACATGCTACATGTAGACATAGGTTGTCCAATTTCTTGCTGTATACTTTTCCTTTGGATGTATTTAGCATAACTTATTCATCATTGTACTGGTGGTAACATTTTAATTGTCCCCAGTTTCAGGTTATTACTGAAATGAAAATTACCAGTTTTTTCATTTGTTTGGTGACTCAGTATAGTACTTAAGAAATCCTTTCCTACTCCAAAAGTCTGGAGTAGTTCTCTATACTTCCCAAGAAAAAAACTCACATTTCTTAACTTTTTATTGAAATACAACTCATAAAGAAAACTAAACATGAGAAGTCAGCTTAATAAATTTTTCCCAATGCCCTTATGAATGATGATGAGATTTCTAGCAAGTCGAAATGCTTCTGATGTTCCTTCCCTTTTAGTCATGTAAGATGATGTGAGATAATTGTTCAATTTTGCCTTTTTCTATGAGGGTAATTAATTTTTCTAGTACAATGTATTGGAAAGTCCTTTTTATTTCCACTCATATCCACTGCTTCCTCTTTAGTAGGTCAGACACACATGTGAGGTATAGATCCGTTGGCAAACTCACTGCCCCAGTCTGGCCTGGTGGTCACTTTTCACAGTCCATGCAAAAGGAAGATCTCACTCCAGGCCTCTGCCATCACTGGCACCCTGACGCCCTCTGCTCATCTATCCTCTCCTGATGTGGACACCAGGCCTTCTAGACCTCCCACCCACACAGGACCATACCCACTGCCCATGCACACCCATGTGCCTGTGTGCCTGCCCCTGCATGAGGCTTACATGCAACCCAGGCTGCTTCTGCTTGACCATCTCTGACCCAGGTACACAGTGAACTTCTCTGCCTTCCAGCAGGTGGCAACTACATCTTCTCCAGTGGAGGGTCAGGAGGCACCTTCAAAGGATTTCCATCCCAAGATGATCTCCCTCAGCCTTAGGATATACTGTACAATTCCCTTACATCTCTTTTATCATAGCTTAATAACTCTTTATATCAAATGTCCCTTGTTTAAATCACTGTGTACCCCATGTCTCCTGATTGGACCTAGACTAAAGTAAACCCTTTACATTTTTGAAATATAAACTTCTAACATCTTCTGAAATATGAAATTAGAGTTTTCATTCTTTGAATGCTTGATAGAAATTGCCAGTGAAGCCAGCCCTGGCTTTTTCTTTTTGTAGAAAGGTTTTTCACAAAGAATTACTTTTTTAAAAAATATTTTATCTATTTATTTAGAAAGACAGCATGAGGCTGGTCAGGAGCAGAAAGAGAGAATTTAAAGCACACTCTGTGCTGAGTTTGGAGTCCAAGGCGGGTGAAGGGGGGGTGCTCGATCTCACAACCCTGAGATCATGACCTGACTGGAAATCAAGAGTTGGATACTTTACCTACTAAGTCACCCAGGCCTCCCTACTTTCTTTAATGATTTTCAAAGTCTAGGTTTTATATGCTTACTGAGTCAGTTAGGGTGATTTATGTTTTTCCTATATTTTCCCTATTTTTTTATTGTGTCTACATTCTCAATATTCCTGTCATAACATCTTCCCTCTCTTCTTCTATATCTATGATATCTATAGCAATATTACTTTTTTTTTAAGATTCAATTTATTTTAAAGAAAGAGGGCATGGGGGAGGGACAGCAGGAGAGGGAGAAAGAGAATCTCAGGCAGACTCCACACTGGGTACAGGAGCCCAATGCTGGGCTCAATACTGAGACCCTAAGATCATGACCTAAGCCAAAATCAAGAGTCAGATGCTTAATCAACTGAGCCACCCAGGTGTCCCTCGCCTTTTATATTCTTAACATTGGTAAAAGGGTTGAAATATATATATACTATACCAACATAGATCAAAAAAAGCTGACAAACCTTTTACTTCAACTTTCTATGTTCTAAGTGTATCTCATTTATAACACAGAGTTGACTTTTTTTCCTACACTCTAAAATTCTTTGACTTTTGGGATGCCTCAGTCAGTTAAGCATCTGCCTTCAGCTCAGGTCATGATCCCAGGGCCCTAGATGGAGTCCTACATCAGGATCCTTGCTCAGCAGAGACCCTGCTTCTCCCTCTACCACTGTCCCTTCTCCTGCTTGTATGCTCTCTCTCTTCTCTCTGTCAAAATAAATAAATAAATAAAATCTTTAATAAAATACTTTGACTTTTAATTGGAGTATCTCTTTTCATTTGTTTTCAACAGGCAATATTTTTTTGTCTCCACCTAATTTTTGTTTCCTATTTTGTCACATTCCTTTTTTCCCTCTTCTTCCCTCATTTGTGCTATTACTTATTATTACACTATTTTTAACCCTCCACCACTTTGAATATTATACACTTTTGAAAATGATATTCTATATATTAAAAATGCATACTTAACAAAAGCTTTATCCTTTTCTTAAACAAAATTTGCTAGAATGCTTTAACCTTTATGTTAATTTAAAGATAGTAGTAATCACTAATATTTTAATTATATTTTCTAGATCTACTATACATTATTATTGCTATTGTACATCATAAGCTCATTTTCCTATAGATATTTATGACTTTTTAAATCTATATTTTCTCAGCACCTGGGTGGCTCAGTCAGTTAAGCATCTGCCTTGGGTTTAGGTCATGATCCCAGGGTCCTGGGATCTAGCCTCATGTCAGTGGCCTTGCTCAGCAGGGAGCCTGCTTCTCCTTCTGCCTTTACCCTCCTCTACTTATGTTCTCTCTCACTAGCTTGCTTTCTCTCAAATAAATAAAACAAAATCTTTTAAAAAAAAAAAATCTATATTTTTCCCTTGAATTTCAGTTTTCCCTTTTCAGACCATCTTTCTTGTCCTTACACACATCTTTAGTATTTCCTTCAAGAGATTCAGTTGGTCATAAATACTCTGCTTTTGTTTATTTAATTATATCCTTATTGAACCTCTCTTTTTTTCTTTTTTTTTGTTTTAAAGATTTTATTTATTTGTCAGAGAGAGAGGGAGAGAGAGCGAGCACAGGCAGACAGAATGGCAGGCAGAGGCAGAGGGAGAAGCAGGCTCCTGCTGAGCAAGAAGCCCGATGCGGGACTCGATCCCAGGACGCCAGGATCATGACCTGAGCCGAAGGCAGCTGCCCAACCAACTGAGCCACCCAGGCATCCCAGACCTCTTTTTTTTAAAAAAGATTTTATTTATTTATTTGAGAGAGAGAGAGTGCACAGAGAGAGCAGGAGAAGCAGACTCTCCACTGAGCAGGGTCCCCGAACCAGGACTCCACCTCAAGACTACAAGATCATGACACAGAACCCTAAGATAATGACCTGAGCTGAAGGCAGATGTTTAACTCACTGAGTCACCCAGGCACCCCTCCATTTAACCTCTTGAAAGATATCTACTACGCCTATAGACTTTTAGACTCATAGGTATGGCTGTAAGCACACCGGGGTTATTATTCTACTATCTTCAGGCTTTCATTGTCATTGTTGAGTAATCAGTTATCTTACTGCTCTTGCTGTGGAAATAATTGGTTTCTCTCTTTTCCTTTTCTCTTTTTTTCTTTCTGACTGGCTTTTTAAGGCAATTTCTTTTTGTTTGGTTTCCTTTACCTTCGGTATGGTTTCAAAGTGTATATTTCCTTTTATCTATCCAATTTAGGATTTATTAAACTTCTTAAATCTGAGGATTGGTGTCTTCCAATAGTTCTGGAATAATTTCAACCACTATATCCCTTTAGCTGTTGCCTTTGCCATATTCCTAAGAGGTGATATGCACTCCTTCTTGGACCCTGAACACAGGTATATTAAATCTCTTCACAGTATTTTCATGGTATAACTCTTGCCTTCCCTTCTGTATTTTGCTACTTGTCTTTCTGTACCGAATTCTGGGTAATTTCTTCTAACATTTCTGTCAGTTCACTAGCTATCTCTTCTGCTGCATCCAACATGCTACCAAATATGTTCACTGCCAATACAGTCATTGTGTATCTCTTTTCTAGAATTTCTGATCTTCCTATTCCAAATTTATGTCACTTTTTATAACTTCTTATTCTCTACAAATATCTTCAACTTCTCATTTATTCCTTTTAAACACACTGGTATAACTGTTTTAATATCTGAATCTGTTAAATCCAATATCTGAATCTGAATGAGTCTCTTGCTATTGTCTTTTTCTTTGATTGGTTCTTCTACCTTCTCTACTGTTTTCTCATGTGATTAGCTATTATTGACTCATTGACTGATTTTTAAGGGCAAGGTCTTTGTCCTTAAAAAAATAATTTAAGTTCCGCTTAATCAGTAGGGTTTTGCATTTCCTTCTACCACTAGCCAGTTGGAAATCAACTTAAACTAAGTCATAACTTGAGGATTCCTCACTAAAGTAGACTGTGTGTACATGAGGCATAAATCCATGCAAGACCCTGTGGCCACAAATCAGAAAACTTTCTTTCATGTTTTTCTTTTCTGTTTAGCAATGAGGCAACTTTAAAAAAGCCAAAACAAAGAAAAACAAAAAACAGTTCCTGTAACTGATGGAAAAGGAATGGGTTTCATTCTAATTTGCTCTTACCCTGGCTTAATGTGGGGAGGTTTTTGTGTAAAAATCTCCAGCAGAGACAGATTCTAAGCCTCGACACTGTCCTCCTTATCCACATGCTTGCTTTTCCCAACTGTGCAGCAACAACAATGCCTTCATGGCATAAAGAGGTTTGGTATTCCAATATTCTGCTTCCCACTCTAGTTTTAGATGGTCAAAGAAAAACTGGCCTGGAACATTCCCCACTGTCTTTTTAGTTCTTCAGTGACTTTTTAATATAGTTTTCAAAACAAAACTTCACTAACATATTTTATTATTTCAAAAGGGGCAATTTATCCAAATAATATTTCTTCCTCCCATTAACTGAAATAAGTGCCTCATCAGAATTGTCAAATTATTAAAATCAAAGTTTAATAGATCACATTTATCCATAAACTAAAAAGAAGGGCCATTCCAATGTCCACATTTCCTTGGCTACATGGTAACATATTTTACAGTCTTATATACCTATTTATCTGCCCATGAGTAGATAACTAACTAAGTAACATTGGACTATATTTACATCTACGATATTAATCACTGGCAGGTCTTCAAACACCTTTTTCTCAATTTAGAAATGATACAAATGTAAACATGGTATTAAAATAAGGAAATCAATATGTCTCAATGGTTCAATATAACTGTCATAAAATACACAATATTTGTGTTTTTTAAGAATATTTTAGAGTTGTTTCACGACAACGTTGTTTATCTGTTAAAAAATAGTGTTAGAACAATAAGCTAGTCTATTATCTATCAAAAGATACTACCCACTATGCTCTACATTGAATTGTGTCCCCCAAAAAGATATGTTGAATTCTAAACCCCTGTATCTCAGAATATGACTGTTTTTTGGAAACAAAGGTCATTGCAGATATAATTAGTTAGATTAAGATGAGGTCATATTGAAGTAGAGTGGGCCCTTAATCCAGTATGACTCATATCCTTAAAAGAAAAGGAGAAGCACAGAGACATACAGAAGACATCAATATAAAATCAGAGACAAAGACTGGTACTATGCTGCCACAGGACAAGTAGCACCTAGGGATATCACAAACTGGAGAATAAAAGAAAGACTTCAGAGGAAGCATGACCCTACCAATACCTTGGTTTCAGATTTCTGGCCTCCAGAACTGTGAGACAATAAATTACTGCTAGTTTAAGTCATTTGGTTGGGGTAACTTGTTACAGTAACCCTACAAACTAATGAACTCTATAAAAATGTCATTGTACATTCAACATTTTATCAGTAACTTTGAGGAAGTTATTAGACTATCATTTAACATAAAAGTACAGTAATAATATATTTTATGTTAAAGATTAATGTATGGATTATAATTCTCTCAGGGAGGCTTCCTTGCTGGCATTTGCTTGAGTTCCTCAAAATATTATCATGCCTTCTGGTTTACAAATTGTGGAGAAAAATATAATCATGGCCCCTTCTACTCTTGGAAATAGTCCAAAGCCAATAATAAAAATTAAACATAAAAAAAAAATTCCTTTGATGAAATCAGATGCCATCTAAAACCCAGAAGCACATTATGAGAGAAACTCCAAATACAGATGAAAATTACATGGAAGTGCAAGAAGAGGAAATTAAAGACACCACAGTTGCCAATCTCAGGTAATGCAGAGAAGAGTTCTCAAATATAAGTAGCCACATCTTGGGGAGCAAATCCCTTTAGGGGGAAAAATGAAAATAAGGTGTTTATTCTGACAGCAGAAGTGCCCTGAACCATATTTTCAGGACATTAAGACTTTCAAGTCTTAAGAAGTTGGGAAGGTGGGACTGACAGAATGAGAAAATACATTGATGAAGCAGATTTTCAGTACTCAACCTCCAGTTGAAATGGGGGTAAGGAAAGAAATTCAGCAATGTGAGCTGTCCTTCAGAGTACAAATAAAATAGCTAAAAGGCTAAAAGAACTCATGCATACCACAGATCTGTATCATTAAAGGTATTTTCCATTAACCTAGAACACTGCCCTGGCCGCTCCTATCTGCAACCTCCTACAAACGGCTGCTCCAGGAAGAATGCACCCCACTCAAAGTGAGTCATCATCATCATCATCATCATCATCATCATCATCTATCATCATCATCATCATCTAGCAAAAAATATATATATAAATATCATCATCATCTAGCTTAAAATATATATAAAAATACTGCAGAAACAAATAAAATGGAAAAGTTATTTTTAAAAATAACACATGAATACCATGAGAAAAGTGTTGCCAGAGGGGAAAAAAAGGTGAATAATATTGCCACAACTAAGATAAACATTTTGACCAAACATACTGCCTAAGAAAGGTTTTGGAGGAAAAAAGATAATTACTTCTATTTAAAGAATACTCAAAAAAGGGATATAAAAACTGAAGAAAGATTTGGAGACACAATAGAGATCATTGCTTGAGTTGATGGAGCCCAAAAAGAAATAAAGGGAAAAAATTAAATCATTTGGAGAAATGAAGACAGAGTATGGAGCACTGAAAATAGAACTGATAAAAGTGAACATGAAATATAAAAAAGAAAGTTTAAAAGGATTATAAGAAAAATGATAGACATAGGAAACAGGCAAAAGAAGAAAGGAAACATAGTAATAGAATAAAAATATATTAAAAACATACTGAAGGACATACTTTATATCAGGGAAAAAATTGTCACAGCATAATGCTCACCAAAACATAGCTCAGAAATATTATAAGAATTCAGAAATAAAAAAATCCTTTGAATAGCCAGACAAAAAGAACAATATATCTATAAAAAGCAAAGCCACAAGCTAGAAGCCAGTAGAGAAATGTCTATAAAAAATGAACATGACATAAGAATTTCATCCTAGCCTAGATGACACGATCAATAAGTAACTAATCAAAATTTTGAGAAGGAAAAGAAGTTAGTTGGTAAATGACCTACATAGCTGATTTCCACCTCTTTTATAGTCAAAGGGAATAAGTCTCATTTGGAATTAGTAAATCACCTTGTACAAAAATAGGTATATTTAAAGTATGAATACCATTTTACTTCACCCTGCATACTCTTTTTTTAAGTTTTTATTTAAATTCTTATACTGTTAACATACAGTGTAATATTAATTATCAGTGTACAATATGGTAATTCAACACTTCCATACAATACCCAGTGTACATCGTAACAAGTGTCCTCCTTAATCCTCATCATCTATTTAAGCCATCTCCCCACCAACCTCCACTCTGGTAACCATCAGTTTGTTCTCTATAGTTAAGGGTCTGTTTCTATTTTTTGCCTCTCTTTCTCTTTTTATTTTCTCCTTTGCTCATTTCTTTTGTTTCTTAAATTCCACACATGAGTGAAATCATTATCATGTTTACCTATATATTAAGAAGATATATCTGATAAAATTGGGTGGTGGATAAAGGAGATAAGAAGGAAGAATAAATAGATATATATACATTCCATTACTGTTCATGGGAAAGAGTCATAGTTATATATAATGAAAATATGTCTTCTCTGTTTGAAATATTAACTGCTATGGGAATTGACTTCCTGACACAAACAGCTAAAAAAGTGGACACAAGATTTATTATAAATAGATGATAATTAGAAACATGTGATACTGTTCTAAGACTAGACAGATGAGTGGAACAGAATAAAACACAGCAAGAGACCTGTGCATAAGTAGACATTTAGATTATGAAAGAGGTGGTCCAGAGGACCACTGGGTAAAGAGAAGCTTTTCAATAAATATGTCTAGGACAACTGAGTGTCACTATGGCAGAGGAGGGTGGGGAGCATGGGGAAGGAATGAAACTGGACCCTTCTCTCACACCTTGCACAAAAATACACTTCAAGAAGCTTACAACCTAAATATAAACATAAAAACTATGATAATTTAGAAGACAATGGATTAATTTAATGAACTTTAGGTAGTAACAGTTTTACACTGAAGTTTACAAACAAGATACAAAAGGAAATAGTAATAAAGGCAACACTGATAAATTCAATTTCTATTTGTCATGGCACCATAAAAGAGAATATGAAGATAAACCATGGAGACAGAGAAATTTTTTTCAACACACCCAACTGACAAAGATGCGGTTTATGAAATTAAATGAGAAATTTTTAAAACTCATAAGAAAAAGGCAGTAACTCAAAAGAAAAATGGAAAAAAAGTGATCAAACAAGATTTTTTTAAAAGGAAATCCAAAGAGCCAAGAAGCATATGTAAGAGTGTTCAATCTAATCAATAATCACAGAAATGCAAATTTTTTAAAAAAATTTTAAAGATTCATGGGGCGCCTGGGTGGCTCAGTGGGTTAAGCCGCTGCCTTCAGCTCAGGCCATGATCTCAGGGTCCTGGGATCGAGTCCCGCATCGGGCTCTCTGCTCGACAGGGAGCCTGCTTCCCTCTCTCTCTCTCTCCGCCTGCCTGCCTCTCTGTCTACTTGTGATCTCTCTGTGTCAAAATAAATAATAAATAAAATCTTTAAAAAAAAATTTTTAAAGATTCATTTATTTATCTGAGAGAGAGAGAGTGTGCGTGTGTGCACGCACACACAGGGAGGGGAGGGGCAAATGGAAAGGAAAGGAGAGAGAGCAGAATCCCTGCTGAGCATGGAGCCTCCACACCGGCTTGATACCAAGACCCTGAGACCACAACCTGAGCTAAAACCAAGAATCAGACCCTTAACCAACTTCACCACAGGTGCCCCAGTATTTAAAAATTTTTAAATATGTGGGGCAGCTGGGTGGTATAGCCAGTTAGGCATCCAACTCTTCATTTCGGCTCAGGTTGTGATCCCAAGGTCATGGGATAGAGCCCCCAGTTGGACTCCACGCACAGCACGGGGTCTGAATGAGATTCTCTGCCCCTCTCCTTGCCCCTCCTGCTTGTGCACCTTCTTTCTCTATCTCTGTTTCTCCTTACAATAAATAAGTAAATCTTTTTTAAAAAATGTTTTTAAACACTGAATCCCAACTGATTGGCACAAATTTTACAATTTTAACAATTTCAAATGCTGAAGAGGATGTATAACAATAAGACTGCTCATTCCTGGCAAGTGTGAACACGAATTACTACCAGCCTTGGAATACAGGCATTATAGAGAAGTTTAAGGTATATATAACCCATGAACCAGAAAATCTCTCCTTGGTATATACCCTAGAGAACCCTTTGCAGATGCACAACAAGAGACATACATAATAGTACCAATACAGCCCTAAAGTGAAACCAACTCAAATGTTCTTCAAGGCAGACTAAATATCAGATGACATAGTCCTAAAATGGTATACTATACATTAGTGAAAATGAACAAGCTGCAGTAGTCTGTAACAGCATGGGAAATTTTTGCAAACAGTGTTGAGCAAAACAGGGCATATGAAATATACACAGTAGAAATTAATTTATATAAATGTTTTAAATCAACACAAAGAATTATCAGTCTGGGTGGTAAAACTAGAGAGAAAAGCATGAAAATTGTTATCACAAAACCAAAGCTGGTGGTTAACACTGAGGGGTGAGTAAGTGTTCCAATTAGGAAGAGATCAGGTGGGGGTGGGGTAACTAAATCTATAAAATACAATATTGTCAGCCAATATTCTGTTTCACATTTCACATTTATAACTATATCTATAAAATGTAGATATAACTGCAGATATAGATATAACTATATTTCACATTTGTAACTATATCTATAAAATAGAATATTGCTGACAATATTCTTTTTTTTTTAAAGATTTTATTTATTTATTTGACAGAGAGACATCACAAGTAGATGGAGAGGAAGGCAGAGAGAGAGGGAAGCAGGCTTCTCGCTGAGCAGAGAGCCCGATGTGGGACTCGATCCCAGGACCCTAAGATCATGACCCGAGCCGAAGGCAGCGGCTTAACCCACTGAGCCACCCAGGCGCCCCATTGCTGACAATATTCTATTTAATGATCTGTGTAGTGCTCACACAGGGTTACTTTATAATTATCTACCACATCATACGAGATTTTCATTTATTCATTGGTCTCTCTCAGTCTATCATAGTGGTTTTTATTTGCAATATATTGTTATGCTCTCTTGAGTATGGGAACAGTTGCTGGGTGAGGGCATGTCCTCAGGTGTGCAGACTGCACTCATTCACCAGATGCTCCCTGACCTACAAACACAAATGGGACAGAGGGTATCTGTAGTCACTAGGCTGGAACATGGGAGTGGTTGGTCAAGACTCCATCCTGGAGGTGAAGGACACGTAGGGAAACAGGAGGTGGGACCACTTGTGAACTAAGATTTCAAGCTTCCCATGCTTATTCTATTATCCTATCAGACTCACTTACAAAACCACAAATTTAAAGGTAAGTTCCTAAGAAGTTCAAGAGGGCAACCACAGAGCATTAATCCCCAGAGCTGATTCTGTTCTGAGGGTGGAGTTCTGTGTGACAGCGGGGTCACATGCCCATGAAGCCAACCCCTCACCATAAATGTATGTTTTCTGCACATCTCTGCATATGTGTTGTATTATGTATGTGTATGTGTATGTGTGAATGGAGGAAAGAAGAGATTATGCTTCTATTTGTTACTGCAAGTTCCTGAGCCGTGGGTGAGGTCTGAGCAGAAAGGAAATGAGAAGATCTGAAGTGATTATGCCATTAACTTTTTAAACTGTCTATCAGACTGAAGCTTATTTACCAAAATGTTCACACATATGAATGTAGGCTTGCATGTTTAAAGGATGTTTTATAAATTAAATATTAAATATTTATAATTATAAGATCATGGGCAATTAATTCCACAGCATGCTAAGCAATTTAACATAATTGTCCTCAGCTATAATCTTGATGCCAAGAACCTCCTACTCTGATTTTAGTTTCTCTCTTTCCATTCACTTTAACTGAAAAAATGTAATGTTTGGTGGGGCAGTTTATAAGATCTAAAAGAAGTAGATAGATTATGTCATCTAATGTATGACAATTCAGATTTCCAAAGGGAAATGGGATGGAAGGAAACCAAGTAGGTGTTCTATCTTTGTTACCGTCATTTAATTCTTTCACAATAATACTGAAAGGCACATACAAGTATCTCATTTCTACGAAAAGAACACTGAGGTTGGAAAGGCTAAATATACTTACAAGATCATCCATCTAGTAAGTAGATATATATAGTCTGATTAGACTACTAACTTGTGTGACCTATCTTTGCTACCTTTTTTCTTCTTTTTTTCAAGCATTTATTGTCCATTTACTACATGCCAAGCATGAGAGATTGATGTCCACTAGAACCCAAAATCCAACGCTGTGTTCTTAGTGCAGTAATGTGTGGCTATGTGCATTTGAAATGTGGCCAGTATGAACTGACCTGTGCTGTATTTTAAATCATACACTGGATTTCAAAGACGATAAGAAAATAAAAGGAATATAAAATATACTAATAATCTTTCAAATTGATTACATATAAATGATAAATTTTATATGTATTAGGTTAAAGTAAATGTGTTTAAAATTTATTTCATCTGTCTCTCTTACTGAATGTGGCTACCAGAAAATTCAAATTACAAGTATGTCTCACATTTTATTTCTATTGTACATCATTGGTCTAAAGATGACCTTTCAATCTTGCTTCAAGATATACAAATGAATTACCTACTTGTGATCATTAAATGTTATATTTCAAGATTATTTTGAATAAGAAAGATCTGTAATCCACTATGTAATGTATCTTCCTGTCACCATCAATATTTATAGACAATATATTTAATCTCTTGAAATTTCAGAAATTAGCTTAACTGAAATTAACTAAAGCCTGTTGGTTTTCCTTTTCCGGATAGAGTGTACAATAAACAGAGAGAGATACCTGGATTCAAGACACAAGTATTCTTGTAATGGAATGAAAGGAGCTTTTTCATATTCCTCAAGCATCTCTTAGATATTTGCTGAACACTTTTAATATCATCGTATGTATTTCTCCCAGCATGAAAATTTTTTATTAATTAGAATTGGGCACATTAAAAATACTTTTTAGATTTTCCTAAAGAAGATGAGGCAAGGTACATTTTCAGGCAGTAAAACACTTGTATTTTATGAAATGTCTATTAAGGTGAACAGTGGGGAATAATGTAAGAAAGCTATCTTTCCTAATATGTTGTTACATACTGAAACAGCAATACAAGCTAATTTATAATTTATAATTCAACATAAAGGCTAACTCTCTAAAACTGTACATGATGTAGTAACATTATTGATAAAGTTGTAAGACTGGTTGAAAATGTACTTCTAAAAATACATACAATAGTGAGAAACACCATATTTAGGTTATATGGGAAAAACTCAAAATCACACAAACTCAAAATCACAAAAACTCAAAAATTACACAAATTGACACTACCCTTTAGTTGATAACATTGTATGTACTACAAAATACTCATAAGCCCACCCTATATTGAATCACTCTGTTTTATCATGAAATATAGTCTTAAAATATCCAATGTTAGGGGAACCTGGCTGGCTCACTCAGTGAAACATGAAACTCTTGATCTCGGGGTCATGAGTTCAAGCCCCATGTTGGGTGTGGTGTTTACTTAAAAAAAAAAAAAAGATATTGAAGAAATCATCCCAATTTTGTATGTCATAGATATAATAGATACAAAATAGTCATAGATACATATAAGACAATATGAACATATATAAAGCAATACAGTAAAATAGTATAAGAACTAGAAATCAGAAACCTGATACTTGTGAGATTCGAGCTCCTTGCAAACTTTTTAATATTTAGTTTCTTCATCTAAACAATGGGAAAGGTTAGATCAACTATGCCTGAACATCCCATGAGAATCAAGGACACAACATGTAAAAAGAAACTTATTACCAATAAGGAATGATACAAATTATATTATTATATTAAGAACAAATTTATTCTAGTATTTTATTATAAGCATCTATCCTTCAGTTAATGGGGGCGCCTGGGTGGCTCAGTGGGTTGGGCCGCTGCCTTCGGCTCGGGTCATGATCCCAGGTCCTGGGTTCGAGCCCCGCATCGGGCTTTCTGCTCAGCAGGGAGCCTGCTTCCTCCTCTCTCTCTGCCTGCCTCTCTGCCTACTTGTGATTTCTCTCTGTCAAATAAATAAATAAAATCTTAAAAAAAAAAAATAAAAATAAAATTATCCTTCAGTTAATGTTTTTAGAAGCCATTGATGCAAAAAATAAAATAAAAATGTTTTAAATATCTTAAGTTTCAGCTTTTTCAAATAATTCTTGGAATCACCTTGGTAAAAAATAATAACTGACATTACATCAATAAATGAAAATGTGTATGAGAAGGTACTTGATGATCACAGTAGAACTGGGGGAGATAGATGACCACAGAATCAAAAAGGCAAGAAACAACAGTCTAAATGTACACAAGGCAAGCATCATCTCCCTCCCTCTATACCTCTATACTTCTATACCTCTATACCTGTTATAATATAGTGGATTCCTGAAAAAAAAATCTATTTAGAACATTTATAACTTATTAATTTAGGGCAAGAACAAGCACCTTATGAAAGACAGCAAAAAGGGAACCAAGAAGAAAGTCATTGATCCATTTTCTAAGAAAGATTGTATGATAGAAAAACACCAGCTATGGTCAATATAAGAAATATTGGAAAAACACTACTCACAAGAACTCAAGGAACACAAATCCCATCTGATGGCCTCAAGGGTCATGTTTTTGAAGTGACCCTTGATCTGTGGAATGATGAAGCTGCATTTCGAAAATTCAAGCTAATTATTGAAGACGTTCAGGGCAAAAACTACCTGACTGATATCCATGGCAAGGATCTTACCCACGACAAAATGTGCTCGATGATCAGAAAATGGCAGACCATGACTAAAGTTCATGTTGATGTCAAGACAATTAATTTTGTTTCATCTATTTCATGTTGGTTTTACCAAAAACAAACAAACTAACTAATTAACAATGAGATTCAGAAGACCTCTTACACTCAGCACCAACAGGACCTCCAAATTCAGAAAAAGATGATGAAAATCTACCATAGAGGAGTAGACAAATGACTTGAAAGAAATGGTCAATAAATTGATTCCAGACAGCATCAGAAAAGACACAGAGAAGACTGTTCAGTCTATTTTCCCACTCCAGGATGTCAGAAAAGTAAAAATGCTCAAGAAGCCCAAGTTTGAATTGGGAAAGCTCATGGAGCCTTACAGTGAAGGCAGTAGTTCTGGAAAAACTACTGGGGATGATAACAGTACTAAAGATGAATGAGCTGATAGATATGAGCCACCAGTCCAAGAATCTGTTTAAAATTCAGACATTTAATGGTAACCAAAAATATTTTATCTGCAATGTTAAAAAAAAAGAATTTATTATTTTTAAACATCTATTTTCCACTTCTACAATGAGTTGAAAATGCCTCTCTACCCCTCTTCCTTCCTAACTTCAGTTGGCTTCACATAGTGTGAGAAGGGAGGAACAAAGAACATGGCTTTTCCTTCTCTGATAAACTGAGTGCTATGGTCTGAATTGTGTTTCCCCCCAGATTCATATATTGAAGTCCTTACCCCTAAGGTGATAGTATTTGGAAATGGTGCCTTTGGCAATTAGGTTTAGATGAGGTCACAAGGGTGGGGCCCTCATGATGAGAATAGTGCCCCCATTAAGTTCAACCAGAGAGCTCTCTTTCTGTGTGCTCTCAGAAAAGCCCATATGACAAAACAGACAGAAGGTGGTTGTCTGCAAGCCATCAGAACCCGAACATGCAGACACTTGATCTCAGGCTTTCAGCCTCCAGAACTGTGAGAAAATATTTCTGCTGTTTTAGCCACACAGTCTATGGTATTTTGTTACAGTAACCCAAGCAAACTAGTACCTGAATAACCTCTGATGGAGTAGGCAGGTGAAGAAGCTCTGGAGAGTTTGATGCACTGGTACATGGGTGAGAATTCCCTTCTAATTGTTGAGAGAAAATGAAATTGATGCTTACGTCCAATTAATGAAAGAAAACTATTATATTAGACTTAGCTAGAAAAAAAATTTAAGTATTGCCATTAAGTTTTAAAAAGATGCAAAGGAACAAAATTGGAAGGAAATAAAGTTTGTTAAGCATGTCTGTGAGAGGGTAGTGGTATTAATGGACAAGATTTTTCTTCTTTTTTTTCCAAGTTGTTCTTTAATACAGTCCTATGTATTTTTATAATAGAAAAAAAAATGAAAACTAACATTTTGCCAGTGATTGCAACACAATATGAGTCTAATGGCAAGGGTTTTGTTTATTTTAAGCTATCTTTACAGGGGAACAAAAGCTATTTATAAAACATATTTCGAGTTCACAAATGTCTACCTTTCTCTTGGCTCTTTTTAAAAGGGAAGTGCTGTCCTCCTAAAACTCATTCCTTGTATTGAGAGAAGATTCTGTCACAGTAACTGAGAATAATAATACCATATGTAAAATATTTAGAAAATGTTCATTGTGGGACACATGGGTGGCTCAGTCAGTTAAGTGTCTGCATTCAGTTCACTTCATGATCACAGAGTCCTTGGATTGAGTCCCACTTCAGGCTCTTTGCTTCTCCCTCTCCCTCTGCCACTCCCCTTGCTTATGTCCTTGCTCGCTCTCTCTCTCTCTCTCTGACAAATAAATAAATAAAATCTTTTAAAAATGTTCATAGTAATGAGCAAATGCTGAAGGAAAATCAAATAATAAATATTAGGATCTCAAAGAAAATGTTCACTCAGAGCTGACCAACATGAAGAGTGGGAAAATACAATGATTAATAGAAATTCAGGAAATAGAAAAGCTAAGAGTTGTTTCTTTAAAAAAAAAAAATAATAAATAACGTTGACAGACCTTCAGCACAAATGACCCAAGAGAAAAAGGAAGGGAAGGTAGTAGAGAGAGAAAACCTAAATAATTAATATAGAAAATTAAAAAGGAGACATCAGTATAAATGTTGTTATGGACAACTTTATGACAATACTTTTGACAATTTAGACATATTTCTGTAAACATAACTTACAAAATCTGACAAAAGAGGAAAATAGTTTCATCAGTCTTAATTTTATTAAAGACATTTAATCTGTGATTTTAAAATTCCATATAAAGAAATCTTCAGGCCAGGTAGCATCAATACAGATATTCCTCCAACATTTAAGAAAAAAAAAAAAAAAGCCACAATTTTACAAACTTTTCCAGACAGATAAACAAAGAGGGAATCATTTCCAACTTATTGTATAATATCATTACCTCACTGCCAAATTCTGACAAGAACATTATAAACAAGGAAAATCCATGTAAATTTAAAAATGCTCAACACAATATCAGCAAATTAAATTCAAGTTAGGTTTGTTCCAAGGTTGAAGAATTGTTTCACATCTAAAAATCGATAAGCATAATTCATTACACTAAGAGAAAAAAGGTGAGAAATCATATAATCATCTTAAGAAATAAAAATAAAATCATCTGATAAAATTCAACATTGACTCATGATAAAACCTCTTAGCTAAGCTACAGAACTTTTAAAAATAATATAGAGAGGTTTTAACAAATACTATACATTATACTTCAGGCTAATATATATAATAATTCCTTCTGAGATAGGAATTGAGAAAAGAAAGCTGCTCACCATTTCTGTGTTACTTGTGCAGGAGGGGGTTAACAAAACCAATAAGGTAAAACAAATAGAAAAGGTCTAAAATAGGAAGAAAAGAACAAAAAACTGCCATCATTCAAGGACAACATGATTGTGTATTTAGAAAATCTAAAGGATCAACAGAAAAACAAGATAAACTACTAGAAGTTATACTAATTTATAATGTCCACAAGATGTAAGGAACATGTAAGAAAGATCACGGTATTTCTATATTGTAGAAAATGGAGAAGGGGCTGAAATAAAATTTAAAATAGGACCAAACACATCAAATGCATAGAAATAAATCTAAAAAAAATGCAGAAAACTACAAAATATTATTGACTTTAAAAAGGCGTACGGGGAGAAGCAAGATCGCAGAGACCAAAATATCATCAGGTGCTAGGAGTTCAGCTAGATAATTATCAAACCATTCTGAACACCTACAAATTCAACAAGAGACAGAAGAGAAGAATAGCAGCAATTCTACAAACAGAAAATTGACCACTTTCCAGAAGGTAGGATGTGCAGGGAAGTGAATCCGAAGCCATGGGAAGATAGACCACAGCAGGAGGGGCCAGCTCCCAGCAAGTGAGAGAGCAGTGGAGCACAAAATCAGAACTTTTAGAAGTCTGTTCCACTGAGGAATGTCACTCCAGATGCTAAGCAGAGGGTGGAGCCCTCGCAGGGACAGTATGGTCTCGGGATCCTCAGGGTCACAGAAAGACCATGGATGCCTGAGTGTGGCAGAGCTCTAGCGGGAAGCCAACTAGAGAGATGGAAATGAGGAGTGTGCTGTCAGCTCAGGGTTACCTGAAACCACAATCCAAGGCATAGTTGGGCCATGGCTTTTCCAGCAGGGACCTCACAGTGGCAGATCTGGAGAGATCCCCCTTCTTCCTCCTCCAGGAGGAGCAGTACAGGCATGTGCTACAGTAATCTGCCGGGTTTGGAGACTCCAAATGGGGCTGTGCATCAGAGATAGAAATGTTAGGTCAATGGCTGGTTGAGCACAGAGTGTGGCCAGAGACCAGGGAGACAGGAGTGGTTGACTGCTTTTCTCTGGGGGCGCATTGAGGAGTGGGGCCCTGGGCTCTTGGCTCCTATGAGAGGCCAGAGATTGGGAGGTCACCATTTTCATTCTTGTCCTTCAAAGCTTTATGGAAAGTGTTCAGGGAACAAAAGCTACTGAGAGCAAACCTGAGCAGATTACTTAGCAGCGTAATTCCACCTCCAACAAAGATATTTGAGATTCACTGCAACAGGCCCCTCCCCCAGAAGATCAGCAAAAACGTTTAGCCAAGATCAAGTTTACCAATCAATGAGAACTGTGGAACTCCAGAACTAGGGGAAAGCAACATATAGAATTCATGGCTTTTTCCCATGATCTCTTAGTCTTTCAAAGTTAATGTTTTTATTTTAATTTTTTCTTATTCTATTTTTTTAATTTTTCCTCCTTCCAACTTTAACTTTTTTATTTATCTTATCAATACCTTTTTAAAAATATTTTTTAAATTTTCATTGTTATAGTCATATTTTATCCCTTCATTGTATTTAACCTTATTTTTTTGTAAACATATTGTGTTTTTTTTTTCTTTAAAATTTTGGGATTAAAATTTTTTCTAATAGATCAAACTATACCCTAAATATAGCACATGACTTTGCTCTAGTCTCCAGCCTGATCACATTCTTTCCTCTTTTTTATTCTCTTTTTCAACCAACTTATCTAATCAATTCCTTCTTTACAATCTTTTTTAATTTTCATCTTTACATTCAAATTCCATCCCTTCATCATGTTTACCCTTGTTTTTGTATATATATACATAAGTTTTACTTTCTTTAAAATTTTGGGAGGTAGTTTTTCTAACAGACCAAAATACACCCAAAATCAAGTGTGTGGCTCTGTTCTATTCATCAGTCTAATATATATATATATATATATCCATATACATACATTCACATATATACACATACACATAATATACATACACATACACATATATATGTGTGTGTGTGTGTATATATATATATATATATTCCCCCCCCTTCTACTCCCCCCACTCTTGGGTCTCTTCTGATTTGGTTAGCGTATATTTTTCTGGGTTTTTACCCTTTTAGTATTTTCTTCTCTCATTTATCTATTCTTATCTGGATAAAATGACAAGGTGGAAAAACTCACCACAATAAAAAAGAACAAGCATCAGTACCAAAAGCTACAGACCTAATCAATACAGACATTTGTAAGATGTCAGAACTAGAGATCAAAATGCCAATTATCAAGGTGCTAGCCAGGCTCAAAAAAGCATAGAGGATATTAGAGAATCCCTTTCTGGAGAAATAAAATCCCTTTCTGGAGAAATAAAAGAACTAAAATGTAATCACGTTGAAATAAAAAAAAGCTACTAATGAGGTGCAATAAAAAATGGAGACTCTTACTGCTAGGATAAATGAGGCAGAAGAGAGAATTAGTGATAAAGAAGACCAAATGATGGAGAATAAAGAAGCTGAGAAAAAGAGAGACAAGCAACTACTGGACCACAAGGGGAGAATTCGAGAGATAAGTGAAACCAGAACGAAACAATATTAGAATAACTGGGATCCCAGAAGAAAAAAAAAGAGAGATGGGGGCAGAAGGTATATTGGAGCAAATTATAGGAGAGAATTTCCCTAATTTGGCAAAGGGAACAAACATCAAAATCAAGGAGGCACAGAGAACCTCCCTCAAAATTAAAAAAAAAAAAAAAATAGTCCACACCCCATCACCTAATAGTAAAACTTACTATAAGTCTCAGTGACAAGGAGAAAATCCTAGAAGCCGCTCAGAACAAGAGGTCTGTAATATACAATGGTAGGAATATTAATTGGGTAGCAGAGCTATCCACAGAGACCTGGCAGGCCAGAAAGGACTGGCATGATATATTCAGAGCACTAAACAAGAAAAATATGCCACCAAGAACACTATATCCAGCTAGGCTGTCATTGAATATAGAAGGAGAGATAAAAAAAACTTCTGGGACAAACAAAAACTAAAAGAATTTGCAAACACCAAACCAGTCCTACAGGAAATATTGAAAGGGGTCCTCTATGCAAAGAGAGAGCCTAAAAGTAACAGACCAGAAAGGAACAGACAATATACAGAACAGTCACCTTGCAGGCAATACAATAGCATTAAATTCATAACTTCCAATAATTACCCTGAATGTAAATGGGCTAAATGTCCCAATCAAAAGACACAGGATATCAAATAAAAAAACAGATAAAAAAACAAGGCCCATGGATATGCTGTCTACAAGAAACTCATGTTAGACCCAAAGACACCTCCAGATTTTAAATGAGGGGTGGAAAACAATTTACCATGCTAACAGACATCAAAAGAAAGCTGGGATGGCATTCCTTACATCAGATAAATAAGATTTTAAGCCAAGACTATAATAAGAGATGAGGAAGGACACTATATCATACTTAAAGGGTCAGTCCAACAACAAAATCTAACAAATATCTATGCCCCTAACATGGGAGAAGCCAATTATATAAATCAATTAATAACAAAATCAAAGAAACATATCAACAATAATACAGTAACAGTAGGGGACTTTAGCTGCCCCCCCTTACTGAAATGGACAGATCATCTAAGCAACAGATCAACAAGGAAATAAAGGCTTTAAAGGACACACTGGACCAGATGGACATCACAGTTATATTTAGAACATTCCATCTCAAAACAACAGAATACACATTCTTCTCTAGTGCACATGGAACATTCCCCAGAATAGATCACATCCTGGGTCACAAACCAGGACTCAACCAGTCAAAAGACTGGGATCATTCCCTGCATATTTTCAGACCACAATGCTCTGAAACTAGAACTCAATCACAGGAGGAAAGTTGGAAAGAACTCAAATACATGGAGACTAATGAATGAATGGGTCAACCAGGAAATTAAAGAAGAATTGAAAAAAAATCATAGAAACAAATGAAAATTAAAACACAACTGCTCAAAATCTTTGGGTCACAGCAAAGGTGGTCCTGAGAGGAAAGTATATAGCAATACAAGCCTTTCTCAAGAAACAAGAAAATTCTCAAGTACACAACCAAACCCTACACCTAAAGGAGCTGAAGAAAGAAAAGCAAAGAAAGCCTATAGCCAGCAGGAGAAGAGAAATAATAAAGATTAAACCATAAATCAGTGAAATCAAATCAACGAAATCAGTAGAACAAATCAACGAAACTAGGAGCTTGTTCTTTGAAAGGATTAATAAGATTGATAAACCCTTGGCCAGACTTAACAAAAAGGAAAGAGAAAGGACCCAAATTAATATAATCCTGAATGAAAGAGGAGAGATCACAACAAACACCAAAGAAATACAAACAATTATAAGAATATATTATGAGCAACTATACACCAGCAGTAGAACAAATCAACAAAACTAGGAGTTTGTTCTTTGAAAGAATTAATAAGATTGATAAACCCCTGGCCAGACTTAACAAAAAGGAAAGAGAAAGGACCCAAATTAATATAATCCTGAATGAAAGAGGTGAGATCACAACCAACACCAAAGAAATACAATTATAAGAACATATCATGAGCAACTATACACCAGCAAATATGACAATCTTGAAGAAATGCATGCATCCCAAAACTGAACTAGAGAGACATAGAAAACCTGAACAGACCCAAAACTAGTAAGGATATTTAAGCAATCATCAAAAATCTCCCAACAAACCAGAGCCCAGGGCCAGATGGCTTTCAAGGGGAATTCTACCAAACATTTAAAGAAGAATTAATACCTATTCACCTGAAATTGTTCCAAAAAATGGAAATGGAAGGAAAACTTCCAAACTCATTTTATGAGGCCAGCATTACCTTGATCCCTAAACCAGAAAAAAAAAAAAACATCAAAAAGAATTACAGACCAATATGCTTGATGAACACAGATGCGAAAATTCTCACCAGAATACTAGCCAATAGGATCCAACAAATTAAAAGGATTATTCACCATGACCAAGTAGGATTCATTCCTGGGCTGCAAGGTTGGTTCAACATCTGCAAATCAATCAATGTGATACAATACATTAACAAAGGAAAGAACAAGAACCATATGATACTTCCAAGAGATGCTGAAAAAGCATTTGACAAAGTACAGCATCCTTTCTTGATCAAAACTCTTCACAGTGTAGGCATGGAGGGTACATACCTCAATATCATCTAAAGCCATCTATGAAAAACCCACATCGGATATCATTCTCAGTGGGGAAAAACTGAGAGCTTTTCCTCTAAGGTCAGGAACACGGCATGGATGTCCACTCTCACCACTGCTATTCAACATAGTAATAGAAGTCCTAGCCTCAGCAATAAGACAACAAAAAGAAATAAAAGGCATCTGAATTGGCAAAGAAGTCAAACTCTCATTCTTTGCAGATGATATGATACTTTATGTGGAAAACCCAGAAGACTCCACTCCAATTCTGCTAGAACTCATTACAGGAATTCAGTAAAATGTCAGGATATAAAATCAATGCACAGAAATGGGTTGCATTTCTATGCACCAACAGTAAGACAGAAGAAAGAGAAAGTAAGGAGTCAATCCCATTTACAATGGCATCCAAAACCATAAGATACCTAGGAATAAACCGAGCCAAAGAGGCAAAGAATCTGCACTCGGAAAACTATAAAGTACTCATGAAAGAAATTGAGGAAGACACAAAGAAATGGAAAAACGTTCCATGCTCATGGATTAGAAGAACAAATATTGTGGAAATGTCTATGCTATCGAAAGCAATCTACAAATATAATGCAATCCCAGTAAAATACCATCAATTTTTTTCAAAGAAAAGGAACATATAGTCCTAAAATTTATATGGAACCAGAAAAGGTCCCAAATAGCCAGAGGAAATATTGAAAAAGAAAACCAAAGTTGGTGGCATCACAATTCCAGATTCCAAGCTCTATTACAAAGCTGTTATCATCAAGACAGTATGGTACTGGCACAAAAACAGACACATAGATCAATGGAAACAGAAGAGAGAGTCCAGAAATAGACCCTCAAGTCTGTGGTCAACTAATCTTCGACAAAGCAGGAAAGAATGTCCAATGGAAAAAAAACAGTCTCTTCAACAAATGGTGTTGGGAAAATTGCACAGGCAAAGAATGAAACTGGACCGTTTCCTTACACCACATATGAAAATAGACTCAAATGGATGAAAGATCTCAATGTGATATAGGAATCCATCAAAATCCTTGAGGAGAACACAGGCAGCAACCTCTTCAACGTCCGTCCCAGGACCTTCTTCCCAGAAACATCACCAAAGGCAAGGGAAGCAAGGGCAAAAATGAACTATTGGAACTTCATCAAGATCAAAAGCTTTTGCACAGCAAAAGAAACAGTCAACAAAACCAAAAGACAACTGACAGAATGGCAGAAGATATTCACAAATGATATATCAGATAAAAGGCTGGTATCCAAAATCTATAAAGAATTTATCAAACTCAACACCAAAAGAACAAATATTCCAATCAAGAAATGGGCAGAAGACATGAACAGACATTTCTGCAAAGAAGACATCCAAATGGCCAACAAATACATGAAAAAGAGCTCAACATTCACTCAGCGTCAGGGAAACACAAATCAAAACCTCAGCGAGATACCGCCTCACACCAGTTAGAATGGCTAAAATTAACCAGTCAGGAAACGGATGTTGTCAAGGATGTGGAGAACAGGGAACCCTCCTACACTGTTGGTGGGAATGCAAGCTGATGCAGGAACTCTTGAAAACAGTATGGAGGTTCCTCAAAAAGTTGAAAATAGGGGCACCTGGGTGGCTCAGTGGGTTAAGCCTCTGCCTTCAGCTCGGGTCATGATCCCAGGGTCCTGGGATTGAGCCCCATATGGGGCTCTCTGCTCCGCGGGGAGCCTGCTTCCTCCTCTCTCTCTGCCTGCCTCTCTGCCTACTTGTGATCTCTCTCTGTCAAATAAATAAATCTTAAAAAAAAAAAAAAAAAGTTGAAAATAGAGCTACCCTATGACCCAGCAGTCACAGTACTGGGTATTTACCCTAAAGATACAAATTTAGTGATCCAAAGAGCACGTGCAGCCCAATGTTTATAGTAGCAATGTCCATAATTGCCAAACTGTGGAAAGAACCTAGATGTCCATCAACAGATGAATGGCTAAAGAAGGTATGGTATATATATATATACAACGGAATACTATGCAACCATCAAAAAAACCAAAATCTTGCCATTTGCAACAACGTGGATAAAACTAGAGGGTATTAAGCTAAGCAAAATAAGTCAACCAGAGAAAGACAATTATCATATGACCTCTCAGATATGAGGAATTTGAGATGCAGGGTTGGGGGTCAGGAGGAGTAGGGAGGGAAAAAATGAAATAAGATGGGATCGGGAGGAAGACAAACCAGAAGAGACTCAATCTCATGAAATAAACTGAGGGTTTCTGGGGACAGCGGGGGTAGGGGAAGGGTGGCTAGGTTAGGGACACTGGGGAGGGTATATGCTACGATGAGTGCTGTGAGATGTGTTAAGCCTGATGATTCACAGACTGTACCCCTGGGGCAAATAATACATTATATATTAAGAAAAAAAAGGCCTATATAAAATGATATATCATCTGTATTTCATTCTGAAAAATTTAAAGTTTCTTTCAATTCTTTATCTACCTGGAGGTAGGTAAATCTAAACAAACATCATCTTTATAAAGTAGTAACAATTATGGCATGGTTTGTGAGATTAAAGTGAAAAAAAAAAGACAAAATTGAAATAATGGATGATGACAGTAAGAAATTCAAAATAGAAAAAAAAAAACCTGCAAGTACTTCAAAGTCACTTTTTTGTCCCAAAGAAGGTAACATTTGTGTTAAATTTTACTATATTCAAATCATTATTATTTATTAAAGTCACCTTAAAGAAAGTTAAAAGACTAGCCACAGTACAACTAATAAAGAATTAGTATCAAAAATTTAATAGAACTCCTCCAAATCTAGCAATCTATGGTGGAAGCAAAGGGATAGGATTTGGGAAGGGCACCTAAGTAGATGTTAATTGCTATCAATATTATAAAAAAATAAAAAATAAAAGAGGGCAATCCATAAACAAGTGATGATAATGCATCGTGACAAAAAGGAATTCTATTAATCTAATTCTGGATTTCTGAGGACTAATAAATGCGTGTGTGTGTGTGTGTATACATATATATGTATGTATACATACATATATATATATATATATATATATACATGATTGATAAGAAAAGGGAGAGAAGTGTTACCAATGTTTTGTTGTTTGTTTTAACTAAGAAAGTTCTAAGCTACCAAGAATAGAATATGAGTCCTAAAAACAAACTACTCTAAATACTATTAAATAATTATGGAATCAGACTTTCTTATATTTTCTGGTTTTAGTATTTTTATGCTTTTCTGCCATTCAGCCAGATTTTTAACCTTATCTTTTAATATTTAACTAGCATTTTTAAGTGTTCTGTACCCAGAAGTCTTTCCCTGCATAGTTGTTCACCATGTTCTCAGAAACACACACACACACAAACACACACAGATCACTTCCTACATGCCAAGAATGATTCTGGATTCAAAAGATTTAGTAGTGAATAATCAGTCAAAACTATCTGCCTTCATGGAGCTGACGTTCTAGCAGGAGTAGGCAGACAAAATCAGGTAAGTAAAAGAAGCAACATGTCAGGAGACCTCAAGTGTTAGAGATCAAAGTAAGGCAGGAGAGGTAAACCAGGCTGGCAGGTGTGGCTCCTGCTATAATAAGTTGGCAGAGAATGGTCTCACTGATAAGAAGGCATTTGGACAAAAACTCAAAAGTGGTCAAGGAGTGATGCTTGTGACATCAAAGGGAAGGAGCTTTCTAGACAAAGAGAACAACACCTACAAAGTTCCTGCATTAGACACATTAGATTTGAAGTGCCTATTTAAAAAATCAAATAGAAATGCTGATTAAGCATTGAATGTGAGCTGGCGGTCAGGAGAACAACCAGGCTGGAGATATGTTTGGAGTCATCACCATATAAATGATACTTAAAGCCAAAGACTGGATGAAATTACCAAGGGAATGAGTATATCTGGGGAAGAAATTCAAAAATTTTCACCCAGGCCTCTATGAGCTCTGACAGCCCTGAGACTCTTAAGTGGGAGCTAAAAATATTGTTGGGAGTTTAAAAGATGATCTGGTTGGATGGTAGCGATCTTCAAAGTCAGGTTTTAGAAATGTTTCAAAGGTATAACTACTGGAGAATATATGGTATGATGGAAGGCAAAATCATTGGATGAAAAGAGCTCAAGGAATGGAGAAGCCAACGAATCAGAGAGCTTATTTACATGGACACCAAAATCACAGTTCTTAAAAAACTAGCACTAGAGAAAGTCACAAGGATCCAGGGGCTAAATTCTTTAAGAAATTAGAGAATGGATACAAATCAATAGACTACTATAAGAGGAAGAGATAACAGATATTATCCTTTGATGACATAGGATTCAAAGCTGGGTATGTTAGAGAAGAGAAAGGGAGAACGGTCTGGAAACAGTGTGAGGAATAAGGAGGTCACTTCTCCATCTCCAGGCCCATATGGGTGAGGCATGGGAGAGGATCTCATCACCACTTGAGAGAGCAGTGGAGGAAGAAAATGTCCTCAGGGCTGGAGACTGATCACAGATTTCTGTAAGACCAGGTGGTGAAGTGAACAATTAGCAGAGGGTAAAGATTTAGGAGTTTTGCTGGCTTAGGAGTTACTGGCTATGAGTTCAGGGAGAAGAGTAAATATGTTTCAAGAGCAAAAAGGGTAAGAGATAAGGTCACCAAAAAAGGCATACAAAGTTAGAAAGAGAGTTCCTTGGTCAATGATTTTGGAGAGAGATTATAGTATCTGAGAAGAAGTCATAGAGGAAAAGGAAATTTTCTAACTTTTCATTCCTCTCATTGAAGGCAATTCCATTCTTTCCTCAAAGATTACATATGATGAAATTAAAACCCAGAGAACTGAAGGGATTCACACCAAGCCACAAAACCGAGTTGGATCTCATGTAGAGCAAGGTGGGCTTTTTGGACACATTTCCGTTCTTCCCAGAACTTTATATTGAAAAATCCTATTAAAGAGTTCCTACCATGGGCCTATTCCCATCATAAAAATGGAGAAACTGCTTTGAAACTACTGGTGAAAGGGGTGCCTGAGGAATAGCAGTTTCAGTGTGACTTATCAAATTTATTGAAATAGCAGAGTAAACAGGCAGATACAAGGTCTAGAACAGGATGCCAACAATGACAATGACAAAAATAGTTGAATCCAGGAAATTCCACAATAAACCTCACTTCTTGAGTTCTGTGCCATGATAGCGTAAGTTAGTGTGGTAAAGAGGTGTGTCTTGTGCTTCCAGTAATACATCCGTTAGGATAGGGTCAAAGCAAGGTCACTGAACACCACGTTCAAGTCTATAATGTTTTATTATTTACATCTAAGGAATTGTAGCTAATAGTGAAAGCTCAATTTTATTAAGCACCAGGATGTATGTTACACACTTTACAAGTATAATCTAAAAACTGTGAGGTTGGTACTGTGATTATTCCTCCATTTAATCAATGAGGAAACTGAGTCCTGGAGTGATTAGGTAACTTGGATGAGATTTTCCAGGTAGAAACTGGCAGAGCCAGAATTCTAACCTCATTAGGGTGACTAGAGTAACTTCAGTGTCTGCACTACTGTGCTTATGCAGGAGACCCCTTATTTGCACTTTCACCTTCTGTGGTTTCAGTTATCTATAGTCAACCAAGATCTGGAAGCAGATAATCCTTCTTCCAGAAGCCTAACGCTATAACATGATGCCTACATCATTTACCTCACTTCCTTGCATCAGAAGGCATTTTATCTTTCACATCATCAGAAGAGAAAGATGAGTAGAGTACAGTAAGATATTTTGGGACAGAGAGACCACAGTCACGTAATTTGTATTACAGTATAGTGTTATAATTGTTCTGTTATCATTAGTTATTAATCTCTTATTGTGCCTAGTGTATAAATGAAACTTTACCATAGGTACATATGTATACGAAAACACATAATATATATATAGGGTTTGGTACTGTCTGCAGTTTTAAGCATCCACTGGGGGTCTTGGAACATCTTAACCTGCAGATAAAGGGGGACTATTATACCACTTTAAAAGTCAAGGCTTCAAGTAGTATATTTATATGTAACATAATTATTATATATCATATATAATAATATAAATAGGTCAAATGAATAGAAATCATGACTTTGTCTTAACCCCCATGTTCTAATTTCCTTTCCTTTTTCCTTTAATAAAAATTATTTATTTATTCTAAAAAAGAATTTGGCAATTTTAAGAGCCCAGTAAATTACCAAACACCCCTGAGAAAACAAGAGCTGCATTCTCTCACAATTTAAGCTATATTCTCTTATTAAGAGAAGGCAGCAGATTTTTAATACGTGTATGAAATGTAGAAAGATGTAAAAGAAATGAATTAGGAAGACTAATTAGTGACTGTTTTAGACATTCAGTGAAGTAGTAGCTTACTAAACAGTGTTAACAATGGTGTGGAGAAAAAGCTTTGTGAGATAAATTTGTAGACATAAGCTGTAAAATGAACTAAAATATTAATATGAATTCTAAAAAGTATTCATGAAGTATTCATTATTTTTCACCCAAAACACAAAGCCAGGACCACACCTAGGTTATTCAAAAAGAAAATCAACATTTTTCATATTTTTCTATGTTTTTCAACTTACATAAAGTAAGTTGCTGGCCACAAGGCTTCAAATATTTCTGTTCTCATTTAAAAAAATGTTGCTATTATAAAAGAGTGGTTTGGCTGAAAACAAAGCAAAATAAAGCAATACTTCATATACAACAAAGCAATGATGAAATTCCCATTCTTACTTGACTAAAAGTACATTCCACTTTAAGTAAAAAAGGAACAGCTACCCTATAGCATTTGGAAATAATATTTTTATTGAAATTTTTTTACTTTCAGCTTGTTCAACCTTCCAACTCCCCATGAAGTTATTTGAGTATTGAAAGACTTATATCATAAAACTAATAATCTGCCCAACAATTTGGTTTTACAGCATATAAGATAAATGCAGAACATTTCACTTATTTTTATGGTATCTCTGCAATCTATGCATAATCTGTGTAAACTAGAATTATTAAAAAAATTGTCTGTTGGCATTCTTTTGCATGTTTATATTCAATGTTATTTTTGTATTTTACTTACCCAAAATCAGTTTTCTTTTAGCAGTTATCTTTTTTTTTTTTTTTTTTTCATACTATGTACAAACAGACACATAGAAATATATTCCATTTGGGTCACTTCTTTTAATTTGTCGTCATCCATTCATTCAGTCAACAAATGCTTGTTAATGCCTAATATGTGCTTTGTCACTGTAGTAAGTACAAGGAGTCTTTAGCTTCTATGAAGCTATGGCTCCATTAGTAAATATTTCAGATATTTCAAGAGAACATTTTTGCATGGACAGAACCTTTAGCAAATCCCAGAACACATCCTTTAGGTGACTGCCCCATTCTGCTGGCCTTCCACACACAATTTCACAATAATCTGCAGCTAATAACTGAGATGCTCTCAACAAATGTTTTAAAAAGATTTTCTGTCTTTTTTTTAGCATTAAACAAACACTGGTCAAGCCCCTGTATGGTAAGCTCCATGTATATGGAAAAAGACTTAAATTTCTACATTCTGCGTAAAGTCATGAAATTTACTGGACCTTTCAATGAGCTAATAAGAGGCAGCTCTGTGAGGGTGCTTCTAAATAAACATGATTTATCTGAGTTCGATGGTATTTGAAAAGAGAGGCTTTTTATCAATGCTTAATATGATTCTGAATAAACTCTAAATGTCACAGAACTTTCACTTATGAGGTCATTAAGGGCTGCAAACCTCAGCTCTTGGGGTTATCAGATTTCAAGATTATTATCTATTAAAACTATTTCATCCATTGGATCCTATGCTTTATGAAGAATTTTTGGGGGCATTTACTTTTTCATATATATATTCAATTCTAGACTCAATTGAGACTCACCATTATTTATACTACCTGGGGCCTCAAAATATCTAATCAACCTTAAAAGAATTTAAGCCATGAATCAATTCAATATTCAAAAATTTTAAACATTTTCATGTGTTCAAGATTCTGACATTATATTCACAATATTAAAAGTTTTGGTGAATATTGCTTGGATTAATGAAAATGTGTTATTTAAGCCTCCATCTGATGCTTGAATTCCTTTTATAATAGCCCAGAGAAACACTGGTAAAATTGTAGTTGGATAAAGGAAATTTTATGCGAGTGCCTTAAGAACTCAAGAAGGAGTTTATTCTGCAAATTTTCAATTTTTTTTTTCCAAATCAAAGTCCCACTCTACAAGAAGAGTTTTCTCTTAATGACAGCCTGAAGCTCAAGAACATGAGTAACAAGTTAAAAAGAGGAAAACTATAAAATAGTTTCTTTGAATCAATAGCCCCTAGGTCTTCAAGTAACTCACCAAATTCCAAAGAGTTTCTCAATCACACTTAAGGGACTTTAAAGAATTATCTATATTTTCATTTGAAGAATTAGGAATGTTTTAAACAATAATAAATCAAATATAGAGAGACTTTTAAAATTATAAGATTTGATCCTTATAATTTCCTAAAACCTTTAATAGTCACACACATTAAAAACATCTAATCTCTCAAGTTCAAATAAAAGAGCTGAAAATTAGTTATTAGTAGTTGTTTCTGAAATCTCTTTATCTTTTGACACAATACTGAAAGGAAATACTAGCTGTTTGACACTGCATTTTAAATGAATGCAAAAATAATGAAAATCACCGTGTTGCTATTAATACTTATGCAATGAAACTCACCATATTCTTTCAGAAGCCCCATGGAAGAGGAGGTCATGGATTCTAAGGGCAAGCCAAGGTTGATGATGTGGGCGGCAAATGGTGAGACCAACAATCTGTTTCCAAAATATAAAGTTAAAGAGCTTTGAGTGATTTATAGTCCCTAAAAGAGCAGTAAGCCCTCTATAACATTATTGAAAATATATATTTATATATCATTATTTTACATGATAAATACATAATATTAAATGAAGACAAATAATACCAAATTTTACTGGCTCTGAGCATGGATAACAAATAGGAACATTTGCTTTCTAAATGAAAACAAAATCAGAAAAATGAACAAGCATCGTATCTATTTCTTCTCTGTTTTGCAAGATTTTAAGTAACATGTTTTCCTAGCGTGACTTGGTGAGCTTCAGTCAAATCAGCTGAATCAAAAACTATGCACCACATAGAAATTTTAGAAAATGTACATAAGAAAAAGGAAGAAAATAAGAATTATCCCTAATTCACCACCTTAATATTTTGGTCATAACTGTAAACCCTTAAATGCTTCCTAGGAGCTAGGTACTATTCTAAGCCCTGTCTATGTCTTACTACCTTTAATCCTCACAACAAGACTCTGGATTTTACTATTAGTACACTCATTTTATAAATGAAGACACTAAGCAAAGGTTAGGTAGTATATAGTTCAAATTATCCCAGCTAGAAAGGGGTGGAGGCAGGATTTGAATATAGGCAGTAGGCCCTCAAGAACTAAACTACTTATTACTATTTTATACTAACTCCATTTGTCATAATTAACATGTGTAATATATTTCATACCTTCTCTATATTTATGTGCACATAAAATATACATGAACTTTTTAGCTTATTTTTTTGCAGTTAATATCATAAATATCTGTATTTGTAAATGTACAAAGATGTACATTGTCATTTTGACCCATCACAAAGCATTCCACTGTATAGATTTAACATATTGACGGTTTATTTACCAGTCTTCTTTTGCTGGATGTCTGGGTTACTTCACTTTTTTGGTATTTATAAACAAGGATGAAAATCTATGAATATTCATGTCTGTGAACCTGTCCAATTCTTTCTTATTATAAATGCCTAGAAATGGAATTGCTAATTCAAATGTTATATAAATGTTATAGAAATATTTAGGATTTTAAAACATTTTGCCCATCAAAAAACTAGAGTCTATGAGGGAAAAGTCTGTGGCTGTTCTGTTTGGAGTTTTACACTGGCAGAGAGTAGACACTCTATAAATAGTAAATAATGACGGATTTATAGGATCCATTAGTCTAGCTGTTACTCATGTTGTCACACCCATGCAGTTGGCTGAAGAACTGAGATATGGCTAGCATGACAAAATCATATTGTCAAGGGAAAATATGAAAGGCTTGAGTATACAGTCAGCTTTGCAAAACTCCATTTCAGATTCTAGAATTTATTTGTATGTCACCAAGAATGGGGCCATGATACACTGATCAATCACAGTTTTCTTTGCTCTCTTCCATCTTGCCCATGGTTAAATATTTAAGTCCCCAAATTAGGACTATTAATTGCATTGTTCAATGATTCCTATTAGTTAAAGATTTTAACAGAAGTAGACCACAGTTCATCCACTTAAGCAAAATATTTTACAAACATTCAGGCATTCAGGTAAAATGGCAGGGTCATTTTAACATAAATGTGAAATGCGATGAGAGATTCTATCAGTATTTTATAATCTCATTTTATTATTAAATTGATTAGAATAGCCTAAATATAAATTGTCATGTATCACATAAGAAACTCCCAATGATCACAAAACTAGGGGAAGAAGTCCAGGCTCATTTGTTTGGATTACAGAATGCATTTACAGAAATGCAGTTGTCATGGCTTCAAATGCACCAAATATTACATACTAAAATAAATAGCTCTAATAAATAGGTGCATAGTAAATTAACTTCCTTGATGGAAAATTAACATTCAGAATGTGCTCACATTTATCATTATTGTCATAAAAAGTATGTTAATGTATGGGAATCTTTGAAGTTAGAATTCAAAGGTACATTAAAGAACTTCACGTCTTTAAACTTAAATCTGGAAATGCAGAACTAGTTGATTTTGTTTTCCCTCCACAAAATCAAACATAGAGAATCCTGCGGAAAAGAAATCATACACTTATTAAGATTGTATTTCTTCATGTATTATCTGAAGAAATTTCTTTCATTGAGCTAATATTTTTTATGGTCTACCTAAAAATATTATATGTCACCTTAGATAATAGAATTTTCCCAAGCATCTTCAGGAGAATTGTAAGTAGTTTATATACAGCTTCCCTTACAGGGATCTATTTGTATTGAACAGAAATCTTCCAAAAGTCTCAACAAAGAGTTGAGCAATTCATGCTAATTAGTGCTAGGGACTGTCTCTGCGTTGTCAACAATCCCCTACTGGATTTCTGACTGATTCTGCTTTCCTTTCTGTTGCTTATATCCTCATTGCTAAGTTTCCTTTATCATTAGTATGTGGTGAACTAGATTGCAATAAAAATTTCACTCTAATGACATCTTATTGGCCTAGCTAACCACAGGTTTTCTAACACCCTGAGTCGCCACGTCCCAGAACACTGATTTGTCTTCCCTTCTGTATTCCCACCCCACTTCCCACACTAATGAAATGAAGCTAACTGCTAAGGTAGGAAACAAGTTACTGCCGTAAGCTAGCTATAAATAAAGACAAAGCAACCCTGGTGGATTGAAGTTCAGGCTTTATGTGCCCCAGGCTGTCACTGGAAGTACATGTACTTGCTCTTAATTTCGAAGGGTGTTGTTCTTCCTCATTAAGGAGGACATGTTTTCATTAAAAATGGGATGTTAGGGTGTCAAGCGACCTTTATCTTCCACCAGTTGCAGAAGAAACAATTCTTCGAGAAATACTCAACTCTCCTGAGGAAGACATACTGAAAGATATTCTACCTGATTGGATTTATTATTGAGGAGTGCGCCACATGTCCTTAAGTCATTATTACTCTTTCTTGAATTTTTGGCCCCATCTCAATACACTGAAAATGGTAGGTTTTCAGATTAGTTCAGTTAACGTTTCCAGCTACTAATGGCTTACTTGAAATTCTAAACTATTTGGTTAAATTGGTCTGTTAACTGTTCTTTTAGCAGTTAACCACTCTGCTAGACAAACCTGGGTCTTGGCTTAAGTAAAGGCCAAAGCTAAATTTTTAAAAACTAGTAAATTCCCAATACAAGTATTTCTTTTCTATGCAATTAATATCTTCCCCTACCAAACCCTCAGTCTTAGAACTATACATATATTCCATTCTCCCAAATTTGAATATCATATTATATTTAAGCCATGGAAGTGGTTACTTGTGAGCATGAATCATTTACTGTTAAGCACAGTTTGCCAGATAAATGTTGGAAAGTCCATGTTACTCTTAAGAGCCAAGGCAATAATTTCTCAATTTTTTATTTACAACTGTGTCAATTACCCCAAATTTCTGACAAGGTTACATTGTGAAGTAATGTAAAACAACCCACTGAAAAATACATTTTAACAGAGCAGTATTTACTTTCTACATGTATAGTGTTTCTACAAAATGTGTTCAAGGGCCTTTAAAGGTTCTATAGCTCTAGGGTTAACAGTTATGTACACAACTATAAAGTTATCTTGAAGATGATGTCATTTAGTGGAATAATTCAGAAAAGTAACTGCCCCATCTCCACACACCTTTGGAAAGCAGAAGCAATGCTCAAAATGCCTGTCCTGAAACCTGCTCTATAGGATCAGCCTCACCTTCTGTTGGAAAAAGACTAACTTTAAATTATTAAATTAAAAAAGAAAAATTATAACTTAAATCTACTCCATAATTGCTGCAGATGAGTTATTAAAATTCTAAACTTATGTACTATTATCATAAAATATGGCATTTTTCTCAAGAAAGCCACAAATTGGATTTGAGCTTATGCACTGTAAAACCCAGATGGTCTGCTTAACTACTCAGACATTACCCCAGTTCAAAAGTTAATTGAACTGAAAACTAAAATTTTGATAATTGATATGCTTTGAGGGACTCAAGCAGAAGGATAAATTAGCCTCATGCATGGGGTGTTAACAGACTTGATAAACCACGACAATTGGTCAGGAAACACTGGCACGGTAGAATAAAACTATACATTTTCTATAGGATATAGCCAATTACACATTACCTGGACTTCCCATGGTGCTGATGCTTTTCTTTCTCCATTTTTTTACCCACTGATTCAATATTTGTCACTATTTTACCCAGTTTAACTTGTTCTGGAATTTAAAAAAAAAAAAGTTTTAATTGTATACTATTTGTTTTCAAGTTCTAAGTGCATTTTTTGAATTAAATTGCAAATCACAGATTTTTTAATAACAAGAGAAACAACATTTTTCAAGCAAATTACTAACACAAAGATACTCTAAAAACACATCTGAGTGTTTTTTCTCACCCCCATGCTCCTCAGATGTTTTGCAATTACTAAAATTTAGCACTGAAGGTATAGAGTAAATGAACTGCATATATCAGAAAGGAGATAGCTCCCTAAGAAATGTCTGCAATAGCACAGCACATACCAATGAATACCAACGGTCTCATTTATATACATCAGCATTATTATCATCATTATCATCATAAGGCTTAGCTTTTATAGGAGAGTCTGCTATTTTAAAATAATTTAGCAATCATTAGTTCATGTAAATAGGAGCACTCATCAACCTGTTGAGTAAGACTGAAGTCCAGAAAAGGCAAACTTCTGCTTAAAAAAAAAAGTAGTTCTTAGAGTCTAAAGAGAAATTTACATAAATATATTTAAGTACCTATTACCTTCTATTTTGCACAGATAATAGGGCTAACAGAGTTTAAAACATCAGAACAAAATATTAAGTTGATATCTATGAAGCACTTTCTCGCTACCAGCTCAGGTATGTTAAAGATATATTCATGACACAGGGAACTTATGAAATGAAACCCTCTGCTTTGGAAATATTTGCAAACTGCTTGGTGTGTTAATGCTAACAAACAGAAGAGCACAGTTGATCACATTATGTCAATTTAGATTTAAAATATATAACACAGAATATAAAAATTTTGGAGAAAAGGAAAACAGAATGTTAAAATGTATGGACTATTTATAATATACCAGGAGGGTTGTTTAGCATTCCCTGCAAATCATCTCACACTACAGCCTCAGAACTAGTTTTGGCATTTTTGTTTGTTTGTTTTTGGTGAAGCATAGTGATTACTTTTTTACATGGGAGGAAAGTAGCCTACCCAAACTCTGGTAAGTTAAAAGGTGCTGAGCCAGAGCTCCAACCTGTATCCCTAGGACCGAAAAGTTCCTCCATCACTATTGCCTAACAGCTTAGGAGGCTCAGGTGCCTAATCAAGGAAAGAGGGTCATTTCTGACTTGCTTATCACTTTGGAGGATGACTAGGGAGCTCTCAAAAGACACACTTTATATAAAGACATGTGGCAGATTGAGAAACATACTAAGATGAAGAAGTAGAGAAGGAACTTATAAGTTTGAATCTTAAAAATATTTGTCATATGCTGTGTGCTAATTGCTATACATGGGTTACCAGATTTTATTCTTGCAAGTACACCATAAATTAGGTTCTGTTATTCTCCCCATTTTACAGATGAGAAGACTGAAGCAGAGAAACAGAGATTAACTTCCCCAAGGTTACATAGCTAGCAAGAGGTATAGTCAATATGCAAACCCAGGCAGGCAGTCTTTGGAGCTGCATTGTTAATCACCGTGATACTCAATATGCATTTTATTTTATTTAATTCAGGAATATCTACTTAGTGAAAACTGTGCTAACTCCTAGAGAGGGGAGATGTAGGATATACCAATTAATAAGACTTAACTGCCATTCTCAATGGACAGGATGACTAACAGCAAAAATCACTGCAGAAAAGCAAAGGAGAAAAAGGGTTAGCAGAAAAGCAAAGGAGAAAAAGGGTTAAGAAGGAAAGGTCATGAGATGTGTGATCCGGAGATCTAAGGAGTGAATTTTACAGTGATGCTAAAGAATGTTTTTGTTACTATAATAATTAATAAAGCAAAAGATATGGCATTTTTGTTGTTTTTTAAAGATTATTACTTTTACTACACACAATATGGGGCTTGAACTCACAACCCTGAGATCAAGTGTTGTATGCTCTACCAACCCAACCACATATGCACCCCTATATGCCTATTTTGAAAAAAATCTGTTAAAAACTCTAGCCATAATCCATTTACATGTTAAACTAAAAGCCCCCTATGGTAACATTTAACTAAATCATGTTAGGACTGCATCCAAAGTAAAAAAAAAAAAAAAAAAAAAGATAGTTGTATCCCTTAAAGAAAAGGGAGATTTCTAGAAAGGCACTTAAAGCATATAAAGAATTCAACACTATTTCTAATTAGTTTACTAAACCTTTGGATGGGGAACCAGACTATTGTGTGACTTTGAGCAAATTATATCATCTCAGAGTTCGTTAACAATTCCCTTTACATAAAATCTAGTCTCTAAACCAATTACACCAAACTCTAGAAATCAGTTCTGGAATCTAAATTATAAATCACCTCTAGTTAGAATAATTGGTAAATAAGAGACAAACAAGAAGACTGGGAAAAGAAAATGCAGGTAAAATAATAAATGTGGGTTTGTTTGTTTTTTACACTTTACATACATTAATTAATTTAATCTTCTCAATAAAATCATAAGGTAGGCACTACCATTATTTTCATTTTAAAGAGGAATCCGAGGTACAGACAGGTCAAGTAATTCATCTAAGCTTACCTGGTTGGTAAGCGACAGAGTTTTGAATCCAGGTAATCTGTCCTCAGAGTCCACACAATTAACTCCTTCACTACATTGTCCTCCCTGGACAAGCTTAAAAAAATTAAGCAAAATCAATATGGGGCTTTTGTAATGAAATCCAACATACAGAGCATAAGGCATTAGAACTGTCAACCAAAGGACTCTGGCCCTTTACACTATTTACCACACTTCGCTCAGCTTTCAGCTGGAATTGACCATTCCTTCAAATGGAATCAATCATTCAATTTCCTTCACTTCTGACTCTTTCACCTGTCTCCTTTGTGGACTCATTTTGCTTTGACTACCTCCACCTACTGCGTATGCACCACAGCTTTTCCCTTGGCTGTCTTCTGACCCTTTACTTGAATGATCTGGTCCAGGCCCACAGTTAAATTTATCATCTAAATGTAGATGCCTCAAATATCTATGTATCTTGCCCAGACCACTCTCAAATGCCAAATCTGAATAACAAACAATCTTTATACACATGTCCCAAAGACATTCCAATTAACATTTCTCTCACAATTAATGACACCATCGTCCATCCATCTACCTGGAAGTTACTTAAACTCATTCCCCCCTCAACCTTCATACAATCATTCATTAAATCCCTTCCTTCTCTTCCCACACACTGCCTCAAAGCAGACCTTTATCATCTGTCCTCTGAACACTAATAGCCTCTTCCCTCGAATTCTTGCCTCCAACCATGATACCCTCCAATCCGTCCTCCTTACTTTCCATAAGTAATTTTTGATTTTCAAATTATGGGACTTTAAATTATCATTGTCCTTTTTAAATTTAATTTCACTGCAATCAGAGAATATGATGTATAATTTCAAATTCTTTGAAGTTTACTGATAGTGTGTAGTCAATTTTCATTATGCTCCATATCTGTCTGAAAATGTATATTCTCTCATCGTTGTTCTATATTGATTTAATAAACTTCTTAATGTAGTTGTTTACATAAAATTTTATACTTACTAATATGTATATGCACACACATATATGTCTGTACATGTATATATGTATATATATATATAATTTTTTTTGCTTTACCATTAGAAAGTAAGCTACAAACAGTATGACTTTTCACCTTTAAATATTTCATCACATAGTTCCTAAGAACAAACACATCTCCTACACATTCACTATACTATATGTATAAATGCGCTCTGAATTTCTAAAATTACTACAAAATGTAATATAGCTAATTAAAATGTTATATTAATTAAATGTTTAAATATTTTCATATATTGAATTAAATAAAATATAGTATTGAAATTAATCTCATCTGTTTCTCTTCACCTTTTTTAATGTGGCCACCAGAAAACTTTAAATTACACCCATGGTTTGCATTGTCTTTCAACAGGACAACACTGACTAGAACATTCCTCCTACCCTTTTTCATCTTTTTTGACATTCTTGAAGGCAATCTGAATTCTTCCCACCATTTATGACTAAATTAAAATTAAATATTTTTGACAGGAATAGTACAGAAGTGGTCGTACTACATCACATCAAAAGGTGTTACTAGGGGCACCTGGTTGGCTCAGATGGCTTAGCATCTGCCTTTGGCTCAGGACATAATCTTCAGGTCCTGGGACTGAGCTCCACATACCTCTCCCAGCTCAGCGGGGAGTCTGCATCTCCCTCTCCCTCTCCCTCTGCCTCTCCCCGTGCTGTGCTCTCTCCCTCTCTATCTCAAATGAATAAATAAAAAGTCTTTGAAATTTTTTAAAAAATTTTTTTCTTTATTTTCAGTGTAATAGTATTCATTGTTTTTGCTCCACACCCAGTGCTCCATGCAATCCGTGCCCTCTCCAATATCCACCACTTGGTTCTCCCAACCTCCCACCCCCGCCCCTTCAAAACCCTCAGATTGGGGGCACCTGGGTGGCTCAGTGGTTAAGCCTCTGCCTTCAGCTCAGGTCATGATCCCAGGGTCCTGGGATCGAGCCCCACATCGGGCTCTCTGTTCAGCAGGGAGCCTGCTTCCTCCTCTCTCTCTGCCTGCTGCTCTGCCTACTTGTGATCTCTGTCTGTCAAATAAATAAATAAAATATTAAAAAAAAAAAAAACCTCAGATTGTTTTTCAGAGTCCAGTCTCTCATGGTTCACCTCCCCTTCCAATTTCCCTCAACTCCCTTCTCCTAACTCCCCTTATCTTCCATGCTATTTGTTATGCTCCACAAATAAGTGAAACCATATGATAATTGACTTTCTCTGCTTGACTTATTTCACTCAGCATAATCTCTTCCAGTCCCATCCATGTTGCTACAAAAGTTGGGTATTCATCCTTTCTGATGGAGGCATAATACTCCATAGTGTATATGGACCACATCTTCCTTATCCATTCGTCTGCTGAAGGGCATCTTGGTTCTTTCCACAGTTTGGCGACCGTGGCCATTGCTGCTATAAACATTGGGGTACAGATGGCCCTTCTTTTCACTACATCTGTATCTTTGGGGTAAATACCCAGTAGTGCAATGGCAGGGTCACAGGGAAGCTCTATTTTTAATTTCTTGAGGAATCTCCACAATGTTCTCCAAAGTGGCTGCACCAACTTGCATTCCCACCAACAGTGTAAGAGGGTTCCCCTTTCTCCACATTCCCTCCAACACATGTTGTTTCCTGTCTTGCTAATTTTGGCCATTTTAACTGGTGTAAGGTGGTATCTCAATATGGTTTTAATTTGAATCTCCCTGATGGCTAGTGATGGTGAACATTTTTTTCATGTGTCTGATAGCCATTTGTATGTCTTCACTGGAGAAGTGTCTGTTCATATCTTCTGCCCATTTTTTTATATGATTGTCTGTTTTGTGTGTGTTGAGTTTGAGGAGTTCTTTATAGATCCTGGATATCAACCTTTTGTCTGTACTGTCATTTGCAAATATCTTCTCCCATTCTGTGGGTTGCCTCTTTGTTTTGTTGACTGTTTCCTTTGCTGTGCAGAAGCTTTTGATTTTGATGAAGTCCCAAAAGTTCATTTTCGCTTTTGTTTCCTTTGCCTTTGGAGACATATCTTGAAAGAAGTTGCTGTGGCTGATATCGAAGAGGTTACTGCCTATGTTCTCCTCTAGGATTCTGATGGATTCCTGTCTCACGTTGAGGTCTTTTATCCATTTTGAGTTTATCTTTGTGTACGGTGTAAGAGAATGGTCGAGTTTCATTCTTCTACATATAGCTGTCCAGTTTTCCCAGCACCATTTATTGAAGAGACGTCTTTTGTCCACTGTATATTTTTTCCTGTTTTGTCGAAGATTATTTGGCCATAGAGTTGATGGTCCATATCTGGGCTCTCTACTCTGTTCCACTGGTCTATGTGTCTGTGTTTATGCCAGTACCATGAGGTGTTACCAAATTTAATCATTTGATTAAGGTGGCCACTGTCAAATATTTCCATTATAAATGCACATTTTCCTCCTTGTAATTACTAAATAATTTCTGGCTGATACTTTGGCTGTTCCCCAACCATCTTTCATAAAAACATGGTTCAGCACCCACTAATAACTCTTGCCTAAGTCAGTTATTACAGCGGTAATTGCAAAATAATGTGTTTTTTTTTAATAATTCTGTGTTTTCTTCTCTATTTATAAACTAGCATTAATCTGTAAAGGAGAGATTTTCTTCTTTGTCTTTCTCCTTCTTTTTGGGACACGTTAATTCTATTTTTATTCAGTGTGTTATAATCTACTCCCATCATTATTCTTTTTGATGCTCATAATGTCAAAATCAGCCAGTCAGTTCCTGTACAATTTGACATATCTCCATTAGTCTTTGAACATTCCTTCCTTTCTGCCACAGTAAGAGTTCTAGGCTCACTTTGTCCTTTCCCTGTCCCAGACCTGGAATCATGCCTCCAAGGAGCAGTAGTCATGATCTCTTCATAATTACTATTCTCCCCCTTCTCTAGTGTTTCTTTTTTTTTTTTTAAAGATTTTTTTTATTTATTCATTTGACAGATAGAGATCACAAGTAGGTAGAGAGACAAGCAGAGAGAGAGGAGGAAGCAGGCTCCCCGCTGAGCAGAGAGCCCGATGCGGGGCTCGATTCCAGGACCCTGGGATCATGACCTGAGCTGAAGGCAGAGGCTTTAACCCACTGAGCCACCCAGGCGCCCCTCTAGTGTTTCTTTATTAGAAAACTCTGATTAGATTTGTATTAAGGTCTCAATATATACTCTAGAGCTCTTAATCTTCATAGTGTCCATCTCTTTGTTCTTCCTTTTGTAAATTTCTTAGGGTACCCTTTCTAGTTTACTAATTCTATATTCAGCTCTACCAAATCTATATTTAAAAACATATTAAACTTATTTAAGTTAGTATATATTTATTTCTAGAAGTTAACTGCTTTATCAAATCTTCTTGAACATTTTTATTGTCTCTAATTCATTCATATTTTTATACTTTTCAAACATATTAAGCCTACTTATTTTTTATTCTATTCTATCAGACAATTTTATTATCTATGGTCTTTTTAAGTCCAATTGCATTTTGAGAGAACTGGAGGACTAAGTTTATCACTCAGAGTGACTATTTCTTCATGCATTTAAAATTTTTTTGAATTGTAAACTCATATTGTGTAGGAATGGGAATTATTTGCAACCTGGGATTAAGATCCATTCCTCAAGAAATGATTTGTTTTTCCTCCAGGCTGCTGAGAGAAACTTCAATTCATAATAATGTTAAACTAATCTCTCACTTAGGGATTTCTGAAATACTGGTAATATGGATTTTGATTCAGTCCCAGGTGAGCTTATTTGTGGTTACAAATCATAAGGGGAAATTTCTTGATTTTTCCCTCCCTCAGAGCCAAGGCTGAAATTGTCCTCTTTCTCTGTCATTTCCTTCTTACAAAGCAAGGCTTTTTATTTTCCTGGTTTAGTCTTTCATTAACAGCATCAGCTTTTGAGGAGTCTCAGATTTGGGGAAGTCTCTGACCTGACTTCCCATCTTGCAAGTGCTATAGTTATTTTCTGTGTGCCTTCCTTGCCCATGCAAGGTTCAATGGTAGCCGTGAGCCACCAGAAACATGCAGAAACTACCAGGAACAGAAGCTGGACTCTGCCCTAAGTTTAGATTTGTTCTTCTGGGGTTTTTTTGTTTTTTGGTGTTTTTTTTTTTTCCATTTTAGATTCTCAAGTGTTGGATTTTAAAAATATGTCTAATGAAGGAATGCCTGATATACTTTCCTCCATTTTGCTAGCCATTCATATTTCAAGACTCAGCTCCTCAGTCTATCTTAACATTGAAACAATTTGCAACACTCATTGTTTACTTGGCCCACCTTCTCATTATTAGTCTGTAAACTTTGTTAATGATGTGAACTGAATTTATCCCCTTGAATCCTTGGCACTTCAATACTGAACACATTCATCAAACATTTGTTATATAAATCAATAAATAAAATATTGAACATCTTATTCAATTACATAAAATTTTAATATTGCTAATTTCGGTTCATCAATGTAAAGGACTAATTTCTTTCAACTTTTTTCTCAGATACGGTAGACACTATGTATGTTCTCCTTCAACTGATCCTCATTTCTCCCCTAAATTTTATAAAGAATCCCTATTTCTTCCTCTTCCACAAAAACGAATAAGCAAGCCCAGAAGCTCTAATTCAGGTGGCTAAAAGCAGCCAATCTTAAATACTTAAGCTAGACCAATGGAAGTTACTAGGAACTAGTTTTTTGTTGTTGTTTTTGTTTTTTATTTTTTTTTTAGAATTTAGAACTTTAATAATTCAGAAACTGGATACTGTACAAGGGAATGTATTCCCCTGGTGTTTCCTGGTAGAGACTGGACAGGAACTTCCCAGAAAACCTTAAGAAATTTTATATCATGAAAATAGTTAGGCTAGAAGAATGTTAAGGTATCTTCAACACAGAGACTTAATAACACTAAGAAAGTGCTTCACATGGGTTATTTCCAGATCCTATTCATTCAAAAAATGAGATTTTGGATTTTGTAAATTGAGTGATTATAAAATATTTTTCTCAACTTTCTCTTTTTTAAGATCCGCTATTTAAATTATATTCAATTTCATATGAACTATAATAAAACTTAAAACTTAATGTTGCAAATTTATAGACAGATTCATTAGTCAAGAATGACAGATTGCAATTTACTGACATTTCACATTCTAGTGTGTGGGCTGGGTGGATGTCATATGATTTTCTACTGTTGGAATTTCTAGCACATGTGTGTTATATAGAATGCCAATTCCTCCCTAGATTGTGAACTCTTTTGTGGTCTCTTGAGGACAGGGGTTGTGTTTTTATCCAACATCCACTTATTCAATCATTAATTCAACAAATATTTACCAAATGCCTCTAACGTGACAGGCAATCAGCTAGGCACCAGGGATGCAAGACATAATGTGAGGATTATGAAGGCTATGTCCTAGGGAATTCAATTAACTGAATAATTAATTATACAAATAACTGAGTAATCCCAAATGCAGTGTTATAAAAACTTATTTCCATTATGTCATACATTTAAGACAAGGAATTACGAGGCTATTGGTGGACAGTTAAAAGGAAAGATGGAAGTAGAAGCAAGATTTCACTGATTTGAAATAAAGTTATTAGAGCTAATAAATGTAGATTCTCCCTTTGAAAAATGCAGTTTGAAAGGGAGGAGAGAGGTGAAATGACCATCACAGAGACATAAGTTTGAGAAAGAAGGTTTTGGTGTCAATATATTTTTAAGATGGAGAGACTCTAGGATGCTTATATATTACTGGAAAGGACAAGGCAGAGACATAAAACAAAGGAATAATATGTAAGAGATGAGATAAGTTCCTGGCAGGAAGGGAAGGGATGAGATAGAATTTAGCCATAATCTAGAGAAAATAGGTATTTTCTTCTAAATGAAGGTGGATAAGATTTTAGGTTGTTATGAATAAGTTTCTAGAGGGTTCACCATCAAGACCTTTATTTTCTACATGAAGTAGAAGGCGAGGTCATTTACTGGGAGAGGGGTATAGAAGTTTAGTATAGAAGTACAGAAGGGGTCTTCAGGAGAATGGCAACAATTTGAAATAAACAGTAAGTGGGATGGGTAAACAAACTGACCAAGGTCAAATAAAAGGCTTTAACTTTGATTACCTCTCATGCAGTCATCATCACAGCTATCACTTAAAAACAAAACCTTCTCCTTGTCTTATAGGAAAATGTTAAAACTGACTATCTATACATACGGTTTACACTTCCTCACTCCACTTACCCTCTGGTCCATTCCCAATACAGTTTGCATGGTCACCATATCAAGGACACAATGACTTCTGTGCTATCATGCCCACTGGATAAATCTGTCTGATTTTTACTGGGCCTTCAGCAGTACACAATGGCAGTGGTGACTCTCCTATGAAGAGATTATGTGATGCTTTCTTCTGGTTTTGCTCCTATGAAAACCAGGCTGCTCATGTTCAATTTCCTTTGCTGACTCCGTCCTCTTTTATCAAACCTCTAGAGAATGGAGTGCCTTGGGCCTCTATCATAAGCCCTTTTATGTCAATATCACTTGTCCCTTAGGAGACTTCATCCAACTCCTTGGACGAATTACGTCCACACACCAATGACCAAAACATTATTCTCTATACCACAGCCGTCCTCAAAATTTCACTCATGTATATATCTCTTACATGTAAACTTGCATTAAGTATCTTAAATATTTTTAACAGAGCTTTTGATTTTCTCCCCCAAACTGTTCTTCCTTTTATTTCCCATGTCTGTAAATGATATTTTCTTACAAATCAGAAACCCATTCAAATCAGAAACTCATTACATATCACTAAGATGTATCCTCAATTTGCCCATTTCTCTCCAATTCCATTAATACCACAACAATTGTCACTTTAATGCTGCATTAAAAACCAAACCAAAAATCAGTGGATTACAAGCTTAGAGTTCTCTGGTTCACAGTAACTCGACTTGGCCAGAGCAGCTCTGAGTCAGCTGGCTTAGACTGGCCGGGCTGGAGGGTGCATCTACCTGGGGCACAAGTCTCTTCATGGCAGACTGAGTATAAGAGACAAGTTAAACCACTAATGTATTTAAAGGTATTGCTTGCACCACGACTTCTTACCTTCTGTTGACTAAAGCAAGCAGAGGGCCAATCTCACAATCAGTGGGTCAGGAAAGCAGCCTCCAATCCAAGGTGGAAGAGGAAGAGAATGCATATGTGTTGAATAATAACCCTATCTAAGCCAACATTATCTTTTGCCTGGTCTGAAAAATAGTAGTTAATCTATCTCCCTCTAGCCTCTATTACTTCATTTTACACATAGAGGTCAACATATCTTGTTAAAATGTAAATCTGATCGTAACACTTGCCTTAAAACCATTCAATCACTTTCCACCACTCTTAAACCAAAAACCAGTTCTTTGCCATGACCTATGGACTATACATCATCCAATTCCTCGTAATCTCTCTCACATGCTTTCCCATCACTATTCTTATTTTCTCTGCCATTACTCTACATCCACAGTGGTTTCCCTTCAAGACCTTCAATAAGTCAATTCCTGTCCCCTCTCAGGGCTTTTTTCACTGCCTGGATTTCTCTTCATATTACTACCAGTGATGAGCTGCAGCTGGCTTCTACCAGCTTTCAGTGGTCAATTGTTAAATTTTTAGAAATTTTTGCATCCAGATGTTAAACCCTTGGTAGCCTGAAATTAGCTACAGCAGCAATATTTAAACCATGAAAGTCAGGACATGTTATACTGTTTGTTTTTTTTTTCTTTTCCCCAGAGTGCCAGTTACCAGCACACCACTTGTCCTCTCCTTGAGATCAGAGATCAAATATGAGTTCCTCAGAAACACCTTCATGACATTTGCATCTAAATGTGTCCCCACAGTCTATTATATCACTCTCTTTCCTTCATTGTGATCTTTGTGTTTTGTGATTATCTTATCTGTTTGTATGCTTTTGGCCAGTCCTCCCCCAGCTGAATGTAAGCTCCATTTTCACAACTACACCATCAGTGTCAAGAAGAGTGGCTGGCATATAATAGATGCTTAATAAATACTGAATGAATGAATGAATGAATAAACGAACTTTTTTCCTGTATGTTATGAGCTATTTATGATTGGAGTTATTTTTATTCCCTTTCTAACTCACACATAGCATTGTAAGTCAGAACCTCAATAATATTAATTATATAGGGGCGCCTGGGTGGCTCCATCAGTTAAGTGTCTGCCTTCAGCTCAGATCATGATTTCGGGGTTCTGGGATCAAGCTCCCGTGTTGGGACCCCTGCTCAGCAGGGAGTCTACTTGTCCCTCTCTTTCTGACCTATGCCATTCGTGCTCTCTCAACCACTGTCTCTCTCTCAAATAAATAAAATCTTTTAAAAAATATTAACTGAATAAATGAACTAATTTATCAATGCATTTACTAGGTACAGATACAAAGAATTTTTAGTCAAAAAGGGAAATATGCTAGACGAGTTGTCTGAATACTTCAGATTTCACTATATATTTTTGTACTCCACCCTCCTGTAGGTATTACTAGCCTCAACATAATACCATTCAGCCAACAAATGGTAATTGACCATCTCCTTCAGCCATGTGCCTGAGACCATGATGGTTATAAGAAAAGGGGAAAATGTCATCACCACTTTCCAAAAGTGTGTATTTTATTAATCCCACAGTAAAGATGTCCATTCATTAATTGAACAAATACCTCAAGTGCCTAGCCTAGCATGTATTAGGTACTCAATAAATGCTGAGTGAATAAATAAAACTAAGCCAGGAACCAAGAGCAGATTGAATTAAATGCAAAAGAATATAAAATTCTCTATGATGTCAGAAGAATACTGGAAATTATTATATGCTTTGTCAGTAAAATGTAACTCCACTATGAGACCTCAGTGTGTAAAGCAATAGTACAAAATGTACTAAAACAACAAATAGATAACTATTTACAGAAATCTAAAAATACAATGTAATAATAATAATAATGAAAAAGGAGACAAAGATTACACAACTCCAATAAAGATTAGGACAATTTACTGAAGTATAATCAATTCAATATCTACCAGGTACAAATTATTATGTTAATGATATGATGTTTCAGGAATCTGAATCTCACCCTTTAGGTGGGTATGCTGCATTATTTTTAAGGGATCACAGAGAGCAGTAGTTAAGAGGTCAGAGAGACCTAAGGAGAAACAAATTTGAACTTTTTCATCAGTATTACCCTCAGGAAGTTATATCATGTCTCTGAATTCACCTTCCTCAATTTATAAAAATGTATATGATGACAATAGGTTACCATGAGGATTGGGTGAATAATACATATAAAGTACTTCAGCACGATGCCTGGTATATAGTAAATGTTCAATAAAATTAGTGGTTGTAATGTTACAATAACATGACATTGATTATAATCCATACAGGAGATGAAGCATACATAGACATATAACATGTTATAAAGTGGAGGCTACCTGTGCCATAAAATAAAGTGCTACCAAAATACTATATACCAAGTATGTAAGCTTTTAGGAATACCACAGATATTGAAAACAAAACACAAAGTAATATTACGCTAAAGAAACATTCTTATGCCTAAAACTTTCCTATCAAGCATTCATTTCTCTCTTACCCAGTCATAAAATACAATAGTACTCATTAAGCCTTTGGCAAATTAGGTAGCATACACTCTTCCCCCAAAAGCAAAATAACTCCAGATATCCCCCAGTGAAATAGCTGAATCTCTACCAAGTAAACATCATAGCCAAAGGCTTAACAAAATCGCCCAAAAGAAATGTGTTTCTATTGATCTTTTTGGGTCACCTTATCCTACAAAAAATAAAACAAATGGCTTAAAAAAAAAAAAAACAAACAGCAACAAAAACTAAAGAGGTGGCTCCACTGAAAAGACTTGCAAATCTGAGCCTTTGCTTGGGCTTACTGGGCTCTGGTCCACCCGACATTTTGAAAAAGACTGGTGTGTATTTCTCGTCAGCCCATCTTGATCTTTCCCTTAAACAGAATTAAAACAGGTGTCAGGAAATAATTCTCCATGAATATTTTTCTGTTTGTGCACTGTCAGGGCTTTCTGAGCAACAGATTCTGGCACCTGGGTTAAAGGATATTTGAATGGCAAACAAGCTGGGGAAGTTAAAGATAGAGGCTCAGGAGAGATTAAGAGGCACCTCCCCTGGAGCCATTTATTTACATTCCAAAGAGTAATAGATACAAGGAGGTTCACCTCACCCCCTTCTCAAAGAATGGATTTAGTTAACATTGATAAAGCACTTGTGTACTTTCTTGTTCTCTTGCTGGGGGGGGGCACGCCCCCACCCCGCCTCTCCAGGGAAGAAAAGGCAAATGTCCCCCCAAATAAGCCCTAAAATTCATAATCTCTAGAGTTCCTCTTCCGTAGTACTAACTCCAATGTACATGAAGCCTGGGGAAACTGAGGTAAGATGTTCTCCGAGTAATTAAAAGTCTTTGTCTCTGATCCAGAAATCTCACATTGTTTCCTATCAGGATAGATGTGGATGGATGGACGTTTGGAGGGACAGACAGGCAGATAGGTAGATAAAGATATAAAAGTTAACAGGAGCAGGGTTGACACCTTTCCTTCAGAGATAACCCACATTAAGGGAATTAAGAAACAGACTGAAAGATGGGTGAGTATTCTATCCAGTTCTCTCAGGTCACCACCCCTCAGGCCTGTTCCCCATGCTCCCTCCTCGTGTTCCAACAAAGTCCATCACTGGGTATTGACCTAGGAAACCTCAACATTATTCTCTTTTAGCTTACAGCTGGGCACACACCAAACTCTTTAGTACTAACCATTTGGTTGTAATATCTCTCAAGAGTTTTTGAAAACTTGTTAAAAACTCACTCCTTCAGGAAATGTATCATACCAGAGAGTGTGAGATACTTAGAGGGAGAAGCACAGAGCAACAGTGAGCCAAGAGCCTGAGGCACCTGTTCCACCACTGGCCTGGGGTAAGCCACTTAGCCTCTCAGAGCCACAGTTTCCTCATTTTCAAAATTAGGGAATGATATACCTGAACATTATAAATTAAATTCTAATGCATCAAATAAGTTGTAAACTATCTGCACAGAAAGCACCGAGTTTATAAGCACTCAGAAAATAGGGATCTGTTGCTGCTGTCATTAATGTTTATATGGGCTCTTTTGCTTTTCACAGAGACAAAGCATCAATTCCCCAGCATTCGCCTTATCTAACAGGACTCCTCTACCACTAAGGACATCATCGCCAGGGTGAAACTATCTCTTCTTCCCATTGTGTCTAACCTAGAGAATATAGGAGGCTTTGCTAATAATCCCAAATCCCGCTGAACAGGTTTCCAAAAAGTGAGGCATAAAAATTCACAAACTGAGCCTCAGAAGCAAGTAAATAGCTAAGGACACTCTAACATGGGCCCTGAATTCGATTTTGAGGACTCACAGATCTTATTTGACCCTACCTAGAACACTGTCTGAAGAAGTCTGGAAAGGGAGCAATCATCAGGAGTAGGGGAGAGATATAAAGACAAACCAATGTAAAGCTAATGAAATTTACATGTTAGGAAGAAAAATACAAGCATTCATGGAAAAGCCTAAAATACCACAGCCCTTAATCATAACCATTTAGTAACCTTGACAGGGCAAGGATATTCATTTATAATCTTACTCCTCACAGCAGATATTCCTGGGTTGAGAGGGGTGTAATTACCAGGGCAGGCCTGCTAAACATAGAAGGTGGTAACTTTGAGGCATTAGGGAGTGTTTCCAAATGGAGACTGCATTATTTATTAATTTTTATAGCATTAATCATGTTGCATCTTGCAGTGGTGTTGTCATTTCTCTTGCATGCACACACTGAATTACCGAGCAGTGCTGTGCAATGTGTCTCACACGCTCTGGCACTTCCATTTCATACTTCACAGTTTTAGTGTCACTTTGAGGTTTGAAATGTTTCACAGTTATTTGCTATATGTGGGTGCCAAAAAAAAAAAAAAAAGTCAACCTATATCGCTGAAAAAGATACTGCAAGAATAGAAAATAGAGTCAGATGGGAATGTTTGTCCCATTAACATTCGGAACTTTATCAAGAATCAATTTACTTTTTATCAAAATCTAATTTATGCTTTACAGATGCATGGGTGCCTACAATTATCTTGCTCACCACATACACTTCTTACAAAGTTGAATATAAACTTTTATTGATATAGATAAGATTCTATAATTAGAAAGAAATTGAAAACACCATATATCTTTTCTAGCCTACAACTTGCCCATATGCTCTAACATAACAAACCCCAAATCCTCAATCCAGTCACCTGATCTAATCCAGTAAAAATACTGAGTGTATGTCTATGTATGTATCTTGAAACATGTTTCTGTGTGGAAGTCACTCTATTTAAACAGAGGTAGAGGGGCGCCTGGGTGGCTCAGTGGGTTAAAGCCTCTGCCTTCGGCTCAGGTCATGATCCCAGCATCCTGGGATGGAGCCCGGCATCCGGCTCTCTGCTCAGCAGGGAGCCTGCTTCCCCCTCTCTCTCTCTGCCTGCTTCTCTGCTTACTTGTGATCTCTGTCTGTCAAATAAATAAATAAAATCTTTAAAAAAAAAATAAAAAATAAACAGAGGTAGAATGACATATCTGCCATAAATATAAATGTGTGAAGACTGATCATGTACTGAACAATAGATGGACTGGCATCTACAAATAATGACAGATATTTTCCTACCAATTTTTGTAACGCACCAACACACCTGATGGCTTCCTATTTCTGCACTCCTTCTGACGACTCCCTTACTCAACACATACCCACAGCACCTTGGCATATGCCCACGCAAATACCACATATATATTTTTAATAACATAATCTGTCTAGTTGTCAACCACAAAATTAAATAAACAAATAAATAACAAACATGTTAAGACACACACAAAAAAAGGACGCTTTCACACAAGAGAAGTGTCTAGAATAAGCACTTGGCACACATCAAGCACTGAGTAAAAATGTGTCCTCTTCCTCTCCTTGTCTTTCCAACTGCACAAGACACCTCCTCCAGTTTAAATGTCTGGTTTGTTTCATTACAAATAGAATCTGAGAGCCTGGTAAGCATGAGAAGAAAGCAAAAAGAGAAATAAGCAAATACAGATGGAATCTTAAGTAATGACACATTTAGGCTTGTTCTGAACACGGTTTAAAAGATTTTGTCCCCTCATAGGAAGAGGGAAGTGATGGCTACAGTGTGGCTATCTGAAAGATGATGATTCATTGCTAGGAAGTAAGAGAGTAACTTTTCCATATAGCCCTTAACAGAGAAACAAAAGATGACTAACAACACTGAAATGTTGGGAGCCCTGCAAAAAGTCCAAAGGGTCTATTCTAGTTTCCAAAATTCCAACAGGAATGCAGACTAACCCTGAAACTGGCTATTCAGAAACAGAGCCAATCTCCACAAAATGGAGCCCAATAAAAGCTGATCACCACAGAACACTAGCATGATCGGCTTTGTGTGCTCAACTTAACCTAAAATCTAACTTGGCAAGGCCACATTAAAAAGGGAAAATTGTCTGTATTTATTATATTTTACATCTACAACTTTTTCTCTAAACGCATGCACAATTAAATGTATAAGAGCAACAAAACTGAAAAAATGCAACTTCTTAATTATAAGCTAAAAGGTTACTAGAAAGCAATAATGTGATTCCGTGTGAAAGGTTTTGATTGTTTACCTCTGTTAACTACCTATAATGGATATTCTGACCCTGGATTTATTAGTGCCCCAAAATATTGTCATTGTATTGAACAGCCTCATGATATTAACAAAAACATTCTCACAATGAATCAATTGCCATTCATGTTAAAATTAACACTTCCCAGTGGCATGTTTAGAACTAGGTGGGCAGAGGAAGTGGAAGAAATGGATCACAAAATACATGCCAGAACTTTGTAATTATCACAGCTCCCTGAAAAAGACAGACAAGTATTGGTTTAGACAATAGGCCAACGCCTCTCACTGTGGTCTCTAAAGAGACTGATAGGGCCCTTAGTCAATTATGTTTTGTTTTACACTTTAGTTATAAACATGTTGCTTTCTGTGTATCAGACTTTCTGTCAGATGCTGTGGGGTTAACAAAATGACAAAATATATGGTCTGAGCCATCATCAGAACTAGAGAACAAGAATATACAGAATAAGAAGTAATTTTAACAATATTTAGAAAGTAATAATTCAGAGTATTCTTGAGTATGTCAAGGGGAAAATGACTACTGTTAACGGGAAAATCAGACTAATGCTTAACTATTGAGTAGCTGAGGTAGTTCTGATTAAAATGTTAGAATATGAGAGAGAGAATTCATAAGATCCTAACATTCTCCAGAACCCTCTATTTCACAACTCCACACACCACTCCTTAGGCTGAGAATACCTTAATCATGTATAAGCACAACAAAGGTATCTTCTCCCAAATGCATGGCATTTGGGAGGAACATGCAAAGTTGAGTGTGTAAGTCTCCAATTTTCCAATATTTTTTGCACACTACTATTTTTTGAGCAGGGGTTCTAATATATGTAAAGCTGTTTATCTATAAATTACATTTGTATCCAACTTTATTAGCATGTACTTATAAAACAAAAATAGACATTTTAGTTAGAAGATAGAGCAAAATACAAACAGAAGCTTCTTCCTATACAATCAGATATCATCTTGCTCAACACTTGGAGTAAGCACTCCCTATTATAACAGCAACGGACTAGAGTAGAGGCTGGCAAATCATACCAGGACCAGATTCAGCCCATCACCTATTTCTATAAATAAAATTTTATTGGAACACAGCCACTCTCACCTGTTTACCTATTGTCATGGTCACTTTCATGCTACAAAACCAGAGATCAGTAATTGTGACAGGTGCAATATGGTCCATGAAGCCAAAGATTTGCACTATCTGAACTATCCCCAGATCAAGATTAATTTCAAGTACCAAAGAAGGGAGAGTTCTGCAGATAGAGCATCTGAAATGGAGGGAAAGAAAAAGACCCAAGTTACAAATCTTGCTAGAGATGCCAACCAAGATGCAACACAGGCACAGGAGAAGAATCCCTGCCAGAATAAAAGGATCAGGGTAAGACTGACCACAGCATCACAGAGTATGAAAACAGGATCCAAATACTGATAAAAACAAAACACAAATCAAAGTTATTAGAGGAATAGTTTAGTTTTCAAGACTGATATTTCTTACAAAACCTCAATCAGAAGGTAGGCATCTCTACCTCACCCCAACTTTAGTTGGCATACCTTTTATATCTATGTCAGCACTTGCCACAAATTTCAGATTAGGGATCAACCAAATATTTAAGATATCAATGGTCAAAAATTATGGTTTAACATGAAGAATGAATAGCACAGATTCAAATTCAATCTCTCTCTCTCACACACACACACTCATATACACACACACACTCATATGCACACACTTAATTCTAGTATTGGCATCCTCTAGCAAATATCCTAATATTCCTTTGGCTGTGGTGGTGGGGGGGTCCTCTTAAATATGCTAATAAACATAATTATTAGAATATGGATAGTTGAAGCTTTCAAGGCCTCAGTAATCTCCCTTTTTTTCTGAAGTTTTCTTAAAGTCAGAGCCAAAGATCCTAGCATTTATTTATTCTGTAATAGCAGTTTTAACTTTCCCAACTAGAGAAGACAGAAACGACAAAGTAAAGGTATCTGCTATGTCTTAGTAGGCTTCATGTCACTGAGCATGAGCCTATGGTAATACATCCAATAATTATTAATTGATTCCTAAGAGGTTATCTGCAAAATGTGTTGCTCCATGTTAAATGTGACTCCCTCATCACTTATATTACAAAACTGAATACCCTTTTAAAAAAGACATTTCAAGATGGGGCACCTGGTTGACTCAGTTAAGCGTCCGACTCTCCATTTCGGCTCAGGTCATGACATCATGGTCATGGGATCGAGCCCAATGTTGGGCTTCACCCTCAGCATGGAGTCTGCTTGTCCCTCTCCCTCTGCTCCTCCCCCTGCTCTCTCTCTCTCTTTCAAACAAATAAATAAACAAAATCTTTTAAAAAAAATGTTTCAAGATGAAGTAGAAAGAACACTGGACTAGAAGTCTTAGAAATTTGGTTCTAGTCACGGTTGGTGTGACAAACAAGCTTTATTGACTTGAATCAATAAAGTCACAGAATCTCTTTTGTTTCTTTTTCAGCATAATAGTGGGTTAGAGCAGCTGACAATACCTTACTTAGCTCTAAAAGACTGTGACAAGATCACATTGAAAGATACAGCAAATCTTTTAAAACAACATTATTCAAGTCAGGTGTTATAAAATGGCAGCTGGAAGATCAAATCTTGATGCAGACATACATGGTGGCGGTGGGGGATGGGGGGAGCACAATATAATATTCAAGATGTTGAATCAGAATGTGCCTGGATGGGTGTGCTTTCTCTAGCTTGCCATAGACTCCATTCCTCCCATTGATCATACTGGCTATTTCACAGTCACCCGCTGATCTTAGAAGGGCATTTAAGTTTGTAAACCATAATTTAAAGGAATTATAATTCTGTTGTCACCGCAATACCTGGGGTGATTTTCCTGCACATGAAAAACAGAAGTACTACTGTTACCAAACAGAACTTTAGACACGTACTGAAAACGTACTACCTTCTATCAATGTCCTTGAATTCTTTTTCCTTCAGAACACAATGTAGTGCAGTGACAAAAATAGTGTATTTTAGATACAAAAAAACTTGGGTACTGCTATTTTGTTTATCACTAATAAGACCTTTGACCTTGAGTGGTAATTCACTGGGGCTCTCTGGACCTCTGCTTTCTTATTCGTAAAATGGAGATAGGGTGGTTAGACTAAATTGCATCTGATGTACATTTTATTTCTGCAATTCTGTAATTCTATGAACAGTCAATTTCATTGTTTTGAACTTATTTCCTAGAACTTTGGGGAAGCAACAGGCCTTTAGAAATAAACAGATTTATCTAGGCTAAAGGGAGGAAAAGATGCAGGAACACTTTCGTCTGATAAAATCAAAATGCAGCAATAGATGAACAAAAAGAGTAGTCATTTCCTGCAATGTACACAGCAGTAAATAAAATAATGGAAAAGCCCTCACTAAAACACAGAGCCAACATAGCCTGAAAAGTCTTTAACAGTAATGCAAAACCAGTCTAATGGTAATAACATTAGGCTATGAATTAAAAACACTGTGTTGTAGTCCTTGCTGTGCCATTTATTTGTGACTTCAGCTTCTTATTTAAACACATTGAGTCTCAAATTCCTAATTTGCTAAAAAGAGAGAATAATAATGCTTTGCAACTACAAATATACGTGCAAAGAATTTATACATATTGCATAAGACACATATTGTTTGTAAGATAATTATCTCAAGATCCTAAGGGTTAGAAGAGGCAATCCACCATGGATCCTAAGCACCCCTGAATACTGTATTGGGTGCCAAGAATGCCAGATTCTAGCAGTTCTTTGCTCTTTACCCAGACTCAGGGTTGTGTTTGCAGCAAGCCAACCTTGAGGAAGTAATGCCTTTCCTAGGACAAAGAGCATGCTTTCTATAAGGCCATAGATTCCCCTAAGCTCACATCTCTCGACTATAATACAAACCCACCACGTGAACAGCATCCATCTGAGAGCCCTCCACATGGCGGCTAGGGGACTTGGGGGCCACAGGAAGTGCTATGGACAGGAAGCTCAGCCTGAGTGCTGTACCATGAGTAACAAAGTCCTTGTCTCTGACAGGCCCTGATTCTGTCTCCTGCCTATCCATGAAGCTGTGGCAGGCTAACTTTTTAGCTTGTAAATAGAGGAAATCTCAGACCTTTCAGAGACTCTGAAGTTGCTTCATAAATTCACAATTGCTAGATGAATGCAAATTAGGATATTTTGTATACATTTCATTTCCTTTTCTTAGTAGAAATCTAAGATGAGTTTATTGCCTATTCCTAGGAAAATAGAGAGTGCTATATTTTAATGTAGAAGAGACTTTGTGTGGTGTTTGTGATCTTCTTTCTTCTTGGTTCTCACAACCTATCATCTCTTAGGTAACTTACCGTGCTACCATCAACATCCCATCCTGGCAACCACTCAACCTTACCGATGACAATTGCCAGCACCTCACCTCTTTCTTCTTTCCTCAGTCAGAATTTTTCCTGCACTCAAAGCTCAGATCTTATAGCCTTACTAAGGGTCTGATCCTGAGCTAATCCTAGAGCTGCCACGCTAATTATAAAGTAAGTTATTGTAAGGTTATCTAGCACCAATACCCAAAATACATTCTCTTTGCAGAAGCTTTACAAATGATAGTTCTGTGCCTTAACTGCACTTGAAATTATTACAGAAAATAGGGATAGCTGAAAAGACTGTAAAATTGCTTAGGATTGTAGAAAGGAACTTAGAGATTTAAGTGCCAACTCCACTATATTTTGTCAGAATGTAAATATAATTGCAGGTGCTTAGAAAAAAAAAAGACAAGTATACCAATAAAAATCTTACATGCTGAACGCTAGGAAAGCAATAACATTTCTATTATAAGCCATTTTATGTGATAATTGCCTTTTGAGAAATAGGGATAGGGATATTATCACTAACAAAAAGGCTTTAAAGAAATGCAAATTCCTGATTAGGATCATTTTCAAGTGAGGTAAACAGCTATTTGTAAATGATTATTTCTTTCTTTGTTTTCTCACCAGCTCTTACCTTTCCTCCCATTTTATACCATTACTTGTTTTAGGTAAAATATTTCAAATACCTTGACATACTTTCTCACCTTGCATTTAGGAGTCATATTTTTCCAGTGCCTAAGTCTATGTGAAAGGACAGAGGATGGCTCGCCAAACCATGATACACTGTTTGTCCTCAAATGGATTTGGCAGTCTTTTTGCTGTTTATCCGCATAGACTTACCAATGGTATTAAACCACCAGACAGAACAGGAATCTGACTCATTTGCAACCAGTCACGAGGCTTGAGGCTGTAAAGCTGACCAGTTTTGTGACTCGTCCCAGAAGCAGAAACCAAGGTGAAATAGAGGATGGAATCTGGCCCCACTCCTAATTAAGACACTTCTACTAAAAACCCTATTTCCCAGAACATTTGATGCCAACAACATTTGTCACAGTTGCTCCCGAGCAGTTTATTAAGTAGTTAACATTTTATTAACTCTTAAAACCCACATAATACACAAAACTCTAAAACTAGATGACACACTTGGGCACCAAGTATCTTGGCATCAACGTAGCTCGAAGACATTTATGTAAAACTAGAACATTAGTTTTCAAATAACCACCAGGTAAACGTATCATACTAAGCTTTAGATTCCCTACCAAATGTGATAGTTGAAAATGATCTGTTGACCTAGGGGAATTAAAGGAAGGGAAGGAATACAGTTAACTCATTCATATTTCCAAGAAAATTTTCTTTTTGCAACAGTGTTTTGTAATTGCTTTGCAAGGATAAGACAACCATTGGCTCTTCCACATCGGCGTATATGTTCTTTTCCTATATGAGTCCCTCACTGAGCCTTAATAACGTGTCTGGTATTTTATCATTTATGTTTTCACACAGATATCTTATTTGGTCATTGTCATTTTTAATGAGTGGTCATTTTTCTAGTCAGTGGTCATTTTTATCACTGCCATTTAACAATAGGAAACTGAGGCTCCAATGTGTGAAACAATTTGGCCAGATCACGTAGCAAGAGAATCAGACCTTGTTTTTTTTAAATTTTCTTCTGGTTCTCAGATTCTTTCCCCAAGTACATGCAGATTAGACTTCCATTACCATCCATGTACAGACCAGCATTATGGACTACTTTTAGGGCATAGAAGCACAACTGTAAGGTCTTCTTGTCTTACCTGCTCCAACCACAGAAGCTGCTCCTTAAAGCAGTGCAAATATTTCCTCATGCACAGGATGTTTATATCAGGGCTATGAACATAGGAACAAATCTAGGAAATTCCCTAGAATTTCTATGATCTGTGAATTTCTAAAATCTGTGAAATTTTAAAAATAGAATTTTAGAAATTTAAATTTTTAAATTTCTAAATTTTAGAAATAGAATTTCTAAAATCTGTGAAATTCCCTCTAGGTTTAAGAGAATAAACTTTAGAGGCCAACCACAGAAAGAGCGCAACCTATAGTTACAGTGAAAAATCAAGACTTGAAAAACATTCCTTTGTCAAGGGAAAGAGAGACCCAAATCTATAGATCTGGACAATTAAAATTTCTGTAGAGAATAGAGGTGCCTGGGTGGCTCAGTCAGTTAAGCTCTAACTCTTAATTTCAGCTCAGATCACGATCTCAGAGTTGTGAGATCTAGCCACGTGTTAGGATCCACACTGGGCATGGAGCCTGCTTAAGCTTCTCCCTCTCCCTCTGCCCCTCCCAACCCTCTTGAAGATATAAGTGTCAAAAATATAAAAATGAAATAAAATTTCTGTAGGAAATATATGATTAGAAAAGGTATACACTCGTTTGATTTTAGTGCTGATGTCATAAAACATTTTTTAAATGTAATTATGCCTATAAGTAAATAAAATCAGCTGTAAAAGGCAGATTTCAGCAAACTGGGGTTTCAGCTATTAGGATTTTTTTTTCTATAAACAAGACAAAGGTGCTATGTACAAATTAAAATCAGACTTCACTTAAAAGCCAGGCAAAGAAACGCCTGATAGTTCTAGCATTGGGTCCTAGAATTACAAACATTCAAGTGTCATTGCTAGGTTCTAACTACTCACATAACAATTCTACCTAAGAAACTGTCTAGGAATATCAAAACACCTTTATAGCCATTTTGGGTAGCACCTTAATGTTGGCCCTACGAAGTAATCATGCCCTCACCTCTTTTTACAGAGACAGTCAATCCTTCCCATATTTTTGCTGCTCCTCCCACTCAAGGAATCCATCTGTGCTTTCATTAATGAATGTGGTATTATTAAAAAGAGTTTTCTAGGTAGATTTAAAAACAGTCACCATTTTCACAAAAAGAAAATAAAAAGAAGAAGAAGAAGAAGAAGAAGAAGAAGAAGAAGCAGCAGCAGCAGCAGCAGCAATTGCCAAAGCTCATCCCAAAGCTAATACCCTAACCTTTAAAATATCTGTTTAACAATAGCTGGCTTTTCATTTTTATGAGCAAAATAGATTCATTTCCTGGGATTTCTTGAGCTCTCCAATACATTGCACAATACCCCCTCACCCCCTCAGCTGTCATTTCTCTTTCTGGTGAAATTTCAAAAATGCATCAGGTCTCTGTGGCTTTGGTAAGACAGGAAGGTGAATGCAGCAACAGTACTGGAATATTTCACTCCTGATCCAGACAGTCAGGGCTGATTACCTCATGGTCACTGCCCAGCATTCTCTGTCTTCATCTATAGGATGCTTCTGTGAGGACCTAGGAAAAACGTTGCTGCCCCTTGGGAACCTCTTTGGAAGAATGAGGAAAGACTTCAATTGCTACAGGACATAAATGACAATGGCATCATTTTCACTATTACCTAAGATGAATTCGGGCACTTTAAATGTCACCCGTCTTTTGAAAGATCATAGTTCTGCATGAAATCAGAATAGCCCTCCAAAGCAGCAAGGATTAGATCCATTTTATGAGTCAAACTGAGATATACAGAAAAGTGAGTTACTCACGGTATACAATAAATTAGGAGATGTAGCACTACTTCCACATTCCCAAAGCACCTGGGAGACCCTCATTCCTCCCCAAGAACCCTGAATTGCTACTAATGCCACTGAGAAAGAGGATGTAGCACCACGCGCGTGAGCAGAAAAAGTGCAAACTTTAGAGTCAGAATACTGGTTCTGCCATTTGCTATCCATGACAGCAGCTTGGGCATGTCTCCCTCTGAGCCTGTTTTCTTATCTACAGAATGCAACTAAATGACATGCCTATCTTGCAAGACTTTGGATAGAGCATGGCTTAATAGTTTCTAGTAAGTAGTAGGTGTCCAATATATGCTATTGTTTAGCTCCTTTTTCCTCTCCTCCCATTAATTGGTTTCCAATAGAAGAATAGTGGAAACATTTTCAGTTTCTTAAAACCAAAAATCAGCTTGTTGAGATAGAGATTTCCAAACTTTCACTGAGAAATAAAAAAGCAAAGGTCATTTATTTATAGTGCTATGACCACATACATATCTCAGTCTGCTTTTAAATGCTACTTAAAGACCATTTTAGAGGTCTTAGAGGTTGAGTTTGGCAGGAAACCAAGAACTTAAGTAGAAACTGCCATCAACTTAATCACATTGAAGTACTTATGAGCACCTATTAAATATGTGATAATAACATGTTACATGTCTTCATGAATGTCTCTACAGTGACTGCATGAAACACTTCTTAGATCCATCCTAAGTATAGTCAGAGTACTCCACTGAACCTCTGGAATAGTTAAAAAAAAATAATAAAGTGTTTCTAAAATAATGTTTTGACTCATTAGTGCAATGGGATCAAAACCAGATGGATTTGGCCACAGATTTGTTCCTCTGGTTCTCAGGCTGTTTCAGAGCAGTGCCAGCTCAGAGAGGAGATGATCAATGTCACACATTCTACACTTCAGGCACTAATAGATCCTTGGCTCCAGGTTTCCCAGTGTTCAGAGCGAATGCCAGAACACACATGCTGTGACAGAATCATTTTGGAAGCATCCATGCAGACCAGAGAAATGAATAACTGCCTTGGGCACTGAAGAGCTCAGGCAACAGCTGTTTCACACCGGACAGTGATTAGGATCGATCTCTTTATTCTGTACAGTGACTGTCACACTTCACAAACACACACACTATACACATTGGGTCTTCCTAAGGTGTAACACAGGGATCAGCACCTTGCAACATGAGTATCCACTCAATAGTACATAGAAGAGCTGGAAAAAGACACCAGGCTTGCCTAAAGCTTGTTAATAATTTACAGACACACTCACACTCACACTCACACCCATCACTCCATTATCTGACACACAGGTATAGACCATCTCTCAGGTTCTAAATGAGCCCATCATTCTGCTGTCTGGGCACTGAGGATATAAATGCAAACAAGATAGATAAGTTCCCTGCCCACTAAAGGCTTACTTTCTAGCAGGGACTATACAGATCAGTACACAGGCAAACCAGTCTGATCAGAGATACTCTTGGAGCTATAGTTTGGAGGAGTAGCTAACATCCCTCTAAAATGATAATAAGAACAATGTCTACTCATCCTGTGACGCTACTACCCAAGTTCCCCTTTACAGAGTCTGCTTAGTCAATACCTCTGCAGTAGGAAAGTGATGAAGAAAGATTTTTTATTTTAAAACTAGATGACCTGAAAAATAACTTATCCTGGTATATTCTGGTACAAATTAACTGACTAAGTCAAGGGATAAATACATGGCTTTATCAGAAGAAATGAAAAGAAGTTTATTAAGCTCTTCAGTGGTCAAGGCTTGTTAGTAGTCACCGTAACTAGCAAAATAAACAATATTAACTAAATAATAGGATTATCTTCTACTGAACTTCTTCTGCTAAAACCAAAGATAAAATTCCAGTAGCTAAAAAATGTATTATAATAACTGCAAGAATATTTTTGCTCAATACAGCAAGTCCTGCTTTTTTCTACCTGATCCCCTCCCTCACAAAAAGATGACTTATTTGGGGTTGTCCATCCCATGAAGGCCCGGTCCCCCAAATCACTCTCTTGTCTGCCATTTTTACTAAGAGGTTGGGCCTAAATGGCCATAATGGTACCTTATCACGGTCACTTCTGTCCTGACCGTGGGTTTGGGATCACCTAACCCAACCTAGACCTATCATACCTCTCTCCCAGAAATATGAGCTTTAAGAAAATGAGTTAGATGTGTGGTGCCCGGTCAAAAGTTCATGTGGACTTTGGCCTGAGGCAACCGTGTTTGTCTGTAAGAAGGAGAAGAGATTTATCTGTGAGGAAAGGCAGAGGAAAGCAGTCCCACTGGGAGAAGGAGGAGAGACCAAGCATTTCTCAACAGACTGAGAGCGTACCTCAGTTCCTGCTGGACTCTCAGTTCTCAAGAGGCCCAGCTGCATAGCAAGGTCTGAGACTTGAAATACATTTGCATTACTTGAGCTAGTCTGAGGGGGTCTTTGTCATGTGCACCCCACAAATGTATAAGAAAAAAAGCTGTTGCTAATTAAAATTTGACCGAGAATGACCTATTTCACCTCCATGCCAATAGTCAACTTTTCTCTGAATTCATTCAGAAACATTTATTGAGCATCTGTTAGGATGTATGGATTATAAAATCTGAAACTACTGTCTACCCTCAAGGAGCCATTGTGTCCCTGTTCACACCCTGGTCCTCCTCACTACCAATCACAGCCTCTTGATGAGCTCCACTTGAAGCATCTGACTCTTCAATTATCAACTTCTATTTTTTCAGGTTATTTCCCATTGACAACAATTTTTGGCTCCTACCAGGATCTGTTATTCACTGATGTTTCTATCCTCTCATTCTCCCTTGCCACCTTCATTACCTTAGCCAGCTGAAATCCCAAAGCCCATACCTATGCTCACTATCTCTCACAGACCCTCAACTCCATTGCCCCTCCCACATTTTGTCATATTCATTTGAGAAAACGCAAAACCCTACTTGAATCAAGGTTTCCACCCATTCTGTGGTATTTGCACCCAGCATGACCAATGTGAAAGGAGAAAACAAAAAACATGATTGGCCTCATACCACATTCATTAACAAGAACTCCAGGGGGGCTAATGTATCCAGTAATCACAGCACAACTCCTTAGTCCATTCACTCTTCCCTCCCTATTTCACATTTTCTACTCTCACCTCAAACCTTCAACACTGCTGTTGACCTTACTTTCAGCTAGTATCTTTGCTTCCAATTTCACTGAGAAAACAAAAGCAATAAAGAGACACCAAACTCCCCTCCTAACAGCATCCGTACCTGTAATACCCACTGCCCTTTCCTTATTGCAGGTGAAAACATCCATGATCCAATGTAAGGCCAACCCTTCTACTTGACCAACAGCTCTCCTCCAATCTCACCTTCCCAAGGACACTGCCTCAAGGATTCTCCCCCTTCTTTTATTATAATCTTTCCATTTCCTCTTGAATATTCTCATTAGGATTATCTCTCTCATCTTAAAACAAACAAAAATAGAACTATCCCTTGATCTCACCTCCCCCGACAAGCACCCAGCTTCTGTGTTCTCCTTTATAATATTACTTCTTGAAGTAGTTCTTATGCTTGTCTCACTTCTCTCTTCCCTTTTTTTAAAAGATTTTGTTTATTTATTTGACAGAGAGAGAGTGAGAGAGCACAAGCAGGGGAGCAGCAGAGGGAGAGGGAGAAGCAGATTCTCTGCCTAGCAGGGAGCCCAATGTGGGGCTCCATCCCAGGATCCTGGGATCACAACCTGAGAAGGCAGAAGCTTAATCAACTGAGCCACCCAGGGGCCCCTTTCCATTCTCTTTTGAGTTGACCACTCTTCTAAAATGGGTATTGATTTCACCACTGACCTTCACATTCACCTGGCTAATCCAATGTCAATTTTCAGTCCAAAGTCAATTTTTTTATTGACCTATAAGCAGAATTTGACACAGTTAATCAATCACTCCCTTCTTGAAACATGCTCTTCACTCAGTTTTCAGCACATCTCAGTCTCCTTTTGGGGTTTGCTTGTTTTTTTCTTCCTCATCTCCTGCTCCTTTCTCATTCATCTTTGCTAGTTTCTTCTCATTTCCCTAACCTCTAAATACTCCAGGGCTTTGTTCTTGGGCTTCTTAACTCACTCCTAGGACCATATCATTTGGCTTGGGGCATTAAATGCTGTCTATAACCTGAGGTATCCCAAAGTGATATCTGAACCTATTTCTATGCCATGAACTCCAAACCCAGATACCAACTTTCTACTCAATTTCTCCATCTAGATGTATAATAACATCTCAGACTTTATATGATTAAAGTTGAATTTGTGGTCATAAGAGTCAGATCTATTCCTCCCATAGACTTCCCCACCTTGGTAAATGGCAACTCTACCCTCAGGAACTTGGGACAAAAGCATTTAGGTTTCGACTTTGAATTGAAGTACAACCTTCAACAGCATTTGCTGATGAACTAGTCATCTTTGACTCTTCTCTCTCTCCCGTAATATCCAATAACCAACTCATCAGCAAATCCTGTTGAAGAATTTACCTTCAAAACAAACCTAAAGCCTCAAGTCACCATCTCACTATTTCTATTTTATGACAATAGCTTCTGATTTTGCTGCTTAACTTTGGCTCTCCACTGATAGTGAATTCAGATATTTTAGGGACTTAAACTGATAAAACTTGTGGGGATATACCAAAGAAAGTAGCTGTAAAAGCATAAATACAAAATGAGGTGTGAATGTGAATATTTATAATTAGAGAAGGTTGTCACCATAAATAACAAGTTCTTAAAAGCAGACAAGTAATCACATTACAAAATCCAGACAAATAACAGTATTTTTGTTAACTACCAGAAATACCTCTGTAGTACTTTTTGCCTTCTTTTTTTGGGTCTGTACTCTTTGATTACATCTTCATACAACAAAAATTTCATATTTTCCATAATAAGAACAGAAATATAATTCAGTCTTTCTTCTATCATGACTGATCAAACATCTTAAAAATATTCATAGTTAGGGGGCACCTGGGTAGCTCAGTCTGTTAAGCATCTGACTCTTTCTTTTTTTAAAGATTTTGTTTATTTATCTGACAGAGAGAGAGAAAGAGAGAGCATGCAATCACAAGCAGGGAGAGGCAGAGGCAAAGGGAGAAGGAGACTCCTTGCTGAGCAGAGAGCCAGATGTGGGATTCCATCCCAGGACCCTGAGATCATGTCGTGAGCCAAAGGTAGATGCTTAACCAACTGAGCCACCCAGCCACCCCTAAGCATCTGACTCTTGATCTCAGCTCAGGTCTTGATCTCAGGGTCATAAGTTTAAGCCCCATTCTGAGTATGGATCCTACTCAAAAAAAAAAAAAAAAAAAAAAGAAAGAAAGAAAAAAAAATTCATAGTTGAGATGCATAAAATATATAACTTTACCTCTGTTATCCTATAGGCCCTAGAGACACATTGAAGGATTTTAGAAAAAAAGAGAGTGTAGGATTTGCATTTCATAAAAATCACTCTAAGTTTCTTTAAAGATTGAGTCAGATGTAGACCAGAAGTAGGGAGACAAGTTAGGGGAACATGTTAATAATGTAGCCTCAAAATGACAAAACTCTGTCTCTTACTGAAAATGGGGTTACTGCCTTAATAGTATTCTTCAGCTTGTGTGAAAGTCACTGAAAAAAAAAAAAAAAAAAAAACTCCACTTCAAAATTAGTAAAAAGAGAAGTCAATTAAGTTAGCCTCTACTTATTTCTTTTATATAAAAACATATCAATCTCAGAAAGGTATTGTCACAGAAAAACAACCAAGATCTTAACTTCTTAATAAGAAGTTTCAGACTCAAATGTTTACAATTAACTTTACTTAATTTTACTAATTAGCAAGTGATCAGATCTGTGCCCAAAGGACAAAGTAATACACATGTTAGTGGTTAGCATTGACTAACTTCCACACAGTAGGACAGAAATAATTATGGGTCCCTTGGCTTACATATAAATCACTAAGAGGAAGGAAGTGTTCCATGGCTTACATTTTTTTTTTAATGTCCCAAAGGGCCCAACATTGCTAGGAGGAAATTATACACCACCCAGTAAAAGATTTAATTACCCTAATACCCAGTTTATAGCTGCTTCTTTTCCAAACCCTCCAAAAGGTATATAAGCCTCAGACTACAAGCAAATATTGCCAGTGGTAACACGGTGGTCTTTGATAATAAGAAACTATATCACCAGGGAGCATGCCTATATTTATGTTTTCCCTTAGTTCAGAAATACAAGAGAGATGAGGATATGACTAGACAGAAAGGCTCATGGCTTTGATTTGAGAGAGGACCAGGCCTGCCTCACCCCGCCCCCTTCTCACTCGGACTGGAAGAGCCAAGCTGGACTTTGTCCTTTTGGTATCTCCAGCCTGTCTGCAAGGAACAAACAAATATACTCCACTCAGTACTACAAGATTTAGAGAGCAGGGGAGGAAGGGCTGCTGCTGGCAAGTTCTGCCTATGGCTAGGAGGGTGAGTGTAATTCTGGGAGAGTATTAACAAGCCACAGGGCTACTTATCCAGAGCCATATTCTCTCATCAGCTTTCTCTGTACCAAAATGAATATTTTAATCTCCATTTGCCCAATTCCTGTGTCTTCTCAATTCAATCAGCTCTAAATTCAGGAGGGGAAAAAAGCAGTATTACTCATAACCCTGGTCTCCGCCTCCCCTGAAGAAAACCCTGCAATATCTATATTTTCTTTAAGAGAGAGAGAGAGAGAAAGGCAAAGTAATTTGTGCTAAACTGAAAGCTTCATGAGGGCAGGGATCATGGTACACATTATCTGATTATCTGATTATTAATGAGGAGCTTAACAAAACTTCCGAATAAACATATGAATGAGGAAATGAAAATTGAAACAATTATCCTATTGATCACACTTCGGCACTTGTTATAACAAAAAAAATCATTTTTTTACATGATGTCTAGAATTGAAACTTACTTTTGGAAGGACACTATATTAGTTTTATATGACTCTTGAAACAAATTACTGAAAACCTGGTGGCTTAAAACAACATAAATTTATCCTCTCACAGTTTTGGAGGCTGAAGTCCAAAATCAAGGTGTCAACAGAACTGCCCTCTTTCAAAGTCTCTACAGGCAAATCCAGTCCTTGCCTGTCCCAGCTTCTGGGAGCTGCCAACAACCCTGGGCCTGTGGATACATCATTCCAATCCTGCCTCCATGTCTCCTTTTCTGTATGTCCATAATCTCCCTCTGGCTTTCTCTTATAAAGATACTTGTGTGGCACTTAGGGCCCACTTGGATAATCTGGGATAATCTCTTTAGTGCAAGATCCTTCACCTAATCACATCTACAGAGATCCTTTTTTCCAAATAAGGGAGAACATTTATAGATTTTAGGAATTAGGATGTGATATCTTTATCTATGATTCAGCCTGTTACACACACCTTAAGTGGATTTTTCCTACAATAACCGGATAAAGAAGGTATTTCCATGAGACTACCAGTGAAGACCAACAGAAAACCAAATTACCTTAAAGAAATAGAGGAAACTGAGGAGTGTGGAAACTGACACTTGAATCTACGGAGTTGAACTACCACGTTCTGAACCACTAAACTATACCACCTTCTCCAAGGGGGCGAGTTCATCAATTCACATAAACTGGAAGATCCAAGGAAAGTCTGTCCCAAGCAAAGCTTGGGTCAGAGGCGTAAACAGTATCATTAGGTCTTGTTCATTTGCATCATTCAGCTCACTTTTCCACGTTGACTCTATTTCAGAATTCCATGCTATGTTCTCCACGCTCACATCATCCTTGCTGGTTTAAACCCAATCACTCCACCCATCACTGTGATCAGGAGAATAAGCTCATCCCTTTGGCTGTGCCTGAATCACATGCCAAGGCTGGGACTTGGAGAGGTGGGGGGCAGGGAGTGGGGGGAGAGGTGTGACAGTGACAGCCCTTTCCAAACTACACAAACTCAAAGTGGGAGGGAGTATTTCTCCAAAGTCAAATCTGAGCACTGTTACCAGAGGTAAGGTTGAAGGATGCTGAGAAGCCAAAAGCAACAAAGGTCCACTGAAAGTTTTCACTGCAAATAGGAAACCATTTCTAGGAGGCAGCTGCTCTCATTTTAGATCCTCAGAGAAGTTTGTATTATTTACTTGTACAAAAAGCTTGGGGCACCTGGATGGCTCAGTGGGTGAAGGCCTCTGCCTTCAGCTCAGGTCATGATCCTGGGGTCCTGGGATTGAGCCCTGCATCAGGCTCTGCTTAGTGGGGAGCCTGCTTCCCCCTCTCTCTCCGCCTGCTGCTCTGCCTACTTGTGATCTCTCTCTCTATGTATGAAATCTTTAAAAAAAAAAAAAAAAAAAGCTTAGGTACAAGTGACTTAGGAAGAACCCTAGCCCACTGTAAAATATTTCACTAGCCTCAGTTCTCTGTTTGTGTTCCTTGTCAAAAGCAAAACATGGAACAAATATACTTAATCATAAAACTGCTACAAGTCAGTACTCTATCCTAAGATTTCTGTTATTCCCTAAATTATCCTCTGGACTAATAAAATAATAGAAGGCAGATGGTAAAAAGAATGTCTTTTAATTGTCTCTAAATCCTTTATAATGTTTAATAATTTTTATATTTAATATACTATTACTTTATTAAAAGTTAATGAACTTTATGAGTATTTCAATATAGTAAACCATGTTATTACAGAAGCAATGAGTCTCCTGTCTTAGAGTCCCTGCCCTGCATCTTTCAATTTCAGAATTTACCAGGTCAGCATAAAAAAAGAAAAAGTGTAAAGAAGAAAGAACTGTGTTCAAGACATTTGTCACTCAGATATATAATTTGCTAATCTTAATTCTGTTTAACTTCTTTTTTCAAGAGCATAGGTATGCAAAAGAAAATTACTGGCAAGAAATGGGAAGAAACATACCAATCTAACCAGAAAGAAATGAAAAGAAGCAGAGAAGCAGTTGCAAAATTCTGTGATTATCCCAAATTTATTCCCTCATTTAGAAATTTCTCAAGTAGAGTGTTTTTATACATAGAGGAAGATTAGTATGCTTCAAGTTCTGAAGCTCCAAAAACCATATTATTTTGTAATATCAAATTGCAATATAATTTACCACCTCATTAAAAAAAATCTTTAGCTTCCATGTTTCTTATAAATTGTTATGGAACTTGGTCTTAAATTCATCCAAATAATTTTGTGGGAATGAGTAAAAATAATAATTTTAATGTATTTGTTAATATCATAGGTACACTTAAAGTCACTAAAATATAAAATAGAAGATTTTATATCCATTGTTGATCACAAAACGTGTTTGGTAAGTTTTCACCACTGGGTTAAAAATAAATAAATAAACATAACACAAAGTCATTTTTCCTGACAGATTTCTCCAGTGCTTTCTAGCTATATAGTTATTTTAAAGCATCATTAAAATTCACTATGCCTTCATATTTAAAGGAAGTTTTGTGTTTGGAGACCAAAGAATACATATACATGTACAAACACACACACACACACACGTATGTCTACTCCTTTTTAAACTGGTTAAGGAACAATGCAATATTGACCCTAAATATATTTGCTGGACATGAGTATCAGGAAATCTCACTGGGTTTAATTAAAATGTTTTTAAATTTAAATGACTCAAAATTACACTTAAGTAATTTTTGTTCCTAAGGGAATATATAAAGAGATGAATACTATACATTATGCAGTAACTATAATATTTAATATATATTTCAGAAACAGATTTTTATGTTTGATTTCTAATTATCAAGATCCATAAATTTTTGGCAGCTTGACAACAGAAACTGGTTAAGCAGTACTGTGGACTTCTATATACTCAAAGAAGAAATCATTTAATATTTTTTTCTGATTTTGCTCTATTAAGAAAAACATGGACATGTATTATAGGTAAGCACAAAGAACATATTTACTAAAAATATCTGGCATTATAATTATTACAGTGTATTTTTAAAGTTGATATCCTTGGATCAAATTCAAGGAATGTTTGGCCTATTCTCATATAGATGTTTAGCTTATGGAAGATAATGCAACTGATTTGTCAGGGCAGCATGAGCAAGAGGTATATATATCATACACACAGGACTCACTTTTCTTTCTAATCTCACAAACTTTAATCAAGTTCTGGAATTAATACCACTGATATCTTAGATCATGCTTCCATTCACACTGAAATGAATATTGGGAATATGTTTAAAAAATAGATCCAAGTTACAGACTTAATATATACTTTTTGAGATAAGAACTTTGAGAAATGAATTCCAATTTTAATTCAAATATAAACTCTAAGATCAGCACTTCACAGCTATCTGGTGGGACACATGCAAAGGCTCCCAGTAAAATGTCTCTGACTCCAGCAAAGCCTATAATAGGATTTTCAGGACGACTGCAGTCCTCCTCATACTATTCATAAAACCTTGACTTTTTTCTCACATCCCCTACCCCAAGATCCTTGGTCTCCTGATTACAAACCACCAAAGAAAATAATCCCCAAAAGGAGACTACCATTAGGACAAGTTACTCACCTTCTATGAAAGACCCTTAGAACTAGACTTCTCACTCTCTTCACTGCCTTAATTTCCACAGACCTACACTCTTTTATCCTTCCTTAAATAACCTCCCCAAATTTTTCACTGAACCCTAAGAAACCCCAGATCTTTCATCAACTAAAGTGATATTCTAGCTATGTTCTATATTCTCATTCTAACCACCCTTAGTTTCCTAAGGGCACAACTTCTTCAACAGCTCTCTAAAGGGGTAACTATGCTTCTCTTCTTACCTTCCATACTCTAGGGCTAGAGATAAATTCAAATTCTTCCTTTATCCTTACTGACACTTCTCAACAATTTCTCTTTTGTCTTATTAAAAAAAAAAAAGGAGCAGGTATATTTTTCACAACAAATTTCATAATCCAAGCACTCCCACACCCAGATTATGATTATTTCACCCTCTTCCTCACTCCTCAAAACTCAATACTTCCCATCCCAACCTCAAGTAAAGACCTCACTTCTAATTTCACTGGGAAAAAAAAAATAGTAGTAATCCTGCCATTTGATCTACCAATAATCATCCTGTGTCTGTGTCCATGGCCCTGTCTTCCTTCTAGGACAATGGGTGAGCTTTCCTTGTTGTCTAAGGGATTCTTCCTGCTTGACTGAAATATGAGTAACACAGGGTGCCTACATGGCTCTAATACAGTTGATTAAGCATCTAACTCTTGGTTTCAGCTCAGGTCATGATCTCAGGGTTGTGAGATTGAGCCCCGCATTGGGTTCCATGCTCATCTGGAAGTCAGCTTGAGATTCTCCTTCTATCTCTGCCCCTCCCCCTATTCACATGCATGCAAGGGCATGCTCTCTCTCTCTCTAAAATAAATTAATAAATCCTTAAAAAAATTTTTTTAAAAAGAAATATGAGTAACATCTCACACACTCCTGACTCTGTCCGAGATGTTTATTTCCACTTCCTTTGCTGGGAACTCCTCTTTTTGTCCTCTAAATGTTGGAAACTTCCAGGACTTAGTCCTTGGATTTTTTCTTTCCACCTACATTCATTTCTTACATGATCTTATCAAAGTCAATGATTGTAAATAAAATTGTTATCTATTCTGTTCAATATGGTAGCCACTCACCAACCATAGCTTTGTGTGGAGGCCGAGAAAAATTAAGGCCATCCCACCTCAGGTTTAGCCTTAGCATAAGTACAGCCATCTTAGCTCTAGCAGCCATCTCAGATCCCTGTGCCCAAGGGCTGAACTTTCCCCTACTTTACTTTAGTTACAAGGACCCCCACCCTGCTTTAGTAATAGGAAGCCCACCCTGCTTTGGTTCCAGAAACCCCCACCCTGCTTTAGTAATAGGAATCCCCACCCTGCTTTAGTAACAGGAACCCATAAATACCCCTGCCTTAACTAAGCTCAGGGTCCAAGTCCCTACTCTACTGTGTCAGGTATACTTGGGCCCAAGCTTAAGCTTGTCAAATAAACCCTCATGTGATTGCATCCGTGTTGACTCCTTGGTGGTCTCTCAGACGCGAAAACTTGGGCATAACACTTTGAGCAGTGGACATGTGGCTAGTCTAATTTCTAAAATATACACTGGATTTGAGGGACTTAGTATGAAAAAACTAAAATACTAACAATTTTATATTGGCTATTTTCTATATATTAGGTTAAATAAATCTACTATTAAAATTAATTTTCCGGGGCACTTGAAAGGCTTGCAGTCAGTTAAATGTCTGCCCTTCAGCTCAGGTCATGAGTTCTGGGTCCTGGGATCGAGCCCTACATGGGCTCCCTGCTCAGCAGTGAGCCTGCTTTCCCTCTTTTCTATCTCTCTGCCCCTCCCCACCACTTGTTCTATCTCTCTCTTTCTCTCAAATAAATAAAATCCTTTTAAATATTTAAATTAAATTAATTTTCCTGTTTCTTTTTTAAAATTTACTTATTTATTTATTTAAGTAATCCCTATACTCAATAATGGCTTGAACTCACAAACCCAAGATCAAGAATCACATGTTCTTTTGACTGAGACAACCAGGTGTCCATTGCCTATTTCTTTTTATCTTTTTAATGTGGCCACTACAAAATTCTCGGTCACATTTGTGGTTCATAATATATTTCTATTAGACAATATTGATCTGCACCTGAATGACTCCAACCTTTCTTTCCTTTGAGCCCACACTTATATTACATACTACGTATTTGACACTTTCATTTGTATGTATGATTGGCACATTAAACATGTGTCCAAATCTCAACTCTAGGTTTCTACCCATTGAAAACTGCCTGTTCCTCTCCTCCCTGTCTCAGAAAATGGCAATTCCTATCTTCCAGTTCATCAGGTCTAAAGTCTAAGAATCATCTTTCCTTGACTCTTTCTCTCCCTCACACTCCACACCCAGTCTTTCAGCAAGAACTGACAACTCACCATCAAATTATTTTTAAGAGAATATTTTAAGGAAAAAAGAAACTGAGAAAGAAAGGACTAATCTAAGAATTCTTTTTGAGTTGACCATCACTACCAGAAACTGTTTGAGACATTCTAAGAAGCTTCATAGAGTGTCACTGAGACCCTTTTGCCCAGGGAAAGAAAGGAAGAAATTTATTCATTGGCTCTTATCCTCCCTTCCTGGTTGCTCATGTGTCAGTGCTGAGCCCATTCCTATTAGTGTCCCAAGCCAGGAAGGCATCAGGGAACCCTGGAGAAGAAAGCAGCCTCTATATCTGAAGCTGGAATAAGAAGTACGTTTGGGAGAATTTCAAGTGGTGTATGAAATGTGTTTGCCACAACTCTCAGAGCAAACCATGTGCATCTCTTCCCAACTCACATAATAAGTGATGTAACATCAGTAGCTTGAAATTGGCTACTTTAGAGTATTTACACCACGGAAACTGGCAAAGCTATAAATCAGGCTTCCTCCCTCTTGTCCACAGTTACTAAACATCTGCTAGCACAGCACTGACTACAGGTTCTGTTTTTCAGATAGCTACAGTTTACCCCTCTCTTGCTCCGTCTCAGAACTGTAGCCACATTAGTTCTTTTTGCACTTCTTTGAAAACTTCTGTGCTTCCCTCCTTTGGGCCAATGCAAATGGTTTTCCCATGGCCTAGAACTCCAAGCAGGCAATACTTCTTGACTGAGTAATTCTCCCACATCTTTCATAGCTTACAAATGTCATTTCCTTGGGAAAACCTTTGCTGACCCCAGTCCAGGTCTCATTCATTTGTCATCTATTCTCAACTGCATATAAGTGATTATTTAATTGATACCTGATCCTCCAGCTACACTACAAGTTCCATGAGGGAGCAAGTCACCACCACTTTTCTCATTTTTTGCATTCCCATACTGACTTTATATGTATCCTGAATATCTCAACAAAAAAATTTCAATCAACCATTATTAAAAACACTTTTACCATTCTCCTATAAGTGGAACTGTAGTTGTCTTAAGAGTATTGGAAAAGAGTCTTCATAATTGAAAAACCACATCGAGAGGAGAACATGAGACATTTTTTGGATGGGCATCACTTCCAGCCATAACCCACTGAGCTAAACCCCAGTCCCATAGCTCTACCTAACTGCCAAGTGCCTAGGAAGAAAGGATATAGTAATAAGTTTGATAAACTAGAAAGTCTTTGCCACAGTCAGCCCTATTAGACATCAAATATCAATCCGTTCTTATTTCCTGACAAATCACACTCTTCTGCTCCCCAAAGGAGAGCCTAAAGTTCAACCAAAGTACTACATCCAGCTCAGAGCCCAGGATCTCTGGCTGTTTGCAGACTACCTCATCAGGTGCAGGTGTGGCTCCTTCTGCTCAGATAAAAATGTGTACCAAACATAAAAATTATTTCCACCTTTCCCCACAAGAACACAATATCCAGTAGTGAGAAACCAGTAGTGAGGTAGGTATGCGCTAACCTTGGGAAAAACTCCATTAGTGAAAGGAAAAAAGAGAATCACCATACCGAGTAAGTTATAGAACCTGCTGGGGAGGCACTGAGAAGCCCCTCACCCTAGAAGTGGGAAAGTTCTTTGAGTATACAATGATTCTGTTCTGAGAGTAAACTCCCTTATTCATTTTTTTTAGTGGCCCGGGATCCGCTCTGGGAAGTTTTTTTTCCTTGTTTGTTGGCCACATCTTGCATAATATTATCCTCTTTGGAACTGTACAGCTTTTGTGGGTCACTTCCACATAAAGCCACCTTATTTTACTTTCAAATATTCAATTAAATCAAGGTTCATGGTTTTGGCAATAAAGTTGTCTAAAATATTTGGTAAATTTTTTAAACTATTTTCTTTTAATTAACTCTTCATGCCAATAACCACATTCAATATATTTTTTTTAAGCATAGCTTTAAAATTTCTTTTGTATCTTCACTTCCTCACCTCTTACCTTAGTCCTTCAACTTAATGGTAAGTGCCTGAAGGTGATCTGAAATAATGCGCTGGGTTAGGAAGGACATACCCTTAATCTGATCTTTGCTGCAATAAGTCTTAGACATTTGCCCAAAACCAAGGAACCAGATACCTGGTATGACTATGCCCTTTCTCTTCTGCTTGCAAACCAGCCAATATATTTGTTAGTTCATCTCTTTTTTTATAATAACTTCTCAAAGGCAGCCAAAACCACCAGCATATTTCAATAACACTGTAACCCAATATCATCACCTAGAACAAAGCTCAGTAGGTACGTGGTCTAGATTCCAACTGATTGCTGGTGGCAGTTTTACCATTACATAAGATACATCACCAAACCTTTAATAGGCCGCATCTGTTTCCATGCTGCCCCTAAGACAAACCACTATGCCAATGAATCCCAAAGCTCTTTCCCTGTGTTTTATGTTCCATCCATTGTTGACCAAATCTAAATAACTCTACTTCTCAAATATCTCTAAAATCTTTCCCCTCAGTTCTGTCCCCAGGGGTGCTACCTTAATTCAAGTCATCCTTTCTCATCTAATTTTGTCCCCTCATTAGTAGAGGGGACATTTTTGCCTCCAAAATTCATCACACCTCATCTCTGCTCCCAGAAATGTTCTAAAATGCCAATGCGATCACTACAACCTCTTATTAAAACAAGTGAAGGGTTCCCATTGCTTTTAGGCTAAAATTAAAAGTTCTCCAATATCTGGTCTCATCTCTAATTACTCTTCAATCCTCATTTCAGTTGTGTAAAATCATTTTAGCTCTCACAAATATACCACTATCACTTTCTCAGATACCCATTATCATGTTGAAGTTAGACTATCTGACTAGATAGAAATATTTTTCTTTCTTCAGTAAACTCATTCATCCTCAAAATGTACCAAAGTCTTTAAATCTCCCAGGAATACATCTCTGAATTAGGTATCATTCCTACTGATTTCAAAGCAGTAAAACTTGTTTTTATTACAGTATGGACCACACTATATTATAATTGTCTGTTTATCCTTCTTCATCCAACCACATATAAATTAAATATGTCAAGTTTGAACTTCTTGAGGACAAGTAGCATATCTTTTGTCTCTATACATCTCACATTGTAAGTAAATGTTGGCTGAACAAACACATGAGCCCCACAATTATGGCAGGATAGTGACCCCCAATATCAATCTTTAATCTTCACCTAGCTCTCTCTTCCAGCTTCCTGATGACTGTCTCCATATGCATGTCTACTTAGCAGATCTAAGACTGAATTCATTATTTTTCCCATCCCCTTCTCCAACTGCTTAAAATCCAGTTGCCCCTCTGAATTCTGATCTCAACTTAATGATGTCTATCTACCCAGTTTTCCAGTCTAGCCACCTCAAAATCTTTCTTTAGGAAATCTTTGGTCAAGTGATTTGGTGATAGCCACGTTAAAAACAACAAAGAGAGTTATTTTCTGCAGCATTTCACAGAGCTTTCAATATGTTAATGTTTAATATGAATCTCAACCAGTAAATGTATTTTCTTAAACTCATCTAACCAGAGATCCCTTTTGCTGAGCAGATCCCTCAGAACTAGTGTTCAGAAGACTATACTTTGAGAAATGCTGCGTAAACCCCTCTCTACCTTCTTCCTTGCCCTCATCTTGAAATCACCAATGGCTTTCTCTTACATACGGGTTCAAATCCTTGGCCTGCTAATTATATTCTCTTCTAGCCTTTCTCACCTTCCTAACCTCACTTCTTATCACATCTCTCCTTTCCCAAAATGCATCACAATCTTTCTTCCTTCAGAGCTTTAATATTTTTCTCCCATGGCTCAAAATGGCCTCTTTTTTTCCCACCCTGCATTTAACAAACTTCTCCTTAAACCCCTTCCTAATGAGAGCTCTTTTTTTTTTGTCTTTTTAGATTTTATTTATTCATTTGAGAAGAGAGAGATACAGAGTGAGAGCACGAGCCGGGGGAGAGACAGGAAGAGAGGGAGAAGCAGACTCCCCCACGAGCTGGGAGCCCAATGCAGGGCTCAATCTCAGGACCCAGAGATCATGACGCAGAGATGTTTAACCATCTGAGCCACCTAGACAGCTCCTAATGAGATCTCTCCTGACAAACTTTCATTCTGGCACTAGGTTAGTTACTCTTCAATATCTCCATAATGTTTTGTACTTATCTCTAGTACAGCAATTGTCACAACTGGATGTTGAAAAAGAAAAGCAAAGCTGGCAGCATCACAATGCCGGACTTTAAGCTCTATTACAAAGCTGTAATCGTCAAGACAGTATGGTACTGACACAAAAACAGATACAGAGATCAATGGAACAGAATAAAGAGCCCAGAAAGGGACCCTCAACTCTATGGTCAACTTATCTTCAACAAAACAGGAAAGACTGTCCAAAGGAAAAAAGACAGCCTCTTCAATAAATGGTGTTGGGAAAATCTGATAGACACATACAAAAGAATGAAACTGGACCATTTCCTTACATCACACACAAAAATAGACTTAAAATGGATGAAAGACCTCAATGTGAGAGGAATCCATCAAAATCCTTGAGGAGAGCACAGGCAGCTACCTCTACGACCTCAGTCACAGGATCTTCTTCCTAGAAATATCGCCAAAGGCAAGGGAAACAAGGCCAAAAATTAACTATTGGGACTTCATCAAGATCAAATGCTTTTGCACAGCAAAGGAAACAGCCAACAAAACCAAAAGACAACCGACAGAACGGGAGAAAATATTTGCAAATGACATATCTGATAAAGGGCTAGTATCCAAATATCTATAAGGAACTAATCAAACTCAACTCCCAAAGAAAAAATAGTTCAATCAAGAAATGGGCAGAAGACATGAATAAATATTTCTGCAAAGGAGACATCCAAATGGCCAACAGACATATGAAAAAGTGCTCAACATCACTCAGCATAAGGGAAATACAAATCAAATCCACAGTGAGATACCACTTCACACCAGTCAAAATGGCTAAAATTAACCAGTCAGGAAATGACAGGCATTGGTGAGGATGTAGAGAAAGGGGAATCCTCCTGTACTGTTGGTAGCTGGTGCAGCCACTTTGAAAAACAGTATGGAGATTCCTCAAAAAGTTGAAAATAGACATACCCTATGACCCAGCAATTACACCACAAGGTATTACCCTAAAGATACAAATGTAGTGATCCGAAGAGGCATGTGCACCCCAATGTTTATAGCAACAATGCCCACAATAGCCAAACTATGGAAAGAGCCTAGATGTCCATCAACAGATGAATGGATAAAGAAGATGTGGTGTGTATGTATGTGTGTATATATATATATATATATATATATATATATATAATAATGCAGCCATCAAAAACCCAAAATCTTGCTATTTGCAACAATGTGGATGGAACTAGAGGGTATTATGCTAGATGAAATAAGTCAATCAGACAAAGACAAGTATCATATGATCTCACTGATAGAGGAGTTTGAGAAACAAAGCAGGATCAAAAGGGAAGGGAGGGAAAACACAAACCATAAGAGATTTAATTTCAGGAAACAAACTGAGGGTTGCTGGAGTGGGAGGGGGGTGGGAGGGATGGGGTGGCTGGGGGATGGACACTGGTGAGTGCTATGAATTTTGTAAGACTGATGAATCACAGACCTGTACCCTTGAAACAAATAATACATTATATGTTAATATAAATAAATGAATGAATGAATAGATAAATAAATAAGAAATTACCCAGGCATTCATCTCCACCATTACTTTATGAGCCCTTTAATCTCTGTTTATCCAACTTCTAACATAGTGCCTGCCACAGAGCAGGCACTCATTGAATGAAAAAAAATTCACATGAAAGAATAACATAACAAGCAATAACAAAAGAGGAAAAGTGGAGGTGAAGTTATGAAGGCTTAAACAGAAATGTGTCATGAGAAGTCATTTATTCCAGCCATTAGTCTCTAGAAAATGATATCACTTTGCTCAAATAGACTTCCGGGTTCCATCTTACCAAGTTCCTGATAAAAAGTAAATCTTTACTATAATTTGTCTTATAGGAATTCTATAGCTCCCAAAAATCTTTTTGGGGGAACACATTCACAGATAGTTTGCCTACCCTATTTATCCTACTCAACAATAGAATTCAAAGCCATAAACCTCTCACTGCTTTATTAACAGTGAACTACAGTCTGAGGTCTTATATTAGAAGAACTATCACTCTGTTGGAAGACGTGGCTAAGCAATTTTGTCCCCATAAATTCCTCGTTCCCATTAGCGTACTCTCCTCTCAATTTCTGGCAGCCCCAGAGCTTAGTAACTCTTTTAATCATGCCTCCCCACCTTCCACTGCTAAGATTTAAAGTGTGGGCTTTTGTTTCAAAAAGGAAATTTCATTAAAAGTCTATCAGAAGCAAACGGTTTTGCCAGTTGGCTTACTGAACTTCTTTGTTTCACCAAAAACTTACCTTTTGTGATTAGATCCATACAGTCCTTGAATTTTTCCTTTACACTAAAAATGTCTGGCTCCTTGAAAGAAGTTCGTTGTGAGGGCTCCTTAAAATGTTCACTTTTGAACAGGTATTTGGGAAAACAAATACTTTTGTGTGCTGTCCGAAATTCTTGGACCACATCAAGTGTTTCCTTTTTTTTAATCTCCAAAGGTATGAATTTGCCAGATTTGGGGTTTTGATGTTTATTTTTAAAAACATTTATAGAAGTACCTTGAATTTTATTCTGTGAGTAAAACAAAAGTAAATTTAATAAAATTTAATTTTAATATTAATCATATAATAAAAGTAAATAATACATCTTATTAATAAGTTAGTAAAATTCTATCTACCAAAAGCATTTTATAAAGTACCTTACTATATAAGATATTTACTATAAAGCACATAACAGTAATCAGGTAAAGCAGATGTTATCCTTTATAGTTCTCCAAAAGCCCTTAACAAGAATGAGGGTTATATTCCACTTCAAAAGAAAAAAAAAATGTAAATTCTCCAGTAATAATTTTCTCCTCACATGTGATATTTTCAAATGCAGCTGTAAAGTTTTCAAATAGTAAGTATACAAGAATTTAATAATTTTCAAGCATCTTTTAAGAATTTTTGAATGTCCATAAAATGCTAACACTCTCAAACCTCTTTCTCTGTTGAATATACGAAATTACAGCTCATACATGGAAGTAGTTTCTCAAGTATATTAATAATCAGGTGTGTATTTTAGATCCTTTCAATCACTTAATTCTTTCTTAATTTTGACTAGCTTGAGCAAAAGAAAAATAATACAGTCCCAGGTCTCTGATAGGTAATTATCCAAACAATTATAATCTTTCTATTCTAGACATTCTCTTGCCCCATAGATAGAGCTATAATTCCCTGCCCTCATCACTCCCCTCCAAAAAAAAAAGTTGCCAACTCAAGACACCAATAAGGAGGTTTTAATATTCTAGTACTGTTTTGCCAAGCAACCAAAGATGGATAAAACTCTTTAAAAAGTCAAGGTTCTAAAGTACAACTATCAAACTGTTTAGACTGTGAAGTTTTCATTCCATGTGTCTACTAGTGAAATCAATATAATGTAAAATTATTTTCAATTGATTAGGGGAAAAAGTTAAGCAGTGTTAACAATGTTCATTATAAATTAAAACCACCTATGACCAGCTTCAGCCTAGAGGACCATTCAAATGAAATATATGTAACAATTACAACATTCCCACACACACCGTAAGCATTGAAAAGTATTTAAAATCGTTATCCAAGATACAGGTTTTTTTAAAAAAATGTATTCAGGGACACCTGGGTGGCTCAGTTGGTTAAGCAACAGCCTTCGGCTTAGGTCATGATCCTGGAGTCCCAGAATCAAGTCCTGCATCGGGCTCCCAGCTTAACGAGGAGTCTGTTTCTCCCTCTGACCTTCTCTCTCCCTTCTCATGCTCTCTCTGTCTCATTCTCTCTCTCTCAAATAAATATACAAAATCTTTGAAAAATATAGGCATTGGGGCGCTCAGCGGGGAGTCTGCTTCTCCCTCTGACCCTAAACTTCCCGTGCTTATGCTCTTTCTCTTTCTCAAATAAACAAATAAGATCCTAAAAAATATATATATATTCAAAAGGGGATAGTATAGTGTGGCACACACAAAGCCATCTTAAGATCACCTTCCTTCACCTGTCCCCTAAAGACCCATTTGTCACAATAGCTGCTGCTCCCCAAAATTTCCCACCTCCTTTGGAGATGCTTACTACTAAAATTTCATCCTGTGCTGACTCTCTTATCTCTTTGCAGACCCAGTACCTCACACTCCTTCTCATCTTCCAAATCTATGCCCTTCAGCAAATATTTATTGAGCCAGCCGCAAAGCTTCTTGCCGGAGATGCAACCACCAGAAAAGAGTCACTGTCCTCAAGGAACGATCAGACTGGTAAACGGCTCTAATGCACGGTGATATGGAAGAAGAAACAAGGAAGCATGTCATGCTGGGGGCACACACCTCATGGCATATTTCCTAGTTTAGTTTTATCTAATAGTGTTTAAAGATGGATATTTATTTGAGATATGTAATTCAAATATTTCTGTTATAATTCATCAAAAGAAAAAATGAAAAATTGGATTAGGATTAAATGTGCAAATACACATGTAATTAAATAATCTCTATAGCTATAAAAAAATATTTTTAAATGCAATTTAAAATTGATTTTTACAGCTAGTAAAGATTTCATTTTCCTCTTCTATTCAGAGACTACTAGGGTTCATGCAACCATTTGGAACAATCATTGTCGTATACAAAAACAGTTATTAGTTTCCTGGAAAATAAGTTAGATTAAAAGCATTAACCTCATTTATTTTCTCATAATGTTGGGCAATGAGAGTTTTTGCTTCTTGAAAAAAATCTTGCTTGATCTCGAATACAGGACCTAAAATAAAAACACAAATGTTTTATTTTTTTAATGTAATGAATATACTTTCTTAATCACAAATGGCAAAACTGTGAGATTAAAATTTGGTCAGTGATGATTCTTGCAGAACATTATAAATGGTTAAGTGTTCCAAGTGGAAGTTAACAGTGGATGCAAAAGATGTAATGCTCTTTCAATGTAACAGTTTACTTTAATGGTGATAGTGAAAGGTAGATTATCCTAATTAAAGTCTAAGGGAACTAATTAAAGTACACAAAATTCAAATCCCCTTCAGCTTTTAAAGCTTTAAAAGTTTTTTTAAAGCTTTTAAAGTTCTTTAAATATTACAATATTACTGTACAGAAGACATAACATGACTTGGGCACAAAAACTATTAACCAATCTAAGTGTGTTCTCTATATCTGATGACTAATTCATATGGCTGTACATTCCTTTACAAATATTTACCTTACAACTAGTTAAAATTATAATTGCAAAATAAACTCAATAGGTTTATTAGGTAGGAATAGCATTGAAATAAAAAATACACAGCTATAAATGGGTAACATAATAACTCATTTATATTTTCTTAAGATTCTTACTCTTTTTATTTAGAGTAATATATAGAATTCTATAGCATAGACTATATCATTCTTGGTCTTGTCTAAGTTTTTCTCCTAATATATTTCCTTCATTAGTAGCTGATTCTGACATTTATAAGTGTTTCTTGGCTTCCTCTCCTTAACCCGAATTCAGTAAAATTTAAATATATTACCAAATTATTGATTCTAATTGAGTTTTCAATACAGCCAGTGTGCTCCCATTCCTATAACTATACCTTCTTTAGTATTCTTAAGATCTCTCTTCTTCTCCCCCTCATATTTTAAGCAATTAAAAAATTCATCTTGGGCACCTGGGTGGTTCAGTCAGTTAAGCGTCTGCCTTCGGCTCAGGTCTTCAATCTCAGGGTCCTAGGATCAGGTTCAGAGTTGGGCTCAGCAGGGAGTCTGCTCATTCCTCTCCCTAGGCCCCTCTGTCCCCCTGCTCATGCTTTCTCTCTCTCCCTCCCTCTCTCTCACTTTCAAGTAAATAAATAAAATCTAAAAATTAATTAATTAAAATTTCATCTTCATGTAAATCAAAATCATAATGAGATACTGTCTTAGTCCATTTGGGCTACCATAGCAAAACACCACAGGCTGGGTGACTTAAAACAACAGACATTTATAGCTCACAATTCTGAGGCACGAGGTACAAGATCAAGGTGCCATCATGGTCAGTTGAGGGTCCTCTTCCAGGTCCCAGACATCTAGTTGTATCCTCACAAGGTGGAAGGAAGCTCTCTGGGGCCCCTTTTATAAGAGCCCTAATCCCCTAAGTGAGTGATCCATTCTCATGACCTAATCACCTCCCAAAGGCCCTACCTCCTAATACCATCACCTTTGGAGTTGGAATTTCAACATTCCAATTTTGGGGAGACAAGAACATTCAGATCATGACAGATACCACCACATACCCACCAGAATGGCTAACATCAAAAAGACTGATGACAGACCAAATTGGGGATGCTGTGGAGGTACTGGAACAGTCATGTGTTATTGGTAGAAATGCAAGATAAGATAATCAGCTTGGAAACATTATAGCAATTTCTTATAAAACTTAATATACACCTAACCTGGGACCTAGCAATCCCACTCCTAGGTATTTATCAAAGAGAATGAAACGTATTTTTGCAAAAGCATTGTATAAGAATGCTCATAGAAGCTTTATTCATAATAGCTCTAAACGCGAAACAGCTCAGATGTATATCAACAAGAGAACAGTAAACATACTGTGGTAGATTCACAAATGAAATACCGCTCAGCAATAAAAAAGAAGCAAGCTACTGCCATACACAATATGGATGAATTTCAAAATCATTATGTAAAGCAAGCATCCTTACACACACACACACACAGAATATTTTATAGTTCCACTTAATATGAAGTTCTGGTGCAAACACAGCTAATATACAGGAGATAGAAAGGAATGGTGATTTTTCTGGTCAGGAATGGCATGGACTGAGAAGGGACAGGAAAGAAATTTCTGGGGTAACAGTAATGTTCTATATTTTGATGCACAGTGGATCAATCACACAGGCATATTTAATTATTATAACTCAGTGAATATATACTAAAGATTTTGGCATTTTATCATACATTTTATATCAATAGAAGGAAAAATATAAACAAATAATGAGTTCTGAGTAATAATATGCATGTTGATGGAAGGATATGAAATAAATACAGAAAATATTCATGGTAAAAACTGGGTGGTAGGTCTATGGGTGTTAATTTAAAATTCTTTCAAGCTTACTGTATGTTTGAAATTTTCAAAACAAAATATTGGGGACAAGTTCTCCCTCATTCATTCACAAAATTTCCCCTGGCTTTTCTCCACATAAACTCAGGGGCCACAGGCAGCTGTTACTTTGGGGGCAATGTCATCCTGAGGACTGAAGCCTGGGGGAGACCCTCCCAATAAAGGAGGGAGACAGCTGGACTCTTTTGCCAACCTCCCCCCAAAAGTGCTGGGTTAGGAGAAAAAGCATCTCCTAAGGTGTCTCATCACTAGGCAGTGGAATTGCTGCTCTGCAATCATTCTAGAAAGAACAACATCTTTTCTTGCTTCCTAGCTTCTTCCCTCCTTCCACTCTCACCTATGGAAAGTATGTAAGTCATCGACAAGCTCAAATCTCCCTGTCCGCCCACATTTGCCTCTGTAACTCCCCACATTAAGAGATATCTACATATTTCTAAGGATATAGATTGGTGGATTTTTTTTCCTCTATTAAAAGTTCTTGTCAAGACTTCAAGCACGTGCTTCAAGAAGTATACATGCTCCTTGTACAGATTTGAGCACAAAGTCACACGTCAATCATAAAATGGTTCATATAAATGTCACCACTCAAAGCCATATGATGCACGGTCCTCACATGGAAGAGACAGGTGTTCAAGAATGAAAACTGTCTTGTCAACTTTCAACTAAAATCTAAGTCTACTTTGAGGGGCCTCTAACCAGATCATGTGCTCCCCAGAAGAAAAGCAGTAACATATTCCGGGTTGTGATGCTACGTCTTCTCTGTTTCTTCCTCTCGTGACATCTTTCCTCCTTTAATTCCCTTCTTCTGACTACCTCCCTTATAATTACTTATAATTATAGTATTGCTATGAGTCATACACATGACAAACAATATCACTTATTCATATATGAAATGATGAAGTCACTAGTTTGGGGTGAAAATGTAGCTTTATAAAAACTATCATGTCTTCATTCCAAATGAAGGTCTTATCTTCATTTATAGGCAAAGATTTTGTACACAGAGGGACCTCCTGAAGCCAGCCATGCTGGAAGCCCTCCCAGGAGCTGGTCCTGAGTTATTTCCTGCTTTTTTTCTACATATCTGCTGTTACTCCTGTTGCCATGTACTACTCCTTGTGAGTACTGGAGGCTCCTCTGAGGTTTGCCTGGTCACTCTAGTGAAATATTTGCCTTTCATTGCCACTTCCTGCTATGGACTGAAGACAGGTATTCCACCAAAATTCATATGTTGAAACCTAATGCCCGGTATGATGGTATTAGGAGGAGGGTTATGAGGGTGGAGTCCTCATGACTGAGATTAGAGCTCTTTGAAGGAGCCTCCAGAGAGCTAGGTAGTCCCTTCCATCCTGTGAGCCTTCAGTGAGAAGACATCCATCAGTGAAGAAGCAGGTCTCACCAGACACCAAATCACTGGCACCATTATCTTGCACTTCACAGTCTCCAGAACTAGGAGAAACAAATCCTGGGGCTTATAAACCACTCAGATTATGACATTTTGTTGCAGCAGCCCAAACAGACCACAACACTTTCATCTCAAGCTGTCAATCCTGAGCCCTTATTGTAATGTAATGTTCTGATAAAGCTGTTCTGAATCTTTCCCTTCTTAATTGGCCTTAGACAGAGGAGTTAAATTCCCAAGGCAGCATCTTACTTTTCTCTGGGCTCTTTGATGTCCACTGTGTCTGATTTCCCCCATCACCAAGAGCCACCTGTCATCTGGGAACTGTGGAGGAGCCAGTGTACACTCTGGCAATGCTAATGGCCCTCTTGGAGCCAGTAAGTAGATTGACTCATCAGGGACTGCCAGACTGAACCCACACAGTCAGGCTGTGAAGTTCTTGAACAAGACAAGGCCTGGGACTGTTCTTAAAGGGGCAGAGAAAGGCAGCCACCACCCGAAGAAAGGGATTTCTCACAGATCTTAAAATGGCTCCAGCTGAACGCATGTTGACACGCTGACTCCAAGTTGGCATTTAAGCCTGAACCCTCACTGGCATTTAAGATGCTGAGGCAGCTACTTGGACTTTCTCCAGTAACTGAAAATTAGCCTTTGAACCAAAAAGTTAACTTCTCAAGGTAGCACAAGAGAATTCACATCTCAGTGCCTTAGGAAAGGTAAATGGCTGGTGCCAGTTTCTCCCAGAAAAGAAAAGAAAAAAGAAAAAAAGAAGAAAGAAAGAAAAGCAAAACTAGTGTGTGTTATTTTTTTAATTTGAATTGATATATATTCAACAAAGGAGTCTAAAATTATGAGACATTAACTTTGATGTTAAGAATCCATCTAATTAATATTCTTTGAAGTTTCTGTTTCTTTGTTCATCATATGGTGAGTATACAAGCATGCAGCTTTTATACATTGAAGTACACACTGGAACTTCAATTATTAAGAGGAAGCTGTCAAGGTCTGCTCCTTCTCTTAAAAAAAATCTATAATTAAGTCTTTGTTTATTTGCAAATATGTATCCATAGCATAGAAAATGACTTTTAAGAGCTCTCATTCCTGAGTCACACTATTTTGCTCTTGAATTACAATTTCCTCATGAGTCTTATTTTATTGTCCTCAGCTTTCATTTTCTCATTTGTAAAATGAGGGTGATAATAATAGGGGATCTTGAACGAGGTAGTGAGGATTCAGTTGGACTTGGTTACAAAGCACTTAGCACAGTGCCTGGCACATAAAAGTTTTAAAAAAACGTGAGCAATTATTACTGTAGTTATTGTATTATTACTATCATTGAGCTCAACTTTTCTCTAACCATGTTTATATTATTAGTTTCATTAGTCAATCCTCATTTCTTCAGTAGCACAAAGATAAATTTCAACTTTCTAAACTTGTTTGAATAAATCTGGTCTTATTACAGGTCTTTTTATCTAAAACTAATTGATTTGCAAATAATAAAATTTCATTAAACTTTGGATTCTTCAAGTTACTAATCCCCCCCAAAGCAATAAAAAATCATTATAAACAATAACAAGTACTTTATGATAAAGTTCATGAAAAGACTGAAATACTTATACTACTTACATAAAACATGAGCACAAATATTAACATTTCCATGGGGAAAGATAATGAATTTCTAATGCCAAATGATTTCACTAGGCTAAAATGTTTTCTTATTTATTTTATATATTTTTTAAAGATTTTTATTGATTTATTTGACAGAAAGAGAGAGACAGCAAGAGAGAGAAAGAGAGAACACAAGCAGGGGTGTGGGAGAAGGAGAAGCAAGCTTCCCATTGAGCAGGTAGCCTGATGCAGGGCTCAATCCCAAGACCCTGGGATCATGACCTGTGCCAAAGGCAGATGCTTAACTACCGAGCCACCCAGGCACCACTATTTTATATTAAAAAAAAAAATCTCAGTCTTTGTATATCATCAGTTTAATAGTATTATGGTTGGTAGTTCATAAAACTTCAGATTTCCCTAAATGCTTTAGAGGATCTGTGTAATTGTTCTAGTAAATCTCTAAAGTGAAGATCCCAGAAGACTTAATTATGGAAGCTGTAACAGGGAACAAGCCATTGGCCATCTCTTGACTGTATCATTGAGCAAATCTTTTCTCTCTAGAAAGACCGAGGGGCTTGCAAACATGTGTTTTTTTTATAACCATAACTAAAATAACTGGCGTTACTAAGAGGCTTTCTAAACTTCCTACAAACTGGTTGCATTCTCCAGAGACTTCACAAAAATTTACTAAGGAGATATCCTGAACAAAGATATATGACTACATGGCTAAGGACTTCCTTGCCTATATAGTCAAAGCAAGTGCCTGTATGTTTGATTTCACAGATGTTAGAAAAGCCATACCTCAAATTCAATGAGATTTAGTTTTGCATATGTTCATTAAGCAACTACTAAGTCCCAGATGCTAAATGTGCTTAATTTGGTGCTAACCTAGTGCTAAATGTGTTGAAATACATAGGATATTAGGTATGCCCACCTTCCAGGTACTTAGAGCCTAATGCCAGAAAAAAAAAAAAAGTCAATAAATGCCATGACATTCAATATGCTCCATACACTGTGACAGAGGTCAGCATAAGTCACCAACAGCCCCTACTGCCAGCTCACGAATATATGAATTCCCCTTTTAAGATATAGGACTTTGCATTGTATTATTAGAGATAAGGTTCAAAAAAGAAGTATCCCAAGAGAAATAAAACAGTGAATCAAATCCAGACTAAGGCAGTGATTTTAAAATTGTGCTTCATCAATTTCATGTGACTTCAGGGCTCTTCCTTCTTCCAGTCATAGCAGCTCAGACCTTATCTGTTTTGTATATTTGAGTTCTTCCTAAGTTTTCATTTTGTAGGAAATATTCCTTGGCTAAAAGTAACAAACACACAGCAAATGAGTAAAAAACAAACTAACAAAGGATTAACTATTACTGTGTGTGCTGAAAGATCTCCTTCTCAAAGCAGGTTCAGAGGGAGGGCAGGGTTAGGTTAGGAGAGGGGAGATGCTTAGGGGCAAGGAGCAAGAAAGGGAAGCTGGAACAAAGATGGTTTAATTCATTCCAGGGCAAAAAATTGTGGAAATTAGGAAATGGAAAGGAAACCCTTCGAGGAAGAACCTCAAAGAAAATAGTTAATATTCAACTTCATTACATATAAGGGAGGAAAATATAATTTGTCTAATTTATTTTCAAAAAGAGTTCAAAAACTAAATGAAACCCAAATTCCAAGTGGCATATGACTATCATCTCCTAAAACCTACATTCGACAATCATTTCTACAACACATTCTGCATTAAGACCCAACATTTCACTTCCAATGGAACAGCATTCTGTTGTCTCTTACACACTTTTCCTCACTCCCCGACTTTCTTTATTCCTTCTTTAGCAAAGTGGCTTATTGTCTTTGTAGTAATAAGTGATTAATAGGTTGCCTACCTACCTCAGGGAGATTTTACAGTGCACCTCCCCTCTAAAAAAAAAAAATTTAAAAATCTCTATGTTAGTGTCTCTCAGAGTGGATTTGGTTGTTAAGGAGATACAGGTAAATTCCTAGCTCTCAGGATCAAGCCTTCAAATATAATTTAAGTAATTATGGGCATGACCCAAAGGCAAAATGGAACTAGAGAACATTTTTCCTTTCTGCCCTTTCCATCTAAAAATGTGCTGTATTATCCAAATAGAGAATTACAGTAATCCACATGGCACTCTATTTGTAGCCTAGAACAGAAGCCCACGAGCCTGTACCAAGAGCCAAGAGGAAATTGCTTAACCAGAAAATCTTGGTAATCCCAACCCTCTATTCAGCACTCCATGTTTCTCAATCAGGCTATGTAAGCCTAAATTTAAGATTACCTGAAGTGTTGCCAAGTCTAGATCAGCTCTAAAAGAAATACAATGCAAGGCACATATGTAATTCAAAATTTTCTAGTAGTCACATTTTTTTTTAAAGATTTTATTTATTTATTTGACAGAGAGAGAGAGATCACAAGCAGGCAGAGAGGGGAGGTGAAGCAGGCTCCCCGCAGAGCAGAGAGCCCGATGCGGGGCTCGATCCCAGGACCCTGAGATCATGACCTGAGCCGAAGGCAGCGGCTTAACCACTGAGCCACCCAGGCGCCCCAGTAGTCACATTTTTAAAAGTGAAAGAGATGAAATTAATTCTAATAACATACAGTAATTGTTATAGATTTTATTTAAACTATATCCAAATATTATCATTTCAACATTAATCAACATTAAAAATTAATGAGACGCTTTACATTCTTTTTTGTTCTGTCTTCAAAATCTCGTATGTATTTTGCACTTACATACCTCTCAATTCAGATGCTGGCCTTTAATCAAAAATACTTGATCTGTATTTAGATTTTATGAAGTACCAACTTGCAAAAATATATTCATGTGTCCCAAACATGGTTAAGCATTTTCCAATGACTGAATTACCACCTTTTTGTATTGAAATTAAAATGAGTTAGAATTAAATATTCAGATTCGTGGTTTCTGGTCCCACTTCAAGCACTGAATCGCCATATGTGGCTAGTAGACACCATATTGGACAGTACACTAAATTAAAAGTTGCTATAGATCTCTCAAAAGTTGGTTATATTTAAATGAAGGGAATGAGATGAACTTTTACAAGGTACACCAATAACTTTAGTGTTCCAAGGATTAATAACTAACCAAGTTTCCTCAAAGCTGTTAGAGCCCTGCACTGTGTACTGAGTTGTTTCAGAAGTGTGGTACTCACATTCTGCTTCATCAGGCATAGCCTCTGTAGCAACCATGATGGGCAATTAGGGTGACCTTCCTTTTGAAAGCTGGGCTCCAAGTCCCTAAACACAATTACAGTAAATAATGTTGATAATAAATACATATTTTTAGCTATTTCTTTCACCCACTCATAAAAAAAAAATTAGATGAATTATTAACACTTGTTATATATCACTCCTCTGCTGAAAATCTTCCATGCCTTCCCCTCCAAAAGATAGTGATAATAACAGCTAGCATTGGGTGGGGCTCTGTGGTTTACCAAGTTGTTTGTATACATATTACCTTACTGGTTCAGAACAACCTGACAGGAACTATTGTCTGACTTTTGACAGATGTGGAAACTGTAGCTTAGAGATATGAAACAGCTTGTCAACATAAGCTGCTATTTTGTGGCACAGACAGAACTCCAATCCCTGTCTTTAGACCCAGGGCCTATGCAGGCCCCTCTGATTTCTCACTATTTTCCATATAATATTCAATTAATACCTGGCATATACCTTACACATCCTTTCCTTGGGCTTATGCACTTGAGCTTAGGTTGAAGTTAGTCTTCTACCCAGAATGCCCTGTTCTCACACATTTTTTTAAAATCTATGTCCTACCCATCCTTACAGCATAGGTTCAAATCCTACCTCCTTCATGATCACCCCAGCCTCTAGGGATATGTTCTTGTAAACACAGTAGTCATGTTGTCCATGTCTCTCACTTGAAACTTATATACTTCTGTGTAAGGAACCAAAAACAACAACAACAACAACCAAAAAAAAAACAAACAAACAAACAAACAAAAAAAAAACCAGAGTGATAGATATAAATAGAAGTCCTATGTTCCCAACTAAACTCCAAAGCCTTGAAAACCAAACTATACTTCATTCCAGGGCTCCTCAACTCCTCAACCCTGGAGGTCTATTAGAATTGCCTGTGTGGGCGGTGATTAAAAAGATACCAGTTTAGAGTGGGACCTAGGCATCTGCATTTTGTAAGTTTCCCAGATGGTTAGCTGGAAGAGCAAACCCCTGCCTTTTGCCTTGATCTTCATGGTTTCCAGTTCAGTGCATCCCATTCTGGCAGTGCTCAATAAAGAGCTGATCCATGTGTTTTTTGAGCTGAGCCCTTCCTCCTACATTTGAAATTATCATTACTTCCAAAGGATAATCCAAAATGCATCAAATGTTGCCCCTACAGACAAGGAATCAGTTACACCAGTAACTGAGTACTACTGTGTGCTCACATTGCTTTATAATTAGAAATAGCAATATGAAATGTTTTACAGAGTCCCATGGAGCCTCTTGTTCTAAAACTCTAGATAAAAGGTGAAAGCTGTGTTAAATAATTTTGGAGATTATGAGTAAATTCACAAGCCATGGAGTACCTGGGTAGCTCAGTCATTAAGCATCTGCTTTCGGTTCAGGTCATGATCCCAGAGTCCTGGGATCAAGCCCCACATCAGGCTCCCCACACAGCAGGGAGCCTGTTTCTCCCTCTGACCTCCCCACCTCGTGTTCTCTCTCTCAAAAAATAAATAAAATCTTTAAAAACAAATCCATAAACCATCGGGTCTATGGAAGTCATGACTCTACAGCCACATATTCTTAGATAAAAGGCTCTGACACTTTTCCTCAGCATCTACCCAGAGGGGGGAACATATTAGAACTATAGTTTTAAAATAACAAATCTGGAACATCCAAAAACAGTTAATTCTCAAACTGTCAGCATTATACCATAACAAGAGCACAGACCACATACCTCATCTGCCTGGTTCTACAAACTAACTGGGACAAATTAAAATACTGCACCTCCCTTAGCAATTAACAATCAGAACTCCTCTTCTGGGCTGGCTTAATTACTGTCTTCTTTTCATTTAAATATAGGAAGAAAATAAAGGTGTTTTCTGCTCTGTCATTTTCTTGTTCTGATCGCCATAGAAATGGACTCTTCTCTGGGGTATTTGGCTCCTCCACCTTAATTCAGGTTGCCAGGAGTGTCAGCCTGCATTAAATTGGCTGGCAAGCAAGACATCACACAGCCCTTTTAATGCACAAACCTAGCCAAGCATCCTAAGGGGTGCTGGCATGGTGATGCTCCCGCAAACCCAAGGTGATAGGGGATGCTGAGATAGAAGCTGGGGGTGGAAGAAGCCCCTCACCGCTTTACATCCCCGGCAGACAGTTAGGAAATGCTGAGTCCCTCCTAATATGTCCGTCAATTAATAAATACAAATCTAGTATCTGGGTTGTACAAGGGGTATACCATCTATTTTGGAAGAAAAGACAAACACGTAAGTCAAAATTTTAAATAAAAGGCAAACAACTATATACCAGATGTCATCAAAAAGTCTGTAAGCTAGGGCTGGCTCAGTTGGTAGAGCATCCAACTCTTGACCTTGGGATCATGAGTTTGAGCCTCATACTGGGTGTAGAGATCATTTAAATTAGGGGGAAAAAAGTTCATGAGTTTTGTAAGTAAGTGTATAAACCCATGAGTGCCATGAGTTCAAATGAAGATGGGATCCTTGGAGGCTGAGAAAGTGACCAAAGAAAAGTGTTAAGGGAGAATGAGTGAAATGGAAGGTTAGGTGTAGGGATAACAGTGCCATTTTGGTTAACTGGTTCAGTATAGGCATCAACTAGTTAGAACTGGATGCTGGCCAGCATACCTGTGTGGTACTGAGTATCAGTCCTGCTGATTTAAGAGGAAAAGAGAAGCAAATGCAAGGTGAGAACAGAACGTACATGGTTTGGGGGACAGCAAGCAGTGGCTCTGATTTAAGCACAGGGTTGGACTTTACGCTGCTGAAATGGGCAACAAACCACTGAAATATTTTGAAGCAGGCACTGACATAAGTAGTGTTCTAGAATGTGACTTCCATAAGAAAGGACTTTGTTTTCTTCCCTGCTGTAATCCCAGTAACTTTAAGAGGACCTGGCATTAAGAAGGATTTCAAAACTTGTTTGTGGAATGAGTAATTATGGCAACAGCATGATGGACAGGGATGGCCTACCTTCTCAGGTCTTTTCAGACATATCTGTGAAAATATCCTTCCTCCCCTTCTCCTCCAGTAAGTGCAACTCAAGTCTCTCCTATTGGGTTATAGAAAGGCTAAGGGTTTCTAATTCTATTCCCATGTGGATAAAAAGCAAACAAAAGTGGAAACAATATTTCCCTTCTTTATCTCCTTAGCTTGTCCTTCCAAAGCAGATGACTGATAAGACTTTGTCATGGTGGGGCGCCTGGGTGGCTCAGTGGGTTAAGCCACTGCCTTCGGCTCAGGTCATGATCCCAGGTCCTGGGTTCAAGCCCCGCATCGGGCTTTCTGCTCGGCAGGGAGCCTGCTTCCTCCTCTCTCTCTGCCTGCCTCTCTGCCTACTTGTGATTTCTCTCTGTCAAATAAATAAATAAAATCTTTAAAAAAAAAAAAAAGACTTTGTCATGGTACCCTGCATAATTAAGGATCCTGGTGAAAAAAAAAAAAAAAACTGCCCTATGGCATTCAGCAGGACTTGAGGAAACATGTCATGATCCAAGGATCTAAACAGGCAGTTTCAACAGTTGATAGAGGGTGCATAAGAGCAACCTGACCTTCAATCACACGTTACTCCCTTCTCATTTCTCCATGTTAGAAATTGCACCTATATCCATCCAGTTGCCCAAGTCATAAAAGGTTGACTCCTTCTACATTTTACTTATCACATCCAATCCATCAAGTCTTCTAAATTTTAACTTCAAAATATATCTCCTTCTCCTCAACTTCCCTCTCCCAGCCACAGTCATTTTGTTCTTGGAATGCTGAAACAGCCTCCTAACTGCTATCTTAATTCCCACTCTTATCCTATTCCAATTCCTTCTCCACACAGCAGGAGTTGTCTTCTTAAATGTATATCAGAATGTATCATTTCCTTTCCATGACTTCCAAATGTATTTAGAATAAAACCTAGCTCTTTGCTTTGGGCTTTTCTCTCTCTTGCAACTGAGTAAATATGGATGAAAGATATAGGACTAATATCCCACAGCTCCATCAGGAACTGAGCCAAGGGACTTGCTTTGACTTTTCTTAGCCTTTACTTTCTTCATTTGCAAAATAAAACTATTGGGTAAGAAGACCTCAAAGGCCCCATTACTTCCTAAAATCTATTTTTACGTTGCTTTTGTAATGTATATAATTCTAACTGGCTCCAAATTTCAAAAACTGCATGGTTAAGAGTTCCCGTCTCCACCCTGTCTCTCTCCACTTTTCTCTGTTCTCTGGAACTTGGGAGCAGAATATCCAAGAAAGTGTCCTAGGCCTGACCTCTTTCCATCATGTCCCTGGTTACAAGCCTCCCAGTGTACTTCTCAACCCTTGGCCATGACGGTTGCCCTCTCATATTTTGTCCTGTCACTTGTCTTCTCATAAGTGTGAACCCTCCTCCATTTTTTCTCTTTCAAGTCAACAAGGACCTTTAGGTCATTTCCCAGATTTGCTTCCTGACTTCTCTCTGTCGAGACTCCTTGTTCCTCTGACCAGACACCAGATATCCTGGCACCAAACAACAGGAAGGAGAAAAGAGAAAGAAGTACAGAACGGAACAAGTCCTCACTAGGTCCAATGTAACAGAGCCAATACTAGGCATCCATAATGGATAAAAAAGTATACCAGACAATAGGAGAATAAAAAACTTACAACAGTAGAAAATTATGAACCAAATAATCAGATGGCCATAAAATGAGTCGGAAAGAAGATACTTTATGAATGCATGATCATTAATATCAGCTAAGTTGGGATCCTGGGGAACGTGTGTTAACAGTGACAAACACACTCCTTTCCCGGCACAGAAACCTCCCTCTGATTCTCTAATTAACTTGGGTGAATACACTTCTCAGAGCCAGGAAGTGGGAAGGAAAAAGACATAATTGAATCATTAGGACATTGTTCCAGCTGACACAAATATCAGAGTCTCAGAGCACTGTGGAGAGAGCAAAGCTGGATTTCAGTCCTGATTCTGCCATTGCCCAAGTGTGTGATCTGGGCCAAACCACTTAACCTCACTGAATTCTACCTCCTTTCTGAGCTCCTGTCTATAAGTTAAGGACTTAAAATAGACACACAATTTTTAAAAGAGGAGCTTCAACCTATGTTTAAAGGAACTCTTCCTCAGAAGTCAATGAGGACAACAGATGAAAGCCTTGCTGTTCTGAATGAGGAAGGTCTCTGAGCTTCTCCCAGTATGGCTGTCACTGCACCAACTCCAACCCCAACACTATCAGATCAGAAATACCCAGTAGATGACTTCATAGGGGCCTTCTGGATATAAGTTTCAACCTCATAAAACAGATGCTATGCTCTATTTCCTTGTGTGCTTGCATGGACACTAACACTAATGAAGAGAACCCAAATATTCCTAGTTTTACATAAAATAGTTAAAATTTTAAGTCACAAAAGAAAGCTATTAATTCCATCTTAATTCTGAAGTCATGAGAAAGGAGATGCTAAACTGGGAAGACTTCACACATGATACTTTAAAATACTCTTTAGCTAAAACATACACATTCTTTCCCATTTGACCTCAATGTGTACAACTGGTCCTTCTGAGCCATATTCAATAAGCTATAGAGTCTTTCTGAGATCTCACCTTCGGGTTTTGATAGACAGGTATATAAAATAGGATCTGGCAATACATGAACATGTACACTGAAGGCCACTGAGAATCAAATCTTACCAACAGAAGATGGGCTGGCATTGGCAAGATAAGACTATCATTCCATAGTGCTTAACCGGAGTAACTTGCGGGGAAAGGGAAGCCAGCGATGTCAGATAGAGCGTATCTCAGTAAAGAGATCAACTACTAGAGGGAACTGAAATACCAACATTTAGTCCTGGTACTTTCCAAAATTATAAGCACAAAAATAACACATACAAAATAAATAACTTTTACAAATCAAAGAAAAAGCCAGACAATCTATTATAAAAGTAGGCAAATGATTGCAATAGACACTTAGCAAAGGGGATTTTCAAATAAGAAATCAGCATGAGAAAAGATGCTCAAAACTCGTCAGTCATTAAGGAAATACAAAGTAAAACCACAAGTGCCACACCCCCAAATGAATGGCTTTAACAAAATCCTAAGTGTTGGCAAGGATATGGAGCTACTGAAATATTCATTTACTGCCTGTGGGGAGTGTAAATTGATAATCTTTGGAAAACTATTTGGCAGTGTCTTCAAAACCTAAATCTGTATCTAGGTATGGCTCGGCCCTCCCACGCCCACCAGAAACACTTTACACTGTGTACTGAAAGCCACGAAAGAGAATGATCACTGCAGCATTACTCTGTAACAGGTGAAAGCTGGAAGCAACTCAACTGTCCACAGACAGTAGAATAGATAAATCACAAGAGTCATACAATTGAATGTGTCTCAGCAGTGAGAATGAACTGCTGTACACACAGACATAACTGATTCTCACACACATAATCTTGAGAGAAAGCATAAAAGAGGACATACTGTATGCTCCCATGAATATAAAGTTGAAAAACAGGCAAAACATTAATGGTAACAGAAAAACAGAATAATGGTGACCTTTGGTGAAAGGGTATAGTGTCTGATGGGGCACAAAGAAAGCCTCTAGGGTACTGGTAATGTTTATTTATCAGATGGTAGTTACATGGGCGGGTTTACTTTGTGAATGTTCCTTGAGCTGTACACTTAGAAATTGCACGTGTTTCTGATTACATGTTATACATCAATTTAAATTTATTTAACAATACATTTTAAGGGTTTTTTAAGATTTTATTTATTTATTTCAGAAAAGAGAGAGCACGCAAATGGCGTGTGGGGATAGAGGGAGAGGGAGAAGCACTCCCACTGACCAAGGAGCCTGAGGCAGGGCTTGATGCCAGGACCAAGAAATCACGACCTAAGCTGAAGGCAGCCATTTAACTGACTGAGACACCCAGGTGCCCCAAATTTTAAGTTTTAATATTAGGGTTTTTTTTTTCTTAAAGATTTTATTTATTTATTTGACAGAGAGAGAAATCACAAGTAGGCAGAGAGGCAGGCAAAGAGAGAGGGAGAATCAGGCTACCTGCTGAACAGAGAGCCTGATGCAGGGCTGGACCCCGGGACCCTGAAATCATGACTTGAGCCAAAGGCAGAGGCTTAACCCACTGAGCCACCTAGGCGCCCCAATTATTAGTTTTTCAAAATAACCTACTAAAACTCTGAAAACACTCCTCTCATCATTAGGATAGCTTTATTTCTCCTCTCTTTCTCAAAAGAAAAATAAAGCATAGAGCTTTGTTAAAAGCCAATAATAGCTCTACTAGTCTAAGCCCAACTAGGAAAGGAACTAGTTTTTTTTTTTTCTTTCATTTGTGTCTTCCATAACACCAAGCACATGGCTAGCCAAGCAATAAGAACCTCATAAAAACCAGTTGCTTTGAATTCCTGCAAGAAGTCCTCAATCATTATAATCTGCTTAGTTTTCAAAGTTATTAATATCAATTCAGAAATTTTACTACTACTAAATTTTCCATGTAATGTGTCATGATTTTTTGCAATGTGGCTAATGGACTTTATTTTTTTAATGGAGTTTATGGTATCTAGTGGGTCATACTAACCTTAATAAATGATCAACAAAGAAACAAATGATGATGTGCATTTACGCAGGGGAATTTCATGGTGCTGCAACCAAATATGGTAGGGGAGGCTGGCCAAAGTCCCACGGGCTGGCCATTAGGAAAGGCTTTCTCAAAAAAGTAGCATTTGTGAATTGATGGCTATAGTGTGAAACAGTTTCTTAGGCAAGGGGTGGGGAGTGCCTTCATACATTATCGTTTTTACTGCTTTCAGCAGCTGCGGGAAGTAGTTAGGATTTCATTTCACTGCCTAAAGAAACTGAGGTTCAGAGAAGTTGGACCAACTTTTCCACGTTTCCCAGATAGGATGGGGATTAAGGAGTGCCCTTGTTGTGATGAGGATTGGGTGATGTATGGAATTGTTTAATTTTATGCACCTATTACCTTGTTAGAAAGATCCCAATTATCCAAACGAGAAAAGGAGCTAATTGCTTTGGCCCAGATTGTGCAGTAATCATACACACAAACACACACGCACACATGCAAAGTGGTTTCCGAAAAGCCTGCACTATCCCACATTTTTCTTGCCTCAAATTCCCATTCAGTCTTTCAATTCAACCTCAAGAAAATGACAGAAAGGGGTGGAGGAGGAGGTAATATAGAAAGTATGGCTTTTCTTGAATGAAATGTTAAAAATACTGGAAGTTACATCTTATAAATTTTATTTTGGTGAAATTTGAGTTGGAAACATCAGATACAATACATGAGTACAGGAACAATAAAAAAAAGGTCAGAGTGCCTTATTTCTTAAGTACTCTATTGTATCAGAAATGCTTTCAAAATATCTTAGGAAGATTCACATGTCAATAAATGCAGTTATGCCTTCAATAATAATTGTGGCATGTTGTGACTCTGTTTTCTTATGACTTTCACAGATTAAAACTGTGCTATTATAAAAGTACATTCTCTCAGCTATTAATCACACATGCCTTAAATAGAAGACATTAACATTTTATAAATAACAATAAAGAGTGAAAACCGGATTTAAAAAGCAGCTCCTGCTGAGATGTTTGGGACATTATATAAACAGTTAAAGACAACAATGAAAACACCATAAAGTTAATTACCACAAATTAAATAAAATAAATTAAAAGCCAAAACTGTTAAACTCTTTAAATGGAAATTGGCTGTGCTCAGAAATACTAGTTGATATCCGAGATGTTACCCAGAAATTTGAGCAAAATCCTGAAATACTGTAAATCCTGGCATCTACTTTCAGATTTCTTCTTTCTCGATTACCTTGTAAAAATACTTATGGGCTATGAAATGGTTTTGGAGTTTATTTTAAAACTGGAAACAATCTTAGGAGTTGCCTTCTTGTTAGCCCATCATTTTATTGGAAAGGACACAGCAGTCTGGGGATGTACAACTTAACACTGGGTTTGTCAATGAACTGGAACCAGAATTCGGGACTCCTGGCTCCTCCTAAAGCACAATTTTCCCTAACAAAACTCCTTCCAGGAAACAGTATACTTTGATGAATTCTTTCATGCCTTTACTTTCTACCTCCTCTTTGAATCAGTCCCTTTTTTTCCTACCTTGTTCTAATGGAGGCAATATAACATGGTGGTGAAGAGCAAAGATCTTAGGCTCGAGCAGGCCTGGATTAAAGCCAAGGGCTTTGTCACTTCCTAATCATTGACCTTGGACCTCAGCGGACCAATTCATCCCAGTTTGCCAAGTACTTTCCTGTTTTAAAAATGAAGGTCCTGAGTCCTGACAGCCACCTCCATCCCAGATAAATGAGGTTAGCTACTTACTTAATTCTATAAGCTTGAGCTCTTTTATCTGTAAAATAATGGATAATAACCATTCTTATGCTTCATAGTGCTGCTAGAAGATCAAATGAATGAATAAATATATGAAAACATTCAGCATAGCTCCTAAACCTGGCCCATGGAAGCCCTCATTTCCATATCTGTCACTTCTAATTCTGCCTCTCCATGTTAGAGATGTAGATCTGAAAGTCTTTAAGACACAGATAATATGTAAAGCCAAGAGACAGAATGAGTTTTCTGAGAAACAGGGCAAAGAGTTAATTTGTGGAGAGTGGGACTAGCACAGAAATAGAGAGTCCAGTAAGAAAGAAGGAGCATGTCTTCAAGGCCATATTGATCAACATTATCAGACCAGAAATGAAGGAAATTCAGGGCCATGGCATGCATGGAAAAGCTTAGTAACTAATTCTACTCTTGAGTCTACAAATATATGCAGATTCTACAAAGGATTTTTTTTTTAAAGAAAGAAAAAGGAAGTGAAGATAAAGGATAGAGGTATAATATTTTATCTATTATATGGGATAACTTTAGAAACATGAAGAATCCATCATTTAACATGTAATTATTAAAAGTTATATGTCCAGGGTGCTTGGCTGGCTTAGTTGGTTGAGCGTCTGCCTTTGGCTCAGGTCATGATCCCAGGGTCCTGGGATGGAGTCCTTCATGGGTCCTTGCTCAGCAGGAAACCTGCTTCTTCCTCCCCCTCTGCCTCTCCCTCATCACTGTTCTCTACCTCAAATGAATAATAAAATATTTTTAAAAAAATAAACTGGGGGCACCTGGGTGACCCAGTCAGTTAGGCGTCTTCTTTCAGCTGGGATTGTTGGTCCCTGGGTCTTGGGATGGAGACCCACATCAGGCTCCCTGCTCAGTGGGAGGCCTGCTTCTCCCTCTCCCTCTGCCTGCCACTCCCCCTGCTTGTGCTCGCTCTATCAAATAAATAAATGAAATATTTTTAAAAAATAAAAATAAATAAACTGAACAAGAATTAGTAACATGGGACTAAACAAACTAAGAAAATGATTATAGTTTGTGACTCTTGTTTAAAACATTGCCAGTTCTCTAATGTTTGGTCTTGTCGATTAAAAAAACTTTCTCTTAAGGAAACTATGACTCTGGAAATGTAATAAAGTATGCATTTGTAAAACAACAACAACAACAAAAAGAAACACGAAGAATCATCAAAAGAGACAAAAAATATCTATAATTACCATATCGCTGATACATACAGTACCATATCTAGCATTTATATCTCACTAGGGGAAAAAAAATCTCTAAGAGGAGTAACACATAGAACAATAAATGCCAAGACACTTATCTTTTCCCACCAATATTTGGTTGAAGGCTTTTCCCTAAGGTATGAGACAGGCAAAAATAAAGTAGGGATCTTCAGAAACCAGAAACAGAAAATAAATGCACGGTGGTAATGTGATGGAAACTGAAGGTGCTGTCCTAAATCCTGGATGCAGGCAGAGGCTACATGGAGTTCAGCTGCAGTGGGATACCCAGATCTCTGCACAATTCCCATGTCAGGTACAGGATCAGGGCCAGGCTCTGCCAAAAAAAAAAGCCACCAGATAAGAGGCGGCAGAAAACAAAACTTCCAAACCATTGCTAGGAGTATGGGCTTATCAAAAGCTCTATAACTGGGGAGGCAGAAGATACACATGTAAAACTACTAGGACCTAGCCAAACCAGCCACTGGCTTAGAGACAGGATTTGAAATATCATCAGTATTACAAGGGCAGAAGTTCCAAGGAACCAATATAAGACATGGTTCTGGAATGGGAAACACTGTGTCAGCGACAATATTGTGAATCAGAATGTGGTGGGTATAGAAGTAAATAAAATATAAAAATATAAGAAAACTTCTCCTCCACATAACCTTGAAAATTTTTATAAAATAACTTAAAAATTAGAGAACACATGTCCAAAACTAACACTAGGAAAGATAGTCAATAAAATCAACAACTAGAATAGTAAGTCACTCCAAAGGAAAGGAAAATGATAAAAGAATATGAAAAAGAATTTAAAATAAGTAGGTTAAGACTCCACCAAAAGGGGCACCTGGGTGGCGCAGTTGGTTAAGCATCTATCTTTGGCTCAGAGCATGATCTCAGGGTCCTAGGATTGAGACCATTCTGGCTCTCTGCTCAGCGGAGAGTCTACTTCTCCCTCGCCCTTCCCCGTGCCCGTGTGTATGATTTCTCTCTCTCAAATAAATAAATAAAATCTTTAAAAAAAAAAAAGACTCTATCAAAAGACAGAGAAGGAAATAATGTTCTTTTTAAAAAATTTATGAAAATATGAAACAAAGCTGTCAGAAATAAAGACAAAAAAATCAGATCCCTTGAATAAAATATATTCTTTGAAAAAATTTTATAAGGTCAGCATGCAGAATAAAATCTAGACTAGATACAGTATAAGGGAATCAGTGACTTAAAAGATAATATTGAGGAATTTCCCAGAAGATAACAAAAAGAAATATAAATAAAAAGATGAAGTAACAAAACATATAAAACATAGATTGAAAGATCCCAACATGTGTATAAAAGAAGTTCCAGGGGAAAAAAAAAAGAAAAAGAAAGAAAGAAAGAAAGAAAGAAAGAAAGAAAGAAAGAAAGAAAGAAAGAAATGGAGATAAAGCAATGTTTGAAGTGCCAGTATTGAAAAATAACATGAATCTTGAGATTGAAACTACACTCTGGATGCCAAGCAAGAAAAATAAAAATAAATCCACATCTAGACACATCCTAGCAAGCATCAGGAATGAAGAGGAAAGACTCATCTGTGCTCATTGTCTCTGACTTCTGTCTTCCCATTCTATTTTGAACCCACTCTCATCAGGCTTTGCCCTCCCTACTTCATCTAAACTGCTTTTAATGGACTCTGCGATGTGCCAGCCAGAGCCTCACAAAGAACTTACTCCCCAGCTGTTGGAAATGCTCCAGGAGAGAGCTCTCAATTAGGATCCTTCCTCAGATTGCACTGGCTAAGGTATCACCTTGTCCGAAACCAGGCCCCTTTCCAGGACAGCCCACTTTCAATGACAAGTCAACGAGAGGCTTGTGCAGGTCCAGACACCTCACCCCATTGCAACATTAGACCTCCCCATGGGATTTGTTGCAATCTTCACTAGAAGGCATCAAGATAGACCAATTTCCCCAAATTCCTGTTTCCCTCCCTCCCCTTCCAAAGATGACAATTCCAAAAGCACTTCCTAACAAACCTCTTGCTTATCTCCACCTCAGACAGAGTCTGTCTCCTGAAAAACACAACCTTTTATTAAGGTTTTATTTTATTAACCTGCCATTCCTTTTATCAAGGTCACTGATGACCTTCATGCTGTTAAATCTAATTGCCGATTCCTAGTCCTTATCTTGGTTCACCTATTAACTGCATTTTATACATTTTGTCACTGACTCGTTTTGTTTTGTTTTGTTTGTTTTTAAGATTTTATTTATTTATTTGACAGCGAGAGAGAGTATAAGCAGGGGGATCGGAAGGCAGAGGGAGAAGCAGACTTCCCGCTGAGCAGGAAACCCGATGCAGGGCTTGATCCTAGGACCCGGGGATCATGACCTGAGCCAAAGGAAGACACTTAACCAACTGAGCCACTGAGGCATCCTATCATTGACTCATTCTTGAGATATTGTCTGCATTTGGGTCCTAGGACCCCCCCACTGTCCTAGACCTTCTCTTACCTCCTCCTTAGTGTCTTTTGCTAGCTCCTCTTTATCTTACTAACCTCAAAATAGCAAAATGTCCCAAGGCTTAGAACTGGAATCTCTTTTCTTTTCCTCCACATATATTTACTTTGTTATTTCATCCAGCCTTGTGGCTTTAAGTACTATCTTTGTGTTTATGATTCACAAATACATATTTTCAGCCTGGTCCTCTCTCCTTGGCTATTTCATATGCCCATGTAAGTGTCATGAAATCATCTCAAATTTTACATGTTGAAACTGAGTTCCTAATTATCTTCTGATCATTTTCCCAACCTCAGTAAATGACATTCCACTCTTCCAGTTATCAAAGTTGAACAACCATCCCTGACTGTTTTTTTTTTGTACATCCCACATCCTATCCATTAGCTAATCGTAAGCCAGCAATCCCTCCAAAATATATTCAGAATCTGATAGCTTCATGCAAACTTCACTGTTACACTCTAGTCCAAACCATCACTATTTCTCACCTAGATTATTAAAGTAACCTCTAACTGGTCTCATTCTGCTCCCTACCCCTATCCTTCAATCTATTCTCAACCTAGCGACCAGAGCTATCCCACTAAAACCTAAGTCAGATCATGCCATCCATTCAAACCCACTGATGGCTCATACAGGCCTACAGTATCACTTATGTCACTGATCTAATTTTTACCCCAGCCCTTTGTTCACTCTCCCAGGGCTACACTGCTTTCCTGGTTGCTCTAGCCAAGCCAGGCTTGCCCCCAACCTCAAAACATTTGCATTTGCTATTTGCTATGCCTGAAATATTCTCCCTCAGATCTCCACATGGTACCACTCCCTCACTTCTTGTAGGTGTATACTCAAATGTACCCTCTGAGTAAGGATTTCACCAGCCACCTACATACAATTGGGATCCCACCTCCCACAACACTCCCTAGCCCGCTCCTTGATTTACTTCCTCCTTAGCACTAATACTATTTAGCAAACTATGTGTTTTCCTTATAATATGGCAGAAACTGCTAGCTGATTCCCAAATGTGTTTTCTCTTCTTCCTAAGCCCACAGCTGAACTACTTTTACCAGGTACCCTTGAAGTTAAATGTGAACAAGTGACTGCATCCTAACCATGAGAATATGGGCCAAAGTGGTGAGTGCCACCTCCAGGCCTAGTCCTTAAAAACCTCCCATATGATCCTCCATGCTCTTTTCCCTCCCTAGCTGCTAGAACATTGGTGACCACAGGACAGCATCAGAACTAACTGTTAAAGATGACAGAGTCACAAAGTAGAAGAAGCCTATACCTTGGGAGATCCCTAAGTAGGAACATCCATAAGAGACAGTGTGAAAAATAAAAAATAAAATCTCAAAGCATTAAGCCAGTGATAATCAGGGGTTTAATTTATTACAGTGGCTGGCTTTACCTTAGCTAATATATTGACTGGTTATATTGTAAGATCTATGAGTGCAGGATTTTTTACTAGTTTGTATACTGATGAATACCCAGTGCCTAGAGCACTCACTGTCAATCAATAAATAGTTGAAGGATAATGAATAAATGAATAAAAAACCCATAAATTCTCACAGAGAAAAAATAGGCTATATAGAAAAGGATGACAACTTTGGCAAAACTTCTCATCGGCAATGATAATTGACAGAAGACAGTATCTTAGAACATCGGAAGAAAAATAACAAGAAACATAAAATTCAGAATCAATCTAAACTATCATATAAAAGTGAGAACAAAATAAGGACTTTCAAAAATACTAAGTCTAAGAAATTTTCACACACACACCCCAAAAATGAGTGGTTAATGGACATACTATAGGAAGAAGAAAGTGAGCCCAAAAGCAATGAATAAAATGCATTTGATATTGTTTATAAATTTAAATAACTATTACCTACAAAAACTTATGAGTAGTTAATATGGATTTTTTTTATGTGGAACTAAAATTTTAAATAAAATAACCAAGAAGGGAGTAGGGAAGTTCAGAAGGGAACAGTTTTCAAAGTCTTAAAATTTCAGGGCCTTTGTCCTGCTTAAGAAGAGAATAAAGAGGGGTGCCTGGGTGGCTCAGTAGGTTAAAGCCTCTGCCTTTGGCTCAGGTCATGATCCGGTCCTGGGATGGAGCCCCGCATCGCATTGCATCAGGCTCTCTGCTCAGCAGGGAGCCTGCTTCCTCCTCTCTTTCTGCCTGCCTCTCTGCCTACTTGTGATCTCTGTCTGTCAAATAAATGAATAAAATTTTTTTTAAAAAAAGGAAGAGAATAAATACACTGAATAATGTTTTAAGAAAAAATTACAGACAAATATTTCCACTAACATGTCAAGGATAATTTCTAATAGAATGGCAATACAAATGCATAGCTCTGAAACTACCACAGGAATCTTATAATAATTACTGAAAACTCCATCAAGCCAAAAGAAGGCAAGAGAAGAAGGAAAAACCAAAGGAAAAAATGGAAGTTAAATGGAAAACTAAAATAAGATGGTAAAATAAATATAAATTCTTAGTAAGTGCCATAAATACAGATTATAACTATCTCTTAACAGAAAAAGATTACAGAATAAGGTAATACAAATAAAATTCAACTAAAGTGTTGGTTATAAAAGATTGACTTAAAACCAAAGAACACATAAAGACTGGAAATTTATGAAAAAATATTTACCCACAAATAATAATAATAATAAAAAAAAGCCATTGTCATACTAGTACCACCAAGCAAAAACAGATATTAGGTCAAAATTATTAATAGGAATGAAGAGGTACACTAAGTCATGGTTAAGGAAACAGTGCTTCAAGAAGCTAGGATGATCATGAATTTATATAAACCTAACAAAATAGCTCCAAACTTTCAATCAATAGAATTACAAGGAAAAAAATGTTAAAACAATTGGACAGGGATATTTTAACATACCACTATTAGAAACATAGATCAAGTACATACAAAAAACTAAGGATGTATATTTAATATTAGATGCTTGATGTAATATATATTTTTAGAATCCTCCACAAATAAAAAATAGACATTTTTCAAGTACATATAAAGCATTTAAAAAATTTTTCCTTATACTAAATCACACGAAATATCCCAATAAATGTTAAAAATCTGAATAATACAATTGTTACAAATCAATAGTAAAAATAGTTTTTAAAAGTGTACTCCTGAATAACTAATTGGTTAAAGAGTAGATCAAATGGAAATTATAAGATATTTAGAACAGGGAGTAAATGGAAACACAACAAATTAAACCTGTGGAATGCAGGCATAATATCCAGAAGTAAATTTATTTTCTTAAATGAGTTTATTAAGTGAAATAAGTATTTAAAATCATTATTCAACTTTAACACATATAAAGCAAAAATTATTAAATTCAAAGAAAGTAGAAGAAAGAAATTAATAGAGACATTGGTAAAAATGAATATAACCAAAAACAACTGCAGAAAATCAAACAGTAGAAACTGTCAACAAAACAAACAAAAAATCCTTTGTGAATATTGACAAGATATACAAGCCTCTATGTACCGCAAAGAGAAAGACAAAGAGAGAGGTATGGAGGGAGAGAAGGAGAAGAAGAGGAGGAGGAAACAGAAAAGGGAGGGAGGGTCAGAGGGAGGACAGATGGACAAATAAGTAATATTATGAACAAAAGGAAAAGGTAAAGAGGATGGCAAGAAAAGTCTAGATTTGTTAAGGTGCTGGAGGAACCAAGGAGGCCCAGGTAAGGCAGGAAAATGAGGAAGGCTCAAATATCCGAGAGTAGTATGAAGGCACTGAATCCTATATGGATTATGGAAGAAGAAATATAGAAGAAATCACAGAAAATAAGGAGAAAAGACCACAGAAAAGAGCATGAAACAAGTGAAGAGTGGCATAAGGTAACCATATGCTAGTTCTTCAAGTATTTTCCTTTCTAAGTGAAAAACTAGCATTACATAAAATAAAATCAATTTAGAAAATGACTTTATTAAGAACTATTTATACAAGATTATAATAGAGCAGAAAGCTGAGGGTGCATTTAATTGTTCTTTTATACATCTGAGTAGCTCATTAACAGAAATCAAGGTATTCATTAAGAAAGCACAGCTGATCTTCCTCCACAGAAAATTCCCAAATCCAACTACCCACTAAGAGTCTGGCTTCTGATTTCATGTGTTAGGAAACACCTTTTAGGTATGAAACATTGATCATTTTGTTTCATTTTTATTAAGTAAAAATAATATAGAAATCACCAATGAACTCAGTGTGTTGTATTTATATATTTTATTTACATGTATGTATTTATGTATATTTGACATTTCTGAGATAAATCAAAACAGTAGGTTAGGCAAAATTGTGAAGTCAGTCAAAAAAAATAAAAATCAGTGTTTGCCTAGATATTCTTCCAGAAATGTTCTTTCCCCTTGGAGATATTTTTCCCTGCACGATGCTCTAGAACTATGCCCAAAGGCTTTTATATTTTAACAGGAAAAACATCAAGCATTGATCACTTACCTTTAAGGAATGTATATAAGAAAATATCAGATATTAGCAGCTGGAGGACTTTGTTAAACCTTGTAAAACAAGATTTCCTAGTAATCCCTAAAATCACAAAATATAGAACCATTACTATTCTGTCAATTCCCTGGACCTATACCTATGTCAATTCCTATGCCTATAATATATAGGCCAGGATGTGAAAATGAGTGAAGAGTGTTTAGAGTACACTCATCAGTTCTAATACACTAATTCAGCTCTTCCTTCACACATGGCCTTATTGCTCAACATCAAAAAAAAAAAAAAAAAAAAAATCAAAAATCTCTCTCAATCATGGATCTAGAGTAGTCCCCCACCCTCATCCACGGAGGACACTTCTAAGTCCCCCAGGGGATGCCTGAAACTGTAGGTAGTACCAAAGCCTAGAATACTGTAGTTTTCCTATATAAATATATTTATGATAAAGTTTAACTATAAATTAGGCACAATAAGAGGTTAAACAACAATAATAAAATAGAATAATTATAACAATATACTGTAGTAAAATTAAGGTGAATGTTATCTCTTCAAAATATCTTATTATCCTGTACTCGTCATTTTCTTGTGATGATGTGAGACGATAAAATGTCTATGTGATGAGATGAAGTGAGATGAATGATGCAGGCACTATGCTATATCATTAGGTATTATTGACCTTCTGACAATAAGCCAGAAGGAGGAACATCTGCTTCCAGACCATAGTTGACCACCATAAGTGTAAGTGAAACCATAAAAACCAAAACCAGGGTAAAAGGAGACTACCAGGGACACCTGGGTGGCTCAGTCTGTGGGGCATCTGACTCTTAGTTTCAGCTCAGGTCATGATCTCAGGAGTCATGGAATCGAGCCCCACATGGGGCTCCAGCTCAGCACAGAATCTGCTTAAGATTCTCTCCCTCTAAATACAAATCAAAACAACAATGAGATCCCACCTCACACCAGTCAGAATGGCTAAAATAACCAGTCAGGAAACGACCAGTGTTGGCAAGGATGCAGAGAAAGGGACACCCTCCTACACTGCTAGTAGGAATGCAAGCTGGTGCAGCCACTTTGGAAAACAGTATGGAGGTTCCTCAAAAAGTTGAAAATAGAGCTACCCTACAACTCAGCAATCACACTACTTGGTATTTACCCTAAAGATACAAATGTAGTGATCCGAAGGGGCACATGCACCCAAATGTTTATAGCAGCAATGTCCACAATAGCCAAACTATGGAAAGAGCCTAGACGTCCATCAACAGATGAAGGGATAAAGAAGATGTGGTATATTATAATACACACACACACACACACAGGGAGAGAAGAATACTATGCAGCCATCAAAAAAACTAAATCTGGCCATTTGCAATGTCATGGGTGGAACTAGAGGGTATTAGGCTAAGCAAGATAAGTCAATCAGAGAAAGACAATTATCATATGATCTCTCTGATATGAGACATCTCAGAGGCAGGGTGGGGTTTGTGGGGGAAGGGAGGGAAAAATGAAACAAGATGAGATCAGGAGGGAGACAAACCATAAGAGACTCTTAATCTCATGAAACAAACTGAAGGTTGCTGGAAGAGGGGAGAGGGATGGGGTGGATGGGTGATGGACATTGGGGAGGGTATATGCTATGGTGAGTGCTGTGAATTGTATAAGACTGATGATTCACAGACCTGTATACCCCTGAAACACATAATACATTATATGTTAATAAAAAAAAGATTCTCTCCCTCTCCCACCCTCTACACCCTACCTCCTATTAACACATGCACATGCAGTCACTCTCTCTCAAAAATAAATAAATAAAAATCTTTTAAAAACAGATTACCATATTCATGCTCCTCTTTTGATCAAGGTGTCAGTGTTTATAAAATAATATGGTAATAAATAACCCAAAGCCATAAGTCCAACACTAAGTCCCAATGTTATCATTTACACAAGGGAAGCAAGTTTCCCATTTCCTATTCCCACCACAAGGACCCTGTGCTTTCCTCTTTCCTCAGTTTTGTTCATTCTGCTCTTGCCACCTGATATCAACTTCCCCATTTTCCAAAGAGCAAACAGTCCTGATCTTCCTTAGAGGGACATATCAAAGTCCTCCTTCTGCACAAAGTTTTCTCCTGTCCTCCACATTGGAAATCTTCTTTGTCTCCTAAGAATCCACAGTCCTTACACTACCTCTCATTTATGACACTTGTCCTTTTAAATCTTGTGTTATGGTTATTTGTGTGCAAATGTTATTTCCTCTATTACATTAAAAAGTCCTAAGGATAATATTTCTGTCTGAATTATCATTAATATCCCACACAGATCCCTCACAGATCCTAAGAAAATTCTCTAAATTTGTAAAACAATTGATTGTAGCAATTAATTATGTATTTTTTTTTTTTACTAATACAAAAAGCTAGTTCCCCAGAAATATATGTACCAAAACTAGGTTTAGCTGCTAACTTCTTGAATGATATAACCTATTCTTTGGGACCTTGATTTCCCAAACATATAGTATTCATTAATAATGGAAAAAGTTCTTAACTTACAAAATTTATGAAAAAAGTTACCTGCTATGTAAAGTGAAAATTAAGTGCCTTAGAAATATAGGAGATGTGGGGCACCTGGGTGGCCCAGTAGGTTTAAGCCTCCCCCTTCGGCTCAGGTCATGATCTCAGGGTCCTGGGATCGAGCCCCACATCAGGCTCTCTGCTCAGCAGGGAGCCTGCTTCCCTTCCTCTCTCTCTGCCTGCCTCTCTGCCTGCTTGTGATCTCTGTCTGTCAAATAAATAAATAAATAAAATCTTAAAAAAAAAAAAAGAGGAAGACATCTTCTGTGGGGTAGGACTAAATGCTAATTGAAAAGGACATTCTCACTTCATTAAGATGTGAGCACTGAGGACAAAAGCTGCAGTATTTCCGTATTATAAAGGCATCTTGATCCTGTAGGTTCTGCTCATTGGCCCTCTCTACAAAGCAATCAATGCTGCTTGTAGGAAAATTATATTTAATTGCCTTGTTATTTAATAAGTTTTAGGTATAGTTTCACATGTGGGAGTAGCAAAAATAATTTCTAGTTCAAATTAATTTATTAAAAGCCTACTCAGTTGTAATTCAATGATAAGGTTCTCCACAGATCTTACAACCTCTAACAGACAAATCCCAAAATACTTTTTTATTTAAATCACCTTTCCTAATTACTCTTACTAGGAGATCCCAGAGATGATAATCTCTGGCCTATGCAGCAATTTTCAGTAGCAGCTTTAGTAAAAATGTTAGATTTAAATACATATAAACATGGAGTGCAGCTCACATACACACACACACACACTCACAGACACACAAACACACATATCATGCCCATGTTCTGGTAATATCATCTGAAGTAAAATCACAAAGACTTTTGAGTCTTCAATGAGTGAAGCTTAAATGTAAGTAAATTTTATTTAATACCGGCCTTTATCCTAAAAATATAATGGCTTCCTCTTTACAGAGTCCATCACCTTCACTGTTGTTATCAGAAAGCAGTAAGATGGGTAAAACATTATGCGGCCAGTGTACTATACAGCAGGTTTTCAAAACATCAGAAAGAACAAACATGTGCAGTCATTGAAGTGTTTTATTTCTGCATGTTGAGTTTAGAATGCATATGAAAATATATGGAAGAGGTAGGATGTTAAAAGGCTCCAAAAGGAGGAAAAGAAGCTTAGAGCAGCACAAAAGCCAACGTGCTCCTTCCCTAAACTAGAACACCAGAGAGAATCTCACAGAAGTTTGTAAAATAAGGGTAATTGACGTGTGAAGCCCCCAGAGCACTATGCCAACTCTTTAAATCATGAACTTTACTGAAGAGGCACAACAATGTTCTGCACTTAGTACTAATCATATCAATTTCTTAGATAAAGACACTGGGGCTTAGAGAGGTCCAGTAACTTCTTCAAACCCAAAGACCTATAGGAGACAGAGACAGGATTCAACACGGGATTCCTCTGACTCAAAAACTCAAGCTCTGAACCATTGGGCTTACTGCCTCTGGCTATGAAAGGAATGAACAGAAACTCACACAGAAAGATGGAATGCCTGAAGAATCTGGAACTCATTTCTTTAATCTAGAAGATTCTCTGCAATGAGGAAAAGAAGGTAAGAGCAGAAAGTATTTGGTCGTATCAGTGGTAGAGTTAAGCAATATGCCCTATTTGCCAGGGAAAGGATGCATTTTCCTCAAAAAAAAAAAAAAAAAAACCCCAAATTTATCCAAAGGGGACGTTAAATGAGGATCCTGCTGTGCAGAAAGGGGCACCATAGACATCATAGATGGATAAAAGCTTTACATCTTACACGTGGTGTTTTAACAAAAATAACAAGTCCTAAGCCACATATCTCCTGTCAGCTATGGTTTAAATTATTTACCTAAAATTTTATATTTAATTTTTTACTACAGTAACCTTAGCTCAAACTCAGCAGAGGCATTGCTTTAATATTCATTTCAAATGAGTATTACAGAAAGCAAAAAAGAACAGAGGAAACGGGTCATGGAATAAAATTTCAATTGGCCACCAACCTGGAAAATGATAAAAATGAAGGCAGTTGACAGCTGCTAAACATAGGGACATGTTTTCCTCTGCCTAAGCACTACATAACCACTTTAGACATCTGAAGTACCCCCAAGAATATTACTCCATGAAATTTAAATTTGTGACTAAAGCTTATGAATCTTATGTGATGGCAAATACTGGGATCAGGGAAACCAAGAAAAGAAAGACAAAGTCTTTCTGGAAAAGTGTTCTCTTTACATGAAGTGTTTGTAAGGAGCAATAAAGAATAAAAATGGCTTTGTTATGAAGTAGGATGCAGCAGATACTGACCAAGGTAAGACAGTGTGAGAGCTAAGAAAGAAGAATCAAAGATGAAGTATTTTTGAAAATAAGAAGAAAAAAGACAAAATGCTGTGTTAACTCGGTTTTTAAAATTTCTATGATTTGCTAAAAAAAAAAAAAAAAAGAAGAAGAAGAAGAAGAAAGAAAGAAAAAATCACAGTGGCTGGGTGGCTCAGTCAGTTAGCATCTGTATTTGGACCAAACAGGTCCTGGAATCAAGCTTCATGGCAGGCTCCCTGCTGAAGCAGGGAGAAGTAGGGAGCCTTCTCCCTGAGAAGCAGGTTCCCTCTGCTGCTCCCCCTGTTTGTGCTCATGCACTCTCTCTCTCTCTCTCCCCGTTTGTGCTCATGCACACTCTCTCTCTCTCTCTCTCTCTCTGTCAAGTAAATAAATAAAATCTTAAAAAAAAAATCAAAGAACATTCACTACTTTTCTACCACTGCTCTGTAACTGGCAGATTTATTATGAAGGCATCTTAGCTTACCAAAAATAGTTAATGAAATAGGAAATTCAGTGAGTCCGCATAAGTATAGGACTTGGTTCTCAGGTTTGCAAGTCAAAAAACTCACTACATGTTACTTTCTGATTTTTACATTTAATATCACTACTGCTGTTCTTTCCACATTAACAGAAAAATGCTACAAAAGAAAGGATTAATATTGACCCCAATAGTAGTAATGACATTTTTTGTTACTTTACCCAGAGCTAATTAAAACATTTTTACCTGATGATATTGTTAACAAAAAAAAGGATTAGGTTCAAAATAATATGTAAGGAATGGCCATATTTTGTAAAAAAATGAAAATAAATTTGACGTGACTTCATGATTTTTTTCTTTTTGTTCATTTTTATTTTCTAATTTTCCTAAAAACAACATGCATTACTCATATTTTTTAAAAGAGGGAATAGGAAGAAGTAAAAGTTAATGAGATGATTTTCATTAGCCAAAATAATCTATCACCAAAATGGCAATTTATCCATTTCTTATAGTAACTCTCATGAAGATCTTCACAGGAACAGATGTTGCCCAGACATTACTATCAAAGTATTAAACTGGATGACACCTTGCCTGAAAAAACTTGGCACAGACAGATTTTTGTGGTTTTGTTGAAATTCTTATTCTGTAACTCTTGATTTTTCAAAGATCCAAGATTATCTTTTGTTCATTTCGAAATACCTCTAATATATTTTTTCTTTCATGATAGTTAATTATATCTTAGTATGGTTTGCTCCTGGTGTCATATTCAGTTTCTGTCATTTCAAAATTACACTAGCTGAGTCACTTCTAGAAGAGATGGCTGTAAATAACAAATTCCATCCATGCATGGTGCCAACATCAGTTTTAAAGGGTGATATTACCTGAACTTGACCCTAGTTTCAAGAGTGCATCTTGTTTGAGGGCCTGTGGTCTTTTCTCCACTGATTATGTTGGTTACAGTAAAAATTTTAGTATTGTAACTGTGTGCTTTAGCTCTGAATATTTAATGGTCTGCTGAGCTGTGCTATCATCATGGCTGATCATTAGTCTCTGTCATTAAGATGACAAGTTAAACTGGGTTTTGAAGAATTGCAATCTCGATGCGTAAATATTCTTTTGAAAAATAAGAGAATGAATGGCAGCATAGGAGGGACAAGAGATACATTTAACAAAAAGGTAGATAGCATAAAATAGTTTTTTATAAATGTATATGTACTAAGGGGATATGTTTTAGAGTTTAGAGTACTTACTACTTTTAATTTACATACCTGGCTTAATTTTAGTTACATGGGCCAAGAGAACTCTGTATAAAATGAGTGGGACTACTACTCAATGTCTCAAGGAAAGTAACTCATAGCCATGATTTAGGAAATTTTATCATCTCTCTAAATTCCTAGAAAGATAACTCAACAGGAGATGAGGTTCTTTTCGCACATCTTGCTTTTACTAGACTTTTATTTCACACACAAAAAATGTGAAGAGGTGAGTAGATTAAACTGTTAGTAATCATGCCTTCAGCAGAGATATAATTTCACAATCTCTATTAAACCTTTTATAATTTGAAGACAGGATTAACTGCAACACCAGGAGGCAGAGTGACCTTGCCCCCTCCACAATCTCTGTGATAACACAACCAGAGTTAGAAATTGAAAAGTTTATTCACTAGATAAGTCATTTACAATGAGTCATCTGATTTTCTAGCCTATCTTTGGATTGTTACAGGCATAATAAATTATACCAATAACAATCATAGTCAACAAGAAAAAAAAATTAAGTAGAGATAGAATGTCAAATGTCATTGCATTACTTAAAAATTTCTAGACAAGTGCATTTTAAAGTTAAAATAAAACCCTATTTAGGATCAATTGTCTGAACAGCCCACACACAGTCTCTTACTTGAACATCGGCTGCCAAGAGTTCTAACATGCAGAATCCAGCCTGTGACATTTCTATCTATAATGGGATTATCCCAATATTTTCCCCACCCCTATCAGTGTAAGGTTACTCAGCAACCGTAGCACTTAAAGAGAGATCAAGGGTCATTAAGGAAACTACTCATAAGATTTGGCAACTGAATCATGTATTTACTGAAGGCTTAAGTTATATAAATCCTCTGTGATTTACTTGGCACTAAGAGTTATGAACAAAACAGCTGACAAGCTTGAGCCTTTAGGGAGTTTATATAACTTGCTCACCAGGACAACTGAATTCTTTGCAGCATCTGAGACTAAATTTACAAAAATATTTATGGATAGTTTAAACTGTTTAGGTTATTACATTTAGATCACACACTTTAGAGGGAATATTAAAATCTCAACAGATCTTAAAGAGTGAAATATCCAATTTTCCATAATAAAGGCTCCACTGTCATTTGCACTTAACAATTTATACATACAAGAAATTTTCATTACCGTAAGCATCGCTACTATATTAGAACTTACCTAAACTACAGGTTTTTCTCAATAAATATCCATACTTGCCATGTTTTCATTTTTGGTCTTTTCTCTCATTGTGAACAGCTTTTAGTGGAATTTATTTATACCTATAAATTCAAATACCTCCTATGGACTGATATCACCTGAGTTCTATAACCATATATTTAACTGCCTGTTGGACATAGGCCCCAGGGGGGTCTATCCAGAATCACAAACTCAACTTGACCAGATAAAGCCCATTATCTTTTATATCCAAAATGTGTCCTTCTCTATATCATTACAAATAAAACTACCAACCATTCAGACCCAGCATTTTAATGGGGCATGATGGACTGGCCAGAACCCTGAAAGTACAAAGAGATCAGAAACCTACTGTGTAGGGGGGAGGAGTCAAGATGGCGGAGAAGTAGCAGGCTGAGACTACTTCAGGTAGCAGGAGATCAGCTAGATAGCTTACCTAAAGATTACAAACACCTACAAATCCAACGGGAGATCAAAGAGAAGAAGAACAGCAACTCTAGAAACAGAAAATCAACCACTTTCTGCAAGGTAGGACTGGCGGAGAAGTGAATCCAAAGCGACGGGAAGACAGACCGCGGGGGGGAGGGGCCGGCTCCCGGCAAGGAGAAGTGAATCCAAAGCAACGGGAAGATAGACCGCGGGGGGAGGGGCCGGCTCCCGGCAAGCGGCGGAGCAGCAGAGCACAAAATCGGGACTTTTAAGAGTCTGTTCCGCTGAGGGACATGGCTCCAGAGGCTTAACCGGGGTGAAGCCCAGGCGGGGTCAGCGCGGCCTCAGGTCCCACAGGGTCACAGAAGGATCGGGGGTGTCTGAGTGTCGCAGAGCTCACAGGTATTAGAACGGGGAAGCCGGCTACAGAACCAGAGCCGAGGAGTGACTCTCAGCTCGGGGTTACCTTGACCGGTCGCAGGCTCGGTCAGCTCAGAGCGTGGCCGGAGGCCAGGGTGGCGGGAGTCATTGGGCGCTGTTCTCTGGGGGCGCACTGAGGAGTGGGGCCCCGGCCTCTCGGCTCCTCTGGGGCCGGAGACCGGGAGGCCGCCATCTTCATTCCCGCCCTCCGGAACTCTACCGAAAGCGCTCAGGGAACAAAAGCAAACCCAGCAAACCCGAGCGGATTACGCAGCCCGGTCCCGGGTAAGGGCGGTGCAACTCCGCCTGGGGCAAAGACCCTTGAGAAACACTGCAACAGGCCCCTCACCCAGAAGATCAGCAAGAAACCCAGCCAGGACCAAGTTCACCTACCAAGGAGTGTAGTTTCAATACCGAGGAGAGCGGCGGAATTCCAGAGGAGGAGAAAGCAAAGCTCGGAACTCATGGCTTTCTCCCCATGATTCTTTAGCCTTGAGGTTAAATTAATTTTTTTTTCTTTTCTTTTTCAAATTTTTTTTCTTCTTCTGCTAAATTTTTTTAACTTTTACCCTTTTCTTTTTTAACATTTTTAACTAGTTTATCTAATATATATATATTTTTTTCCTTTTTATACTTTTTCTTTATTGGTTTTCTTTTTCTAATTTTTTTTTCTTTCTTTCTGAACCTCTTTTTATCCCCTTTCTCCCCCCACCCACTATTTGGGATCTCTTCTGATTTGGCTAAAGCATATTTTCCTGGGGTTGTTGCCACCTTTTTAGTATTTTACTTGCTCCTTCATATACTCTTATCTGGATAAAATGACAAGGCGGAAAAATTCACCACAAAAAAAAGAACAAGAGGCAGTACCAAAAGCTAGGGACCTAATCAATACAGACATTGGTAATATGTCAGATCCAGAGTTCAGAATGACGTTTCTCAAGGTTCTAGCCGGGCTCGAAAAAGGCATGGAAGATATTAGAGAAACCCTCTCGGGAGATATAAAAGCCCTTTCTGCAGAAATAAAAGAACTAAAATCTAACCAAGTTGAAATCAAAAAAGCTATTAATGAGGTGCAATCAAAAATGGAGGCTCTCACTGCTAGGATAAATGAGGCAGAAGAAAGAATTAGCGATATAGAAGACCAAATGACAGAGAATAAAGAAGCTGAGCAAAAGAGGGACAAACAGCTACTGGATCACGAGGGGAGAATTCGAGAGATAAGTGACACCATAAGACGAAACAATATTAGAATAATTGGGATTCCAGAAGAAGAGGAAACAGAGAGGGGAGCAGAAGGTATATTGGAGAGAATTATTGGAGAGAATTTCCCCAATATGGCAAAGGGAACAAGCATCAAAATCCAGGAGGTTCAGAGAACCCCCCTCAAGATCAATAAGAATAGGTCCACACTCCGTCACCTAATAGTAAAATTTACAAGTCTTAGTGACAAAGAAAAGATCCTGAAAGCAGCCCGGGAAAAGAAGTCTGTAACATACAATGGTAAAAATTGTCAATTGGCAGCAGACTTATCCACAGAGACCTGGCAGGCCAGAAAGAGCTGGCATGATATATTCAGAGTACTAAATGAGGAAAAACATGCAACCAAGAATACTATATCCAGCTAGGCTATCATTGAAAATAGAAGGAGAGATTAAAAGCTTCCAGGACAAACAAAAACTGAAAGAATTTGCAAATACCATTTTTTTCAAAGAAATGGAACAAATAATCCTAAAATTTATATGGAACCAGAAAAGACCTCGAATAGCCAAAGGAATATTGAAAAAGAGAGCCAAAGTTGGTGGCATCACAATTCCAGACTTCAAGCTCTATTACAAAGCTGTCATCATCAAGACAGCATGGTACTGGCACAAAAACAGACACATAGATCAATGGAACAGAATAGAGAGCCCAGAAATAGACCCTCAACTCTATGGTCAACTAATCTTCGACAAAGCAGGAAAGAATGTCCAATGGAAAAAAGACAGCCTCTTCAATAAATGGTTTTGGGAAAATTGGACAGCCTCATGCAGAAAAATGAAATTGGATCATCTCCTTACACCACACACGAAAATAGACTCAAAATGGATGGAAGGATCTCAATGTGAGAAAGGAATCCATCAAAATCCTTGAGGAGAACACAGGCAGCAACCTCTTCGACCTCAGCCGCAGCAACATCTTCCTAGGACATCGCCAAAAGCAAGGGAAGCAAGGGCAAAAATGAACTATTGGGATTTTATCAAGATCAAAAGCTTTTGCACAGCAAAGGAAACAGTTAACAAAACCAAAAGACAACTGACAGAATGGGAGAAGATTTTGCAAATGACATATCAGATAAAGGGCTAGTGTCCAAAATCTATAAAGAACTTAGCAAACTCAACACCCAAAGAACAAATAATACAATCAAGAAATGGGCAGAGGACATGAACAGACATTTCTGCAAAGAAGACATCCAGATGGCCAACAGACACATGAAAAAGTGCTCCATATCACTCGGCATCAGGGAAATAGAAATCAAAACCACCATGAGATATCACCTCACACCAGTCAGAATGGCTAAAATTAACAAGTCAGGAAATGACAGATGCTGGCGAGGATGCGGAGAAAGGGGAACCCTCCTACACTGTTGGTGGGAATGCAAGCTGGTACAACCACTCTGGAAAACAGCATGGAGGTTCCTCAAAATGTTCAAAATAGAACTACCCTATGACCCAGCAATTGCACTACTGGGTATTTACCCTAAAGATACAAACGTAGTGATCCGAAGGGGCACGTGCACCCGAATGTTTATAGCAGCAATGTCTACAATAGCCAAACTATGGAAAGAACCTAGATGTCCATCAACAGACGAATGGATAAAGAAGATGTGGTATATATACACAATGGAATACTATGCAGCCATCAAAAGAAATGAAATCTTGCCATTTGTGACGACGTGGATGGAACTAGAGGGTATCATGCTTAGCGAAATAAGTCAATCGGAGAAAGACAACTATCATATGATCTCCCTGATATGAGGAATACTAGATGCAACATGGGGGGTTGAGGGGGTAGGAGAAAATTAAATGAAACAAGATGGGATTGGGAGGGAGACAAACCATAAGTGACTCTTAATCTCACAAAACAAACTGAGGGTTGATGGGGGGAGGGGGGTTTGGAGGGGGGTAGGATTATGGACACTGGGGAGGGTATGTGCTATGGTGAGTGCTGTGAAGTATGTAAACCTGGTGACTCACAGACCTGTACCCCTGGGGATAAAAATATATGTTTATAAAAAATAAAATTTAAAAAAAAATGTAAAAAAAAAAAATAAAGTCTGGGATATAATTACAAAAAAAAAAAAAAAAAAGAAACCTACTGTGTAAAACACTGACTCAAAAATGTGTGGTGCTCTTAAAAAAAATTTTTTTTTAAAGTGCAGTGTTCAATAGCTAAAAGAGATTAAAAGTAAAAGGATAGAAAGGCTCTTCCAGAAAATTGAAAAAGGAAAAACTACTTCCCAGCTCCTTCAATTGAGCAATCATTAAGACAAATCAAACAGATACAAGAAAAACAAAGTAAAGCTACAGATATATACACACATCTCATAAAATATGCAAAATGCAGATATACATAAAATACATATAAAAATACACATAAAAACATATATAAAAAATCCCCCATAAAATATTAGTAAAATGTAGCTAATAAAATATACAAACGATAATACATCATAACAAAATGAAGTTTATCCCAGTAATACAAGAATATTTATCAAATACCAATAAATGTACTTCATATTAACAAGTGAAAAGAGAAAAGCCATATGATCATTTCAAAAGATTCAGAAAAATATTTTTTAAAAAACCCAACATCCATTCTTTAATCATCATCATCACCACCATCATCATTATCATTTGTAGCAGGCTATGAACAGAAGTATAGAATGAATAGGAATTTCCTTGAACTGATAAAGAGCACCTAGGAAAAATCTACAGGTAGCATCATACATAATGGCAGAAGACTGAACAACATTCCCCCAAGAGCAGGAAAAAGGCAAGGATGCCTGCTCTTATCACTGTTCTATAGCATCGTACTACAAGTTCTAATCAATGTCATAAGGCAATGAAAATAAAATTAAAGTTATCCAGACTAGAAAAGAAGACAAATTAGCATTGCTTGTCCAGTGCTCTTGCTACTGTACGTCTAATTTTATGATTTATATTTTCTTTCATTTTTTTGGTTAAGTTTATTCCTAGATATTTTATTATTTTTGGTATGATTGTAAATGAGATTGTTTAATTTCTCTTTTTGCTAGTTCATTATTAGTGTATACAAATACAACTGGTTTCTGTATATTAATTTTGTGCCCTATAACTTTCCTGAATTCATTTATTAGTTCTAGTAGGTTTTTAGTGGTATCTTTTGGGTTTTCTATATATAGTATCATGTCATCTGCTTATAGTAAAACTTTTATCTCTTCCTTAGCTATGTGGATGCTTTTCATTTATTTTTCTTGTCTGATTGGTGTGGCTAGGACTTCCAGCATTATATTGCACAAACATAGACCCTAAGTACTTTCTTTATATATTATAAATAGCAAAAAATAAAGTTCCACAATTAAATTAAAATTAGAATGAGAACATTTATCCGCGATTATGTAATTCCTATGAAAAATAGTATTTTGGGGGGTCAGATGACCCCAGGGAACTTTTGTTAGATACACTGAATATCACTGTGTGCCAAAAATGTTCATGGCAACCATTTTAAAATCTGTTTTTAAAAATGTCTTATTTAATTTTCTCCTTAGAATTAGTATTTAAATATCTGTCTCTGTCAAAGACAATGCTTTATCACAGAATGGAAGTAGAATGAAGGCAAAATAGTTGTGTCATACTTAAATATTATACTGTCTTTTAAAGAGTCTCTTATTAATAAAGCCAAAGAATTTATTTACTTTCAGTGTGAAAGTTATCTCTTCAAAACTGTCCATAGTTGAGTATAATTTCTTTCTCATTCTATTTGGGAGATAAGACAGATTAATAAAGTTCTTTCATCTTTCATTATTTATATACTTGTTGGTTGGTTACTTAGTTCCTCTTTATAATAATGCTTTGAAATTTGTTATATTAAGTTCTATTTATCATTTTATGCAGTTACACTGTAGGTCTTATATTGTGTGTGTATATGCACATGTGTATAATTTCTAACAATGTAGTTATACATTCACTCATAAACAGACCTCTGATGAGTAAGAAAGTATAAATTCTTGTGTTTAATAATGAATTGTTATAACACACTTTTATGACCTTCATTAAAAATCAGCCATGCTGAGGGATTTTTAAAATCTAATGGGGATAGCACTGGAGGAATTTTACTTTAAAAGGAAATAATCACATTTTCTTTTAGCAGGAGGATCCTATTTCCCATTTCATTCAGTCCAATCTCTGTTTGAACCTGTTGTTCCAGTTCTGTCCAGTTAGCTGTGCATTTGTCCTGGTAAAAGTATCCTGGTTTGGCTGATCAACTACATGGTTACCCTCTCTTTTAGAGATTACTATGAGACTTAAGAAATGTTCAAATCTTTTGATCTAATAATCCCTCAAGAAATATATTCAAAAAAATAATCACAGATGCAGAGATAAACATTTGCAGATAAACATGTCCATTATGGGATCATTCATGGTCACAAAAATATAAATAACTTAAAGGACAACAACTGAAGAACTGGTATATAAGAAAAGGTTCATAAATAAATGGAATACATTCTAAAAATAAGAAAGTTCAAAATATAATTTTAACAGGGGTGACTGGGTGGCTCAGTTGGTTAAGCAGCTGCCTTCTACTCAGGTCATGATCCCAGGGTCCTGGAATCGAGCCCTACATCAGACTCCCTGCTCAATGGGAGGTCTGCTTCTCCTTCTCCGACTCCCCCTGCTTGTGTTCCCTCTCTCCTTGTGTCTCTCTCTGTCAAATAAATAAATAAAATCTAAAAAAAAAAAAGAATTCTTTTAAAATATATATACATTTAAATATATATTTTTGTATTATATATAATATAAAAATATTATATATTTTGTGTGTGTGTGTGTGTGTGTATATATATATGTGTGTGTGTGTGTGTGTGTGTGTGTGTATATACATATATATATTATGAAACAAACTGAGGGTTCCTGGGAGGTGGGGGGTAGGGTTAGGGTGGTGGGTTATGGACACTGGGGAGGGTATATACTATGATGAGTGCTGTGAAATGTGTAAGCCTGATGATTCACAGACCTGTACCCCTGGGGCAAATAACACATTATATGTTAATAAAAAATATGTATAGTTATATATATAATATATAATATAAATATGTGATGATATATATTTATATATAATACCTAATTTTAACAGAAAAAAATAAACTAAAAAGTATTTATAATATAATCCCTTCTCTACTACATATATTTCAACATACACACACATACCATTTATAAAAGTAGAAATACCCAAAATGATGAATGGTTATCTCTGAGTAATGATTATGAATCATATTTTTCCTAAAATTTTACTATATTTTTAAATTTTTCTTTAATGATAATTTTATAATCAGAAAAAATAAACATTACTATGACAGCAGGAAAGAGAGAAAATCAGAATGATGAAAGAAATCCACCAGGTTGGAGTTTTGGCAATGGAGAGACCAGTTTCAGTAAGCAAACGAAGCATAAAGCAAGAATCATTTTTAAAAACAACATGGTAGTAGTAGTAGTAGTAGTAGTAGTATGCTGTGAAGTGTGTAAACCTGGCGATTCGCAGACCTGTACCCCTGGGGATAAAAATATATGTTTATAAAGCTGTAAAAAAATAAAAAAAATAAAAATAAATAAAAAAAAAAGAAAAAAGAAAAAAGAAAGGATGAATACCCAAGCTTTGTAGCAACATGGACGGGACTGGAAGAGATTATGCTGAGTGAAATAAGTCAAGCAGAGAGAGTCAATTATCATATGGTTTCACTTATTTGTGGAGCATAACAATAGCATGGAGGACAAGGGGAGATGGAGAGGAGAAGGGAGTTGAGGGAAATTGGAAGGGGAGGTGAACCATGAGAGAGACTATGGACTCTGAAAAACGATCTGAGAATTTTGAAGGGGTGGGGGGTGGGAGGTTGGGGGCACCAGGTGGTGGGTATTGTAGAGGGCACGGATTGCATGGAGCACTGGGTGTGGTGCAAAAATAATGAATACTGTTTTGCTGAAAAAATAAAAATTAAAAAAAAAAAATACTAAAAAAAAAAAAAAAAAAAAAAAAACAACATGGTAGCATTGGTTTCTAACATAGATCATTTTCTGTGCTGTCATTCTTTTCAAGCATTACTAATCCCAACAGTAATTCAAACAGAAAAAAGTGTCTAAAACCAACATAGTATATAGTCTTACTTAAACTTATAACAACTCAATGTTACCTTGAGTATTACACTGTAGGCACTTTAAAAAGAAACATTTTTTTAAGTGGAATATACTTAGAGGACAGCAATTAAGATCAATTTTTTTAGACTTGAATGTCTTATGAAGAACATGTAAGGACACTGGGAATGCTTATCCTAAGAAAGAAAAATTTAAGCAAACACAGGTTTTGTGTCATCTAGTGAGGAAAATGGCTAACGGTTAGAACTAACTAAGGATGAAATGGGATCTTTCCTCAAGCAGTAAGTTCCCCCTTCCTACCCACTTGGGGACTATTACCCATTCATTAAATACATGTAAGGTCACAGGCAAAAGAACCTACTTGACAACTAATTTGGAATATACTGTTATTTGTAAAGATACTTTTCTTAACCTTCTGTTAGAAAAACTAAACATCAGATGGGTATTTAGACTAAATGTTCTCTAATGACCCCTCCAAATTGGCATGACATGGCTTTAGGTGTCTTAAGACCAATTTCAGTGTGGGAACAGGGGGTGGCCTCACATACAATAGCAAGCAATTCTTGAACACCAGAAGGATGTCTAAGAATTCAACTCAATTCTGACACTACCTATGCTGGTGAAACCACCAGATCACACAGGTTAAGGATTCAGTCCCACCAGACTGCCCCTACAACTCTCACTTTAGATGCCAGTTGTAAGCCCCAGGCTGTTTATTTGTGCTTCCAACTGATCAACTACATATTGGAAGTTCCAACAATCTCCTCCTTAGGTTCAATTATTTGTTATAAGGGCTCACAGAACCCAGGGAAACACTTATTTATGTTTACCAGTTTATTAAAGGATACTATAAAAAATACCTATCAATAGCCAAAAGAAGAAATACTTAGGGCAAGATCTCAAAGAAGCTTCTGTCCTCATGGAGCTTGGGGCCTGGCTTGGTGGCACACAGAAGCATTCTGGTTCCCCAAGCATGGAAGCTCTCAAGAAAAAAAAGGCTAAAAAGCTATTTAATTTTATGAAGGTTTCATAACATAGTCATAATTGCCTAAGTCTTTGGTCCTTGGCTGATTGAGTCTCCAGTCTGTCTCCCCTCCTTGGTGGTCAGGCAGTCAGACTGAAGTTCCATGCCTCTACTCACATGATTGGTCCTTCTGGCAATTAGCCCTTGCCCTTGAGTGGGGGCCAAAAGTCACTTTCATTAATAATAAGATGCTCATTTCACTTTTATGGTTCTGAAGCATATTCAGGAATTGTAGATGAAGACCAAATATGTCTGAGAAATATATTTTGATCATCTGCATGACCAAAGTAAAAGATTGAAAATTAAGTAACCATTGCCAAGAGAGTCACTTAAAATAGTCAAAAGGACACTGAAGAGGTTGGGCCTATACACATCTCTTGCTTCCATCTGTCTCCAGTTTCATTTCTCCAACACAATGAACTTTTGACTTTTGTCAGTTATAACTCCACCACTTCCTAGAACACATCCTTCTACTCTGGACTAAGATAGATAATGCTGTATCAGTAGCTAAGTAGCCAATTGTGTTATTAGGCAGCCAGTTTAAACTCTGCCAACACCAATCATAATTCCTCCAAAACAAATTATATAAACCTATGATTTTTGCCTTTATAAGACTGTACTCTACTTGCAATTCAGAGCACACTTTTAATTTCAGGTGTCTCTGTCTCTCAGATTGTGGTCCCTAGGACCCCAAGTAAATGCTTTTGGTTGCTTTATAGCTTCTTCTTCTTCTTCTTAGTCAACACCATATATGTATTTTTTATAAATCATTACATTGCAATATGATGTTAATATTCCTGAGATGTGATCCACATTACTCACATTTAGTTATAGCAAACTGTAATGACACAGCTGATGTTCCATCATTTACTAGTCAGTTAGCGATTATTTTCAGCCACTTCATTATTCATTAGCACTCCCACTATAAGTGGAGGGGGCGGAGAGAAGTTCAATCAAATGAGGTGACTCTTGTGCATGTTAAAAGTTAAAATGAGGGACGCCTGGGTGGCTCAGTTGGTTAAGCCACTGCCTTCAGCTCAGGTCATGATCCTGGGGTCCTGGGATCAAGTCCCACATTGGTCTCCTTGCTTGGCAGGGAGCCTGCTTCCTCCTCTCTCTCTGCCTGCCTCTCTGCCTGCTTGTCCATATTCTCTCTCTCTGACAAATAAATAAAATCTTTAAAAAAAAAAAAGTTAAAATGAAAGACTTCATGTAAGAGATTAATATTACTGGACAAAGGGGTAAATGAGTATTATGAGTATGCTTCCTGAATGACTTTACCCCTATTATATATCTCTCTTTGCATGACATGTTTTCCATTTGTTAACTAAGCATAGCATTAAGGACATAGAATATAATTGTCATCTTAGCTTCCCTAAAATGCCAAATCAGCAACAATAATGACATGATAATGCTATGTTCATCTAGCTAACTCAGAGTTCTAATTTTATCACAATTGAATATACATTTTTCAAATGACTGATCTTTTATCCTACTCTATCATGACTTTTTTTTTAAGATTTATTTATTTATTTATTTGAGAGAGAGGGAGCACTTGAGCATGAGCAGGGGGAGAGGCAGAGAGGGAGAGAATCCCAAGTAGACTCCTCATTGAGCACAAGCTGGAGTTGGGACTCCATCCCACCACACCGAGATCATGACCTGAACTGAAACCAAGAGTTAGATGCTTAACCAACTGAACCACCTAGGCACCCTGCTATTATGACTTCCAAGGAAAACATCATTCACTAAGACAGTGGGCCATAAATATTGCTAGGCTTCATTATTGTAGATTTCTGGGTACATTTTTCATTCAGAAAGTTTATTTATAGAAAACAGACTATATTGACCAGGTGAGGTTTTGCTTCTAATAACTACTGTGATTTAAAAAAATAATCACATAAAATATACCATCTTAACCTTTTTAAATGTATAGTTCAGTAGTGTTAAATATACTCACATTGTTGCAAAACAGATCTTCCAGAACTTTCTCATCTTGCAGAACTGAAACTATACACATTAAACAATATCCCCTTTCCCTCTCTGCCCTGTCCCTGGTAACCACCATTCCACTTTGGTTTTAAGAATTTACTTTTTGTATATATTTTTCCAAAGTGTATTTCTTTTTTTTTAAGATATTATTTATTTGACAAAGAGAGACAGCGAGAGAGAGGGAACACAAGCAGGGGGAGTGGGAGAAAGAGAAGCAGGCTTCCCACCCAGCAGGGAGCCTGACATGGAGCTCAATTCCAGGACCCTAGGATCATGACCTGAGCTGAAGGCAGATGCTTAATGACTGAGACACCCAGGTGCCCCCCCAATGTATATTTCTTTTTCTTTTAAGATATTATTTACTTATTTGACAGAGAAATAGAAAGAAAGAGCACAAGTTGGCAGAGTGGCAGGCAGAGGAAGAGGGAGAAGCAGGCTCTCCACTAAGCAGGGAGCCTGATGCCGGGCTTGATCTCAGGACCCTGGGATCACTACCTGAGCCGAAGGCAGCCGCTTATCCGACTGAGCCACCCAGGCGCCCCAAGTGTATTTCTTATGTGTTTGTGAAAACAAGGAGAAAAGGTACACTAATGTTTCATCTCACATCTTTCAAAAAAAAAAATCACAGTCACTATTCAAATATTAGGTTTCTCTAAGTGTCATAGTATATATTATTTTAATGCTACTGTAAATTTAAAAGCAATCTGAAAAGTAATGGGCATTTTTTTTTCTTATCATACCTACAAAGTGACTGTTACCAAAAAAAATACAAAAGGCATTTAAGCAGTTTTTCTCCATAGTTCTGTTCAAACACAGCAAGAGTATAATTAGCTGGACAAGCTGCCTAAGTCTGTAATATACATCACCTCCACAACTAACAAACCTGTAGCAGTAACAAGCTTTACAGTAAATTAAAATCTCCAGTTCCTCAAAAAAAAAAAAATTACATTCAAAAAGATGAAGTAAACAGCAATTTCTCTTTCCCAAGAATGAAGTATATATATAAAGGTGAGGTTAAAAAAACATTTTTCAATTTTTTTAATTTAGCAAGTTAAGATGCTGCAATAATGATGAGACATTCATTTTTTCCCACCACCAAGTAATTGTTCCCACATTATTGGAGAGTTTATGGGTCTGACTACTTCACTGCCATTTAATGATTCTGAAAAAAAGGCCCACATTTTTCTTGGATTCTTTTTGCTCAAAAAAAAAAATTAAAAAAATAAATAAAAATAAAAATCCAAGAAGTTACTTACTTTGTCAATGCAGCAACTCAAGATTTTACATTATTCCTCCTTTTTTGTGAACATTTAAAAGAAAAATTGTTTTCTTTCATTCTAACCTAAACTCAAAGTTTCTAAGATAGATCTCTTGATTATATCATGTTCTTGACATTATTAAACACAAAATCTTCTCTAAAGTAACTGACTGTTGCTTCTCCAAAAACAAATGCCTCAAGATATGACCCAGGGGGCGCCTGGGTGGCTCAGTGGGTTAAGCCGCTGCCTTCGGCTCAGGTCATGATCCCAGGTCCTGGGTTCGAGCCCCATGTCGGGCTTTCTGCTCAGCGGGGAGCCTGCTTCCTCCTCTCTCTCTGTCTGCCTCTCTGCCTACTTGTGATTTCTCTCTGTCAAATAAATAAATAAAATCTTAAAAAAAAAAAAAAAAAAAAAAAAAAAAGATATGACCCAGAATGCATATTTCTCAGACTGAGTAAGGAAGTAATGCCTAAAATTTTCAAGATCTACAGAGAAGAAGATAGTAATAACCTAGCAAGTCATGCATAAAAGTTCAAAAGAACCTTAAATCTGCTGGTTCAAAAAAATAAGAAAATAGATCCCTAAAACTATTCATAGCAACCACAGAAAGTGAGATAATACCATCATCTCTTCATTTCTGATCTTATGATATTCTTTTCAGGAGTTCTATTTGTCAGCACAGGTCACACACTCACTATGTGTTTTACAGGTCTTTTAACCAAATTAATGATTCTAAAAGCATATTTTCTAGTTCATTGCAGATACACCTCTAAATTATACTTGGCTCACAAGTTGTAAAAAGCAGCATATTATATAGCTATAAGTTCCTCCCACTCAACCTATTTTAAGTCTGATATCAGCCAAGATAATGCTAATAATGCTCATCACAAAAAACTATCACAGCTTTCAATACCTATTTAAAAATATTCATTAATTCAAAGGTTAAGAGCCCTAAGTAAAAGGTATTGGGCTAGGTGTTATAGGTGACCCGAAACTGGAAAACCATCAGTCAGTTTTCAGTCTACCGAGGAAGACAGGTATAAAGAAAGTAACAATGACATTTTGGGTGACAAAAACCTATTATTCAAATTAGGAATTTTAAGAGTGAGAGAGGTACTTCTAAAAACTAAGCCAGGGTGGGGCGCCTGGGTGGCTCAGTGGGTTGGGCCTCTGCCTTCAGCTCAGGTCCTGATCTCAGGATCCTGGGATCGAGCCCCACATCGGGCTCTCTGCACAGCAGGGAGCCGGCCTCCCTATCTCTCTTTCTGCCTGCCTCTTTGCCTACTTGTGATCTCCGTCTGTTGAATAAATAAAGAAAAATCTTTAAAAAAAAAAAAAAAACTAAGCCAGGGTAACAGACATAAACAAGTCTGCCCTGGGAATTAATAGTCACCCTAATTATGGATTCAGTGTTCTGCAGTTTAAATATTTTCAGAAACATTATATTTTTTGCCTAGAAACAAAGCTATGAAATAAATAACACAATACTATCTCCACTTTTAAATGAGAAAACAAAGGCTTAGAGAAAGTAACTAACTTATCTAAGTTTATGCAGCTAATAAATGATGGGTCCAAGGCCTGTGCTGATATTTTCTAATTCTACATCTAATGTCTTTCCACTATAACACACTGCTTCATCAATAGCTAAAACTACAAGGTATGTAGATAAATTCTATAAATGACAACCAGAGGTAAATATTGTTCTTCTGATTATTTTTTTTAAAGATTTTATTTATTTATTTGTTAGAGAGAGAGAGGGAGCGAGCATGAGCACAGGCAGACAGAGTGGTAGGCAGAGGCAGAGGGAGAAGCAGGCTCCCCGCTGAGCAAGGAGCCCGATGTGGGACTCGATCCCAGGACGCTGGGATCATGACCTGAGCCGAAGGCAGCCGCTTAACCAACTGAGCCACCCAGGCGTCCCTGTTCTTCTGATTATAATACCAATATAGAATTATAGGGAGATAACATGTACCAGTTTGACAGTATTTTCACTATCATGGTAAAAATTATGTGGATAAATGAGGAAAGATTAAACAAAGGAAACTATATGACACAAAGTTGACCTCCCCCCCCCAAAGAAAGTAAGAGCTAAAGCAGTTTTAAGTAAAACCAGAGTCTAAAGAGGGATATCCTCATCACTGTTGTTATTCAAAATTGTCTTCTAACTTTATAATGCATAAATATTGCATAAGAGATAAACCATCTCCTTTTGCTAAGAAGACTGTATAATAATAGTGACTATGACCAGAATTTTAAAAATTGGTAAGATGGTTAGGTTCCAGATAAATATTTTAAAACTCAGTGATACTTGTGTCTTCCAGCAATAAGTTTCCCCTCCTATCAATCCCGAGCTCTTCAGGACCACTTCTGTTCCCTATAGAATTCTGTCCAGTCATATCAGATTTTCAGTTTTGAACAGAATACTTAACACCCTACTCTGAAGTGTCTGGTTTGGATTATTTCTCCAAATTCCAGAGCTACCAACAGAACAATGACTTATCCTGTAACAATGACCAAAAGGACTTATTAACCTATTCCCTTTCAGGAAAAAAGACTGCCTCTAAGACAAAATTCTACTTAGTCTTAAGAGCCCATGGCAACATAATCCTGGACATTTTAAAAAATTGCGAATTTCTTTCCAGTCTTAAGAAATGCATAACTACTGACATCTGGTATCAGAATACTCAATGCAGACAAAGAAAAAAATATCCATGATTAAAGGACACACATGTGGGTTTGTTTGTTTTTTTTAAAAAACATATATTTTTATACCCAAGGGAAGAGGTCTGTGAATCGCCAGGTTTACACACTTCACAGCACTCACCATAGCACATACCCTCCCCAATGTCCATAACCCCACCCCCCTTCCCAAACCCCCTCCCCCCATCAACCCTCAGTTTGTTTTGTGAGATTAAGAGTCACTTATGGTTTGTCTCCCTCCCAATCCCATCTTGTTTCATTTACTCTTCTCCTACCCCCTTAACCCCCCCATGTTGCATCTCCTCTCCCTCATTTCAGGGAGATCATATGATAGTTGTCTTTCTCCGATTGACTGATTTCGCTAAGCATGATACCCTCTAGTTCCATCCACGTCGTCGCAAATGGCAAGATTTCATTTCTTTTGATGGCTGCATAGTATTCCATTGTGTATATATACCACATCTTCTTTATCCATTCGTCTGTTGATGGACATCTAGGTTCTTTCCATAGTTTGGCTATTGTAGACATTGCTGCTATAAACATTCGGGTGCACGTGCCCCTTCGGATCACTATGTTTATATCTTTAGGGTAAATACCCAGTAGTGCAATTGCTGGGTCATAGGGTAGTTCTATTTTGAACATTTTGAGGAACCTCCATGCTGTTTTCCAGAGTGGTTGTACCAGCTTGCATTCCCACCAACAGTGTAGGAGGGTTCCCCTTTCTCCAAATCCTCGCCAGCATCTGTCATTTCCTGACTTGTTAATTTTAGCCATTCTGACTGGTGTGAGGTGATATCTCATTGTGGTTTTGATTTGTATTTCCCTGATGCCGAGTGATATGGAGCACTTTTTCATGTGTCTGTTGGCCATCTGGATGTCTTCTTTGCAGAAATGTCTGTTCATGTCTTCTGCCCATTTCTTGATTGGATTATTTTTTGGGGGGTGTTGAGTTTGCTAAGTTCCTTATAGATTTTGGACACTAGCCCTTTATCTGATATGTCGTTTGTAAATATTTTCTCCCATTCTGTCAGCTGTCTTTTGGTTTTGTTAACTGTTTCCTTTGCTGTGCAAAAGCTTTTGATCTTGATAAAATCCCAATAGTTCATTTTTACCATTGCTTCCCTTGCCTTTGGCGATGTTCCTAGGAAGATGTTGCTGTGGCTGAGGTTGAAGAGATTGCTGCCTGTGTTCTCCTCAAGGATTTTGATGGATTCCTTTCTCACATTGAGGTCCTTCATCCATTTTGAGTGTATATTCATGTGTGGTGTAAGGAGATGATCCAATTTCATTTTTCTGCATGAGGCTGTCCAATTTTCCTAAAACCATTTATTGAAGAGGCTGTCTTTTTTCCATTGGACATTCTTCCCTACTTTGTCGAAGATTAGTTGACCATAGAGTTGAGGTCTATTTCTGGGCTCTCTATTCTGTTCCACTGATCTATGTGTCTGTTTTTGTGCCAGTACCATGCTGTCTTGATGATGACAGCTTTGTAATAGAGCTTGAAGTCCGGAATTTTGATGCCACCGACTTTGGCTCTCTTTTTCAATATTCCTTTGGCTATTCGAGGTCTTTTCTGGTTCCATATAAATTTTAGGATTATTTGTTCCATTTCTTTGAAAAAAATGGATGGTACTTTGATAGGAATTGCATTAAATGTGTAGATTGCTTTAGGTAGCATAGACATTTTCACAATATTTATTCTTCCAATCCAGGAGCATGGAACATTTTTCCATTTCTTTGTGTCTTCCTCAATTTCTTTCATGAGTACTTTATAGTTTTCTGTGTATAGATTCTTAGTCTCTTTGGTTAGGTTTATTCCTAGGTATCTTATAGTTTTGGGTGCAATTGTAAATGGGATGGACTCCTTAATTTCTCTTTCTTCTGTCTTGTTGTTGGTGTAGAGAAATGCACCTGATTTCTGTGCATTGATTTTATATCCTGACACTTTACTGAATTCCTGTACAAGTTCTAGCAGTTTTGGAGTGGAGTCTTTTGGGTTTTCCACATATAGTATCATATCATCGGCAAAGAGTGATAGTTTGACTTCTTCTTTGCCGATTTGGATGCCTTTAATTTCCTTTTGTTATCTGATTGCTGAGGCTAGGACTTCTAGTACTATGTTGAATAGCAGTGGTGATAATGGACATCCCTGTCGTGTTCCTGACCTTAGCGGAAAAGCTTTCAGTTTTTCTCCATTGAGAATATTTGCGGTGGGTTTTTGATAGATGGCTTTGATAATATTGAGGTATGTGCCCTCTATCCCTACACTTTGAAGAGTTTTGATCAGGAAGGGATGCTGTACTTTGTCAAATGCTTTTTCAGCATCTATGGAGAGTATCATATGGTTCTTGTTCTTTCTTTTATTAATGCATTGTATGACATTGATTGATTTGTGGATGTTGAACCAACCTTGCAGCCCTGGAATAAATCCCACTTGGTTGTGGTGAATAATCCTTTTAAAGTACTGTTGAATCCTATTGGCTAGTATTTTGGTGAGAATTTTTGCATCTGTGTTCATCAAGGATATTGGTCTGTAATTCTCTTTTTTGATGGAATCCTTGTCTGGTTTTGGGATCAAGGTGATGCTGGCCTCATAAAATGAGTTTGGAAGTTTTCCTTCCATTTCTATTTTTTGGAACAGTTTCAGGAGAATAGGAATTAGTTCTTCTTTAAATGTTTGGTAGAATTCCCCCGGGAAGCCATCTGGCCCTGGGCTTTTGTTTGTTTGGAGATTTTTGATGACTGTTTCAATCTCCTTATGGGTCTGTTATGGGTTATGGGTCATGGGTCTGTTCAGGCTTTCTATTTCTTCCTGGTTCAGTTGTGGTAGTTTATATGTCTCTAGGAAGGCATCCATTTCTTCCAGATTGTCAAATTTGTTGGCATAGAGTTGCTCATAGTATGTTCTTATAAGTGTCTGTTATTTCTTTGGTGTTAGTTGTGATCTCTCTTTCATTCATGATTTTATTTATTTGGGTCCTTTCTCTTTTCTTTTTGATAAGTCTGGCCAGGGGTTTATCAATCTTATTAATTCTTTCAGAGAACCAGCTCCTAGTTTTGTTGATTTGTTCTATTGGTTTCTTGGTTTCTATTTCATTGATTTCTGCTCTGATTTTTATTATTTCTCTTCTCCTGCTGGGTTTAGGCTTTCTTTCTTGTTCTTTCTCCAGCTCCTTTAGGTGTAGGGTTAGGTTGTGTACCTGAGACCTTTCTTGTTTCTTGAGAAAGGCTTGTACCACTATATATTTTCCTCTCAGGACTGCCTTTGTTGTGTCCCACAGATTTTGAACCGTTGTGTTTTCATTCTCATTCGTTTCCATGAATTTTTTCAGTTCTTTTTTAATTTCCTGGTTGACCCATTCATTCTTTAGAAGGATGCTGTTTAGTCTGCATGTTTTTCTCACTTAGTGCTCTGACTATATCATGCCAGCTCTTTCTGGCCTGCCAGGTCTCTGTGGATAAGTCTGCTGCCAATCTAATATTTTTACCATTGTATGTTACAGACTTCTTTTCCCGGGCTGCTTTCAGGATTTTCTCTTTGTCACGAAGACTTGTAAATTTTACTATTAGGTGACGGAGTGTGGACCTATTCTTATTGATTTTGAGGGGGGGGTGTTCTCTGAACCTCCTGGATTCCGATGCTTGTTCCCTTTGACATATTGGGGAAATTCTCTCCAATAATTCTCTCCAATATACCTTCTGCTCCCCTCTCTCTTTCTTCTTCTTCTGGAATCCCAATTATTCTAATATTGTTTCGTCTTATGGTGTCACTTATCTCTCGAACTCTCTCCTCGTGGTCCAGTAGCTGTTTGTCCCTCTTTTGCTCAGCTTCTTTATTCTCTGCCATTTGGTCTTCTATATCGCTAATTCTTTCTTCTGCCTCATTTATCCTAGCAATGAGAGCCTCCATTTTTGATTGCACCTCATTAATAGCTTTTTTTATTTCAACTTGGTTAGATTTTAATTCTTTTATTTTTCCAGAAAGGGCTTTTATATCTCCCGAGAGGGTTTCTCTAATATCTTCCATGCCTTTTTCAAGCCCGGCTAGAACCTTGAGAATCGTCATTCTGAACTCTAGATCTGACATATTATCAATGTCTGTATTGATTAGGCCCCTAGCCTTTGGTACTGACTCTTATTCTTTTTTTTGTGGTGAATTTTTCCGCCTTGTCGTTATGTCCCGATAAGAGTATATGAAGGAGCAAGTAAAATACTAAAAGGGTGGCAACAACCCCAAGAAAATATGCTTTAACCAAATCAGAAGAGATCCCAAATCATGAGGGGGGAGAAAGCGGATAAAAAGAGGTTCAGAAAGAAAAAAAAAAAAGAAATTAAAAAAAGAAAACGAATAAAGAAAAAATATTAAAATATATATATATATATATATATATATATAGTATAAACTAGTTAAAAAACGTTAAAAAAGAAAAGGGTAAAAGTTTAAAAATTTTGGCAGAAGAGAAAAAAATTGAAAAAAAAAATTAAATTAACTGCAAGGCTAAAGAATCATGGGGGCAAAGCCATGAGCTCCGTGCTTTGCATTCTCCTCCTCTGGAGTTCTGCTGCTCTCCTTGGTATTGAAACTGCACTCCTTGGTATTTGAACTTGGTCCTGGCTGGATTTCTTGTTGATCTTCTGGGGGAGGGGCCTGTTGTAGTGATTCTCAAGTGTCTTTGCCCCAGGAGGAATTGCACCGCCCTTACCAGGGGCCGGTCTGAGTAATCCGCTTGGGTTTGCTTTCGGGAGCTTTTGTTCCCTGAGTGCTTTCCGTAGAATTCTGGAGGACGGGAATGAAGATGGCGGCCTCCCAGTCTCCGGCCCGGAGGAGCCGAGAGCCCGGGGCCCCACTCCTCAGTGCGCCCTCAGAGAACAGTGCCCAATTACTCCCATCACCCTGGCCTCCAGCCGCGCTCCGAGCTGACCAAGCCTGCGACCGGTTCAACGTAACCCGGAGCTGAGAGCTCACTCCTCAGCTCTGTCTCTGTAGCCGGCTTCCCCGTTCTAATACCTGTAAGCTCTGCGACACTCAGACACCCCCGATCCTTCTGTGACCCTTGCAGGACCTGAGGCCGCGCTGACCCCACGTGGGCTTCAACCTGGTTAAGCCTCTGGAGTGATGTCCCTCAGCGGAACAGACTTTTAAAAGTCCTGATTTTGTGCTCCGTTGCTCCACCACTTGCTGGGAGCCGGCCCCGCCCCCCATGGTCTATCTTCCCGTCACTTTGGATTCACTTCTCCGCCAGTCCTACCTTTCAGAAAGTGGTTGATTTTCTGTTTCTAGAATTGCTGTTCTTCTTCTCTTCGATCTCCCGTTGGATTTGTAGGTGTTTGCAATCTTTAGATAAGCTATCTAGCTGATCTCCTGCTACCTGAAGTAGTCTCAGCCTGCTACTTCTCCGCCATCTTGACTCCTCCCCCGACATGTGGGTTTTTTTTTTAAGAAATTGTCCAGCTCGATATTAGCTCCCTAACAACCTGATATAACATGTTTCATATGCCTCTTTCAGTCATTATAATCTATTTCTTTTTTTTAAGATTTTATTTATTTATTTGAGATAGAGCGAGTCAGTGAGAGAACAGAGGCTGGGGAGAGGTGGAGGGAGAGAGAGAATCAGGCTCCCTACTGACCAGAGAGCTGATGCAGGGCTCGATCCCAGGATGCTGAGATCACGACTTGAGCTGAAGATAGATGCTTAACCAACTGAGCCACCCAGGCACCCCTACAATCTATTTTTAAAATGACAGAAGTTTCTAAAAAATTCAAAAACTAATTGATTTATCAATGAGATTTCTATGTCATCTTTTAAAGAACAATGGTAACATTAAAAGAATTTTCATGTCATGGCCTTGTTGAGATTTATTCTCTGAGACCTTGCATCGTTGTGTCTGTAATAGGTATTTGTGACTCTCCTTCTAGGCTTGATGAAGTAACCAACCATATGGCAAAGAACTGCAAGATCTTCCAGGAACTGCATGTGACTTCTAGGATCTGAGTTAACTTCAGCTAACAGCCAGGAAAAAGCTGGGCCCCTCAGTTATACAATCACGAGGAAACAGATTCTGGCAACCTGAGTAAGCATGGAAGTGCATTCTTCCCCAGTCAAGTCTCCAGCTGAGGAAGCAGCCTGGCCAATATAGTGAATAAATTCTTGTGAGACCCTGAAGCATAAAACATATTCAAACCATGCCAAGAATCCTGGCCCATTCAAATTGTGAGATAATAAATGTTTTAAGCCACTTAATTTGTGATAATTTGTTACCCAGCAACAGGAAACTAATTTATCTTCCAATGTCTTTCCATCTTAGAGTAAAATCCCAAGTCATTTTCACAATTTTGCCACTTGCTACCCACTCTAACTTCATCTTCTTCCATTTCACCATTGCAAACTTTGCTCTAACTACAGTGGCCTCTTTGCTTGTCAAATAGAATAGATTTGCCATGTTTTCTATTTGACAGACTGGCTCAGGGTCTTCAATATTCTGCCTGGAATGCTCTTCCCAGATACCCACTTAGCTCACAACTCACCTTCTTCAGGAACCTATTCAAAAATTACTTCATTGGAGACACCTTCTCCTGGAAAAAAAAAAAAAAAAAAAAACAGGAACTCCTACACCCTCAACATGTACTGCTAGCACATGATTGCTTTATTCTCTCCACAACACTCTCATATCACCACCTGCTAGGCATTTTTATTCATTTGTTAGCTTATTGTATTTCTCCATGTACCAGAAGGTAAAGTCCAAGGGGGCAGAGATTTTTTTGTTGTTGTTAACTGTTGTTAATCTATATGTGTGGAACCTATGTTGAATAAATAAATAAGTTGGTAGATAAGTTAATGAATGAATTAAAGCAAATGCATTATTAAGAAATTAGAGAGAAGTTAATAGACATGAGGGATAAACAAAATGACTTAACAGATAAATTTAACAAATAGAACAGAAAAAAGCATTCTGAACTATAATAAATGATAATTTCCTAATTCATCATGATCCAGGTGGGAAAAATAATATATTTTAATAATATATAACGATGGGAATTAGACTAACTCCATACTTCTTCACAGCAACTTCCAGAAGACAATGGAACAATGACCAAAATGTTCTGAGAGAAAGAGAATATGACTTTAATATTTTATACTCATTCAAATTTTCTTTTGAGATTCAGGCAACTGACTTTATTAAGCACACAAAATCATAAGAAATATAATTTCTACAATAGCTTTATGAAAACTGAACTCCTACATGAAATAAGGGATTCAGAAATGGAAAAGCAAGAATGAATAAAATAAGTGTTGGTGGGCATTGAATCAATTTAAATAAATCTACTTAAACAACTACAGTAATTTGTTAGAGAATATAATTTGAATGTTTTAAACTTTGACAAAGAGAAATAATATTACTGACAAAGCTGGAAGATTGGTGAAGTGCCAAGAGAAAGTAAAAGAATATTCCTCCTTCATAATTCACATCAGGAAGAAAAGTTTCTATTTTCTCAAAAACTGAAGGATGAAATTTTTTAAATGACACAAACAACTAATTTATACTTTGTAATAATTTACTAGTAAACTTAGACCTTTTAGGATTTTTTTTTGGGGGGGGGTGCAAATCTTTCCTATAGGCACAAAGTAAATATTTAGGCTTTGTGGGTTGCATACAATCTCTGTTGGGTTTTTATTTCTCTCTTTTGTAACTTTTTTTAAATGTAAAGACCAACATTAGCCCCCATGCTGTACAAAAACAGGCCTTGGGTTGAATTTGACCTGCTTGATGCATTTTGTTGGCTTCTAGGTAAACAACATTGAGCCAAAATTCTGTTGTTCTTTCATTTTCACTCTGGGATCTCTTGATTCTGTTAAATGTAAGTAAAACTATTGCAGTATTTTGTATTTAAATCTATACGATAACTTATAGGACTTCCACTTTTGGTCAGGATGTATCCAGCAGATATAATTCACAATGTTTGACATCCAATCAGAAGTTATCAAGCATGCAAAAATAGGCCAATATGACCCATAATGAGGGGGAAAAAATTGAATCAAAACCAACCTGGAAATTACACAGAGAGTAAAATTTGTAGACAAGAACATTAGAATAGCTATAACAGCTGCATTCCATATGTTCAAATAGCTAGAGGAAAGACTGAGCATGCAATGCAAAAACCTAGAAGATATTTAAGACTGAAATACAATTTCTAGAAATGAAAACTACAATGTCTATGATTAAAAAAAGAAATACACTGAATGGGATTAACAGAGATAAACATTGCAAGAGAAAAGATTAGTAAATTTGAAAGTACATCAGTAGAAGTCATCTAAACTGAAACATAAAGAAAAAAGTCTGGGGACACCTGGGTGGTTCAGTCAATTAAGCATCTGCCTTTGGCTCATATCATGGTTTCAGGGTCCTGGGTAAATATAAAAGACTTAATCATTATTTAAATCTCTTTAAAAGAATTGTTTCAAGTAAAATATTAACAATGGATCGTGGTATATATAACATTAAATAGGTGACGGGGATTAAGGAGTGCACTTGTTGGGATGAGCACTAGGTGTTATATGGAAGTGCTGAATCACTATATTGTAGACCTGAAGTTAATATTACACTTTATGTTAACTAACCGGAATTTAAATAAAAACTTTAAAAAATAATAATAAGTAAAATATATGAAAATAGCACAAAGGCCAGGAGAAAAGTGGAAGCAAACTCACAAGTTACCAATATTATTCATGAGGTAATATAGTATTATCATTTTAAGGTAAAATTGTGTTAAGTTAAAGATATATACTATAAATGTAAACCAATTACTAAGATAACAAACAAAAAGTTATAGCTGATAAGCCAATAAAGGAGGTACAATGGAATAAAAAATAGAATTCAAAACTCAGAAAAAAGAGGAAAAAATGGAAAAAATAAAAAATAAATAGCAAGATGGTAGCTTTAAACCCAAACATATCAATAATAACATTAAATGTAAATGGCATAAATATTCCCAATTTAAAAACATTTTTTTAAGATTTGATTTATTTATTTATTTGACAGAGAGAGACAGATCACAAGTAGGCAGAGAGACAGGCAGAGAGAGGGGGAAGCAGGCTCCCTGCTGAGCAGAAAGCCCGATGTGGGGCTTAATCCTGGGACCCTGGGGTCATGACCCAAGCCGAAGGTAGAGGCTTTAACCCACTGAGCCACCCAGGCACCCCTAAAAACATTTTAAATGAGCATTTCTTATTAGGTAAAAAAGGAGGAATCAAGTATATGCTGCCTATAAGAAACCCATTTAAAATATTAAGAGAAATAAATTAAAAGGTAAAGAATGGAAAAGATATGTCATGCTAACTAATTAAAATAATACTGATATAGTGGGGGCACCTGAGTGGCTCAGTGGTTAAGCACCTGCCTTGGGCTCAGGTCATGATCCCAGGGTCATGGAATCAAGCTCCGCATCGGGTTCCCTGCTTGGCGGGGAGCTTCTCCCTCCCCACTCCCGCAGCTTGTGTTCCCTCTCTCACTGTCTCTCTCTCTCTGTCAAATAAATAAATCTTTTTAAAAAATACTGATGTAGGGGTGCCTGGGTGGCTCAGCAGGTTAAAGCCTCTACCTTCAGCTCAGGTCATGATCCCAGAGTCCTGGGATTGAGCCCCATATTGGGCTCTCTGCTCAGCAGGGAGCCTGCTTCCTTCCTCTCTCTGCCTGCCTCTCTGCCTGCTTATGATCTCTGTCAAATAAATAAATAAAATCTTAAAAAAAATACTGATGTAGTTATATTAATACCAGTATTTTATAGCAAAAATATCACCAGAGATAAAGTGATTTCATACTGATAAAGAAGTCAACTAATCAAGAGGACATACCAATCTTTAACATTTATGTACCTAATAACAGAGCTCTAAAATACATTAAGCAAAAATGACAGCACTAGAATGAGAAATCAATAAAACTGAAATTATACTCCGATTCCAAACCCTTGCCTAAGTTAATAATAGAATAAATTGGCAGAAAATCAGTAAGCATACACAATACTTGTACAATACTATCAAGCGACTTAATCTAATCGACATTTATAAAATATTCTACCCAACAACAGATAAATACACATTCTATTCAAGTAGAGCACATTTGGGGGAATAAAATCAATCTCATTAAGTTTAAAAGAATACAAATTCTATAAAGTATGTTTTTTTGAAAACAGGACTAAGTTGGAAAACAGTAACAGAAATACAACAGGAAAATCTCTAAACATCTGGAAACTAAGTGACACTCTTCTAAATAATTCAAACGTCAAAGAAGAAATCAAAAGAGAAATTAGAAAACATTCTGAACTGAATAAAAATTACAACCAACATTTAAAATTTATGGGATTCAGTCAAAGCAGAGTCTACAAAGAAACATAGTCCTAAATGTCTGTATTAGGTTAAAAAAAAAAAAGGTTTTCAAAACAATGACCTTAGCTTCAACCGTAGTAACACACACACACACACACACACACAGAGAGAGAGAGAGAGAGAGAGGGAGAATAATGAATTAAAACCATAGTAAGCAAGAGAAAATAACAATAAAGATCAGAGTAAAAATCAATGATATCGAAAACGGGAAAAATGAAGAAAAATCAGTGAAATCAAAGCTAGTTCTTTGAGATCAATAAAATTGATAAACTTCTAGTTAGAGCAACCAAATAAATAGATAAAATCCAATTTACCAATATTAGCATTGAGGATGATGACATCACTAGAGTTTCTACAGAAATTAAAATGAGAGAATATTAACAACTTTATGCCAATAAATTAAACAATTTAGATGAAATGGACAAATTCCTTAAAAGACAAACTACCAAAAACCCACAGAGAATATCATTCTCAATGGGGAAAAGCTGACAGCCTCCCCTTTGAGATCAGGAACACAACAAGGATGCCCACTCTCACCAATGTTGTTCAACATAGTACTAGGAGTCCTAGCAACAGCAACCAGAAAACAAAAAGAAATTAAAGTATTTAAAATGGTAAAGAAGAAGTCACTCTCTCTCTTTGCAGATGACATGATACTTTATATGGAAAGCCCAAAAGACTACACCCCCAAACGACCAGAACTCAGGAATGTGGGAGGATACAAAATCAATGTACAGAAATCAGTTGCTTTCTTATACACTAACAATGAACATATAGGAAGGGAAATTAGATAATCGATTCCATTTACTATAGCACCAAGAACCATAAGATACCTAGGAATAAACCTAACCAATGAGGTAAAGGATCTGTACTCGAGGAATTACAGAGCACTCATGAAAGAAACTGAAGAAGACACAGAAAGATGGAAAAGCTTTCCATGCTCATGGATCAAGAGAATAACCACTCTTAAAATGTCTGTACTGCCTAGAGCAATCTATACTTTCAGTGCCATCCCAATCAAAATTCCACCAGCATTTTTCAAAGTGCTGGAACTAAAAATCCTAAAATTTGTATGGAACCAGAAGAGACCCCGAATTACTAAGGAAATGTTGAAAAAGAAAAACAAGGCTGGGGGCATCACGTTACCTGATTTCAAGCTTTACTACAAAGCTGTGATCACCAAGACAGCATGGTACTGGCACAAAAACAAACACATAGACCAGTGGAACAGAGTAGAGAGCCCAGATATGAACCCACAACTCTGTGGTCAATTAATCTTCAACAAAGCAGGAAAAAATACCCAGTGGAAAAAAGACAGTCTCTTCAATAAATGGTGCTGGGAAAACTGGGCAGTTATGTATAGAAAAATGAAACTTGACCATTCTCTTACACCATACACAAAGATAAACTCAAAATGGATAAAAGACCTCAAAGTGAGACAGGAACCTATCAAAATCCTAGAGGAGAACATAGGCAGTAACCTCTTCAACATCAGCCACAGCAACTTCAGTCAAGACATGTCTCCGAAGGCAAAGGAAACAAAAATGAAAATGAACTTTTGGAAATTCATCAAGATCAAAAGTTTCTGCCCAGCCAAGGAAACAGTCAACAAAACAAAGAGGCACCCCATGGAGTGGGAGAAGATATTTGTAAATGACACTACCAACAAAGGGCTGATATGCAAGATCTATAAAGAACTCCTCCAACTCAAACTCAAAAAACAGATAATCACGTCAAAAAATGGGCAGAAGACATAACAGACACTTCTCCAAAGAAGACATACAAATGGCTAACAGACCCATGAAAAAATGTTCATCATCATTAGCCATCAGGGAGATTCAAATCAAAACCACATTGAGATATCACCTTACACCAGTTAGAATGGCCAAAATTAACAAGACAGTAAACAAGTTTTGCAGAGGATGTAGAGAAAGGGGAACCCTCTTTTGCTGTTGGTGGGAATGCAAGTTGGTATAGCCACTTTGGAGAACAGTGTGGAAATTACTTAAGAAATTAAAAATAGAGCTACCCTATGACCTTGCAATTGCACTACTGGGTATTTACCACAAAAACACAGACATAGTGAAAAGGAGGGCGATCTGTACCCCAACGTTCATAGCAGCAATGTCCACAATTGCCAAACTGGAAGGAGCCAAGATGCCCTTCAACAAATGAATGAGTAAAGAAGATATGGTCCACATATACAATGGAATATTATGCCTCCATCAGAAAGGAGATTATGCTGAGTGAAAAAAGTCAAACAGAGAGAGTCAATTATCATGTGTTTTCACTTACTTATGGAGCATAAGGAATAACACGGAGGACATTGGGTGAAGGAGAGAAGAAATCAGACGGGGAGGGAACCATGAGAGACTGTGGACTCTGAGAAACAAACAGGGTTTTGGAGGGGGGGTTGGTAGTAAAGCTTGAAATCAGGCTTTTTTTTTTTCTTTTCTTTTTTTTTTTTTTTGGTAGGAAGTTGGCATGTTAGTGGTTGAAAGCAAAGTCTTTAGAGTCAGAAAGACCTAGCTTCAAATCCTATTTCCATGTTTGACTAGCCTGTATAATTTTGGACTGGTTACCTACTCTCTTAAATATTAATTTCTTCATTTTTATAGTAGGAATAATAATAACCTAACCCAACCATAACTTAGATTATCTAATTGTGGAAATTTAAAAAATCACAAAGTAGGCAAATATAAATGCATAGTTCCTTCCCAAGGTCCACCACCATTCAAAGATACACTTTATATTTGGAAGGAAGGCGAATGATGCTTTGAATTTAATTAAAGAGTCCTGTCAAAATTATTTAAGTATAACCTCTACTATGGATCAGGTACCGTAAAAGGATAAACTCAAATGAAATGTGTTCTCTGATGCAAGAAACCCTGAAGTGTTAGTGAGATGAATAACTCACATGATACAACTTGTGGAGGTAATTAGACAATGACAATCCAGGCTCTAAATTTTAAAAGACTAAGGAAAAGTCACTGTATAATTAAGAATGAAATTCTCCCTATAACATAAGTTGAAACTGTAATATAATATCAAAAATGATTTTTAATCATCATAGGAGAGTATAATACTGCATATCACTAGTCTGGGAAAAGATTAAAAATATAATACAACTCAGCAACTATAAATTCCACTCTGAGATAAACCAGGGGTCAAGCCATATGTCAAGGAAAAACATAGACTCATATATGCACACCATATACTTCCCTCTAGTATCAATTAAATAGAGGCCAAATCTAGCTCTTACATTTATATTTACATTTATGCTAATAACATTTGATGATTTGAAGTAACAGTCATCCAATTTTAATGGCTTTTCTCTTTTAAATTTATCATCACGATATTAACATAAATATTATGAATTTATACTCCTTAATATTCTCTTATATGTTAGATCATTGACTTCATTTTAGAGAGAGCAATGGTTATTTTAGATAATCAAACTTTCGGTAATTAAAAAGCAAGGAATATAAAGTGGGAATAATTTTATTCAGGCACCAAAATTTCCAATAAAAGGATTAATAATGAGATTTATGCTTCATCTTTCATTACACATAAATAGATTTTGTAGGTAACATTATTTACTAAATTTTACTACTATCTTTGTTTTGCTCCATCTTTCTTTCATTGATTCTATCCCTTTTACCTAGAAAATTTTTAATATGCATTCTGCAGTCATGCTATTAAATGTCTGAGAATTCGAAAAGGTTCATTCCACATCAGCAACATAACCATACTTCATAGGATGTCCTTATTTTACACCATGGGGATGTTTAAACAAAGAGCCTATAATAGAAGCAGCAGCAAAACTCCAAAATCCCATTCAATTACTTGGAAATTGTCACTACTGCAAACAGTACACATTTAAACTATCACAGTGGAATCCTAAACCTTAAACTCAACATACAGATTAAATATCAGTAGAAAAATAAATATGGGTTGAGAACTAAAGTTGTTTTTTCTTCTACAACATGAGGAGAGTATATATACAACTGACATTAAGAACAGGCTAACCAGACACTAAACAGATGCAAACAGAATGCCAAGCAAAACTGAGCTTTCTGCCAAAGGTTTTCCCCAAGAGGTGAATAACATTTTCCATAAGTCTATGGAAACTGCAGAATTGGTTTGGTAATGAAGTACTCTTAGCCACTTTTTAATGTATGCTTTAACATTTCTGTCCTCTACTGAGTAGTATACGTTATATTAATTTCATCAGAGGGAAACCCATATTTATTATTCAATTAAAAGATAACAGTATTTTAATTTACTTGAGAAAGTTTTACCATATGTAAAAATGAAAACATGCATTTTTAAACTTATTTTTGATGGTGTGAGACTATACAATTAAAGTGTAATGCTGCAAGATCAAAATTAAATATAAAATTTTCAGGCAGGAGCACTTTGTATTATGTGTTGCTAATTGCCAAGTATTATAATTTAAAAAGCCATATTGTAATTTTCATAAAAGCCACATGTTTGGGTCACTTCATTTTTGGAAGGTTAGATAGCCATATAAAGGAAGTTAATTTTTTAAAGATATTTTCTCTCCAATTGTTCACAGGTGCATATTTCCAGAGATAAGAAAAGCAAACAATCCAACCAAGTCAAGAAATATACATAAATCCTGCGAAATTGTTGTGGGTCAGGCAGTAATGCACCTGACTGGTCTCTAAAGTGTTCAAAGCAACAAACGCTTTCAGAAGTTTTCAACCATGGCATAAAAACAGGCTCTACACTAGGCCCCGTGCATTTCAGCACTGAAACAATGGTTACATGTCACAGACTATCCTACAAAGATACATAAATTGTCTGTATCCTTGAACAGGCACCTGTGACTTTGGAAAATTAAATTTCACATTCATTATTTATGAGGTCAGCACAAATCCCGTGATGGAATTTCAGCCCAATTAGGAAGTGTTAAGAAAGGTTTGGACCTCCAAACTAGTTCACATAAATGCTCCACTGGTATAAAAAGTAGACAGCTACCTTCTGACTAAGGACAAGTCATGAATCCACATTATTTATACTCAAGAGCATCTAAAGAAACCCAAATTTGGTTTTCTGTTGCAGTTTTGAGTTTTAAGTGTTCAGGACTACCTCCAAATTTCTTCCATGCCAAAGGAAGCAGGAGGCAGAAGACCAGATATTTTCCTTTTTTACTCTGCCTTGCAGTACCCTCCTTCCCCATCATCTGTCAGTTCTCTTACTTTACTCCTCCTCATGCCTCTTTGCTCTAAGAACACCAGCTTCTAAACCATTCCCTCTATTCTTTCCTGGTTCCCTATCTATAAAATGAGGCAAAACTAAAGATTATTTTAAGTAAAACTCATTTAAAACATATATTGTTTTCATATAGATGCTATATGTTGGTTTTTAGTTGTTTCTACTTTTGCCAGAACACAAATTTGTCACAAAATTTTCACATTTTGTTATATAACTTCATCATGCTTTCATGTTAGTAGGTCATTCATGTTCAACCAGTTATTCACTTTTTTATTGGATCTGTTCAATATTCAGTCCATGACAGAATTTATAACATATAAAGGGGAGGCATGGGACCAGAAGATACTTAAACCTTTCATCGCCCCTAAAATTCTTGAAAATCAAACCAAAAAAGCAAAAAGCATAAATATTTAAATAACATATCATTCAAAATGAATGTTACTACTGAGGTAAGAAGGCAGCCGGAGTACAAACATTTTCCTTTCTCCCTTTCAAATCACACTGAAACAAATCTAAAAATGCGGAAAAGGCAATATAATAGCAAAAGGTGAATGAGGTAGGAAAGTGGAGCAAAAAATAAGTTCTCAGCGAGCTACAATGTTTCATGGATTTAAGGAAGACAGGATGCAGATGGGATTACTGGGGTAACGATATGTGTAGACAAAGCTGGAGATAGCAGGTGAGGGCTGTACAGAAGGTAGGTCTGTCTTGCCTGAGAGGACCCTGAAAGGTTCTAGCATGATAACCTGGAGGCGTGGAAGGCAAAAATAGGTTGTACAGTAGTACTGAGGGTATTTAAATGGAGGGCTAACTACTGAACAGCTGGCTAAGTCCCTCCTACTTTTGCTTTCAAATAAGTGGCAGAAATACCATACAATACAGCCTATTCCTAAAGAATTTAGAGGTGTTTTTTTTTTCTTTAAAGCCTTATACTCCAAAGGAAAGCACCAGAACTGTCCATTATACAGTGCATAACTTAAATCTACCAGTCAACATGCCTACTCAAAAGTTTTTACTCAGGCAGACATAGAGGTATACAAGGCAAAGGAAAGCTACATCAGTGTGTTATGTTAATAAAAGTTCCCAATTAACAAGTAAGAATGATCAACCACGCATCACCAGACATTCAAAGAAAATCAACAGCACAAGAGAATTCTAAGAAATATTGCAGCCATATAATAAAAATAGACTTCTATGGGAGAAAAAGAGGTAATTAGAGAATAAGATTTTAATGGAAATTAAAAATATAATTACTGAAATGTAACCTGTGTCAACTATCCTCAAAAATTTTTAAAAAGTAAAACTACTGAAATTAAAATTCAATGAAAGAACTACAAGATAAAGTCAAGAAAACATGGAGTAAAAGGAAAAATAATAAATTAAAAGGTTAAGATATATACAGATGTAGATATTCAAACTTCATTGTACTTTAAAAAACAATATACAAGATATAATTTTTTGTAACTACAAAACCTGCCAAGAGATAAGAAACTCATATTCAAGAGAATATAAACATATTTTCCTTGATAGAGTTACATCCCAATAAACCCAGCATACATTAAAAATATCCTAAGTTGAAAATGCCTTTAATACATCTAACCTACCAAATATTGTATCTCAGCCTCGCCTATCTTAAACATGCTCAGAACACTTACATTAGCCTACAATTGGGCAAAATCATCTAACACACATCCTATTTAATATAAAGTAATGACTACCTCATGTAATTTATTGAATACTGTACTGAAAGTAAGAAACAGAACAGTTGCGTATGTACAGAATGGCTGTAAGTATGTATTAATTATTTACCCTAGTGATCATGTGGCAGACTGGGAGCTGCCACTGAACAGCAACATGGGAGAGTATAATACTGCATATCACTAGTCTGGAAAAAGATCAAAATTCAAAATCCCAAGTATGGTTTCTAGAGACTATGTATCACTTTTCAATCATCAAAAAGCCAAAAAAAATTGTAAGTTGAACCATCAAAAGTCAGGAAACATCTATATTCAATAAAAGCAAGATAATGGTTGAAAAAAAAATGGAGTACTCAGAAGATAAATGGAAACTCTAAAAAAGAATTAAAGGGAAATTCTAACACTGAAAAATTTTTTAAATTCTTTGGATGGGTTTAACTTCTGGATTACACACTGCAGAAGAAAGAGTACTAAACTTTAGGAGAGGTCAGAAGTGATAAAGTTTACACTGGGCATAAAGAACATATGGATAACATTTTAATTATTTTTTTTTAAAGATTTTATTCATTTGACAGACAGAGATCACAAGTAGGCAGAGAGACAGGCAGAGAGAGAGAGAGGGGAGGAAGCAGGCTCCCCGCCAAGCAGAGAGCCCGACGCGGGGCTCGATCCCAGGACCCCGGGACGACCACCCAAGCCAAAGGCAGAGGCCCTAACCCACTGAGCCACCCAGGCACCCCAACACTTTAATTATTTTAAACATCACTTTTCACACTCAAAATTACCTTGATTTGGATGTGATGATAAATCATTGTTACCCTAACTATTACATATGAAGTGGAAGCTTCTGACCTTCCAGATTTGATTTTGCCCAACCGCTATGAATGAGATCAGTCATTTTTTTATAGATAATAGTGTGTAATTAAAATAAAAACTCAGAAGTGGTAGGGGTGTCTGGACTCTAGTATAGCTGTCAGCTTCCCATTGGTGTGATTAGCCCAGAATATAAGTTAGCTTGCTTTTCTAAACACATATGCTATTTCATAAGAAGAATAAGCCCAGCAATTCCTAAAATAGGTATTTCAAAAGTTTGACAAGTTAGAGCAAGCTATTAAAAAAAAAAAGAAACATCTGTTTAAACTAAAATATTTTTCAAGCCTACCAAAGACATAACTACAATGCATTATCCCTGCTACATAGCAAAACACGAAGAAAAAAATACACTTACTTGTGGAACATAAGGAATAACACAGGCATTGGGATATGGAGAGGAGAAATGAGATGGGGGAAATCAGAGAGAGAGACAACCAAGAGAGACCATGGACTCTGAGAAACAAAGTGAGGGTTTTGGAGGGGAGTGGGGTGGGGGGTTGGATAAGCCTGGTGGTGGGTATTATGGAGGGCACATATTGCATGGAGCACTGGGTGTGGTACATAAGCAATGAATTTTGGAACAGTGATAAAAAATTAACTTTAATTTAACAACAATTAAAAAATTAAATCGGAAAAAAATTACATTTCTGAAAGAAATATTTCTTGCAAAGAGTTACTGAGTTGTTCTCCTGAATAATTCTGATATCTCTGCTTTGCCTTTGACAATATTTATTCTGATAACCCTGATTATTTCCTGAAGTTTGAAATAAAAAATAGTTTAATAAATAAATAAATAAATAAAAATAGTTTAATTAAATTGCCTTACTCTAGGTAATGGAAGTTTAATGAATAATGTTTAATTGAATTAAACATTTATTCATTCATAAATTAAGCAATTATTTAATAAATAAAATATAATAAGCACCATATACATTTTATGGCATCTTTCTAATACAGCTTGTCTGTTTTTAAGGGTCTTTATTCTCTTTCCCCAAATATTAAGATATATATTACACAAAACATAACACAAATTCCAAGCAAAAATACAAAGCCATTCCTCTAAGGTATCCAGTAACATTAACTTAAAGGCCTGTATTATAGAAAATTATTTGGGCCACAATATTTCAAAGTTCAAAGTTTGTCTCTGTTATTGTCCTACTTGTCTTTGTTCACTCATCTCCTAGCTCCTGGGACTCACCTTCCCAATCCCAATATTCCATGCCCTCGTGTTGCCCTTGAGATGTCAAGTGAGCCCATTTTAATGCCCTCTGTTCAAGCTTGCCTTACACTGAAGAACAGCAGGGATTAAATTACTTTCTTTTTCTCTCTTTCTGACTCTCATCAAAACTTCCATTAACTAGAGAAAAGCAACTTAATTAAACTTATCCACATTGAATTATGAATGGTTGATTAATAGACTACTCAACCCTCCCCAGGATATTTTTATTAAAAAAAAAAAGAGAGAGAGACTGAAATCCAAGTAAATCTGTAATAGATAAAATTTGGAACAGTTCAAAAAAGTAGAGGGAAATATATAGGTTTCTTCCAGGGAGATGTTTTGATAGAAGGGCCTTCTGAGGGTTCCTTAAATTATCCCTGTTGGTGGCCACCTAACTCAGCCTCAGTTCCTGACTGGGAGAATAAAGCATTGACTGAAATGCCCTTTTCCAGTTTTATAAGTGAGCAGCAAAGTACTCTCAAAGGAAGACATTTGACTTTGAAACAGACTTCAGAAGTTGAAGTATGGTTTATTACTCCTCTGGGTGAACTGAGAAATATAAATGCTTCTTTTAACTTGGAGTCAAATTCCCAAGAGCCATCCTTAAACACCAAATATCACTGTGACAAAGGTCAAATCCTCTGTCATGTGAAAATGACCCTACAGATACTCTTTTTAGATTAATCCTACGTTTTTTTTAACTTTTAATTGGAGGATAAGAGTGAGCACCAGAAATATATGATATAACCACATATTATGGAGACACAAATGAGAATATAATGGCAGAGGAGCCTCTACAAACTTCAAGGTAAAGTTCAGCCTCTCACCTCATCTATCCTAACTTCTAGATCATCTATACACACACACACACACACACACACACACAAAGTGATGGTAAAAATTACCATTTCCCAAATAGTATTTACAGAGTATCCTCTTAAAATTTAGCTAAATATCACCTAAACAATTTGAATAACACTGATAATAAAAATGCTAACATTTTTATTGCTGACAAAATAGGTTAGAAGTGATTACACCTCCCTTTTGCTTTGTTTGACAGTGTATGTTTTTTTCTGCCTTATCCAAGGTATAAAATACAGAGAAGAAACTTCTTCCTTTTTCCCTCCAGTTTGATCTATGTAAATTGAAGCTGATCCTCCACTCTAGCTAATTATAAATTTTGCCCTACTCTACAACAAGGTGACAGCACAGACCACTGTGGTGATGATAAAGGTCTTTAACATTTTACTTTGTTGTATCAGTTGTAAAAATCAACAACTTGACCTTCATTATGAATCAGCTGCATTAATATCTCTGGGTTCAAGATCCTTTCTGCAGAAATATCAGGTTATACCTACACCTATTCCTTGGTGAACTTTTTCACCACATAAAAATATTATATTTTGTCTTAATTTTCAAAATTCACACAGTTGGCTGGATAAAAAACTACCACCCGAGAAAGAGATAGTTACAATAACTATACTCCAAATAAGAAAATTTTAACTGATTTTTTTTTTCTTTTAGCTCAAAAAGTAAATTCCTCCAAGGAAACTTTGTACACCAAACCCTGTGCACCATTAATTTAAGATTTGCCTTCTGAAAGCTTCCTATCCAATTGAATAGAGTGTTCCAGGGCAAGATAGGATATTTAACAAATGTATCTAATTTGACCTGTTTTTTTAAGACATGAACCCATAAAGAAGGAGAAGAACAGGAGAGAAAACAATAGCAGCTAAGTTTTAGAAGGTAGAAACAGGTCCATGAGCAGTAATTAAATTACCAGACCCAAGAATACTCAATCTTAAGTGGCAGTGTGAGAACCAAGAATTAACTAGTTATGCAAGAGATTCCCCAAAATGTTCAGCAACTGGTAGCACCAGTTTCTCTAGAACTGAGAGCAAAGTAGGGCAGGCAGGTGGAAATCTAAAATAAGTAGGATTGGACCAAAGCGATTTGAAAACTGGTTAGATAATCCACTTTTCTGAGTAATGCCCCTCACCACTGCCCACTTCCACCTCCACCACTCCCACTGAAGCCTGGAAGGTCTTTAAATTGGGGAAATCCCAAGCAACTGAGGACATGGGAAACTTACTGAAAACAAGATTAAGTAACTGTGCATATAGGATACAAGGTGCTAAGACATCTTCCTTCACCCCCACAGCCCTTTCCTAGAGCCAAATGACTGACAGCTAGAACTTCTCCCTCCAGAAAGGAGATTAATGTCTCTAGGGAGTTTGACTAACCCAACCAATGACCCACTCCTGTCTCCCACAGTAAAATTTAAATGTGACATTACTAAAATACTTGGAGCTTCCAAGAAGATTTTCAGTCCCCTATTTAGGGAAGACGGGCCAAAACAAACATCTTCTTTAAGAAGTAACTTATGGGGCCCCTGGGTGGCTTCAGTGGGTTAAGCCTCTGCCTTCTGCTCAGGTCATGGTCTCAGGGTCCTGGGATGAAGGCCCTCATCGGGCTCTCTGATCAGCAGGGAGCCTGCTTCTCCCCCTCTCTCTGCCTGCCTCTCTGCCTACTTGTGATCTCTCTCTGTCAAATAAATGAATAAAATCTTAAAAAAAAAAAAAGAAGTAACTTATAGGACACAGAGGCTATTCGGGGGAGGGGAGGACTTTTTTAAAAAATCAGAACAAGAAGCCAAAATATCTCATCCATGATATAAGAGACCAAAATGTCATGAATAAACATGAAAGAACCATAAAAAGAACTATTAGAAACTAAAAAGCAAGATTTAAAAATCAGTATAAGGGTTAGAAGATAAAATTGTAGTGATTTCCTAGGAATTAGATCAAAAGGATAAAAAGATGTGAAAAGGGGAGAGAGAGGAGAAAGATACAAAAGGTAAGAGACCAGTTTAGGAGGTCAAATGACTATAAAGCAGGATTTCTAGGAAAACAAAACAGAGGAGAGAAAATCATCAACAAAGTAATTTAAGAATTTTTCATCTCTCCAACCAGACCAATTGAAATTTGAGAAAGAATTGAATTGGGTGCTCTTTAGTACAGTTTCTCCACATTTAATTTTAAGTAGAAAACAAATCTAGATCTAAGCCAAATATCAAATGTCTAAGCCAAATAGAACAGTTTCACTTAAATTATTAGAATCTTATTAAATTATTAGAATCTTATTTGACTCATCTTTATACTGAGCTGGAACAAACTGACCCATCTCTCAATAATGAATACCTTTAAAGAACTCTCATTGGTTAGTCCTCAATAATGTTTTTCTCTCCCTAGAAAAACAAAGAACCCAACAGGTGGCAAAATTATTGTCCTGGAGTCTTTAGCACAGATTGCCTCTTAGATTTTCTCACAACTTGACAAAGTATGAAATCCACTCTGACCCATTTAGAACCCCAAATCTTCATTACAAATATCCCCAAAACTGGGAATGTGCAATTCATTAGGAACATGCTGGGATCCTGGGCTTCATGAAAGAGTGGTCTAAATTGTTTGAGGCAGTTGAAGAGAATCCTCTGAATTCCTTCACATTTCTAAAAATAAAAAGGAGACTCTCTAGATAAGCTTAAGATACAGAAAATCAGCCTGGGTCCTAGGTTCTTTAATGCTCATCAGAATAAAACCTTTTGCACACTACCCAAACTTCTCAAATACAGAGAATTATGTTTAAAAACTGTAAGACATTCCAAGAGGAAATATTGAAAAGCAAGTTTCCATCAGATATTGATCACGTAATTTCACTCCAAAATAATTTATGTTGATATTTCCATTATAAATCATAGTAGAAGCTTATAACCTCCTCCCCTTAAAAACACATAATTGGCTATGCTGTACGGGAAATGGCTCTAGAAAACAATGATCTTTTATCACCAGAACTGTATTCACAACCTGTTCCAAAAGAACCACCCAGTCTCTGTATCGAGCTAATTGCCTTAGGTCGATAGGGTGAATTACTAAAGATGGACAAAGTGATGTTTTTATACTTTATCACTTCAAAGTGTAAGCATAACATTTTTTTAGTATGCTTTCAGAACTCCAGGACAGATTTTTTTTCATAGCAAATCACAAATACCAACTAGCAGTCTGGAATGGTTACTCTGGTTATTCTAACAATCACTATTCACCTCTGTTCTATGTCACTTAGGAACAGTTGAGAAAAATTGTTCTGAATAATTTCTCTGATCTATCTCTTTGGTCTATCATTAGCATTTGATCCAATGGACAAAGACCATCAATAGTCAAAAAAAATGTATAATGCTCACATAGATCATATATATTACCACTTTAAAATCTAAATCACGGGGTGCCTGGGTGGTTCAGTGGGTTAAGACCTCTACCTTCAGCTCAGGTCATGATCCCAGAGTCCTGGGATCGAGCCCCGCATCGGGCTCTCTGCTCAGCAGGGAGCATGCTTCCTCCTCTCTGCCTGCCTCTCACCTACTTGTGATCTCTGTCTATCAAATAAATAAATAAAATCTTAAAAAATAAAAAAAATAAAAATAAAATCTAAATCACATTATTACAAATAAAATCTGGGATTTTTCTCATGTCTCATTCCATACAAATCTTTCTAGAGATTAAATATGTCTGTGGCCAAGTACACTCTAAAAATCCATATGTAAACAAATGGATTATTTAGTGATGGAACTGAACTTTAAAGGAAAGCAACAAAAACAATAGTGTCCAATTTGAAAATTGCATAATTTTATTTTCTCAAAGGAGTGTGGTTTCTCTTGACAACAGTTGTAACAGCTCAGCATTAGCACTAAATGTATTTGGCAAAATCCTTCAACTTTTAAGTGAAAATTTGTAAGTACCCCAAATAAGCGAATCAATTCACAAGGTTACATGGGGATACAGTTTATAATTGAATAGGCATGAAGATGCAATACTACCTAAAATCAGACATTGGCTAGAGGCTTTAATTATTTTCATACACAATGTGGTATATTAGTAACCTCCACTTAAAATTTTTTCCTTCTAAGGCCATTTGGTTTCCTTTCCATAAGGCACAAAACTCTGAGAGCTAATGGACAACATTTTTCTATCTTATAAAACAGAAAACATTGTTGACAATATAGCTCAACATCTCTAAGCAAAAAACTCTATCAATATAATTTTGTCAAATCCTTAAAAAATGTATTTCTTCAGATTGAAAAAAAAGTACCTTGCAGAGTAATTTAAAAGCCTCTTTAAAAAAAATAAATAATACTACTTACCCTAATTAATACTGCTTAGCTACTTACCTTTCGCCTTAGAGTCAATGAAACGTATAGAAACAAACACTGCCCCAGTGATAATTATCTCAGTTGCTTGATAGTAACTAATCCCTATAATCTTCCTTTATTCTTCTTTCAATCTGTAACTATCCAACTTTAAAATTTTTGTTTAAAATTTTTAAAACCAATTCCAAATAAGTCATGAACAATTGAGATAGTTTTCTAGATCCTGACAACTCTGCGGTTATTTCCTACTTCTCCTCTATGTCTGCCTTCATTAGACACCCAAAGAATTCTAGAATCAGAATATTTCCCTGTGATGTACTAGAGAATAATTGGCTGTTGCTATAGAACTACTTATATCAAGGTGAGCCCTTCTGTTCCAGACAAGAATACAGGCTAATTTCCTCAGTGAAGAATACCAAATCTGACCATAGAAAAGAGTAAAATGCCTCAAAGAGTAAAATATCTTCAACAGGTGAGATTTAAAAGAATCAATAAAAGTTAACTGAAGGATGAACACTCCTTATTTTTCATTTCTTAAAATATTTAACATCATGTGACAGTATAAAATTACGGTTGTCCATGGTGATTAAAATTTCAGTATTTATAAACCCCAAATATTAAATTACATCAAAAAATTTTATCATTCTCAATGTTTTATTAAAATGCAACACCAAATGCAAAACTATCTGATGTTACACAGTTGCCAGGTCTATAATATGGAAATAACACTGCAGCTATCTCTGATTGGTTTAAACTTCTAAGGGTTATCTCACCTTGACTGTGCTCAATAGGAAATGGTTTAAATACTGTGGTTTGCATCATATTTTAATACACACCCTAATGGATTCTTGAGGGTCATTTTTCTCTCTTTTCTGCATCATGAACATCAAACACTGGTCCTCAATCAGGGGCGATTTTTACTCCCAGGATAGGAGAATATTTGGCAATGGCTGGAGACATTGTTGGTTATCACAACCAGGTGTAATGCTACTGACATCTAGATAGCTACAATGCACAGAAAAACTCCCCTGCTCCCATAATTATCCAGACCCAAATGACTATTCTGTGGAGGCTGAGGAACCCAGCTACAAGGACTAACACTCAAAAGCTCCTGTTAGGTGTTATGCCTCAGGTTGCAATAAGGAAGGAGAAAGGAGAACTCGGGCTGACACATAACTCTTATGGTCAGGTTAACCCTGGAATTTATTCTACATTTTGGCACTCAAAGCCCATTTAACAGTACTCATTCTAGTCACATCCTTCCATCAGTCAAGAATAATCTTTATGTATTTCCAGACCAATGCTAGAAGATCCTTCTGCATAATAAAATTAAGTATAATTTTTAATAAAAGTCCTCACAGGGGGGTTAGGTGAGCCTGGTGGTGGGTATTAAGAAGGGCACATATTGCATGGAGCACTGGGTGTGGTACATGAACAATGAATCTGGGAACACTGGAAAAATTAAATAAATAAATAAATAAATAAATAATAAAAGTCCTCACAGTTATGACTGTCTTTAACAAAAGCTCAAAGAGAAGCTCAAATAGAACACATCTTACCAATCACTAGTTTTTCAATCTCCTCCCTTTAAACCATTTAACTTTTACTCTCCAAATGAAGTTGATTGCTCATCTATAATTTTCATGTTTTTATTAGAGTTCTGACAGTTCTTAGAAACTTCAGCATTGATCACAAAGAAAGATGCTCTAAAATGCAAATCAAATGTCCTCACTATATTAAAAACTGAATAGTGTCACAACAGAAATAACAGAAGTTGAAGTCCTCTGATCAGATGCTTTCTATAAAATATGAAATACTAGACAAACTTTAAGCTATGCCTCAAATTTATATGCTTCCAAGCTACTCAAATATAAAACAAGCACTAACAAATGGGCAACCTTGTCCATTGCAAGGCTAATAAATCAAAATCACCAAGGTAAGTTAACTGCATTTCCAGTGGATGCAGATTTATCATCAGAGGCCTGATAATCATGCATCCACTAGAAAAAGCAATGTGTTTTCCATGACCTTGGTCATAATTCACCACCAACACTGACTTGTAACTTTTCACTATTATGTCACACTGGGCACACTCTAAAAAAGATTTCAGGATTTGGGGACTTCTGAATGAAGAACATGCATGTGTTCATTGGATTTCCTTTTTACATTAGAACTCAGTATAAAAACTATAAATATCTGATACCTGAAAAATAGAACAGTGGATAAGAAAACTGCAGAAAAGCAGGACTTAAATGTCTTGGAATTTTTCTGAAAATGAAAGGTTGGCTAGTAGTTTGAGTTAGTCCAAATGCAGAAGTCCCAAACTTTCACTTTTTTGGCAATTAGTGTATCTCTTATATCTGGCAATTTCTTTTAGTTGAATTCCCCATATCAAACTGGTAATAAAACAAGCAAGAATGGCATCAAGGTTGAACTAAAGTCAGAGAAGCTTTCAAGCATTCCATTCTATAAGTAGTTTTATTTTGATCTCAACAAGTGAAGTAGGCCTGGCTGCCTCAAATGTTTTCATGACAGGGAAAGTCGTTAGGACATACTGATATTTTTCTAGGCTTTTCAGAGATTAATCAAAAGTATAGCAAATTACTTTAAGAATGTAAGATGGAAGAAACAGGGCATAAGTTGTTACAACATTGGGCAACAGTCAAGGTAATATATTTACCCATCTTACGCCTTGGCTTCCAAGCACAGAATGAGAGAGAATAGAAATGATGAGATTTTTTAAAAATATTTTAATAGAGAGGTTTTTATTGTGCTTTGTTTTGTTTGGTTTTTGTCTTAGGACAACAGACCAAGTATCCAGAGGATAAAATAAAGATGCACACTATTTGAAGTGTGAACTTAAAACTGAAAGCCTAAATTGGAACACCGATTGGAATTCTTGCTGGAAGCATAAATTTAGGCTAGCTTGTAATCACTCACAGCCACTGGTTTTTGCTATTGTTTGTTTTGTTTTGTTTTAATTTTGGTTTTGATTTTAAGCTATAAAATAGAGATTATAAAATCTACCTTTCAGAAGGATTATATGGGCCAGTATATGTAAACAGTCTGAAACATATAAGAAAATGTACAGTATTATTAACTCTCTACAAAGTTAATTATAGATCTCTATGTCAGAAGACAAAAAGCAAAGACAGAAGGTAGCCAGGATCCAGCATACTGCATCCCACACACCTTGCTGGCCCTGAGTTCTGATGAGACCCCAGAGAGCAACCACTACGGAGTTTTTCTGACTGCTGGGTGGGAAATGAGTCTATTGGAAAACTCAAGATTCTAACACTAGTAGTTAATATGCCAGATGTAACAATCTAGTTAAGGTGATTTTATCACTGCCTATTAGTATTCTCATTTTACAGCAGCAGGAACTAAAGATCAAAGAAATTTAAGAACTTGCCAAGATTACAGGTACCAAATTAGAGCCATGGACCCTAGAGATATACTGAAAACAAAAGCAAGCCCAAGAGTAAGCATCAATGGGCATATAGCGTGTTTTATCCATGAGTCCTGAATGCTGGCTTCCCATTAAGAGCCTGCAACGTGGGGCTAACCATTCTTCTAGAACCTTCCCTTTAGCACCTTATCTTCCCTCACTGGATCAGTATCTGATTCTAAGCAGAGGTTTGGGAGAAGACCAAATTTTTAGTAAGGAAGCAAAGATGAACAGCAGAATTAGGTTCCAAGAGAGTCGAGCTTGAGTAAGTGGGATGGCCAAAGCAAGTATACAACACCAAAACAATATCTGAAATTGTTTTTGTTTTTGTTTTTTTCCATACTATCTGAGAGTGGAAAGAATTAAAACTGAAGAAGCCAATTTTTACATCAGTAGGAAGAGCAACCACAAGGTCTGGAAACCTCAGGCAAAACCCAGAAATCAGGAACTAAACACACTCTGGTATGAATTTAAAAACCAGAAGCAAAAGCAAAAGTGAAAAGTTCCAGTTTGCCCTAAACAGGGGGATTCAGACACATTGATGGGTGGAGAGGAGTCAATACCCTGGAGGTCAACTCTCAACCAGTGGGTAATGGAAGCCCATGGTTTCTGCTCCAATCTCCTGTTCTCAAGGTAGACAATTCTGAGAAGCACTATGCACCTTTCTCAGAGGCTCAGATGGAAGAGTGCCCCCACTATCTATAGCAGCAACCTTAATAACACATCTTTATATTGTCGCTTTATTTTTTCTCTTTCTCTGCCCCACTGTCTCTACTCTCATTTACAATGTCTCAAATAAGGTAAGAAATTACAGTCTAGATATCCCCTGAGACCGTAATTTCTGCTGGTCAGGAAAGTTTTTATTAAAAAGACCATAACTCCTACCTTGCGAAACAGACCTATTCCTTGGTATGATAGACCTATAAGGTCTGCAGAAAGTTAGTAAAAAGGGAAAGAAAACCCCACCATCATCCACCCTGTCCAAGAGGAAGGAACTCTGTTCTGGGTGACTCAAGATCACTGTAAATGACATCAGTGCCCAAGCTCAATATAGTTAGTATATATACTCTACTTGGCATTGCATTGACTAGCAGATAAAACAGAGGGAATCACTGTGGATTTTTTTGTAATCCTGAAATTTGTGTATTACTGCAACAAATAGAATTTGGGGTCTATCACAATAACAGGATTTTTCCTAGAGTGGAAAGCCCTTCTCAAAATTGGCAAGCCCTTGGATAGGAAATTCTTTGGGGACAAACATTAGGGAGAATGGCAAAATAGAGGCACTAGAGTGAAAGGAGGAAAACAGATACAGAGCTCTTTGGATCTGATGACCAAGTTCTGTCCTCGGGATCACTGCAAATGCCATCAAGAGTCCAGGCCTAATACCTCCCAGTTTGCAGAAAGTTAAGGTGAAGAAAATGTACGGGAATAAGAGTCATATCAGAAGGCTTCCTCTGAGCTTGGCCTTCTGCTGAGTGGTGGTAGATGCTCTCCTCTTGACATAATAGGCACCCCTAAATGCTGTTCAACAGCAATAGCAGACTTGGCAGATAGGACAGGAGACCGATAGACTTTGTCAGGTCAAGGAGAAATTTACCTCCTTAAAATTGTCCAACCAAAGGATTCTCTCACAGTCTGAATTCTGCGATCTGGGATTCTGCAAGAAAATATTGGCATGGCATCTATGATCTCCTAAGTATACCTGCTGCAAACATATTCTGTATATATCTTTATAAATTTCTTCAAATGCTAATTTTTAAGCATTTTAAACTAAACTTACCAAATGCTTTATGACATTTATGGTGATTTATAAAGATATATATGGTAAAAGGACAAAAATGAAAGGAAATCAGGGTAGAGGGTAAAATAAAAGACAAGAAGGCAAAACAAATGTAACAGATAAACCACCAGCTAGCCTCACATTTTTAAGGAAGAAATGGAATACAAACAAAATTAGAGACAAGTAATAATAATATAAACATTTACGGAGTGTTTATAAATGCCTCTATTCTAAGCACTTCTCACATATATTGCCTCATTTCATCTTTACCACAACTCCATGAGGAAGGAACCATTTTTTCCCCAATTTATAGGTGGAAAGGCAGGAGAAATAAAGTAATTTGCCTGAGGTCACACAGCTTGTAAACAATGAAGCTAGGATTCAAGTCCAGACACTGTGGCCCTACATCCATACTCTCATCTATTAACATTCAGTCTACTGACCCAGAAAGAGAAAGAATCAAAAACGCAAAGAGTTTGAATAAAAAGGTGTAAGAGACTACTTTGAACGATACCATCCTAAAAATTTGAACACCTGGGGATATTCTTATAAGAAAATGCACACTACTAAAATTGGCCACATAAAGGAGAGAAAAGAAAATCTAAAACCCTGGGGAAATGATGAGGAAATTGTCACAGACCTAGATTCAAAAAATTGCCAGACCAGTGCTTTCTCACATTAATTATTTCACCTTTTCAAAGAAGATACAATTAAGATATTTCAAAAATTCCATGGAACAGATGGGAAAAAAAAGAAAGAAAAAAGGCATGTAAATGTATTTTATGAGTCAGGAGAAAACTGGGGGAGAGGGGGAGGGACACCTAGGTGGCTCTAACAGTTAAGCCTCTGTCTTTGGTTCAGGTCACAATCCCAGGGTCCTGGAATCGAGTCCTGAATTTGGCTCCCTCTTCAACAGGGAGTCAGCTTCTCCTTCTTCCTCTACCCCTTCCCACTGTGCATGCTTTCTCTCTCTCTCTCTATCTCTAATAAATAAATAAAATCTTAAAAAAAACTTGATATTAAACCTGACAAAAAGATGACAAAGGAAAAAAACAATGGGTTAGTTTTGCTTAGAAATACAAACACATGCCTCTTATATAAAATATTAAAATTCATATCCAGCAACTTACTTAAGAATAACATCAAAACATGTAGTCTTTATACTAAGAGTGCAAAAAAGGTTCAACAGTAGGCTATCTATCAATAAAAATCATTACAGTGTAAGACTAAATAAGAACAATTGAGTCATTCCAATAGATCCTGAAAAATGCATTTGAAAAAAAATTGACATCCACAAGGATATACTGTTTAAAGCTTTTATTAAAGATAGAAATTCCTTCAACATGAAAAAACATTTTCAAATAAACACAAAAACAAATATCATTAATGATGAAGCACTAGACTTATTCTCATAAAAGATGAAAGAGATCAAATCTTCTCTTACTCTACTTTAAACATATAAAATGGAAAAGAACAGAAAATCTAGATATATTTACACATAGTGGGGAACTAATTGTAAGATAAAAGGATAATTTCAATAAGTGGGAAAGAATGAATTATAAAACAAATATAATTGTGACAATTACCCTCTAATTAGGGAAAAAAAGAAGTACTACCTCACACCTTAATACACAAAAATAAATTCAAGAACCAATAAAGTTTTATGTGTTGAATCCAATAGTATATTTTAAAAACTACAATACTGGGGTGTCTTTCTGGCTCACTCAGTGAAGCATGCAACTCGATCTCTGGGTTGTGGGTCTGGGCCCCATGTTGAGTGTAGAAATTACTTAAAAATAAAACCTTGGAAAAAATGTTCAAATAATAAAAACTACAATATTTTTATTTTGAGACTGTTCTTTCTAAGCATGAACTGAAACTGAAAAATCATGAAGGAAAATATTTAAAGATTTTACATGTAAGGGCACCTGGGTGGCTCAGTAGGTTAAGCACCTAACAGTTGATTTCAGCTCAGATCATGATTAAGGGTTGTAAGATCCAGCCCTGTGTCAGGCTCCACAATGGGCATGGAGCCTGCTTAAAATTCTCTCTCTCTCTCCCCCTGCTCCTCCCTACTCCTTCTTTCTCCCTCTCTGGAAGAAAAAAAAAAAAAAAACACCTTTTTTACATCTAAAAATTAAAATTTCTGTTCAAAATACACAATAAACAAAATTTTAAAAAAACAAATAGAAATTATTGGGGAAAATATTTGTAGTACACGTGACAAAGGGTTAATATCTTCAACCAGTAGAATACCTTAACTCTATTTAAAAAGATGACACTACAGATTAAAAATTAAAAGACATAAAGAGACAACTGATGCAAGAAAAGAAAATGACCAATAACCATAAGAAAATATATTTGATCTCAATATTGATCAAAAGATAATGATTAAAACAATAAACTGATAATCACCTATCTACAAAAAATCAGTATGATTGGTGTGGCGGCACAAGATGCCAAAGGAGTAGGAAACCCAAATTCTGTCTGGCCCCAGGAATTCAGCTGGATAGCTATCAAAACATTCTGAACACCTACAAACCCAACAGGAGATCGAAGAAAAGAATAGCAGCAAGTCTATGAACAGAGAAGCCACTACTTTCTAGAAGTCCTCTTCTGATTTGTTTAGTGTATATTTTTCTGGGGTCGTTGTTACCCTGTTAGTATTTTGTTCTCTCATTCATCTATTCTTCTCTGGAAGAAATGACAAAATGGAAAAACTCACCTCAAAAAAAAAAAAAAAAGAACAAGAGGCAGTACCGACTGGCAGACATTAGTAAGATGTCAGAACTAGAGTTCAGAATGACAATTTTTTTTTAAAGATTTTATTATTCAACACAGAGAGAGAGAGATCACAAGTAGGCAGAGAGAGAGGAGGAAGCAGGCTCCCCACTGTGCAGAGAGCCCAATGCGGGGCTCGATCCCAGGACCCTGAGATCATAACCTGAGCCAAAGGCAGAGGCTTAACCCACTGAGCCACCCAGGCACCCCCAGAATCACAATTATAAACATACTAGCTAGGGTTGAGAAAAGCATAAAAGATACTAGAGAATTCCTTTCTATAGAAATAAAATCTAACCAAGTCAAAATCAAAAAGGCTATTAATGAGGTGCAATCTAAAATGGAGGCCTTAACTGCTAGGATAAATGAGGTAGAAGAGAAAATTAGTGATACAGAAGACCAAATGATGGAGAAAAAAGAAGCTGAGAAAAGAAGAGATAAACAACTACTGGATCATGAGGGGAGAATTCAAGTGTTAAGTGATACCATAAGATGAAATAATATTAGAGTAATTGGGATACCAGAAGAAGAAGAAGAAGAGAGGGGGGTCAGAGGGGTACTAGAGCAAATTATAGTAGAGAACTTCCCTAATTTGGGGAAGGAAACGGGCATCAAAATCCAGGAGGCACAGAGAAACCCCTCAAAAATCAATGAAAATAGGTTAATACACCATCATCTAATAGTAAAACTTCTAAATCTCAAGAGACAATGAGAAAATCCTGAAAGCAGCTCAGGACAAGAGGTCTATAACCTACAACAGTAGAAACATAAGACTGGCAAAACACCCAGAGACCTGGCATGGCAGGCCAGAAAGGACTGGCATGATATATTCAGGGCACTAAATGAGAAAAATATGCAGCTAAGAATAGTATATCCAGCTAGGCTGTCATTGAAATTAGAAGGAAAGATAAAAACATCCAGGGCTGGCAAAAACTAAAAGCATTTGTGATCACCAACCCGCCCTACAAGAAATATTCAAAGAGGTCCTCTAAGCAAAGAGGGAGCTGAAAGTAATACAGACCAGAAAGGAACACAGACAACATACAGTTATACAGTAACACTCACCTTACAGGCAATACAATGGCCCTAAATTCATATCTTTCAATAGTTACTTTGAATGTCTATGAGTTAAATGCCCCAATCAAAAGATACAGGGTATCTTGTAACTGCATAAAAAAGCAAGACCCATCAATATGCTCTCTTCAAGAGATTCATTATATATCCAAAGACACCTCCAGACTGAAAGTGAGGGGGTAGAAAACGATGTATCATGCTAATGGACATGAAGAGAAAGCTGTGGTAGCAATCCTTATAACAGATGAATTGGATTTTAAACTAAAGACTGTAGTAAGAGATGATAAAGGGCACTATACCATAATTAAAGGGTCTACCCAACAAGAATATTTAAAAATTGTAAATATTTATGCCTGTAAAATGGGAGCAGACAATTATATAAACCAATTAATAACAAAATTAAAGGAACACAGTAATATTAACACTAGAATCATAGAGGACTGTAACACCCTACTCACTGCAATGGACAGATCATCTAAGCAGAAGATCAAAAGGAAACAAGGGCTTTGAATGACATACTGGACCAGACAGACTTCACAGATATGTTCAGGACATTCCATCCTACAGAAAATATACACTCTTCTCGATTGCACATGGAACATTCTCCAGAATAGATCACATCCTGGGTCACAAATCAGGTCTCAACTGGTACCAAAAGATAGGGATCATTCCCTGCATTTTTTTGTACCACAATGCTTTGAAACTCCAACTCAATCAAAAGAGATAAGTTAGAACTCAAATACACAGAGACTAAAGAGCATCCTACTAAAGAATGAATGGGTCAACTGGGAAATTAAAGAAGAATTTTTAAAAATCATGGAAATAAATGAAAACACAGCTGTTCAAAAACACAGCAAAGGTGGTCCTAAGAGGAAAGCATACAGCAATACAAGCCTTTCTCAAGAAACAAGAAAGGTCTCAAACACACAACAGAATCCTCCACCTAAATAAGCTGGAGAAAGAACAGCAAATAAAACCTAAACCCAGAAGGAGAAGAGAAATAATAAAGATCAGAGCAGAAATCAATGAAATAGAAACCAAAAGAACAGAAGAACAGGTCAAAGAATCTAGGAGCTGGTTCTTTGAAAGAATTAAGATTGATAAACCTCTGGCCAGACTTACCAAAAAGAAAAGAAAAAGGGGGGCGCCTGGGTGGCTCAGTGGGTTAAGCTGCTGCCTTCGGCTCAGGTCATGATCTCAGGGTCCTGGGATCGAGCCCCGCATCGGGCTCTCTGCTCATCAGGGGGCCTGCTTCCTCCTCTCTCTCTCACTGCCTCTCTGCCTGCTTGTGATCTCTCTCTGTCAAATAAATAAATAAAATCTTTAAAAAAATAAATAAAAGAGAAAGGACCCAGATTAATAAAATCATGAATGAGGGGTGCCTGGGTGGCTCAGTGGGTTAAAGCCTCTGCCTTCGGCTCGGGTTATGATCTCAGGGTCCTGGGATCGAGCCCCAAATCAGGCTCTCTGCTCAGCAGGGAGCCTACTTCCCTTCCTCTCTCTCTGCCTCCCTCTCTGCCTACTTGTGATCTCTGTCTGTCAAATAAATAAAAATCTTAAAAAATAAAATCATGAATGAAAGAGGAATGATCACATCCAGCACCAAAGAAATACAAACAATTATAAGAGCATATGATAAGCAACTATATGCCTATAAATTTGACAATCTGAAAGAAACGGATTAATTCCTAGAAACATATAAACTACCAAAACTGAACCAGGAAGAAACAGAAAACCTGAACAGACCCATAACCAATAAGGAGATTGAAGCAGTCATCAAAAATCTCCCAACAAACCAGAGCCCAGGGACAGATGGCTTCCGAGGGGAATTCTACCAAACACTTAAAGAAGAGTTAAGACCTATTCTGCTAAAAATGTTCCTAAAAATAGAAATGGAAGGAAAACTTCCAAACTCATTTTATGAGGTCAGCATTACCTTTATCCCAAAGGATAATCCCAAGGAGTATTACAGACCAATATCCCTCATTAACATGGATATAAAAGAACGCATTAATAAAGAAAAAGACAGGAACCATATGATCCTCTCAGTAAATTCAGAAAAAGCATCTGACAAAATACACCATCCTTTCTTGATTAAAACTCTTCACAGTGTAGGGATAGAGGGTATATACCTCAATATCATAAAAGCCATCCATGTAAAACCCACAGCAAGTATCATTCTCAATGGGGAAAAACAGAGCATGCCAGGGCTGTCCGCTATCACCACTGCTACTCAACATAGTACTAGAAGTCCTAGCCTCAGCAATCAGACAACAAAAAGAAAGAAAAGGCATCTGAATCAGCAAAGAAGAAGTCAAACTCTCACTCTCTGCAGATAATATGGTACCTTATGTGAAAAACCCACTGCTAAAACTCACATAGGAATTCAGTAAAATGTCAGGATATACAATCAATGCACAGAGATCAGTTGCATTTCTATACACAACAAGACAGAAGAAAGAGAAAGTAAGGAGTTGATCCCATTTACAATGGCACCCAAAACCATAAGATACCTAGGAAAAAACCTAACTAAAGAGGCAAAGAATCTGTACTCAGAAAACAATAGAATACTCTTAAAAGAAATTGAGGAAGACACTTCAAAAACGTTCCATCTTCATGGATTAGAAGAACAAATATTGTGAAAATGTCTATGCTACCTAGAGCAATCTAAACATTTAATGCAATCCCTATCAAAATACCATCAACTTTTCTCACAGAACTGGAACAAATTATTCTAAAATTAGTGTGGAACCAGAAAAGACACAAATAGCCAAAGGAATCTGAAAAAGGAAAAGTAAACCTGGTGGCATCACAATTCGACTTCAAGCTCTATTACAAAGCTGTAATCATTAAGACAGTATAGTACTGACACGAAAACAGACACATAGATCAATGAAACAGAATACAGAGCCCAGAAATGGATCCTCAACTCTGGTCAACTAATCTTCGACAAAGCAGGAAAGAATGTCCAATGGAAAAAAGACACTCTCTTTAACAAATGGTGTTGGGAAAACTGGACAACCGCATGCAGAAGAATGAAACTGGACCATTTCCTTACACCACACACAAAAATAGACTCAAAGTAGACTAAAGACCTTGTTGTGAGACAGGAGTCCATCAAAATCCATGAGGAGAATAGAGGTAGCAACCTCTTCAACCTCAGCTGCAGCAACTTCTTCCTAGAAACATTGCTAAAGGCAAGGGAAGCAAGGGCAAAAATGAACTATTGGGAATTCATCAAGATTAAATGCTTTTGCACAGCAAAGGAAACAGTCAACTAAACCAAAAAACAACTGAAAGAATGGGAGAAGATATTCACAAATGATGTACCAGATAAAGGGCTAGTATCCAAAATCTATAAAGAACTTACCAAACTCAATCCACAAAAAGCAAATAATCCAATCAAGAAATGGGCAGAAGACATGAACAGACAATTCTGCAAAGACGACATCCAAATGGTCAACAGACACATGGAAAAGTGCTCAACATCACTTGGCATCCGGGAAATACAAATCAAAACCTCAGTGAGATACCACCTCACACCAGTCAGAACAGCTAAAAATAACAAATCAGGAAACAACAGATGTTGGAGAAAGGGGAACCCTCCTACACTATTGGTGGGAATGCAAGGTGATGCAGCCACTCTGGAAAACAGTAGGGAGGTTCCTCAAAAAAAAAAAAATTCAATTATAGAAAATAGAGCTATCCTATGACCCGGCAATTGCATTACTGGGTATTTACCCCAAAGATACAAATGTAGTTATCTGAAGGGGCACATGCCCCTGAATGTTTATAGCAGCAATGTCCACAATAGCCAAACTATGGAAAGAGCCTTGATGTCCACCAACAGATGAATGGATAAAGAAAAACTTATATATATATGTAAATTTTAAATTATGTATATATATATATATGTAAAATTTAAATTATGTATATATATACACACACACACACAAAGAAGATTTTATATATATATATATACACACACACACACACACACACACACACACCAAGAAAATGGTATACACACACACACACACACACAGGAATATTATGCAACAACCATCAAAAAAATGAAATCTTGCCATTTGCAACAATGTGGATAGAACTAGAGGGTATTATGCTAAGAGAAATAAGTCAATCAGAGAAAGACAAGTATCATATGATCTCACTGATAATGTGGATTTTGAGAAAGAAGGCAGAGGATCATAGGGGAAGAGAGGAAAAATGAAACAAGATGAAACCAGAGAGGGAGACAAACAGTAAGAGAGTCTTAATTTCAGGAAACAAACTGAGGGTTGCTAGAAGGGAGGGGGTGGGAGGGATGGGTAGGTGGGTAATGGACATTTGGGGAGGGTATATGTGATAGTGCTGTGAATTGTGTAAGACCGATGAATCACAGACCTGTATTTCTGAAACAAATAATACATTATATGTTAATTTAAAAAAATAAATAGGGGCGCCTGAGTGGCTCAGTTGTTAAGTGTCTGCCTTCACCTCAGGTCATGATCCCAGGGTCCTGGAATCAAGACTTGCATCAGGCTCCCTGCTGTGCAGGAAGTTTGTTTCTCCCTCTCCCACTCCCCCTGCTTGTGCTCCCTCTCTCACTGTCTCTCTCTGTCAAATAAATAAATAAAACCTTTTAAAAAATAAATAAAAAGAAATTTAAAAATAAATGGAGAAAATTTTTTTAAAAAATCAATATGATTGTCAATGCACAGTGTTGGTGCGGAAGATTATAGACTAATAATGGGCATGCAAATTTGCACAACCTTTCTGGAATGAAATCGGGCAATCCGTATCAAATTCAAAAATGTGCATGCTTTCAAACATGGCAATTCTGCTAGGAAAGTTTCTAAGGAACTAATCTAACAAGCATTTAGTCAATTATATACAAAACTTATTCCTGAAGTATTACTTCAAACAGTGGCTTTTTAAATTTAATTTGTTCCCAGCTTTACTGAGATATTGACATATCACATATGTAAGTTTGAGACGTTCAACAAGATAATTAGATACATGTATATATTGCAAAATGATTACCACAGTAAGATTATTTAACATCGCCATCTCTATTCCTTTACATAATTATAATTCTGTGAGTGTGTGTGCGTGTGTGCATATAGTGACATTTAAAATTTATTCCTTTAAAAATTTTCAAGTATGTAATACAGTATTGTTAATTATCATCACCATGTTCTGCCAAACAATGGCATATTTAAAACAATATAAATGTCCCTCAATTTATTGGTCAAATTACAGTGTTTCCACAGTATGAAATGGTATTCATTTGTTTTAAAAAAAAAAATAAAGTGGATCCAAATTTAGATATTTGCTCATGACATACTTGATTAAAGTAGGCTAAGAAATAATTATTAATAACATAACAATTTTATATGTAATTAAATACATTTTTTTAAAACTCTGAGATGGTGTAACCAAAAAAGAAGAAAAGAGCTTAGAGGAATATAAACCAAGGCTTATATAAGCATGGTTGTCTACAAATCATTGGATTATGAATATTTTTCTTCTCTTCCTTTAGTTTCCATAGTTCCTGATTGTCTTTAATAAATGTGTTTTGCCCTTATAACAACTATTTAAATTTCTTTCAATGAAAGAACCTAGATTAAAATATCAACCTGTTTTAATAGACCCATAAACATTAATTATAGAAAACCAATCTGTTTTTATAGCAGAATACTATTATAGCTGAATTGCTGTTATAGCAAAATATACCTGCCTTCCCAGTATTTTTTCATATTTAAGATAATTGATTAGTTACTTCTAAAAATGTAAAATCAAGGGACACAGTTAACACAAAATACTTAACCTAGCCCTTATAATTGTACATATTTTCCAAAGTAAAATATAAGTTTCTTCACACATCAACTTGTTTTTCAAGTGACATGGGTAACTCAACGTTGGTGTCCACCATATGCTCTTGATTGGCTGACTCATGTTCTACCAATGTAGAAAAGCATCATTATCTACTGACACACTAAAATATGAGGGCAAACTAATTATTTCCTGGATGAACTATAATTACAGAACACAAAAATAAACAAGGGGAAAATAACAAATCTTGAAATTGACCACATCAAGAATTTTGTGTAAATGTGGACAATAGGTTTTTTTGTTCACAGATAATAGCTGGATACCTCTGCAATTAATTTTTAAAGTTTCAAATCATGTTCTGGAATCACTCAATATCAAAACAAATTTGTTATTTTAGTCTCCACACTCACTGAGTCTTTCTCCAAAGAAGCTGCCAAAGCAAGCACCAGCTGGCCTCTTGGGAACAAGATGAGGCTCACTACAGATATTTCTTTTTGAACTCAAAATAGATACTAAAAAGACAGTGTTGAACTAATCAAACCTGTTAATCTAAACTAATCTAATCTAATAAAGGTTTACCATCAAGAGAGCTTGAATTGTATAGTGAATATTTAAAACATTTCCATTTATCTCTTTTAAATGTTCTGGTTTTCCTTAAACATTAATTGTAGATAAGGGGCCCAGCAATTCTCTCACTGCCTTCTGCCTGGCTCTCCTCATGTTATCACAGGGGTTCTTGGAAGCATTTGTGAAACCTGGATAAAAAGACACAGTAGGTAGAAAAAGAATAAATGAAACAAGATGGGATCAGGAGGGAGATAAACCATAAGAGACTCTTAATGTCACAAAACAAACTGAGGGTGGCTGGGGGGAGGGGAGTATGGAGAGGGTGGTGGGGTTATGGACATTGGGGAGGGTATGTGCTATGGTGAGTGCTGTGAAGTGTGTAAACCTGGCGATTCACAGACCTGTACCCCTGGGGCTAATAATACATTATATGTTTATAAAATTTTTTTAAAAAATTAAAAATTAAAAAATTAAAAAGACACAGTAGCCTAGCCTATAGTACACAAGCTTTCTTACCTATCTTGCCACGTCCTTACCTATCTTGCTGGACTCTTTCTACAATGAAATTTACAGAGATTCAGTTAATAGGGAGAAAACAATAAAAGTATATGATTGTTAGAATGCAATGGAGAATATAAATTGGCCCAACCACTCCACAGAGCAACACATAGCAACACCCTTTGAAATCTTCATGCCCTTTGAGCCGGTAATTCCCCAGAACTATTTATATTCAACTAGGCTCAGCACAGCATTATTTGAGTCATAATACACCCATTCTTTTGCCAGATCTTTTCTAACTTTGATCATGTGCTACTCTCATCCCAAATAAACTCACTCGTCCAGAAACAACAACGTTAGATCCATGGTAGACTGAGCACTGCTTCAGCCTAGTGATATCTTATGATCCTTAACCAGGGTCCCAGGGGTTGTTTGGAAATGTGGAGAATGTTTGATAGTCCTGGTGGGTGGGGCCAGGGATGCTACATGGCCGCAGTGCCTGGGCTATTTCCACATAATAAAGAATTGTTCTGCCCAAAGTACAAGCAGTAGTAGAAGCTGGTATACTGCCCAGAACCTCTCTTCAAGGCCAAACCCCCAGTGGCTGGGAATATTGTCTGCTTATGGTTCACATCTATGCTCCTCAATGAGCATTGCTCAAGGTTACTGCACCTCCCAGGAGGAACCCATAGGTGAAATCTGGCAGATAAAGGCATGAAAAAGGTCTGCTTCCATTTGAGACAGTTCCTTAGGCCTTTCTCTGTGGCTCCCTGTAGGACTGGCTGAGACCTGTTGGCTATCCTACTGCAACTCAGCTTCTCCCTCTGCCCCATCCTGCCATCCTACCTTCATCCCAGGAGCACTTTTTGCAAACATCCCAGTAAATCTTGTGCACTCAAGTCTCCCTCAGAGTCTGCCTGCACAAAACCTGATTTATGATAATCCCTACTGAGATACACTGCTTTAGTTCATCTCCTTATTTTCCGGATGAGTAAAGAAGGGTCTAGAAAGGGTAAAAATTGTGTTCAAAGTACAGAAGTGGCTAGTTCAGCACTCACTGCACATATTACACATTAAAAACTGTGAGAAGCTTGAGAAATAGGGAATGAATGGAAAGAGAAGGAAAAGTTATGTTAAAATCTTTACTGTGGATGGGACTCCTGGCTGGCTCAGTCAGAAGAGTGTGTGACTCTTTATCTCAGGGTCATGAGTCTGAGCCCCATGTTGGGTGTACAGATTACTTAAAAAAAAAAAAAATCAAACAGTAAATCTTGGGGCACCTGGGTGCCTCAGTGGGTTAAGCCTCTGCCTTCAGCTCAGGTCATGATCCCAGTATACTGGGATTGAGCCCCGCATCCAGCTTGCTGCTCGGCGGGGAGGCTGCTTTCCCCTCTCTCTCTGCATGCCTCTCTGCCTACTTGTGATCTCTCTCTGTCAAATAAATAAGTAAAATCTTAAAAAAAAAAAAAGTCTTTATTATGGGAAATCTTAAACAAAAATTTTAAAAAGCAATTAGATTTAACTATACGGATGGCCTCAGTTGGTTAAGCATCCAACTCTTGATTTCAGCTCAGGTGACTGACATCAGGGTCCTGAGACTGAGTCCCACATCAGGCTCAGTGCTCAGCAGGGAGTATGCTTGAGATTCTCTCTCTCCCTCTGTCCTGCCCCATTCCCACATGCTCTCTCTAAATAAATAAATAAATCTTTTTAAAAAATACTTTAATTATATGAAGAAATGCTTAATAATGATAGAGCCTGGGGATCAATATTACTAATTCACCACAATAACAGAAATTTAAAAAAAAAAAAAAAACTTCCCAAATATCTCAGTTTGGGAAAAACTCTTTGCTGGATACCCTAACTACTATCAGTCTGCCTAAACTATTCATATTTAGTGTGCATCACTGTTATGGAGCCAAAAAATAATAATTAGAAATTTTCCTCTTAAAAAGAAACAGCTGGAAAGATGTGGAGACTATCCACTGAGGTGAGAATGAAAAAACATGAACAGTAAATCAAATCCCCTTAACAACCAACACATTCCTCTTTCCTCTGAAAACATAGCTTGGTCTAGACACCCACTATTCACCAAAAAAAGTCCTTATTATCCCCAGTGCTCTCTTCTAAGCCATCTGTCAATCTTGAAAGACCTGTCTCTACCATGGCCAATTCCTTCACTCCTATTTTAGCATAATTTTTAAGTATAGCTTAATATTTCACCTTGCAACTTCAATACTTACATTATCTTTGTTCTGTTCTCACTGAAGAGATTTCCCCTACTATTTTCAAGAATCATGAAGACAGAATGACAATACTGCTTAAAGTTCTAGTCATAGCCTAACAATTTCTTGCTAACCCCCACAATAAAAGAAAAACAAAACATACAGGTTTTGAAAGATGTTTTTTAATGTAAACTCATAATTGGAATGCAAAACTAAGATGAAAATTACTAGGATTTTTTATTTTTTGAGTAAAAGGAAAAATCTCCATCACACACTTTTTTAATTTTCTCAGAATCAAAATTAGTATTTAAAAAAACAGGAAATAGGGGCACCTGGATGGCTCAGTTGGTTAAACTTTCAACTTTTGATTTTGACCCAGGTCATAACTTCAGGGTCATCAGATCAAGCTCCACATGGGGCTCCATATCCTGGAGCCTGCTTAAGATTCTCTCTCTCCTTTCTGCCTCTCCCCCAACCCCACACGTGTGTGCTCACTCTCTCCCTCAAATAAATAAATAAATAGGCAGGAAATAAAGCATGCTGAATGAATGGAATTATTACCGAAGCCAATATAACCAAAATAATTTTCTTCAAATCCTCATTTGAAAAGAATTTGATATTTTAGAGCAAAAACTCACAGAAGTCCTTGTGCTTAACTAAGCAACTCCAAAGATTGTGCCAAATATTTAACATTTATTTTAAAACATTTTGAATGGTACTTTTACCATGTACATGTCCCAAAATAATCCTGAAAATGATATTTTTTCTAACATATAATAAAAAACTTCCTGGCTCTCAAAGTCTGAGAGGCAGCATGCATAATATACTAGATTCCTGTTTATTAGCTCATGATATGAAAAGAATTTTGTCCAATAGCTTCAGGGAAAATTACTAACTAGAATTTACTATTAATAATGTTCTCATTGTCTTGGTCATCTACATGAAGTACAAAAGGAAGCAGTTAGACTCACTCTTTAAAGTTGAAAAATGACAGGAGGTATTGCCAGACCCCACTCTCTTACATAAACTCTGGTTTTACATCAAAGAGCACCATGATATTATTTTAGTCATCCTCTGATTCAATGGCGATACTCTCTTCATATTGCAAAGAACAATCATATGTTTAATTAAATCAGGAAAAAGTAATAAGCATTCTATATTTGGGGGTTAACAATAGGAGCCTTCTCCTGTGTTCAACATGTCCTAGTTTAGAGCTCAGTTGACAATTCAAAGGCTAAACCAGAAAAGTCAGGACAGCTTGACTTTTTTGGTTTCCCAGTTGTACAGCTTGCAATCTCTCTATTTCATCGAGGTAGCAGGGCACCATAACAGGAACAGATTGTTCCATCAGCAGAACAAAAACTGAACAGACAGCAGCTTTCTCCAAAACTGTGACTGTTTTCCAATGTGCATGCTCTAGTTAGGGCTAAGGTTATTTATTCAAATGCTAAGAGAAATTATTGTGGCCACTAGCTTTCTAAGTTGAATTTAGAAACCATTTCTTTTCTCTCCTGCCTAAAAGATGTAGTCACATTCCTAGATCTTTTTCCTGGCTGTTAGGTTCTGAACCAAATATCCTCTTGTATCTGTGCGAAATTACAATCTGATGTTATCACTGTTCAGCTTGGCTACATTCCACAAACACTCATACAGTTAAAAAATAACTTATTTGATATCCTTATAATTATGATTTAGTTCTTCTCTACTAGATCACTTTTAAGACCAGTTCTAAGATGAAAGCAACAGAAAAAAAACTGGAATCCTTTGGATCATGGAAACAGCTTTCCATATTCTTTGTTAAAGCTCTATCAAATCATCACTGGCTTTCCATTGTCCTTGTGATAAAATCCAAACTACTTAATTTAGCTTACAAGCTCTCCAGCATCTGCCTTCTGTTATTCTTTCAAGGCCTCATTTCCCCTTTGAACTCTAGTCTCAGCTTCAGGAAACTTCTTCCCAATCTGGAGGGTACCATATCCCTTCCTGCCTTGGAATCTGCACACACTCTTCTTTCTTCTCTTTTTGACTGCCTACCTACTTCTCTCTCTATATATATGCATGTATATATATGTTGTATATACATATATATATATATATATGGAATTATATATATTTACAGAATTAATCAATTTCTGAATCAGTGACGCCATCAAGAGACTTGCCTATCTCAAAACATCGCGTCCTAAATATTCTCCTAAAGATGCAAATATTCTCTAATTTTTAGAGAATTAACAAAGAATTATTTACATCTAATCAATTTAGTACAGTTAATAATATGGTGTGCTTTGTGAATATGCCAGGCAGAGAACAAAGCTCCAAAGTAAGAAATAGGACCAAGATAGGGAGCCCCCTTTGAAACTTTGATCATCTGTATTAGCACTATCAAATAGGGGACCATAGACTGGTGCTTGTCTGTGAACTTTTTGCTATGGGATAGTGAAGAGATGGCAGCTTGCATTAGAGTGCAAATCAACACATTGCTTCCTTCACTGAGAAAGTCTTGCGGCCAAAAAAAAAAAAAAAAAAAAGCTGAATTAAACAGTATATTTAGTGACTTTGCATCCACTGATGTAGAGCAAAATCTGAAGGTCCTAGAAACAGGAATTAAACAAAATAGAAAGAACCATAAAAGCAAGAATAAACTTACCAAATGAAAGTTTTCCATCTGTCAATTCTATTTAATGTCAGGCTTTAAATTATATCCATAACTCAATTATTCATTTTCTCTTACCTCTGGTACACTAGACTTACTTATGATACTAACTAGGTAAATGAGGAAAAGTTTATTATTTCAGAAAACATCAGTAAGACATTATTTTACCACTCCCCCACCCTCTGGTAGCTTTGGCAATACTGAGAATTTTTTATTGTCACAGATGAAACTGGGGGTGGGGGGGTAACTGTTAACATTTAAGCGGATAGAGACCAGGGTTACTGGTGCCCAACAAAGCACAAGACTGTACTTCCCCAAACAAAAAAACCATCCAGTCCAAAATGCTACTATTGTTGAAGCTGAGAAACCTTGCATACTAGATGGTCTCTAAAGTCCCCTTCATCTCTCACATTCTCTGATTCTTTATTTTGATGTTCACAAGAACTGTATTCATATTAGTGACCTAATGACAGTGGGCAAAAGTGACTTCTTTATCTAATGTCAATTTCTGCAGTGAAATATATTTAGGCTACAAAGAAAATACATTCAAAAACTGAAACAATTATAATGCTCAGCGAACTTCCATACTTATTTATTCTAATTGAATAAAAAAAAAATAACAAAGGGGGAAACCACCAGAAACTCCTGCCTAAAATGACTTAATTTTCTCTATCAGCTATTTGTTCAATCCAGCTGTGTAAGAAGCTGCTAAACATTCAGGAAACCTAGACTCAGTCAGCACCTCTGTCCTGATCTATTACAAAGCCTTAAGCAGGGTTCTATATTCTGGACTTTAGTTTTTGTTTTTACTAGAAAACAGAGATACTACTTAAAGGCTAAAATCAAGAATGTTTGACACAAAAATAACATGATTGATGTATTCCTTGAGGCCTTTGTTTAAACTGTTCCACAGTTAAAAAAATAACTACCATGAAATAAGTTCTACTCTGACATTCTTATGAGTACCCTGCACTCTAACTCTAAATAGAATGACTATTCCTTTTAGATACATCTTATATTGTATGATAAATTTTACTTTTTTCATTAAGTTAAAACAGCTTTAAAAGAACACATATCTTATTGCATATAAAAATTATTTCCTGATGATTTCTAGTGCCTGCTTACTTACTGATATCATTGTGTCTGTAAGAATCACCAGACATCAAATTTAGAGCCACTACGCTTTGGTGAAAGACCAAATATTCTCACAAAGGATGTCAGTTGTGCCCCTGGAATTACACCCTTCTATTTGATCTGTTCCAGCTTTCTCAGCTGGCACGTGCATACTTGAAAAGAAAAAAAAAGAAAACCTCAAGTTCCCAGGATGGTCTTTTGTCTTTGGTCCTTTTTTGCAGAGAGAAGTAATCTTGTCTCTGCAGCTTCCACTTAAGTTTGTCGAGTGTTTCCAAAAACACTTATCCCTAAATATTTAGATACTGCTCTTAAGTGTTCTTCAAAGTCATTAGATCTTTTATGTTCACAGCCATAAACAAATAGGGTTTTGTAAGCCTTATATAAATATTAATGACTACATGCTAAGCATCAAATGCAAAATGGGCAATCAGGATTTTTATTTAAATTTAAAGGTGCAGGGGCGCCTGGGTGGCTCAGTGGGTTAAGCTGCTGCCTTCGGCTCAGGTCATGATCCCAGGGTCCTGGGATCAAGCCCCGGGGCTCTCTGCACAGCGGGGAGCCTGCTTCCCTTCCTCTCTCTCTGCCTGCCTCTCTGCCTACTTGTGATCTCTCTGTCAAATAAATAAATAAAATCTTAAAAAAAAAAAATTTAAAGGTGCAGGACAGAAATGTCAAACCCACAAGCAAAAACTGCAGACTAGACCTCAAAAGGCAGTATGGATAACTGGAATGGTAACAGATAAGTTTCCAAGTGTATTGGAATGAGTAATGAAATCCAAATAAAATAATACTGGCATACTTACAAAACAATAACCTTATTGTGACCTACTAATAGAATGTATTTTATAGCAAAACCTCTGACGCCCCAGCTCTGCCTATGAGATACGTAATTTAAACTCTGTACATTTTTATTTCCTTATCTGTAAAATAGAATTTTAAAAGTACTTACATCATAGAGTTATTGTGAGTATTGAATGAGTCCACATGTTAATGTGTTTGCCCAGTGCCTGACACAGAGCATCCAGTTGATACACATTAACTATTATTCAGAAAAATGATATAGACATTACTCAAAGATCTAGATCAGGGATTGACTACAGCCTGACTCACAAGCCAAGTCCATTTGGCCACCTGTTTTTGTCAACAGTTTTTTTGGAACACAGCCATGCCCCATTCATTTATATATTGTCTAGGATTGCTTTCACCCTATAACAGCAAAGCTGAGTCCTTGTGGCAGAGATCATATGGCCTGCCAAACCTAAAATATTTATTCTTTAGACCTTACTGTGTCTAAGGATCTGTTACCCTGAAAAAAATCACAATGAACATGCTGATAAACATCAAAAAGATGCACACAAGTCCCCTCTGTTTACACATGCCCAAAGCATTTTGGAGTTCTACTACAGGGTTTTGATTTGAAAGGGGAAGCAGGGATGAAACTGGTGAGGGAGAGAGAACAAGGACATCCTACAGATGAAGGCAAAAAGGTTTTCTTCTTCCAATACTGGATTCTTGAGATTGAAAAACACAGTCGTGGCTGTCGTCTCTTTAAGGATTTAAAATTAGACCATTTGGGGGCGCCCAGGTGGCTCAGTTGGTTAAGCACCTACCTTCTGCTCAGATCATGATCCCAGAGTCCTGGGATGGAGCCCTGCATTGGGCTCCCTGCTCCACGGAGAGTCTGCTTCTCCCTCTCCCTCTGCCTGCGTGAGTGCTCTCTCTTTACCTATCAAATAAATAAATAAAATATCTTAAATAAATAAATAAATAAAATGAGACCATTTTGAAACTGTTCTTTAGAAACTACAAAGAGTTGAGTTTAAGAGCACAAACACTAGAGCTAGGTTTCTTGGGTTCAAATTATGGTTCTACCGTTAACTAGCTGTGTGACTTTGGGAAATTAATTAATCTCTCTGTGGTAAAGATTAAATAAATTACTAAAAGCACCTCCTACTTAACATCCATAGTCCATTCCTAAAATTGAATATTGTATTGCACAAATGCTCACCAGATTGCATTATTTTTAAATGAGAAAATCCCTATGCCCCACCTCACACACCCCACACATTATATACACCTGCACAACCACTGTGTCCTGACTGCACAATAACCAGTTATATACAACACTAACCCTTCCTCTGCATGTGCCAGTCTTAGGATTTTCGGCACAATGCTGTCACCTTCCTAAAAAGAAACTAAAGCAGTAAAACTGCTTTATAATTTATAATTATATACTTATATATTTATATAATATATATAATTATATACATAATTTTTATAATTATCAAAGTATCATTTTAGAATTTAGATGTTCAAAACATCTTTCTGATCACTAAACATCATTAACAATTTGTTTTTTAAAAAGTTGGCTTTGCATGAAGTAACATCTTTTCCATTTAATTGCTTTCCTCAATTGCTCTGCTATTTCACTATTTTTTTCAGTACTCTCTCATTGCACAGTTTTAGGCAAAACACGGCCTCAATACTAAAGGCACTCTGGAAAATTTGTTCGGGACCAGAATCCAGTGACAGGATCACACTGTGCACTAGGCGGTGGGGCCCCTCCTCCAACCTGCAGCATACTAGATGCCCAACATTTTGGCTGTGCAAGACATCTGCTCAAAATTCTGATTTTCTATCACTTTGGATTAACTCCCGACTTTTTCAGCACATCTTTTTGTTTAAAGTGTGAGTTTTGTAAATATAAATACAATTTTTCCCATATAAACATGGCCTGAAAAGTGTACCACTCTACCAAGTATTAAAAAAGAAACCCTATGACGCCAAACCACTCCACACTCCAACCCTTGCCCAAACCCTCCTGTAACCGCGGTGTGCTCACGCAGGAGTCCTGATGCTCAGCTAACGAGCGCCTTGGGGCTCCTGGGATTTGGACGCCTTCAGCTTCCTGTGACGAAGCCTGGACCGCAACACGGCCCTCTTCCCGTCGTGCCCTCCGTCCCTCCCCCCACCGCAGACCTCCACTCCAGCGGCTGTCTCCCCCCGGTGGTGTGGCGGTGTGGTGGCACGTCCCAGAGCTCACTCAAGCCAACACACCCAGGCTGTCTGGAGGCCTTGACAGAGCTCCCGCCGACACAGGACAGTGCCCTCAGGGCATAAATGAGTGCATCTCCAGGAAAAGAGGCGTCCCCAAGCGTTTGAAAAGGGACACAGCTGCACCTAAAAACCGTGATCATTGCCAAGCCCCGGATGTAGCCTTAGTCTATAAGGGAAAGCTGTGTTTCAAGGTGGCCAACCAATCCAGCAGGGGAATCCCAGTCCCGGCACGAGCGCCATTCCGGGTTTTCCCTCCTGCCCCACCTACTGGAGGAGCAATAGTGCCACAGATAAGGAAGTAACAGGGCCATGGATAAGGAAGTGAAAGTGCATAAAATACTCCCTTTGTTTGTGCTTGGGGATCTGACCTTAGGTGATGACTCTCCTCTGAGCCCGCTGGCGGTAAATAAACCTCTGATCCTCCAAGGTCTCCGAGTGCGCTTGGTTCTTCCATCAGGATCCAGCCCAGGTTCCATAACATTTGGTTCCCTGACCGGGAAACCCAACCGTGCTGACCCATTGTTGCCAGCGGTTTGAGGGCAGCGGGTATGGTGGTGATACAACAAGGGGTCCTAATGGAGAAGGCGTGACCTGCCTAATCTTCGGCAGTCTCCCACTCAGTAGCCTCAACCGCCCCACCCTGCTGTTCCCACCAGATTCAAAGGAGATTTGGCAGGTGAGGACCTGGTCCGGGCATCGGATTTCGGTAAAGCCTGGGGTGCCAGGACCCAGTCAGGCCCACCCGTGAGGGTGGAAGGGGAGACCAGTCACCTCCCAGAGACCTCTTGGAGGTCTCACAGGTAAGGATGGGGGGGGGTGAATTCCTCAGGTCAAGAACACCGCCCTCAAAAAGGGGGGACAGGAAGGAATTTGTGAAAGGAATTCCATAGTCAGGGCCTCCCAGCGGGGGAGGAACTGCAATAACTTCGGTGCGAATGAGTGAATGGCTGGCCTCTTTGTGTTTGTGGCTCCACGGTCTTGAGACAACGGAGTCCGAGGGGGCCCCAACCTGGTTCTGTGGTGACTTCATAGGGTCTGTGGCGAGCCCTTCTGGGTGCCAGTCCGGGTTTATATGGACTCCATATGGCTAAGAGCACCCAAGTCTCCTCTGGGAGGGCAGACAGGCAGACATCTTATTGGTCTCTCCTTTGAACAGGCACCCACATTTTGTCTGTCCCTGCGCCACTGCATACGGGAACATCACTATGGGAGCAGGGCAGAGTAAACCTATGGTCCTCAGGACTATGATCCAAAATTTCAAGACAGGGTTTTCAGAAGACTAAGGAGTTAAGATGCATCCCAGCAAATTGAAAACACCATGTGAGTTAAAATGGCCCACCTTTAATGTTGGATGGCCTTCGGAAGGGACACTGGATGTCCCAACAGTTCATCAGGTGTGGCAAGTTGTAACAGGAAAGCCAGGACACGGTGACCAGTTTGCATACACTGACTCCTGGCTAGGAATTTCCCAGACCCTTCTCCCTGGGCACAATTTGCTTGCAATAGCCAGAGTCTTAATTGCCTCATCCAAGCAGCCCAAAAAAAAGACCAATAGAAACTCCAGCCTCCACAGATCCTAGCCAGAGATCCCAAGGATAAACCAATCCTGCCCCTTCCGTACACATCCCTAAGGCCATCTACACCTGGCCTCCCAGTTCCAGACACTCCACCACCATCAGTCTCCCCGGCACCCAGGCCCAGAGGATCCACTTTCTCTGGGACCAGCAGCCAGGCTGCAGCCCAGACCAGGCCAAGCACCCTCCAAATGCTGGTGCTTAAAACTGAGATGCTAGTGTTTGAAACTGAAACTTGAGATTCGAGAAACTGAGAGGCACGATAAAGATGGGTCAGTCCAATCCAGCCATTCCATGATGTATTATCCGCCTTTCTCCACCACTGACCCCCTCAACTGGACACAACACCCCATCCTACCCCATCCTACCCCATCTGAGAAACCACAGGCTATAGTAGACCTCATAAAATCCCTCTCCCAGACTCATCAGGCAACCTTGGAAGATTGCCAATAGTTACTCTGCACCCTATTTAATACAGAGAAAAGGAGAGGGACCTCATAGGCCTTGCAGAAGTAGACTCAGACTGAGGGGGAATGGGCTTTCTTCTCCTTGGCCCCTATGAGCCCACAGTCAGAACAAAAGTAGGGGGCTAACCAGTGACTTTTATGGTTGATACTGGGGCTGAGCACTCTGTTGTCACCTCCCCAGTGTTCCCTTTCAACAAAAGGACTGTGACCATCCTTGGGGCCACCAGGACATGGGCAAAACAACAACACTTTCCCAGGCTCATCAGTGTAAACTTGGGGGCCACAAGGTCCAACATGAATTCCTTTATATACCTGATTGCCCCATCCCCCTCCTGAGCCAAGACATACTGTCTAAGCTTGGGGCGCAAATAATCTTTGAGCCCACTGGGCCCACCAGCCTCCGAACGAACCCAGGGCAAGAGTAGATGGGGTCTCTGGTACTAGCAATTACCATGCTGAGGGAAGAAGAATGGAGTCTTCTGCATCCAGACCCAGCCAAGCAGCCTGCCGGGGTTCAGGCTTGCCTTCCCCTCAGTATGGGCTGAAGGCAACCCACCTGGACTAACCCAGAATCGGGCCCCTATCATTGTTGAACTGATCCCAGGAATCCACCCCAAGAGGTAAGGGCAATACGCCCTTCCACAAAAAGCTAAGATGGCATCCAAGAACATCTGGCGAAAACTTAAAAAAGAAAGTAGGTACCCTAGTCGAATGCCAGTCAGCCTAGAATACCCAACTCTGCCAGTTAAGAAGCCAAGAGGGGGGATATCGACCAGTCTAAGACCTGCGGGCCATCAACAAGGTGACCATCTCCCTGTTCCCAATGGTCCCAAATCCATACACCCTCCTCAGCCAAATCCCAGGGTTAGCCAGATGGTTCACTTGCCTAGATTTAAAGGATGCCTTCTTCTGCCTCCACTTAGCTCCTCAGAGCCAGCCACTGTTTGCCTTTGAAAGGACTGAACCTGATACAGGGCACCAGATGCAACTGACTTGGACATGCCTCCTGCAGGGGTTTAAAAATTCACTAACCCTTTTCGGGGAAGCACTGGCTGCAGACCTCACCAGGTTCCCAAGAAAGGCCGCATGATGCACCCTTCTCCAGTATGTGGATGAGCTCCTCCTCGCCAGTGACACACGAGAAGACTGCACAAAAAGCACAAAGGCCATCCTACAGCTCCTGTTAGACTCAGGATATTGATTCTCATGGAGGAAGACATAAATCTGCCAACAACAGGTTGGATACCTCATTTCCTCCTCACCTAAGGGAAGAGAGAACTAGGGCCAGAGAGAAAAAAGTCATCATCTCCTTGCCACAGGCCCAGGAGAAAAAAAAGTGGCCTACGAGAATTCCTGGGGGCTGAAGGGTTCTACCACATCTGGATCCCTGGGTTCTCACCAATAGCAAGATGCCTATATGATCTCCTAGGGGGACCAGATCAAAACCCCCCTGTCTGGACTGAGAAAGCAGAAGCCACCTTCACTGAGATAAAGACTGCCTTAGGGTGGGGTCCAGCCCTGGGCCTACCAAATATAGAAAAACCCTTCAATCTCTTTGTATATGAAAAAAGAAAGATAGCACTAGGGGTACTCACCCAGACTGTTGGGCCCTGGCAATGGTCAGTTGCATATCTGTCAAAGAAACTAGACCCCATGGCAGCAGGAAGGCCACCGTGCCTCAAGGTGCTAGCAGCTACAGGGGGAGATAAATTCACCCTGGGGCAAGAAATGAACGTCAAGGTCCCACATGCAGTGGTGACCCTCATGAACACACAGGGGCACCACTTCCTTTCCAGCTCTCGGTTAGCACAATACTAAGGGCTCCTCTGCAAAAATGCATGGGTCACCCTTGAAACAGTAAGGACATTAAACCCAGCAACTTTCTCCCCATGGAAGAGGGGGAACCAGACCATGACTGCTCCGAAGTAACTGATGAAGTCTATGCAAGCCATCCAGATCTACAGGATCAAGCCATAAAGAGTCCAGAGCTCACACTGTTCAGGGATGGGAGCAGTTACCCAACAAGGGGGTGCCCAGGAATCGGGTTATGCAGTGACCACAACCACTGAAGTCCTAGAGGCTGAGGCATTACCAGCTGAATGGTCAGCACAATGGGCTGAACTATATGTCTTAGTCTGAGTCCTCACCCTCAGTGAAGGCAAGTCAGTCTACGGTTACATTGACTCTCGGTACACCTTTGCTACTGTGCATATACATGGGGCCATCTGCAAAGAGAGGGGCCTCCTAACCGCCATAGGAAAAGCTGTCAAAAACAAGGAAGAGATACTGAAACTCCTCTAAGCCATTTAGCTTCTAAGTAGCAGTTCTGCACTGCAAGAGACACCAGAAAGGAGATGACCCCACAGCACAGGGAAATTGTCTGGAAGATGAGGCTGCCAAGACCACAGCCAGTAAGGACATGGACAGAACCCCTTCCCTCACCATGGCCCTGACACCCCCAGAGGAAGTCCCTCCACCCAGTTACACTGACAAAGCAAGAAAATGGGCCATGGTGGAGGGGGCCATGCTGACTGAAAAGGGATGGTGGGTGATGCCAGTAGGATGCATCTTCATTCTAACAGCAACAGGAGGGCATCTAGTCAATGAATACCACCAACTCACTCATCTAAAAAAAAAACTGCATTAGAGGCCCTCCTCAAAAAGTACTACTACATCAGGCAGCTATAGGCACTATGCCAAGCAACCAGTGAGCAATGCATAACATGTGCTAAAAATAATGCTTGGCCTGCACCACAGCCCCTGCTAGGTGTCCAGAGGATGGGAGTAACCCCTTTCAAAGATCTAGAAATAGACTTCACACATGTGGAGCCAAGCAGGGTGTTCAGATATCTCGTAGTAATTGTATGTATATACTCTGGATGGGTTGAAGCCTTCCCAACCAGAACAGAGTGAAGCCAGGAAGTAGCCAAGGCTCTCTTGTGGAGGATCGTGCCCCGGTTTGGCCTGCCATTAACAATCCATAGTGAAAATGGGCCCGCATTTGTATCAGACATTGTACAGGTCTTGACCAAGTTTCTCAACATCACCTGGAAACTCCACACTGCCTACTACCCCCAAAGCTCAGGGAAAGTAGGGCAGATGAACCATACTCTCAAGGGAACCTTAGCAAAATTTTGTCAGGAAACTAACCTCCCATGGCCAGATCTGCTACTCCTGGCCCTCTTGTGTGCCTGTTGCGCACCTGAGATGCTAGGTTTCTCCCCTTTTGATTTAGTGTATGGATGGCCTCCACCGTGCCTGGGGAGTGCCTCCAGGAAGCTTACATCAGATTGGGGATAAAGAAATGGAAAGAGGGGTGCCTGGGTGGCTCAGTGGGTTAAGCTGCTGCCTTCGGCTCAGGTCATGATCCCAGGTCCTGGGTTCGAGCCCCACATTGGGCTTTCTGCTCAGCAGGAAGCCTGCTTCCTCCTCTCTCTCTCTGCCTGCCTCTCTGCCTACTTGTGATTTCTCTCTGTCAAATAAATAAATAAAATCTTTAAAAAAAAAAAAAAAGAAATAGAAAGACAACTTTAGGCCCTGGGGGCCATCCTAAATAAATTACAAAAGTATACCAATGAGAGGGCCCCAATCTCCTTAGGATCCCAGGTACACTCCTTCCAGGCAGGAGACTCAGTCTGGGTCAAAAAGTGGAAAAGGTACCCCTCAAACCACAGTGGACAGTGGACTGTTGTTCTAACCACCCCTACTGCCCTTAAGCCCTCTGGTTTCACCCCAGAGGGTGGGTCCACAACTCCAGAGAGAACAAAGCCCATCACTTGGACAAGTAGCTTCACCAGTGGAAAGTCCAGCCAAACCCTGCAGACCCATTCCAGCTTCACCTTCGATGAGACCCCACCAACTAAAGGACACCTGCTTGCTGTCGTCCCTAGCTCTTATCAGCGTGATATCCCTCATCCTAGGAATCTGACTCTACAATGTTGCCCCTTCTGACTGGACTTTCCTGAGACTTGCCATTATTGTCGTTTATTGGGTGACTCTAGGGTATATTACTACACTTACTTGTCCACAGATTTTATCTGCTGTCAGGCTAACCATGATGGCTCCCTCTAAGGTCATGGACCCCACTTTTACTGGCCCTCTGTTATCTACTCCTAAGCGCATTTCACTATGGTTTTCCTGACTCCAGTCAGTCCTGGTCTTCTGCTACCCGGTGTGTTGCTCCTCCTCATTTGGTCCTTGTATTCTTAATGCCCTTACTAGGTTTATCATGGCTCAAATTGCCAAGCTCAGACTCCAGTCACTCCTTACTCATTACTGCCCCTTGGAAAATAAAGATGATGCTCTCTAAACTAGATGTTTAAAGGGGCATCAAAGAGGGGAATGATTAAGGGAAAGCTGGGTTCCAAAATGGCCAGCCAATCCAGCAGGGGAAATCCCAGTCCCGGCAGTAGGACCATTCCGGGTTTTCCCTCCTGCCCCACCTGCTGGAGGAGCAACAGTGCCACAGATAAGGAAGTAACAGCGACATGGATAAGGAAGTGAAAGTGCATAAAACACCCCCTTTGTTTGTGCTTGGGTTCAGAATTTGGGAGATGACTCTTCTCTGAGCCCTCCGGCATTAAATAAACCTCTGATCCTCCAAGGTCTCCAAGTGCCACTTGGTTTTTCTGTCAGGATCCAGTCCAGGTTCAGTAACAAATCTACAGAGATTATAGACAGAGATGGTCACCAACTTTCAAAGTAGACTGATTAGATCCAAAGGTTTCATAGGCCTGTGGCCTCTTACTCTGTGGCCCAGGACCACTAGAAAATGGATGCCAAGAATCTAGGTAACCCACTGGAAATAGAAACCACAGAGCTGTATGTCCTCGCCATGTCAGAGCTCCAGTTCTGGGTTCCCTCTTTTGGCTACACACTGGAGGGCAGCTTCCTGGCGCTGTCTCCCTGAGGCATGACTGGAATTGCTACCCACTGGCCACCTTTTAGGAAGAGATGACCAGAGAAGCTGCTGCAGGAACATTCTGGTGCCTTCCAGCTCTGTGATGTTTTGTTCTCTACCTATGGTCAGAAAGAAAGCCAACTCAAAGTAGATTAGTAAATGCTTTATTCCATGTCTTACTAAGGACCATAGCCCAGGAGACAGTCTTTCAGACTGCTTTCAAGACACGCTCCAAAACTTGTTCACTACAAGGGATTATAGATAGAAAAAGTAGACCGGATATGTACTTGCAAGCAGTTGTCTAGATACTTGTGCTTCACAAGGTATAATTTGTTACCACTGTAAAAATTAAGGTTTTCTGCAGGAGAACAAATCAAAGGAGAGTTCGTCCAACCCCACACCCCCTTAGCAATAAAAGAAAAAACAAAACAACACAAAACAAAAAAAACCACCAGTAAAAACACACTGAGCTTTTGCAGTGGACAAGGACAGGCCATTAAAAGGTATGGCACCACCTGGGGGAAGTGGGAACTAGTGCTCAAAAAGTCATAACTCACAGATGGCTTTCAAGTGAGGGTTTTAAAGGGCAAAATTGGGGGCAGGGTCTCCTAAGAAGGTGGACAGTTAATTAGAGGTCCACAAAGTCATGTTAACAGATATTAGTTGTTTCTGGTGCTGCTCATCTTGTCCCACAGAGGTCTGTTCCATCTCAGAAGACTTGGAATCTGAAAACTATATTTGTCCTTATAGAAGAGATTTCATTAGGTGCATCTGGTGCCTGTGTGTTCAGGATCCTGCTGACTAGCTGCCTGGACATGTTCAAACTAACTACTCATACCTGTGTAAGCTAATGGGATTGCATTTCTTTATGTTCCTTTGGATGATAAGCAAGCATTCGTACCTCCTGAGCCTGGTTCTACCTGTTCCCTGGACAGTCAGTTGAGCCTGGGGATAATATGACCTCAAGTGTTCATTCTTTCATCTGAACTAATAAGATAGGTTTCATTAGGTCATCTTTTTTTAAAATTAAAATTCAATTAATCAACATATGGTATATTACTAGTTTCAGAGGCAGAGTTCATTGATTCATCAGTTGCACACAGCACCCGGTGCTCATTACATCAGATGCCCTCCTTCATGCCCCTCACCTAGTTATCCCATCCCTTTACCCACCTCCCTGCTGGCAACCCTCAGTTTGTTTCCTATACTAAAGAGTCTCTTATGGTTTGTGTTCCTCTGTTTCCCTCATTTTTCCCTCCCTTCTCCTATGATCTTCTGTTTTATTTCTTAAATTCCACATATGAGTGATACCATGTGATAACTGTCTTTCTTTTGCATAGCATAATACCCACATCATTGCAGATGCTAAGATTTCACTTTTTTTGATGAATGAGTAATATTCCATTGTATATATACACCATATCATCTTTATCCATTTATCTCTCGAAGGACATCTGGGCTTTTTCCATAGTTTGGCTATTGTGCACGTTGCTGCTATGAACATTTCATTAGATCTTCTTAATACATTATGTTCCTATCATATCAGATTTTTTAAAATATCACTTAGATGTCTCTGCTTTACTGGTTTTTGTTCTTCCCATTTTTTATTTCTCTTTGAGGTCACTTCATACAATCACTGTATGGAGGCTGACATCAGTCACCTGCTGCAGTTTTAGTGGACATGCTTCAGTGACCAACTCCTCAGTGATTGGTGAGTTGAGAGAACAGACACCTTTTCTCATTGCTCTGTATACCCCAAGTTCCAGTTTTTCAGAGCATATTCTCAGTACCCCTTCACACATCCCACCTGCTACCCATAAACATCAACACATCTGCTATAGCCTTACTCCACAATAACAAGTTACATATAGCACTAACCCTTCATATGTGTGTGTCAGTCTCCAGCAAGGCCATCAGCACAGTACTTTCTCCTAAGAAATAACCCAACAGGGGTCTGGGGGGCTCAATGGGTTAAAGCCTCTGCTTTTGGCTCAGGTCATGATCTCAAGGTCTTGGGATGGAGCACCATATTGGGCTCTCTGCTCAGGAAAGAGCCTGCTCCCCACCCCCGCCCCCGCCTGCCTCTCTGACTACTTGTGATCTCTGTCTGTCAAATAAATAAATAAAATCTTAAAAAAAAAAAGAAAAAGAAATAATCTAACAGTTTTGTTTATTAAGTGGTTAGGTCTGAATGACTTAATAGGCACTTATATACTAAGGACTTAGTAGCCTCTGAAAAAATAATGAAGATTAATTGAAAGAAAATATTATTTCATTCTTAAATTACAACAATTGCTAATGGGATGTGTGAGCCTTTTGGGCACACAAGAGCCTCAAACCTTAGAATCGGGTTGTACATCACACCTTTCTTTCCTGTTCCAGATTGATTTTTACGTGGTAATTTTTTTTTTCCCAAAGGAAGCACCAAAAACCCAGTGTTGTACAGATATGACATCACTGGCAGGAATATAGCACTAAGATTGAAACTGTGAGCTAATTCAAGCTAAAAATCAAAAATTTCTGATAGATGATAAATATCACTGTGTTTCCTTGGATATTTTAAGTGCCGCGCAATGACTCTCTGAGTTCCTTCTAGTGCTTCAGTGTATGTCAGCACACAGTTTGAGAACCATGGGTTTAAATTCTGTGTAATGAAGCATAATATCATGGCACTGTGAACCAATTTATGGAGCAGGAGAGTATGTGTGCATAAGAGTGTGTGCGGTTGCATTTATGTTTGCATCTCTGGGCACCATGTGATTCCAGGAGCAATTCTTGCAACCTTATAGTAAGTTGACCTCTCAAACTAAAATGTCCATCATGCCACTATGATGCATACATGTTTTAGATCTAAGATTTTTTATGCCTCCAAGCAGGCACATTTTCTAGGTCCCAGGTTTCATTTTCTAACTCTCTCAGTATAGTTAAGGAGAAGAATATCAAGGAAAGATATTATTAATTACTAGACACAAATTACTCCTTGCATATACCTAGAATGTGGGATTGTTTTGTCATTTGTGCCAATCAATCTGAATTATCAAATTAAAACAATGTTATCATGTCAAAAGCTGATTTTAGAATTCTATTAAAGTTTATTTTGAAAAGAACCATGAAAGTAGAATAAATATATGAACATATTTACTAATTCTGAGTTATTTACATCCCAGCTGTATATACAATTATGTAAATTTGCATATCTTATGTATAAAAAGGAAAGATCAAATTTCTTTTAAGCAGTACTTCAGAGGACAACATGCAGTAGTTCTTCATGCTGTGATCATTCAAATGCTCAAAAAAAATACATTATTCCTTTTCAAAGACACCAAGTATATTTAAATTAAACATGTCTATATTATGATTGGATCATTTGTGATATATATAAAGCTAAGTCATAAGTAATTCAAAGTGGGTCTAAGTTTCTTGTTTCTGAGTTGATCCAAACAAACACAACTATATTTTTTTTTTAAGATTTTATTTATTTATTTGTCAGAGAGAGAGAGAGAGAGAGCGAGCACAGGCAGACAGAGTGGCAGGCAGAGGCAGAGGGAGAAGCAGGCTCCCTACAGAACAAGGAGCCCGATGTGGGACTCGATCCCAGGACGCTGGGATCATGACCTGAGCCAAAGGCAGCGGCTTAACCCACTGAGCCACCCAGGCTTCCCAAACACAACTATATTTTAATAAGTAAGACTTTACACAACTGTTCTAAAAAATTTGTATTCCTTCTCATTCTTTTAAAAGGTCTTTTGAAACATTCACTGGTTGATACAACAGATTTTATATTTGTAATTTCACTTCAGTGCAGGCTTGAACATGATTATTTTTCTGTTTACTCTCTAATATTACTCTAGCTCACTGGTACTAACACCTTGAACAAGTAAAAATCCATTTATGTAAGTATTAATTTTCTACATATAAAAATGATAGAATTTAATTTTCCAACTATATGCAGTTATGAAATCTGACATCAGTAGAATCTATATTTTAAGCATTTTATAGAAGGCAGGTGAATGAATGTTTACTAATATGACCCTCCTTGCTGTAACCATCTTTAAGCCCTTCAAGATTTCGTTCTGAGCTCTTATTTTTGCCTCCAAACCTACACCAGTCTCACACTAGTCAGGAACTGGAGGCCTGTCAAGGACTGTGCTACAAAAGAATGGCAATGAGTACTCAGCTCAATCCTATTTTATTTCTAACATAAAATCAGAAGTGTGTGGAAGATTCCCCAGGCACATTTCCTTTCTTAAATTAAAAAAAAAAAAGTACAGAGCAACAGAAAAAAATAAATAAATAAAATTTTTAAATGAACAAACAAAAAACAAACAAGAGGTGTTCTGTCTATAAATGCTCAAGAGGGAAACTTTCTATAAAGTTCCTAGGACTGTGTCTGGCACTATGCAGATAATGGTGAATGGAAGACAAGAGTAAGCTAGGAAAGAAAGTTGTTCCCTATATGTTCTCCCTCTGACAGCATACTTATACTTCTTTATAAAGTTCACTGTCTGTTTAAATAATTTTTTTGGCAGAGGCTAAAAAATTAGCCTCTGGGAAGAGCACAAGCACAAGCATTCAGTTGATACACCTGTATACTTCCATAGGGGGCAGTCTTACCTGAATCCAACTTTTTCGTATTGCTCCCATGCCTAGCACCACATTCATAGCATGAGATGAAAAACAGATCCATTTCTCACCCTGTGTCTTCCCACAATCTCTCCACTGCCCCCCCCCCCCCATTCTAGAATATTCTACTCATTCACCAAAGACCTCCTTGGGGTAATAGTTTCCCTCTGTATTTCATGGTGACTTCTTTATCTACAGGTTAGAAGTCCTTCATACACCTTCAAGATCAAAGGACACTGGACAAGATTTGCAAAAACACACAGGCCAGCTTTCCTGTATGAGATGTTAGCAGTTCCATCCTCATCCCCTGAATCCCTACCTCATTGTCCTCTCCTACCCATAGGGTCAGGAGTACTCCCCAGCAAACCTCACCTGGGTATGGGCCTTCTTATGCAGCTCTGATTCCTATCAACTGCGATCAGGAGTAGAAAGTCAACAGTTGACAGTGATTATTTTAGCAAGCCACCTAGATTTGTTTTGTCTTGTTTAGAACACTGTCTTTAGTTGTGGGTGGTAATAGAAAAGTAACATTCCACTACGTTAGTGGGTAGGCCTAAAATCACAATGTTGTTTGTCTCCTTCTTACAGTTATTAGCAAAATACTTTATATTTGAGTCGTGATTTACCTGTCCATATCACTATGAGAAATGCTAATGTCTAATCCAGTGGTTCCCCACCTTTTGGTATTAAGAGCTCTTTATACTCTTTAAAATTATTGTGTTCCCTTCAGATCATTACATCAACAGATGAATGGATAAAGAAGATGTGGTGTTAACATACAATAGAATACTAGGCAGCCATCAAAAATGAAATCTTTGCAACGACGTGGATGGAATTGGAAGGTATTATGCTAAGCGAAAAAAGTCAATCAGAGAAAGACAACTATCTCACTGATATGAGGAATTTGAGAAACAAGACAGAGGATCCCCAGGAAGGGAGGGAAAAATGAAACAAGGCGAAACCAGAGAGGGAGACAAACCATAAGAGACTCTTAATCTCAGGAAACAAACTGAGGGTTGCTGGAGGGGAGAGAGTGGAAGGAATGGGATGGTGGGTGATGGACATTGGGGAGGGTATGTGCTATGGTGAGTGCTGTGATTTGTGTAAGACTGATGAATCACAGACCTGTACCCCTGAAACAAATAATACATTATATGTTAATTTAAAAAATTATTGTGTACCCCCAAGACTTTAATTTATGTGGCTCATATCTACAATATTTATCATATTGTCAATTAAAACTGAGAACTTTTTAAAACATAATAAAACACAAGCATACATCGCATTAGCTACCACAGCAATGACATATCACTGTACACTTATGAAGAAAGTCACTAAGAGTTTTAAGAGTGCTCTCATACCTAAAATTTTGACACATTCCCTAAAATGCACAAAAAGGGTTGGTCTTTTTAGAAATCTTCAGCACTAAATATAGACATAAAATCACTTTATATATATCCCCCCTCTCCTAATATATGTTGAGGAATTATGGAGAAATTATGATGTTTGGAAAATTCTATTAAGAATACAAACATAAGGCTCTTCCCTCATCCCCAGAAGCTTGAAGCCCACCCACAAAAATCTCTCCAAATCCAACTCTTGTCACAATTTGTTGGTATTTATCAAGCCAGACAGGTTCTCTAAAAATCCCCATCCATATTTCATGATGGATGGTCAGTTCTCTAACAAAGACACTGACATTGTCCCAATTTTAGGCCTTCTCCCAGTATTTTCAGGGCCTGAGGTTAAAGGATATCTGGAGACGCTAGTTTCATGGCCCAGTGCACTTCTCTTCCCACTTACAGATTTTTCTTGCAATGTATGGAGCCTCAAGTACATCCATATTCATGCTCCAACCCACAAAGCCAACCTTCATCCACAGTTCTCTAGACAACCATCTTTTATGGTTACCCTTTGGGTCTATAGGTGCACAGTCAGTAGCATGGTCTGCCTTAGGACACCCAGGACAAAGAAGACCATATGGGCTCTGGAAGCAGACTTGGGATCATTTGGGCAAGGTGTGCCAGGATAACTCAGATGTAATGTAGAGTGGAGGACACAGGCTCTGGTTAGGCATATGTCCTGGTGCTGCAGCTCCTCACCCTGTAGGAAGGTGAGGAGGAGGACCAGAATAGGATCCCCCAAATCTTGAGGCCTTGAGCAGGAGTCTGGTTGCCCAACTTTGAGGATTAATTCTGCTAAAGAACAATAGTTCTACTTTTCTCAGTGGGAGTATTGGTTGTAAACATATATTACATAAGGATTATAAAAATCCTGGAGGAGATTCCAAAATTAATGAAAGCATCCTTAAAGCTCTGTTCACTCTTAAAAAACCATATTTTGGTAATTTTATTTCTCAATAAACTAGTGGAAACTAGTTTTTCCCCAAAACTAGTTTTTCAGTTTTTCTGGAGTTCACAAAAATATTGCCTCATATATGCCCACAAATACATTTGTCACTGGAATTACCATTCCTTCTCAAACTGGACAATGTCCACTACCCATAAAGCCAGGAAGAGAGGCTCTACTGTTCACATTGTCTGCCTTTGGAAATTCAGGGACCAAGCCAAGGGTGCTGACCACAGAGACTTCTAACACTTCTAACTTTTGGGATCTCAGATTTATTCTGGGATCCTTGTAAAAGACAAGACAATGACATCCTGTCCAACTTTTGATCACATTTTGTCTCTTGCATACCCAACAGCTCTGTTTATACCCTGAATTTCAAAAAAGTCTCTCTTGTATAGTTCTGAAAATTTCTGACCCTCTCTTCTCTGACCAAAGAGCTCAAACCCAATTCCACACATTAAAATAGGAGCAGACACAATACTACATGATCCAATCCATTTATTTTAACCGCTCATGTTTCTTACAAAGCAAAACCTGTACTCATGTGAATTCATGTAAACAGATATAAGACTCAAGGAGTGAGGTAAATAGATGTGTGCCCTACTATGAAGGTATTACGGAGCACAATTTAAAGCCTGGTTTTGGATAAATTAAACTAATACCATATAGAATAACAACAAAATAAAAGCCAAGTGTCCATGTGTTTTAGGCTTGAAGAGGTAAGAATGTCCAGATGTGAAGAGACAGCTAACCGAATAGCTCCTGGGGTTTCTTCTTTATATCCAAATTCTATCACTTCTACTTCTATTAGTGCTCCTGTCACCATAGATTCCAAGGATATTAACTCTCCCTGAAAATACCTTGGCCCACATGTGGGCAAAACCACATGTGGACAGAACCTTCAGGAGCACATGCCAAGACATGAGTAAATACGCAAAAGATTTACTGAAGGAAACACTGGTGAAGAAAAATGGAAAGAGTCTTGTAAGAGGCCAGGAGAGCCTCAGATACTGATACAGGTTTGATTGCTGTGAAGGAAAGCAGGAAGGAATGAGGAAATTACTCTACCTCAAAGCACCTCCTCATGCCTCCCCATCCCCAGGCATTATAATATTACTAGTGGAGCCTGATCATTTTTTTTTAATTCAGTCTTGTCTCTGTAGATGGATTCTCTTATATCTATATTCTGACATTTATTTTCTCCTCTGAAACCTTCACTCTTGGTCACTTTGCTGACTCCTGGCTGGGATATAAAGAAAAATCTACAAACCTTTCTCTGCAGCAGAGGAAGAAAAAACATGGATATTTTCAATACAGGAAAGTAGAATGAGACAGATAAATTTACTTCCAACCACAAAATGACATACATCTTACTAATAACCAATTTAAGTCACTTTTGGATGGATACCAGATTTAGATTATCTAAGACTCTATCTTCTTCCCATTTCAAATAATAAAACAGCTAATTAGAGAAAATATAATAAAATGTCCTGAGTCTCCTTTACACTAGACTGAATGCTCCATATAGTATGATTACTGATGATTAGTACATTGGAATCAATATGGTAATTAAAACTTAGAACCATTTAATATAATGTGTGCCAAGGTAAGAACAGTAGTCAGAAGTGAATCACCAGTTCTGAATCAGAGAAAACCAAATTATAATGCTGCTTGATTTTTAGCACTTTGACTATAGCCAAAAATTCAACAGCATCATTTATGGAGAAATGGCAAAGAGGTTATAGTGCTTGGTCACTCTGTAACAGTTTGGTATCTTTTGTTATTAGAAAAATCAAACCACTGGGGCACCGTCAGTTGAGTATCCAACTTTTGGTTTAGGCTCAGGTTATGATCCCAGGGTCCTGAGATCAAACCCTACATCCTCAATGGGGAAACTGCTTCCCCTCTCTTTCTTTCTCTCTCCCTTTAATCCTTCCCACTCTCTCTCTCAAATAAATAAATAAATCTCAAAAAAAAAAAAAAAAAAAGAAAGAGGGGCGCCTGGGTGGCTCAGTGGGTTAAAGCCTCTGCCTTCGGCTCGGGTCGTGATCCCAGGATCCTGGGATCGAGCCCCACATCAGGCTCTCTGCTCAGCAGGGAGCCTGCTTCCTCTTCTCTCTCTGCCTGCTTCTCTGCCTACTTGTGATCTCTGTCAAATAAATAAATAAAATCTTAAAAAAAAAGAAAAGAAAAATCAAGTCACCTGAGCATTTCATAATGTATAGAATTGTAAAATCACTGTCATATACCTGAAACTAATATGATATTGCATCAGCTATGCATCAACTATACTTCAATAAAAAAGAAAAAACAAAAATAAAGATCAAGTCATCGTAGATAAAACAGCACATAGGTTCTAAAAGAGTCCTGGACATCTTGGATCTGCTTCTTTTACATGAACTTGCAGAGCCCTTTTTAAAGAAAATGAATTAAAATTACTATGAAGAGGTGGAAAAATGGAAAATTTCTTTTAAGCTGTATAATTCACCTATTACCAAAAAAATTGCATCTCTCAACAGTGATTATAAAACCAAAATGAAAGAAAGGTGAACAAGCTACACCTTTTTAACAGCCAGGAAAAAAACAAAAACAGAAAAAAAAAAAAACACTTCTTTCATCTGATTTTGGATATAGTAAAGTCACTGTTTTACTACACAACATGGAAAGAAAATCCAAAGTGAAAACTTTTGGTTCTGTAAAATATGTTGTTTTCTTGTATTTACTCATTTATTGAGGCACATATATATATGTTTCCTTTGTCTCAATATTGTCATCTTTATTTTTGTGACACTTTTTATACATTGACTTAAACAGTAAGCAATAATAACTATGAAAAGTCTGTAAACTAAATCTTTGCGTTTTTAAAAATAATTTAGTATTTCAATAACAAGTAAATTTTCAGGGCACTTGTGTGGCTCAGTCAGTTAACATCCAACTCTTGATTTCAGCTCAGGTCATGATCTCGGGGTTGTGAGATCAAGCCCCTCATCAGGCTCCTCACTCATCACAGAGTCTGCTTGAGATGCTCTCTCTCCCTCTTCCTCTCCCTCTGCACTGGCCCCCTTTAAAAAAAAAAAAAAGACAGCAGATTTTCAAGAACCATTTAAAACTCTTAAAATATAAAAAGTGAGTCTACTTTATACTTACAATTTTTACCATTGCATCATACAACCAATTTCTCAGGGGAAAAAATTAACTATTTACTTTCATTTCACTAAGGTTTATTTTTCCCACTTACAAACTCTTGCATATTCTTTTTTCCTCTAATTCTGACTTACTCCATAATCTTAGAGCCACTCTAATATTTGCAGTGACAGGGCTCTTTTGATCAGCATAAGTTCCTGAAAACCTTTCCAGGTAATTCTGAATCTATGAAGCTTAAGGGGAACCAAAAGTAGCCTCAAAAGATAAAAGTCAGATTTAAGATAGCAGAACAAAAACACCATTGAGGGTGTTTTCCTCTGAAACTACCTGCAAACAACAAAGAATGAGAAACAGAAATAGATGGGAAATACCACAATATATTTGACTAAGTGTTGCAGTAAAATTGGGCCAATATACAAAAGGATGCTGAGAAAAGAAACATAAAATCTATGTGAAAAGACTGAAAGAAAAAGGAGGAAAGAGACATGCCTAAGTAGAAGGTAGACAAAGAGAGCCCATTAGAAAAAATTTCCCATGAAACAGGTGACCATCCTGCTAAACCATCTAATATGAATGTTAGAAATTGCCTCTATGAAATAACAGTTCAAAGCACATAGAAGGATTCAAGGGAGAAATAAGAAGACAAAAGAAGGTTTTTGTTTTTGTTTTTTTCCTTAATAAGCTAAAATAGCTCAGGAAAGAAAGAAAGAAAAAAATCATCATAGAATTTAAAGCCATGAGATACAAAAACATAAAACATTTTGATTAGAGTAGCTTGATAATGGGATGTAGGGAAAGTCCAGAAATAGACCCAGATAAGTCAGCTGTTTATTAGTCAATAAAGTGGCATTTCAAACTAGTAGGAAAAGAGGAATTATATAATAAATGGTGTTGAAAAAAACTAGATAGTCATCTGAAAAAGAATACTGTATCCTTACCTCACTCTATATGCTGTAATGTATTATAGTAGGTCAACTGTTGAAGCATAAAAGTTAATTAAAAACCATGCATTTAACAGAAGAAAAAATATTTTTAAAAATATTTTTCATTTATTTGAGAGACAGAGAGCAAGAGCAGGAGAGAACAAGAAGGGTGAGAAACAGAGAGAGAAGCAATGCGGTACTCAATCCCAGAACCCTGGGATCATGACCTGAGCTGAAGACAGGTGCTTAAACAACCGAGCCACCCAGGCACCTGGATTAAATAGTTATTTATTGAGGATTTGCCATATACTCTACTACAGAAAATACTCTACTGGGAAATTTTCTTTGCAATGAAAAATAACATGTGTTGCTCTCAGCTTATAGTCTAAAGAAGAGATAGATGTGAATAAAATAATTATATAATGTATATAATTATATGTATATAATGTATATAATCAATGTAAAATTGCAACTGCGACAGGTCCTAGGTATCAGAGATATGTCTTAACAGAGAGATTTTGATCTAGTCAGGGATGGCAGAAAGAGGTTCTTGAGAATATGAAGATCTGTATGACATATGATAAATAGGCATTAATTAGACAAAGAAGAGAAGGAAGGATATCTCATCAGAGGGACAGTTTGCTAAAAGACCCTTGGTGGGAGGGAACATGGCATAATGAAGGAATTAAAGAAGGAAAGCATGGTATAGGGTATAGAATGTGTATGAGCTGTTTGTTGCTAGACCATAAGGGGACAGGTGCACATAAGCCACATAAGACATTTGTCTTTATTGCAGGAATACTACTAATGTTCCTATATTGGGAAGTGGTGTGCCTGGTGTTTATACTGACAGATCACTAGCTGCTGGGTGAGACTGGATTGGGGAGGCTGGTGAGAGTGGATGGAGGTAGAACACTTAGCAGGTTCCTATAATCGTCCATATGAGAGACAAAGTGTCATGGCATTCTTTGGCTGCAGTGGAGATAAGAAGGTGTGGACATATTTGAAAAAATTTAAGAGGTTAACTAGACATGATTTTGTGATGGATTCAGGGAGGGATAGGAAAGCATTAAAGATGATTCTGAGGTATCTGGCTTTTGCCAAGGATAAATTATGGTAGCATTTAGTGACATAGGGAACATTGGAAATGAAACCTAGATTTTTGGGTAAGATTATGAGGTAATTTTGGACATGCTAAATTTGAAATGCTTTTAAAAACTTCCAAAAATGAGTGAAATAAGTCAATCAGAGAAAGACAATTATCATATGATCTTCCTGATGTGAGGAAATTTCAGGCAAAGTGGGGGGTTTGAGGGATAGGGAAGGAAAAAATGAAACACGATGGGATTGGGTGGGAGACAAACTATAAGAGACTCTTAATCTCACAAAACAAACTGAGGGTTGTCAGGGGGAGGTAGGTATGGAGAGGGTGGTTGGGTTATGGACATTGGGAAGGGTATGTGCTATGGTGAGTGCTGTGAAGTGTGTAAGACTGACAATTCACAGACCTGTATCCCTCAGGTTAATAATACATTATATGTTAATTTAAAAAATGAATAAATTAAAAAAAAAAAAACTTCCAAAAGAAGGTGGTCAAGGAGAGGTGCTGGTAAATAGGCAGCTGGATAGGCAAGTCTGGAACTCAAAGGACAGGTATGGGCTGGGCATGCAGGAGGCTTGTTAGGCTATGGGGGATAACTAACACTGTAGTTTATTTTTGCCTAGGAAGAGAGTAGAGTGAGGACAGGAGATGGCCTAAAACTGAGACTTGAGGAACTCTAAGACCTAATAGCCAGGCAGAAAACAGAAAAAAAAAAAAAAATGTTATCAAAGTAGAAGAAAAACCAGGAATGCCCACAGAACTCAGGGAGAGCATGCTGCATGCAAACAAGACAAACCAAAAAGATCACTGGTTGGAGAAAAATGTTCATATGTGTCCAGTCATATGAATGATATTGATGATCTTATTGAAGGCTGTTTTGTTGAAAGATGAGAACAAATGACCCTGCAATTGCACTATTGGGTATTTACCCCAAAGACACAGATGTAGTGAAAAGAAGGGCCATCTGTACCCCAACGTTCATAGCAGCAATGGCCACAGTTGCCAAATTGTGGAAGGAACCAAGATGCCCTTCAATGGACGAATGGATAAAGAAAATATGGTCCATATATACAGTGGAGTATTATGCCTCCTTCAGAAAGGATGAATACCCAACTTTTGTATCAACAGGGACAGGATTGGAAGAGATTATGCTGAGTGAAATAAGTCAAACAGAGAGAGTCAATTTTCATATGGTTTCACTTGTTTGTGGGGCATAAGGAATAACACGGAGTACATGGGGAGATGGAGAGAAGTGAGTTTGGGGAAATTGGAGGAGGAGACGAACCATGAGAAACTATGGATTCTGAGAAACAAACTGAGGGTTTTGGAGGGGAGAGGGATGGGAAGTTGAGTGAGCCTGGTGGTGGGTATTATGGAGGGTACATATTGCATGGAGCACTGGGTGTGGTGCATAAACAATGAATTCTGGAACACCAAAAAGAAAAATATAAATAAATAAAAATTTAAAAAAAAGAAAGATGAGAACAAAAACAGACGAGAGGGTTGAAGAATGGGTTCTTCATTGGGTTCTGGTTGAAGAAGTATGTGAACTCTCTTGAGGAGTTTATGCATGTATGAGAAGGGAGAGATGGGGCTTCCAATGAAGAGCAGTGAAGGGTGAATGAGGGATTTTTTTTTCTTTCTATTTTTTAATGGGGAGAGCGTTTGGATATAGTAACATGGAACAGTTTGAGAAATACAAACAAAGTAAGGTATCTGAAATATGAAGGATGGTTTATGTAGTTGTTAAAATGAATACATGAATAAAATGAATATAGCAGATCGGTATATACTAAAAAGAAACAATTCCCAAGATAAATTTTTAAGAAAAACAGTAATATGCAGAACACTATTATAGATACTGCCATTTGTATATGAACTTGCATATGCATATATGTCTGGCTGGGTGGACATTTAGATTGTTTCCAAACCTTTTTCTCTTTTTTTTTAAAGATTTATTTATTTATTTTGAGAGAGAGAGAGAGAGAGGGAGAGTGCACACACATGTGCCAGGGAGGAGTAGAGGGATGGGGAAAGGGACAATCTCCAGCAGATTCCCTGCTGAATGCTGAGCCTGATGTGGGGCTCGATCTTAGGACCCTGAGATCATGACCTGAGCCAAAATCAAGAGTCAGACGCTTAGCCAACTATGCCACCTAGGTGCCCCTCCAAAACTTTTTCTTAAAACTATATATAATTTTGCAGTGAATACCCTTGTTTATATCTTTGCAAACACAGATGTGCATATTTGTAAGATAGGGTGAGGGTTAGGGCTAGGCTTCTGGGGAATTATTTTTGTTGTGTTAAAAATGTAAAGCTTGGGGCGCCTAGGCGGCCCAGAGGGTTAAGCCTCTGCCTTCGGCTCAGGTCATGATCTCAGGGTCTTGGGATCCAGCCGCCCTGCATGGGCTCTCTGCTCAGCAGGGAACCTGCTTCCCCCTCTCTCTCAGCCTGCTTCTCTGCCTGCTTGTGATCTCTCTCTGTCAAATAAATAAAATCTTAAAAAAAAAAAAGAATTCTCTTTTCATAAAGCTTATTTTATAAAATGATATTTATGAGTTTTGTATATTATCCTCCTCTGAAACAGTATAAAAATATGTTTTCTTGGCTCACCTGCATAGCTCAGTCAGTCAAGCCTCTGCCTTTTGCTCAGATCATGATCCCAGAGCCCTCCTCCTGCTCATGTGCATGCACTCTCTCTCTTTCTCTCTCTCTCAAAAAATAATATAAATCTCTCTCAAATAAATAAATAAATGATCTTTTTTAAAAAACATAATTTAGGGACGCCTGGGTGGCTCAGTCGATAAGCGTCTGCCTTCAGCTCAGGTAATGATCCCAGGTTCCTGGGATGGAGCCCCGCATAGGGATCACTCCTCAGTGGGGAGCCTGCTTCTCCCTCTCCTACTCCCCCTGTTTGTGTTCCCTCTCTCGCTGTCTCCCTCTTTCTGTCAAATAAATAAATAAAGTCTTTAAAAAAATAATAATTTATAAATAATAAATAACTGTTTAATGAATCCTGGAAGTCAGTTATACACAATAAAGCAGCAGTCACTATAATTCAGTTCTACTGAATTTGAGAAAGAATGAGATTCACAAAAATAGTGAGATTTTTCTCGATATGAGAAGCAAGATCCCTGAAAGAGTCAAAGATTTCTTGAATTTTTCAAGGATGAGTAACCAGGAAAAGAATGGGGCCAGTAATTGACCAAAGGTATTTGGGGATAAGTTAAAATAAGAAAATGAGTTTCAGTTTGTTGAGTTAGATGTTGTGGTGTCATCCACCACAGCCGACACTAAGGAATTACTCAAGCTGCAAGCCACTATTTCTAACTGCTCTGATTACAATGTGCCTACCTCTCAGTCCTAATTGCAAGTCCTGGCTAACTCTTCTGTAATCCATTCACCATGATTCATTCCCACTCTTTTTCAACCTCATACATTTCACGTTTTACTTACATTCTTCTCTGTTCTTAGAGTCCTAAGGGATCACTCACAACGTTTCACCTCCACCCCTTACTACCACTCTTAATTCTTCCGACCCGTAGCCACAGCACAGACCAGCATTTAATCTTAATTAAGAAGGCACAGGACAGGCAAGTGGAGATGTCTAGCAGCCTGGCAAGGATATGACATTCACCAGCAGAAAGATTTATTCGGTAACTGAAATTGTGGAAAGTGCTGAGTTTGCCAAAAGTACAGAACAAAGCCAGAGGTCAGACAACTCAACCTTCGGAAATAACTACTTTCAGGGATCAAGTAGAAGATAGATGGCCATTGTCCATAAATTCATTCTCTATGTAGATAGCAAACAAGTCGGTCTCTGGAAAAGAATCCAGTTCATCAAACTTTTGCGTCCCTACAATGTAACTGATGAGGACCACCTATATTAAAGAAGATAAGAATAAATCATAATCATTCAATATTGGGTGTTTTTAAGTTGAGTTCCTTGGGAAACAGACTCTGAGATGGAGATGTATGAAGAAGGTATACTGGGGAATGTTATTTAGAATGGTACCTGTAAAAAAGTCATGGAAACTGAGTTGTGATACATTTCCAGTTGATCCCAGGAGTAGCTCTGGAGCTGAGATGACCCTTCAGAGGTGTCCTCAATGGAAGAAGGGGGCTCTGGCCAGTGGACCACGACATTGCTCCATCATGGGATTAGACTGTGGTTGGGATGAGGTGTAACTTTAAAGGAGTAGTTTCATCAGCTGAAGGCAATTCCCAGAGAGAGACTTTTGCTGTGAGTCACCAGCAGTTGACACCCAAGCAGCTGGGAGAATAAATTGTTCGGTCTTTCAGGTGTGGTTCTGAGTAGTGCATCTCAGCATCCACCACAGAGAATATTCCATAGCATCTTTTCTTTTTTCCTTTTTTTTTTTTTTTTTTTTGGTGGGGAACAACTGAATCCCTTTAACAGCAGAGTAGATATTTTGTTTTTGTTCTTTTAAAATAGCATTATTGAATATAATTCACATACCATATGATTCACCATTTTGAATGTACAATTCAGTGGCTTTTAAGACGTTAAGAGAGTTGTGCATCCATCCCCACAGTCAATTTTAGAACGTTTTTATTAACCCCCCCAAATCCATACTCTTTAACCATCACCCTTCCAGTACCCCACTGTCTCCCCCATTGCTAGGTAACCACTACTTCCTGCTGCTATAGATTTGCCTATTCTAAACATTTCATGTAAATGGAACCATACAATAGTTGGTCCTTTGTGAATGGCTTCCATCACTTAGCATAGTGTTTTCAATGTTAATCTATGTTTTAGCATGTATCAGTACTTCAATTCTTATTGTCAAATGATATTCTATTATACACATATATCACATTTTATTTGTCCATTCATCAGTTGATGGACACTGAGGCTGTTTCCACTTTTTGGCTATTGTGATTAATGCTGCTAAGAACATTCACATACAATTGTTTCTATGAAAATATTTCTCATAGATATATACCTAGGAATAGAATTTCTGGATCATCTGGTAAATTTACGTTTAAACATTCAAGAAACTGCCAAACTGTTTTCAAAGCAGCTGCGCTGCATTACATTTCCAGTAACAGTGTGTGAAGTTTCCAACTTCTCCACGTTCTTGCCAACACTTGTTATTATCTCTTTTTCTTACATATTTAACATATTTATTACACATTTATTACACATTTATGTAATAAATATTACAGATTTATTACACATTTCAGTGGCTAAGTGGATGTGAAGTTATATCTTATTGTGGTTTTGATTTGTGCTTCCCTGATGACTAATGATGTTGAGCATCTCTTCATATGCCATTTGTGTATCTTCTTTGGAGACATATTTAGTCAAATCTTTTCAGTTGTGTTATTTGTCTTTTTGTTATTGGGTTGTAAGCATCTTTTATGTGTTTTAGATACAAGTCCTTATCAGAACGGTTTGCAAAAAAATTCTCCCATTCTGTGGATTGCCTCACTTTTTGATGGTGTCCTTTGAAGCACACAGGTTTTTAATTTTGCTCATTCCAGTTGATTTACTTTTTCTTTTGTTGTTTGTGTTTTGGTGTCATATCTAAGGAAACCATTACCTAACTAAAGATCACAAAGATTACAATAGCACCTTTTTAAACAGAGATATAAGCTGATAGAGAGGGAAAGAGTAGCTATTGGGTAAAATGCAGTCTGGATAGAGAAAATCCAAAACTTCACTTGGGAAATTTTATCTCAAGTCAAATCATTTAAACATTCATTTTACTTTATGGCCACAAGGGCTCATTATTAAGTAACAGAAATACATGTATACTTATGAAACGTTTTAAAAATGGGTCCATAATTAAAGTGCTCAACTATTGGGGCGCCTGGGTGGCTCAGTGGTTAAGCCGCTGCCTTCAGCTCAGGTCATGATCTCAGGGTCCTGGGATCGAGCCCCGCATCGGGCTCTCTGCTCTGCGGGGAGCCTGCTTCCTCCCCTCTCTCTGCCTGCCTCTCTGCCTGCTTGTGATCTCTCTCTCTCTCTGTCAAATAAATAAATAAAATCTTTAAAAAAAATAAAAAAAAATAAAAAAAATAAAGTGCTCAACTATTAAAAGAGGCTGGATAGAAGGAGCAATACATTGGAACTAGAAATTGATAAAGGTTTAAAAACTAGAACTTGAGTTGGATCTTGTCAGGTATATAGGGCCTTGAATATAGAAGGGGAAAAAAAGTCCTTTCCAAATCAGGTGAATAGCAAAAAAAAAAAAAAAAAAAAAAAATCACAGAGGAGAGAATGATCATATCAGGTGAGATCAGCCAGATTGGAATAGGAGGTGGAAGAAAATGGATACTATAAAACCTAAAAATGAGTTTGCAACACAGACTACAAGAGCAAAACAAATTTACATATTGTTCAGGCAGACCTCAGAACTAAAATTAATCCATAGGACAAGACATGGTGACAAGAGTCTCTGGCAATTCTGCAAGAGTCAATGGGAATTGTGTGTGGTTCTGGGAGACCTATCCATTTACCATAAGGAAGGGAGAGCCTAACACTATTTAGCCTAACACTAAATATACAATCCTCCAAGGTAACAAGAGTAGATCAGAGCAGTATCCTCAGTCCTCAAAGGAAACAATGGTATCATGCAAAATAATTGGCTGGTGTACTGCATGGGAGAGAGAAACCCAGTCCAAGGTACAATGCTGTTGGTGCCAGGGATAATTAAGGAAGTTTGGAGGGCTTGTCTAGGTGCCCCAGGTCTGGAGGTCTAGAAGTCAATAAGACTTAACACTTTTTTAAATTTCAGCTTTATTGATGACAGATAAAATTGTAAGATATTTAAAGTGTTGGTTGGTTATTTGATACACACAATAAGACGTAATCCTAAACTCCATCCAATGATAGTGCTGAAATTGCTGGTAGACCTATAGGCCACATCAGGTCTGTATAATATGTGGAATAGCCTTCATCCCACTGATGGATACATCTACAGGGGCTGGACAAAAGGGAAACAGGAGAACCACCTTCCAGGCACTAGTAGCACAAAGTGAGAACTATGGTTAGATGGGGCCATATCCTGGAGGATTTTGAAAAGTAAGCCAAGAAGTTCTGACTTGACTCAGGGATAAAGAGTCATTATATGTTTATAAACCATTATATGTTAATAATCCTAACAGCACTGTGTTATAGTAATAACAATATGATGGGAGCAACAGCCAACAGGATTAATTTCATAGTTTCATTCCAGTATTTCGCATTTTAATTATCTGCTCCTAAGTGTTCTTTAAAGTGAAAATACCCATTCCCTTAGCTATCACACCCACGCACATTCCCCTACCATATTTCGTTTTTTGTTCTGTGTTTCTTTAGAAGCGCAGTTGCCTACTTAATTAAGATAAGATCACCCAGTTCCCAAATCCAAGAGGGTATTTCTTTTTTTTTAATTAACATATCGTGTATTATTTGTTTCAGGGTATGGGTCTGTGATTCATCCAGTCTTACACAATTCAGAGCACTCACCATAGCACATACCCTCCCCAGTGTCCATCACCCAGCGACCCCATTCCTCCCATCCCCCTCCACTCCAGCAACCTTCAGTTTGTTTCCTGAGATTAAGAGTCTCTTATGGTGGGGTGCCTGGGTGGCTCAGTGGGTTAAGCCTCTGCCTTCAGCTCAAGTCATGATCTCAGGGTCCTGGAATCGAGCCCCGCATCGGGCTCTTTGCTCAGCAGGGAGCCTGCTTCCCCCCTCTCTCTGCCTGCCTCTCTGCCTACTTGTGATCTCTTTCTGTCAAATGGATTAATAAAATCTTTAAAAAAAAAAAAAAGTCTCTTATGGTTTGTCTCCCTCTCTGGTTTCATCTTGTTTCATTTTTCCCTCCCTTCCCCTATGATCCTCTGTCTTGTTTCTCAAATTCCCCATATCAGTGAGATCATATGATAATTGTCTTTCTCTGATTGACTTATTTCACTTAGCATAATACCCAAGAGGGTATTTCTTACTTAAATGGGCCAATTACACCAAAATCATAATGACGTCAGAGGATTCATTTGATTCAAGATCCCAAGAGTTTCAAACTGATCTCTTGCTACATCTGGCTACTGTTTTGTATGAGATGATGTACTAACAAGCTCAAAAATTTCAAGTTATGTCCATCACCAGCCTAATCTCTAAATATCTGCCACAGCAGATCTACTGACTACTCAGTGAAAGCACTCCTGCCTCTGACATCAACAATGGTGATATTTGTGACTTAGTTAGAATTCTAGACTTCTTTTCCTTCTAAATCTGCTCCTCCCCAAGTTTTCACTATCACCATAAATAATACCATTTTTCACCTGGTAAGCAGGACAAAAATGGGGAAAACATCCCTGACTATTTGTTTTGTTTGTTTTTTTTTTAAGATTTTTTTTATTAATTTGACAGAGATCACAAATAGGCAGAGAGGCAGGCAGAGAGAGATGGGGAAGCAGGCTCCCCACTGAGCAGAGAGCCCGATGTGGGGCTCGATCCCAGGACCCTGGGATCATGACCTGAGCCGAAGGCAGAGGCTTTAACCCACTGAGCCACCCAGGCACCCCCCCCTTACTATTTGTTAACCTCTGTCATCTCACAACAAATCCACTATTGAGAACTTGTTGACTCTTTTCTTTTAATATCATAAATCTGACAACTTCTTATTACCACTGTCTCTATTACCCTAGTTGAAGTTCCATCATCTCTCCATGATTCCTGAAATAGCCTGAAACATGACCCCCATGGTAGCTGACACTGCTAGTTGTCTATGCAGCATCCATTCCCCCATCCATTCCCATCCATTCCGCCTTCTTTCTTACCAATGGAGCCCTGATTTTGTTGGGAGACACAGAGTAGGAAGCTCAGTACTAGTCTTCTGAGCTGCTCTCATACTTAAAGGTAACCATTTGATCCAGTTCTGGACAAAGAGAAATAATCAGAATAATCCTGAGTAGAATTTCCAGAAGAGCTTTCAGAAAGGGCAGACTAATAACCACATACTATCAACCCTTTCTTTCCTCTTCCTACAAAGACTGTGGTCATGATATCCAAGCATGAAGCAGCCATATTGCAACCAAGATATAAAAGCCACATGTTAAGGATGGAGCACAATAAAATGGAAGAAGTCTAGATCCTTGTTGATATCACTGAGCCAGATTTGGACTGACAGTGTAAGTATTCTTATCCTGTGAATCAAATAAAACCCTGGTTTATCTTAGGCACTGTTTATAGGGTTCTCTGTTGTTTTCAACTGAATGCATTCCTTTTTTTAATGATGACAAAATAAATTATTTATTTTTAAAAAATATGTCATGCAGAGACTCTTTGATATTATTCTAAAACTACTTAGGATCAAAATAATATTTTATTTTGGGGGCCTGGGTGGCCAAGTGGGTTAAGCCACTGCCTTCAGCTCAGGTCATGATCTCAGGGTCCTGGGATCAAGCCCCGCATTGGGTTCTCTGCTCAGTGGGGAGCCTGCATCCCTCTCTATCTCTGCCTGCCTCTCTGCCTACTTGTGATCTCTCTCTCAAATAAATAAATAAAACCTTTAAAAACAAAAAAATATATTTTATTTTATTTTATTCTATGATTGATATTTTGATTTATAGTGAGGTAAAGTTGGTATATAATGTTGTATTAGTTTCAGGTGTACAACATAGTAATTCTACAATTGCATACAATACAAAGTGATCACCGGAGTTAGTCTAGTTACCATTGTCACCATACAGTTGACTTCTTTTACCCATCCTCTTTTCTAAGCTAAGCATCTAAAGCTATAAATTATTAAATACTTTTGTTTTATTTAAATTCAATCAATTAGCATGTAGTGTATTATTGGTTTCAGAATTAGCTTTCAGTGATTCATCAGTCTTGTATAACACCCAATGCTCATTATATCACATGCCCTCCTTAATGTACATCCCCCAGTCACCACATCCCCCCACCACCTCCCCTTCAGAAAAAACCCCAGTTTTTTCCTATGGTTAAGAGCTGAATGCATTCTTTTTTTTTTTTTTTTTAAGATTTTTTATTTATTTGTCAGAGAGAGAGGGAGAGAGAGCAAGCACAGACAGACAGAATGGCAGGCAGAGGCAGAGGGAGAAGCAGGCTCCCCGCCAAGCAAGGAGCCCGATGTGGGACTCGATCCCAGGACGCTGGGATCATGACCTGAGCCGAAGGCAGCCGCTTAACCAACTGAGCCACCCAGGCGTCCCCTGAATGCATTCTTAATAGATAAATCCTCTTTGGTTAAAGTTTCTAGGTAATAGCCAACATGGGCTTCGCAAAGACTGGCTTTCCATTAAAGTCAGAAAAATAAATCGAAATTACTTACGTGGCCTGAAATGCCCTTTATGATTTGTCCTCTGCCTAGCCTTCTAAACTCATCTCCTATCACTCCTCACTTTGGCACACGAGACTTTCTGTCAGTTAAATTATATATAGAAATACCTTGTTTTAGGGATGTCTGGGCGGCTCAGTCGGTTAAGTGGCTGCCTTCAGCTCAGGTCATGTTCCCAGGGTCATGGGATCAAGCTCTGCATCAGCTCCATGCTCAGCAGGGAGCCTGCTTCTCCCTCTGCCTGCCATTCCCACTGCTTATGCTTTCTCTAATACTCTCTCTCTCTGACAAACAAATAAATAAAATCTTAAAAAAAAAAAGGAATACCTTGTTTTATTGCCTTTCACAGATACTGCAATTTTTTCAAATTGAAGTTTTGTGGTAACTTTGCATTGAGCAAGTCTATCGGCACCATTTTTCTAATAACATTCACCCACTTCATGTCTCTGTGTCACATTTTGGTAATTCTCATAACATTTCCATCTTTTTCATTGTTCTTATATTTGTTACAGTGATCTGTGTGCAGTGATCTCTGATGTTACTATTATAGTTGTTTTGGGGCACCATGAACCACACCCTTGTAAGATGGTGAACTTAAGTGATAAATGTTGTTTATGTTCTGACTGCTCTAGCAACCAACCATTCCTCCTCATCTCTCTCCCTCTCCTCAAGCCTCCCTATTTCCTGAGACACAACAATACTGAAATTAGGCCAATCCATGACTCTGCGATGACCTCTAAGCATTCAAGTGAAAGAGTCACACATCTCTCATTTTCAATCAAAAGCTAGAAATGATTAAGCATAGTGAGGAAGGCATATCAAAAGCCAACACATTTTAGCCAAGTTGTGAGTGCAATGGAAAAGTTGTTGAAGGAAATAAAAAATGCTACTCCAGTGAACACACAAATGACAAGAAAGAAAAACAGTCTTATTGCTGATAGGGAGAAAGTCTGAGTGGTCTGGATAGATCAAACCAGGCACAACATTTTTCTAAGCCAAAGCCTAATCCTGACCAAGGCCCCAACTCTCTTCAATTCTGTGAGGGCTGAAAGAGGTAAAGAAGCTTCAGAAGAAAAGCTGGAAGCTATCAGAGTTTTGTTTGTGGAATTTAAGGAAAGAAGCTGTGTCCATCACATAAAAGTACATGAAGCAAGTGCTGATGTAGAAGCTGCAGCAAGTTCTCTGGAAGATCCAGCTAAGATAATTGAAGAAGGTGGCTACAATGAACAACAGATTTTCAATGTAGATGAAATAGCCCTCTACCAGAAAGAAGATGCCATCTTGTACTTTCATAGCTAGAGAAGAGAAATAAATGCCCAACTTCAGTTTCAAAGATCAGTCTGAATTTCTTGTTAGGAGCTAATGCAGCTGGTGATTTTAAGTTGAAGCTAATATTCATTTACCATTCCTAGGGCTCTTGAAAATTATGCAAAGAATTATGCAAAATCTACTCTGCTTGTGCTCTATAAATGGAAGAATCTTAGATGACAACACATCCATATACAACATGGTTTACTAAATATTTTAAGCCCATTGTTGAGACCTTCTGCTCAGAAGTAAAGATTCCTTTAAAAATACGACTGCTTGTTGACAATGCACCAAGAGCTTTAATGGAGATGGACAATGAGATTATGTTGTTTTCATGCCTACTAACACAACATCCATTCTGCAGCCCATGGATCAAGTAGTAATTCTGACTTTCAAACCCTATTAATTAAGAAATACATTTCATAAAGCTATAGCTGCCATAGATAGTGATTCTCCCGATGGATCTGGGCAATATAAATTAAAAACCTCCTGGAAAGGATTCACCATTCTAGATGCCATTATGAACACTTGCAATTCATGGAAAGAGGTCAGAATACTAACATTAACAGTAGTTCAATAGAAGCTGGTCCTGAATCCCCCTGGATGACTTTGAAGAGCTCAAGAACTCAGTAGAAGAAGTAAATGCCGATGTGGTGGGAGTAGAAAGAGAACTAGAATTAAAAGTGGAGCCTAAAAGTGGGACTGAATTATTATAGTCTCATGATAAAACTTTAACAGATGAGGATTTGCTTCTTTTGAGTGAGAAAAGTGAGTGGTTCTTGAGATGGAATCTACCCCTGGTAAGGATGCTGTGAAGACTGTTGAAATGACAACAAAAGATTTCAAATATTATACTGATTTAGTGGATAAAGCAGTAGCAGAGTTTGAAAAGATCAACTCCAGTTGTGAAATAAGTTCTCTTATGAGTAAAATGCTATCAAATAGTATCACATGCTCCAAAGAAATTGTTCATGCATGGAAGAGTCAGTTGATGTGGCAAAACTGACTGTTGTCTTATTTTAAGAAATTGCCGCAGTCACCTCGACCTTCAGCAGCCACTACCCTGATCAGTCAGCAGCCATCAATATTGAAGTAAGACCCTTCATCAGTGAAAAGATTTTGTATGACTCAATGAAAGCTCAGATGATGGTTAGCATTTTAGCAATAAAGTATTAATTAAGGTATGTACATTGTTTTTCTAAAACATAATGCTACCACACACTTAATAGACCATAAAATTGTGTAAACATATTTATGCACTGGGAAAACAAAAAATTCATCTGACTTACTTTATTGCAATATTCTAGTACCCAATATCTTAACATATTTAATTGTATGAAATGCAGGACATCTCTGCAGGACTTCATGGATTTAGCCTCCTATCCCAACCTTTCCACCATTTGTTTAAAGATAGGCCTAGATCACTGAAGACTTAATAGTTGGCAGAATTAACCTTTGTCCCATACTCCATGTGGACTCTCTGTCCACCAGCAATGAAATGAACAACATGAAATTGCATCCAGAGGTTGATTTACAGTGTCAATAAATTTGTTATCTCCAGGGAACTCCTGACTAAAAAATCATTATCTAATTAAATTAAAGGGTGAGAGTACAAAAGCCTTCCTAATTCAGGTCACAATAATCCCAGCAATGAAGAGAACAATGGCAGTCCATTAACTATCTTACAAAGAAAAAAAACCAAAACAAAACAAAAACAAAAACAAAAAAAAACAAACCTTAGGTCATTGGCTGCTTTAATGAGATAGCCCTAAAGCCCTTAGTATATCTTAGTGGGCTTGTAATTTTTGTTTCTTATTGTGAGAAAGATTTTATTTCCAAAACAACCCATTAAAATGTGAAAAATTAAATTTTCACCTGAAAAATTAATTTGAAAACAGTTTTTGTTGCTTATCACAATAGAAGGGACATTTCCTCAGATATGGAAATTCTGAAAGCCCTGTTTTAAAATGTTAATTTAGAAACTTAAGACCTAAATATTTAAGTATGTACATGAACATCAACTTACGTGCTTATAGTCTCTAAGCATGAAGTATATATACAAAAGAGTTTGGTTCATGGCCTATATTATAGGATCTTAAAAACACATAATATATTATTCTATTAAAAATTATAAACACAGTTTCCTTAAGGAAATCTATAGAAGTCTGATAAAGTATTCACAAAGAATAGACAAAATCAAAGTGAATTAATGTATTTAAAGGGAGGACTTTAGGGGCGCCTGGGTGGCTCAGTGGGTTAAAGCCTCTGCCTTCAGCTCAGGTCGTGATCCCAGAGTCCTGGGATCGAGCCCCACATCGGGCTCTCTGCTTGGCAGGGAGCTTGCTTCCCCCTCTCTCTCTCTGCCTGCCTCTCTGCCTACTTGTGATCTCTGTCAAATAAATAAATAAAATATTTAAAATATAATAAAGGGAGGACTTTAAATAATAATTTATTTAAAACTTAACACATGGAAAACTCTAATTCTTTTTAGAAATTTCATCTTAACGCTTTGATACAACATTCTGATGAAATAAAATAATACAAAGCCAAGGAACTTACAGTACCACTATGAACATAACACACAATTTTACTAGTATACACTGACAAAAGTTAAGAAAAACTTTTTAAATATATACCAAGATGATAACAGTTTACTTGTGAAAGCTGACAAATAAATTTCTCTATAGTATTTGTTTTCAAAAACTTCTAGAGACATCAAGCAGAGAAAATCTTTTAAAATTAAACACAACACACATCTAAGAACCATTTGTGATGTATCAGTTATGGCCCTTAAAAGTAAAAAATAGAGAGTATAGGATGACTTTGCCAGTTGTGCTAAAAGAATCTGGTAAAATAATCCTAATTATCCTAATAATATTCATAGGGGTTATCACCAATAGTTACCTGGAACGTCTATATTTTCAGGAGAGATTTTCTGAAAAAGAAATGTGAATACATTACATTTCTAGAGTCAAACAGCTTCTAGCAACCAATTTTGTATAACAGGTTTAACCTATCCATGTTTGTATGTGATTTGGAAAGCATATAGACCCATTCCGAGTAGAATGAAGGATTTTTTTTAATGCTTTTGGAAGAGTTTTCTTAGCGATAATTTTAATAGCTCAGAAAAGAGTAGTTACTGATTCTACTTACCTTCCCCAGGATCATCATAATCATAAGTCATTCACATGGGAAGTACCTAGAACAGTGCCTAGGACAAAAGAGATACTCAATAAATATGTTTTCCCCTCCTTGCTCACCCCTATTCTTTCCATACCACATGGTTTCCCTGTGGTGCTTCAGGAGCCCAACCAGTGACAGATCAAGAACAGGGGGAGGTCAAGCACACTAGCCTTTGGCATAAGGAGGTTTGTTTTTATGTGCTTCACATACTGACATCCAGTTAAGAATTTGTTTGAATAAAGGGTCCTAACTGCACTACTAGGAGAATAAGATCAGCTTTTTCTTTCAGTAGTGAAATTCTGTCCCAAGATTTCTCTTTCTAGGGTGATCTCATGTTCTCCCATAATTTCAAATGTCCTCTAGACCATGATGCCCAGAACACTATCCCAACTCAATGTCCCCAGTACCCAATCCTGTGAATCCTAAATATCTCTTGTTCTACTTCATTCCTACCACCACTGCTTTACTTCACGTCCAGATTATTTCTGTGTATATTAGTGGAATAGAGAATTTTCCTCAGCAGTGATATGTAGACTGTACTGGGAGGCAGAAGTCCAGACATGAGTTGCTGATCACTTAGATTGGAGGGTAGCAATGAGAAGGAAGGGCTGAGTTTGAAAGATACCGCACAGGGAGATCCAAAAGATTTGTTTACTGAGGAATTATGAGGGGGAAGAAATAGAGCAAGAAAACAAGGTCACTTTCAAATTTCTAGATTAAATAAATTAGAAAATGCCTGCGGAGAGTAGATTACAGAAGAAAGTAGAGTCATTAAAGAAGATATAGAAAATTGACTTGAAAATAGAAGAACCAGAATTTTATAGTCCTAAGAATTGAAATAGCAATAAGTATTGTTAAAAGTACCTATTTTATAATTTCTAAGTACATTTATCATCAATAGTTTCATTAATCATTATTACTATTGTTGTTCTTACAAAGAAGCACATGGGGAAATGATCAATAACATCAATCATTTGTTGGAGATGGAGACAAAATGGAGACATGAATACATGAATAGAAAGACATAAATACCAAAAAAATATTCACTGGATTTGCCAATGAGACCATCAGTGACCCAGGAGAGGGGAATGGGAATGGAAGCCAGTCTACCAGGAACTGACATGAGTGGGTGATGAGAAATTCAGGCAGTAATAGATTTAAGAAGGGAAGCAGAGAAAGGAAGATTGGGAAAGGAAAATATTAGGATAAGATGACTGCTTAAAGGGATTATGAGCCATGTAAAGTTGGCAACCCTTTAGAAGAGAAAATAAAAAAGAACCATTCATTTTACAAAGCAAGAAATTTTGCCTCCAGTGTTTCCTTTATAAATAAGTCACAACAGGAGACAGCAGGCTTTTATATCCAAGAAGATATGTAGAGATCTCTGCACTAATGTGACATAGACCATATTCTTAGCTTTTGAAAAGCTGTCTCTGAGTCACTGGCCAAGAGGGCAAGGGCAGGGATATTGCAAAGATATCTACTGCCTTACTAAACAACACAAATAATGTCACAGTTCTCCTACATTTCAAGGTAATATTTTCCTCCATACTTTCAATTTAACATTTTAACATGTTTTTCAAAAAAATAGATTCTATATGAAGTTAAGGGATGATAAAAAAAAATTTAGAATATGACCCATATTTAGTCAAAAGTCAGCCAAACTTTAGTCCCCAAAATGGCCAGATGACTGACAGCATATCTGCCATTCAGCATTCATGAAGTTATCTCCGTAAAAAGAATTCACACTCAAACTCAGCGGCAGTCAAAATGAAATTATAATAAAGTATAATAATCCCAAACACATGCAGTTTACTGACTGGCCCTCACCATTTCATAAATTGAGGGTGCTTGAAACCTGCCCTTTAGTTCTTAATAACAGCCTGCCACGAGCTATTATCTAAAGCATGTAGGAAGGAATGGGGGAGTGAATTTGTGATCTGAGGAGGAGATAGTGTATATTTGGAAAATTCTATTTAAATAACCCAATTGTAACAAATCCCCTTCTTAGATCCCCATTCTAGGAGACTGAAAAGCAGTAATTAGAATGGGTGGGCTGGGAAAGTCAACTAAACACAGATTGACAGATAGGCCTACCAGAAGAGGCATCCCATGAACTTCATTATTCCAACAAGAATGTCTTTATTTACATAGCAAAGTGGGTATATTGTGTTCAGCAAAGCTTTTCAATAAGCAGAAACATGCTGCTAAAGAATAGCCCACCACCACCAAGAACTTCTAATTTAAAGATACAAAAACCAGTGTGACAATTATTTCTGTAATTCCCACAGAAAACAGTGAAATAGCTTTCTTCATGAGCCTTGCAAATCACAACCATAGCAACTTAACATGTGCAGTCCCATATGGGTCCACTGCTTCCCAAAACGAGGCCAAGAACTTGGGGATTCAAACTTTTACATCAAAACTAGAGAAAAACTGGATATTAAATAGTTTTGTATTGAAGTTAAATTTTAATAATTCTAAAAGCAAATCTCAAGTAATAATCAGTATATTCTTGCATTTTGTTATACTGCTTATATGGGTGTAGTTAGATTTTCTGGCCTGTTCTATATCCCACAATGATCAAAGGGACTCACTTTGATTGAGAATATTCATTGCCAAGTGTGTGTGTAGTTATGTGTGGGTATGTGTGTTTTATCTAAGATTTTTTTCTGATTTTGAATTAAAGAGAATTTTCAAAAGAAAATTTCTCTTGCTATGAACAACCATTGAATAAAGCTAACACTGGCGGGGCACCTGGGTGGCTCAGTGGGTTAAAGCCTCTGCCTTCAGCTCAGGTCATGATCCCAGGGTCCTGCGATCAAGCCCCACATAGGGCTCTCTGCTCAGCAGGGAGCCTGCTTCCTCCTCTCTCTCTCTCTCTAACTGCCTCTCTGACTACTTGTGATCTGTCAAATAAATAAATAAAATCTTAAAAAAAAAAAAAGCTAACACTGGCTATGGGAAAGGACTATTTCCAATGGTTTTCTAGTTTGCAACACATACCTGAATAAATCAAAAAGTGCTAATATACTACCAGAAGCCAAAAATGTAGGATTCTGCCTCTTGTAATTAAGACCTTTGATGGATCTTAGTTTTCTCATATATCATATGAACAGACTGAACTAGGTAGGTTCAAATCCCGATTCTACCACTTAATTTCTATACTTCTTTAAACAATTTCTGTACTTCTAAACAAGTTACTTCTCTATGCCTCAGCTTCCTCATCTGTAAAATGAGGGATAATAATAGTGCATACCTACTACTGGGTATTTACCCCGAAAATTCAGATGTAGTGAAAAGAAGGGCCATCTGTAACCCAATGTTCATAGCAGCAATGGCCACAGTCGCCAAATTGTGAAAAGAACCAAGATGCCCTTCAACGGACAAATGGATAAAGAAGATATGGTTCATATATACTATGGAGTATTATGCCTCCATCACAAAGGATGAATACCCAACTTTTCTATCAACATGGACGGGACTGGAAGAGATTATGTTGAGTGAAATAAGTCAAACAGAGAGAGTCAGTTATTATATGGTTTCACTTATTTGTGGAGCATAAGGAATAACACAGAGGACACGGGGAGATGGAGAGGAGAAGTGACTTGAAGGAAATCAGAGGGGGAGACAAACCATGAAAGACTATGGACTCTGAGAAACAAACTGAGGGTTTTGGAGGGGAGGGGTTTGGGAGGTTGGGCGAGCCTGGTGGTGGATATTATGGAGGGCACGTATTGCATGGAGCACTGGGTGTGGTGCATAAACAATGAATCTTGGAACACTGAAAAATAAAAATTTAAAAAATAACAATAATAGTGCATACCTCACAGGATGAATTAATATATGAAAGCAACTAAAAACAGTACCTGTCTGGTGGTAACTGCTCGATAACTGTTCTCTGTAACGTGTTCTGTGTTGATCAAGAGAACACTATAGATCACTTCCCAGCTCCCAGGCCTGTAATTGCATAAAAAGGGTGTCAAGGTATTGTGTTGCCTTTACCGAAGAATTAAATATTAGGGCCAGAAAGGAAATCATTCTGATGAAATATCACTTTCTAAATATTTAGTGCCAACCAATTGGAAAGACCAAATAAATGAGAATATTTCTCTGGTATTTTAAATCAGTACCTTGTGATCACAATGATACTCTTAAAATAAGCTCAAATGTTATTTCCTTTAGAAAAAAAGTAGAGCTATATTTGGAGTTTACCTTTCCTCCTTATCACTGCCCTTTTGTGGTTTGTATCTCATTTCTGAATTTCCATAACGGGAACTACTAAAGTGATTTAAGAGTATAAAATGGGAACATCCTATAAATGATTACTCTAAGAAAACATAAGAATGTCTACAAAGGAGGCGCCTGGGTGGCTCAGTGGGTTAAGGCCTCTGCCTTCGGCTCAGGTCGTGATCCCAGGGTCCTGGGATCGAGCCCCGCATCGGGCTCTCTGCTCAGCGGGGAGCCTGCTTCCCCCTCTCTCTCTCTGCCTGCTTCTCTGCTTACTTGTGATCTCTGTCTGTCAAATAAATAAATAAAATCTTTAAAAAAAAAAAAAAAGAATGTCTACAAAGGAGGGGGCCTATGCGTGGCTCAGTCCTTAAGTGTCTGCCTTCAGCTCAAGTCATGACCCAAGGGTTCTAAAATCCAGCCCCATATTGGGCTCCCTGCTTGGCAGGAAGCCTGCTTCTCCCTTACACACTCTCCCTGCTTGTGTTCCTGTTCTTGCTGTGTGTGTCTCTCTCTGTGTCAAATAAATAAATAAATAAAATCTTAAGGAAAAAAAAAAGAACGTCTACAAAGAAATTAGGGTAAAGAATTTAGCAGATGAGCCTCTTAAGGGCCCCAACACTTTTAGGGAGGAAAAAAGATAAATATTTTTAGGAATTTCAAATTAATCCACACATTCATTCATTGAATAAGTATCTTTTGAAAATGCTACACGCAAAAAAGAAAGAAAGAAAGAAAGAAAGAAAGAAAGAAAGAAAGACAAAGGAAGAAAGAAAATGCTACACATTATTCTAGAAACCACAGGTACATATGTAAATATGCAGTCTCTGCCCTTAAGGAACTTAAGAGTTTGGTGGAAAGACAGTCTGGTAAACCAACAATTACAATAAGTACGACAACAGAATTATTAGGAGTATGTACAAGATACAATGAGGACCCAATGTCTGTCTGGAGGTGTCAAACAAAAATTCACAAAGGAAAAAAATAAATGGAAAAGAGATTTTTCTTACCCTGGGAAGGATGAGAGGGCATTCTAGGCATATGGAATGGCATCTGCCCAAATCCAGAGGATGGAGACATCTGCTTGATGTGCTTCAAAGAGACTGATGTTGCAAAAGGGTGAAATATGAGTGGAGAGTCAGAGAGCTAGGGCAGAAAAGTGGACCAGCTGATAAGAAACAGAACAGTCATGTCTGACTACAGAATTCAGTCTTTATTCTACAGTTGATACACAAAGAACCAGGACAAAGGAACAAATACTAATTTCAAGTTTGGAAAGGTCACTCTAGCCACAAAACAAAACCTGGAGCAGAGGAAAAGCAGAGTAAGAACCCCAGGCTGGAGATGGTAAGTGCCTAACATGAATCAGTAGTCACAATAAATAGAAATGCCGGTATGCTCAAATACATATTTAGGAGCACAAGCTTACAGAATTTGGTAATTGATAGGAAAAAAGTGAGAAAGAGGCAGGAAACAAGAATAATGCTTAAGTTTCTATCTTGATTAGAACAGATGATATATAAGGGCAAAAAGGAGGTTTGTGACTTCAGATTAGGACACATAAGGTGTCTATGGAATTTGCAGGTGCAGATGTTGGATCTGGAGGTTAGCATAGAGATTTGGATAGGAAGAGGACAAATTGCACAATTCAAGTGATGGACATGAATGAATCTACCCAGCTAGAAGGTAGATGACAGAAGAAAGGACCCAGAAGTCTGTCGTAGGAAAGGTGAACTAAGTCAGCAGAATGCCAAGGAGAGAGGCCCCTGCATGCCTCATTAGTTTGAGCTCTGCTTTCAGCTCGGGTTGTGATTTCAGAGTCCTCGGATCAGGCCCACATCGGGCTCTCTGCTCAGCAGGGAGCCTGCTTCCCCACTCTCTCTCCCTGCCTCTCTGCCTACTTGTGATCTCTGTCTGTCAAATAAATAAACAAAAATCTTAAAAAAAAAAAAAAAAAAGAATTCCAAGGAGGGACTGGAAGCCATGGACACCACAGAGAGGGGGAGGAACTGGCTGTTGATACGAAATGTTGCTGCCAGGACATGAAAAAGCACAGGAAAAAGAAAAGTCTACTGGATTGGATAACTAAGGAGCCATTAATGACTTTAAGGGGAGTGAAGAGGTAGAGAAGCTGGATTGTGTGGGTTGAGGATTAAGTAGGATGTGAGCAAAAAGAGTAGGCAGTCCCAACATTCACACATATGTGGCTTATCTTGTGCACATGATAAATACACAGTCATACTTTCAGCCCACTTGTTAAAAGCATGCTGGTCTTGCATAGATGTTTATGGTAAGTTGCTATCTATGTGATATACCAAGAAGCCCATTTTCCCCTGCAAAGACCTTTCCATCCATTGACTAATGCCTGAAAATCTGATAGAACACAAATCCTTTCTTTCATATGATAATTAGAAATAAAAAACTTATAAATTCCTTTAGAAGATGTAAAACATAGGCACACTTCAATTTAAACTAAACATCACCTTTGCTGACCCTTCTCTAAGAGAAAGTTTAGGCAGGACAAGGAGCCAGGAAAAATCTGAGAGCTCTGAGAGAGAGGAGAGAAAGGAAGACCTGAAGTTACCGAAAACAAATTTTACCTGGTCCAAAATTGCATTTAGTGCTACCCTTGTCTTCCATGGTTTTAGAGGTCACAGTGTCATAAGCACAAAGACAGTAGTTAGATTCCTAACCACTGAAGGAAGTAGAAGGAGAATTCTTTCTCCTGGTTGCCACAGGAGAGAATTACACTGATTAGTAATTTCACATTGTCTAAATTCTAGATAGCTTTAAATAAAAAGTCTACCCTTATTCTCCAACCCACATACTCATTTTCAGCTTCTACCTAATAATCTTGACACATTTCATTTGGTTTTAAGGGGTTTTTTTAATATCTCCTTAGCAATAGTTAATTTTTTAATTGCCAAGAAAAGTTTTTAAAATCTATTATGGGTATTATGATATGGAAGTATTAAGTTTGAACATATATACTGACTTTCAGATATTTTTGAAACCTGTCATAAAGCTTTAACTTTTTAAATACTCTGCTACTTTCATGAGCCTTCTAAAAAACCACTCATCAGAGCCATTTAGAAAGAAATATGACATTAAAAGGAGGTAAATTTTCCATGTATTATACTGCTATTTAGTAGTGCTCTCCCATTAACTCTAAATCTGTCTTCCAACCAGTGTGAAGTAGTCATGGTTTATTTGAGCCTGATGGAAAAGGTCTATTAAAACAATAACTTGAAAATAGTCTTCATAGCTAATGTGTCACTCATTGAAGAGATGAGGGCAGGAATTCTACAGAAGGCTATGGGTTCATCTGTATCAAGGAAATAACAACCAAAAGCACTAAAGATGTCTGACTCCTCATGCACAGTGAAACTCACTCCCAGAGGGTCTCAGAGAACTAGGGGAGACTTGGAAACAGTCCATGGAAGAGAAGTTCTCAGAGCCTGTGTCTGCCACAGGCTATGAAATGTCCTCATAGACTGACTCTGGATTTAAAAAAAAAGAAATGTTTGCAGATGGATAAGGAAAACAAAAGGAATAGCTTTAAATTCTTTAAAATAATATCCAGCAGAGTTGACTATAATACAGCTTGCTGGCAAACAGATTTAGACATTCCAAAGATCAAATTCATATCCCCCAAGTCATAACTGTTACATTAGTTCAAGCCCAGGAAGACACAGCTATAAGAAGACTCTCTCATAGCCTTTGCAATGTTAAGACATTTGGTATTTGAGTCCTTCAATTCCTTTCATCAGAGGTCCTCCTTTTCTATTGCTGTATACCTACTTTATCCCCAAACTTCTCAGAGGTGAGTTCTATCTTCACTATCTACTTTTTTCTCAGTATAAGTATATTCCTCAATTCACTGCCTCACTACCTCCCTGAAATTGCTCTAATTATAATAACCAGTCACCTTCCAATTGCTAAAGCCAGCCCTATTTCTGTCTTTGCCATTCCTGCTCTTCTGCAATATTTAAGATACTGATTGTCTCTTTCATTGCTCTCCAGAACCCCATTTGCTTCTGCTTCTCCTCCTCCCACTCTACCTATCTTTTCTCTTAACTCGCCTCTACCTCTGCTCTTAGCAGTTCTCATGTTTACATATTAGTCCTCTTCTCCCCTCGCACCACTCCCCTCCCTTTATGATCTCAGCTACCATCTATGTAGGGTGTGAGTTTCAAATCTTCATCTCCAGCCCCAGTCTCTCTCAAGTTCCTGACACACAGGTCTGTCCATCTTTATGTTTCACAGATTCTCCTCACATACTGTAACTAAACCTTATTTTAGTTTTGTCCCACCCCACCCCTCTTTGAAACCTATTCTTTTTTTCTTTACCTCAATTAATGGTATACTCCAAATGTAAAATCCTGGGGATATTCTGTGCTTCCTCCCTTTCTTTTACCAATGACATCTCAATGAGTCACCAAAACTCATTAGTTCTATCACAAAAAAGCTTCACAAATCAAATCTCTGCCTTAGACCAACCATTCCTTGTCTGTCAAAGGGATTGATGAAATAACCTTTGAACTGGTCTTCTGCCTGCCATGTCCCCCATCCTTCAAGCTTTCACATACTTGACCCTAAAAGCAACTATTGGTCCTGTCACCCCAGAGTATAAAGATCTTCACTGCTACACCTCAGCTGCCTTCAAATGTAATTCAAGCTCCTCAAAGAGGCATACAAGACCTTCAGTCTGGCCCCACCCTATGTCTCCAGTCTTAGCTACTGAAGTTCCTCTCTCAAAGTGTCTACAGGTAGTCATGGAGGCCTTCTCATTTACTCCCTCAGAAATCTTAAATTCCTTCACTGAATGACCAACACCTCCTAACTATACAACTTATTCACTACCTTAGCATAGTGTATCTAATTCTTTACCTCATTGAAACCTCTGGTTCCTCCATAACAGCCCCTTCCCAGTTATTTCCAACCTATTAGCTTCCTTTTGAGCTAAATCTTCATCACTATACACCTTCAGTTAGATCCTCAATATTCCCTCACCTCTCTTGCCCTCCTGGTCTTCTTTATTCTACAAAAACCAACTCTGGATCAATCCAAATATATGAATTCTTTGCTCTTGTTCCCTAAGGGTAATCATCTTTATCATCTCTGTTCTTAGAAATAAGTCCATTAAATTTTAGGGAAATAACTTATAATAGCTAGGTATCATTCTACTGCATGAGAAATTAATGACACAGATGATACTCAAAATATTCTCTGATGCTACTACAAGACTTTGAACTTTTTGGTGGGGAAAAAAGCACAGGTGATTTTTTTGTCCAGGAGAAACTTTGTCCTAGTTAATGAAAAGTTTGAGGCCAGAATCGGGATTTTAGGTGAATTGGAGCATCATCCTCTTTCCAGCCAGTCTATACAGAGGTCTCATTAGACCAAATCCTATTTACCAACCTTTTCAGATGAGTTTCTCACAAATTAATTGATTGAAACGGAGAGTGACTAAATAATAGCAGAAAGTTACATTCTTCTTTTGGTTTTCAGGTACAAACATGAAAAACATTATTCTTTGAATAGCAAGTTAAATTACAGAAAAAGAGAACTGGCTTCCTTTCTCTTATGTGCGTGGTATCTTGTTAAGATCCGTTAGGAGTTTCACCCAGCACACAATGGTCAACCTGGGTTCCAGGTGAGGATCCTGAGTATTGTCAATGGACAAGTCTTAGAGCAAAACACAGAAAAGAACTCTTTTCTACTCATAAAAGGGCTTCAGGTTGGAGACTTACTTGAGGTGAACCAAAGAAAAACAGGATTTCTATTCAAATAAGAACAGAAAAGGCCAAGGAATGAGCAGGAGGAATAATAAAAAGAAAAAGTGCCCACCACAGAATACTTGAGGGACAAAACGGAAGCATAACTGTTGTAAGGAATAGAAAAAAATTCTGGCAGGGAGCTCACTTCAACCTAAATTTTAACAGCTGGGATTCAAGAGTCTGAACCAGACAGTGGAAGACCCCATCCCTGAGTCAGATAGGTAGCCTAGAAGAATCAAGTATGGCCTTGGAAACTTCATGAAGCGCTTGTCTCATATTCATTGTACCAGGCAATCTCTGAACACCTCTGCTCGATCACTATCCCTACAAGTGGCCTTAGCAGTTCCTGGCCATCTGTATTTGTGTGGATTACCATAAAGACCCAGTTCCTTGACTCCCCAGGAAATATCAAGGGTATTTTTTCCCCAGAAAATAGTACATGAATGCTGAATCACCATCACCAAAACTAAGGAATTCTAATTTTATTTCCTCCTACCAATATCTGTGTTAATGTGTTGGCCAATTAAAAAAAAATAGCCTTGTTTTCACACATAATTATTTAGTATAATTTTGAAAGGTCCCCAGTCTCTCTTAAGAAGACCTAAGACGCAGAGAGAGAGAGAGGAAAAGGAAAGGAAGGGTAACAGAGGGACCACCACCATCCCAGAGAGACAGAAAGGAAGTCATTTATTTGAATCATTTTCCTGGCAGCATTAATTTATGATTCTTGGAAACTTTTGGCAGGAAAGTGGGAGGAAGGATTTCAAGAATTCATAGAATCATTTAAAAAAAAAAAAAAGCAAGGGGAGGGGTATGTACAGTACATCTAGTCCAGTTCTGTCATTACATAGATTCAGGCAATGAAGACAGGGAAAGGGGAAAGAGGGTAACATTTACTGAAATCCCAGTATTAGCCAATTATGTCATATATTTGTCATTTCATTCATCCTTTAAAAAAGGTTATGAAGTAATGACATTTCCATTTTACAAAGATGGAAATTTAAGGATCAACAAGGTTAAGTACATTTTCTAAGGGCACACAGCTAGTAAATGAAAGAGCCAAGCTTTCAGATTTTTCTGGATTCAAAGCTTCTTTCCACACAGAGGTACTGGAAGGTTAAAAGATTGCCTCAGGCAATATAACCAGTTAGGGGAGGGCAGCCAGGTCTCCTGACTTCTCACCTCATAGTCACTGTTATACAGCAATTTCCATTTTTTTAAAGTGAGGACAAATGACACTATAAATTAAATTCACTTATCATGGTCAGCATTCAGCATGGTGAACATCTGTTGGGTTTTGCCTGCCCACCTTCTTCTTTCCAGCCCATGCTTCCTGTCTGCCCCAAATTCACCTTTGTACTGGACCACTCACTGTCCTTTGACAATATCTCTTCTCATTCCCTCCCCTCTCAAAGTATCTGTCCTTTCTCTTATTCCCTGAGGACCAGGTGTCTTCTAAGGAACTGATACATTCATTTAAAGAATATGTTAATTAATAAAGGCTTAATGCTTTAATGTAACCACCCAGCCATCATTTACATGTTAATATCCAGCTACATTGTAGTAGCTCAAGGGATTTAAGTGGAGAGAATTTCAAGCCTCAGGCTAGCCAAAGAAGGGCACTTCAGAGGCTTGGGGTTTTTTTTAATCAGAAATTTCAGAGTTAGGCTAATACCTTCTTCCCCCTAACCTGGCTTCTAAAGTAAAATGTAGTGTCAGTCAATATGTTTTTCTTGAACTACGTATAGTGTGCTCAGCACTGTGCTATCACTCAGTAGATATGAAAGGTGAAAATGAAAGATTTCAGCCTCCATTCCTCACTTTAAGCTGCTCACATAATGCTATTCATGAATCCAACATGTTGCATCCGATAACCTACTAGAGAGTGACTCTTTTTGATAAGCTCCTGAAACCACCTCGGACTCAACATTTCCTCCTTTGTCCAGTAAAAGCTCCTCTTCCTGCGTATGTGGAAAACTGCACATGTATTTTGGCTCATGAGTGCCATCCTCTCAACAACCTAGACACAGCTACACCTCTGCCCTTTTCTCAGCCAGTCAGTCCTCCGGTTCTGTCACTTCTATAACTCAGCCCTGCCAGCCATCCCACTCTCTTCTTTTCTCATTTGTTGCTGTTGTGATCATGCCTTCATTCAACTGTCGCACTCAACTCCTTGTTTATAGTCTCTTCCCCGTTAACCATCCTACATACACACTGGTTTAGTTTAATCTACCTTAAGTGCACCTCTGTCCATTCATTCCTCTGATGAAATGTTTACAACAGCAAACTTAATTCTGTGGCCTGACACTTGGAACCCTTCATGATTTGGCCCAGGCCTATCTCTCCAGTCCTAGCTCCCATTCACTTCCCTTTGATAAACTGTGACACTATATTCATTGAGCCAATTTCTGTTTCTTACAGGAATTCCTGCTGGCATGCCTCAGTCCATCCCCCCTGTGAGCTCTCCTTTCCTCCTCCTCTCTGCTATTTCCCCCACCCCCACAACTGTATCCATTCCTGAAGGGCCCAGGCTGAATCAGTCAGAAGCCATGGCTCTGTCTTTAAATGCTCACAGGACTTTATATGATTATTTAAAAGGATATACCAATCAACCACTACTCAGTATCATAGTTATTAGCATATATGTCTTATCTTTTTGCTGGCCTCGAAATTTTTTTTTTTTTTTTTTGCTCCTCGAAATGCAAGACTAACTAACATTTAATGCAGATAGAGTCAAAATGCTTTGGTTGTGGAAAGAAGATAGATATTGCTCTCTATCTGGAGAAGTCAGGAATAAAAAGAAAAAAGGGATAGCCTTTGAACTGATCCTTAAAGAATGAGGAAAATTTGAACGTGTGAAGCCTGGAAAGGTCTGTTCAAGAGAAAGGGCGGTGGGGGCGGGGAGGAATTTTGAAATAAGGCTAAATTATAAATTATGTTTATTTAAAAAAGAGGGTTGTCCACTTTGGTTCTGAGCATATGAAAATTTGCTTTCTAGTTCAACAGATAAAGTGCAATCAGAATACTTTTAAGTATGATATTTTAACTTGCATTGTTTTATTTTGATTATTTTGTTATTTTTATTTTTAGTTATTTTTATTACGTTAGTCACCATACAGTACATCATTAGTTTTTGATCCAGTGCTCCATGATTCATTGTTTGATTCAGTGCTCCATGCAATCCATGCCCTCCTTAATACCCATCACCCGGCTCACCCATCCCTCTACCCATCTCCCCTCTAAAACCCTCAGTTTGTTTCTCAGAGTCCGCAGTCTCCCATAGTTTGTCTCCCCCTCCAATTTCTTCCCCTTCAGTTTTCCCTTCCTATTCCTAATATCCTTCATGGTATCCCTAATGTTCCACAAATAAGTGAAACCATATGAGAATTGACTTTCTCTGCTGGACTTACTTCACTCAGCATAATCTCCTCCAGCCCCATCCTTTCTGATGGCTGAGTAATATTCCATTGTGTATCTAGACCATAACTTCTTTGCTTTTAAACACATAACCTAGACAAACACCTCAGACAAAGCGCTTTGACTAGTGATCTGTAGAAAATGTTGTGCCTCTCACACTTTTCAAGATTGGCCTGGAGAAGGAAAGGAAGGGAGTGAGAATAGCCAGCACCTCCGGGCAACATTGTCTAGTGACTTGGCAGCTAAATAATCCTTGTTGTCTACTAGAAGAAACAGTGAACAAAGAATAATAAACTCTCATGAGAAGATGCAAAAAGATTTAAGCTGGCCTCAACCTGCATCTGAAGACTCAATTATTAAGTCTGTACAGCAGGTTATTAACTCGTGTCTTATAGTGACATATTTTTCTGTAAATTATCTTTGGTTGCATTATAAACACAAAGAATCTTCATGAAATATTTTTAAAATATCCACCACATTTTAAAAGCATGTATGCTGCCTCACTGCATTTGTGTTACTTCTATCATTTCAAATAAAATGAAAGAAGAAAAATGTTCTGTTTGGAAATTCCATCGAGGAAATTCGATCATATCTTCCATTAACAAATATTTATTGCATACTTCCTCTGTCTCAGGCACTGAAAATGCAGCAATAAATAAAACAGACACAAATTCCTGCCCTGATAGAGTCTACATTCTAGTATAGAGAGACGAGCAATAAACAAAATCATTAGGTAAGTTATGTAGTTATTGGAAGGTAGGTAGCACTATGGAGAAGAATAAAATGGAGAAAGGTGAATGAATAACAACTCCAGATAAGCTGATGAGGGAAGTCCTCACAGAAAGAGTGACATTAGAAGAAAAAGATTTGGGAGGAAATTAGACATGTGATTATCAAAGGGTGAACATTCTAGACAGAGGGAACAATTATAAAAATCTTGACATGTACAGTTACAAAATGAGTAAGTCATCAGGATGTAATATACAGCATGGTGACTATAGTTAATAATACTGTGTTTATCGCATTTTTGAAAGCAGCTAAGAGAGTAGATCTTGAAAGTTTCCATCACAAGAAAAAAAAATTGTAACTATGTATGGGGATGGATGTTACTGGACTTATTGTGGTGATCATTTCATAATATACACATTGCATCATCATGTTTTATACCTGAAACTAACGTTATCTCAATTATATCCCAATTTAAAAAAAGTCCTGAGACAGAAAGCAGATAATGGAGGAAAGACAAGAAGGTCACCATGACTGTTGCCACCACTGGAGATTTGAGGCAGTAAGGGCAGCTCCTAATACAATATAGGAATGTATCACAGATAGGGGGATACGCAGTTTAGACTAATGGGATTGGGAATGGAAAAACCAAAGTATAAGGATATGGAGTGATTCTTTCTATAAAATAATAGCCAAAGAGAGGAGTTGGCCTCATGAAGGAGGAGAGTGCTACCTGTACTGGAATTATTGCCTTCCTGCTACAGGAGCCATGGTAATTAGGGAGCAGGTTGACAAGTATAGAGGGCAGCAGCTCAGCAGTACAAGGGCTGAAGGCTTTGACTTCCACCCCTGGAGAGGCCCTCCTACTCTCTCACACTGATCTCTCTCTTTTGCATGTGAGCTTTGTGGAAATTACACATGCACACACCCCTCTGAGGAAAGGGTTTTATGCGTGTTAGCATTAACATATAATCTGCATGCTTCTTCTTTTAATTGAATCTTCATTTAATTGAATCTTAGTTTAATCTTTCTCAAAAACTTTCAGAAGGACAGAAAGACAGTTTGGGTTGGAAGATTGTTCCATATAGGATATTCCGAGAAATGCTGAGAGGAGAGGCGTATCCCAATAAAGGTAGTATACTTAATCTAGGAACCTGAGGGGTCCTGGGAGGAGACTGTACCTGACCCAAGTGAAATATATTAAAACAGTGTGAACAAAAATCTTGACTTTACATATGCCCTTACAATAGGTTGCTATCTTGAACAATATTCTTCTAGTATGTTGATAAATAAACAATAGATCATAAATTTAACTTCATATCTTAAGTCTAGCATAAGCGTTAAACTCTTAAGTATTTTAAGATAGAACAAAGCATGAGTTATTAAATTCCACTTCCAAGTGTTAAAGATAATCTGTCTAAAGCACATTAAAATATATATGCTTGAATGCTCCTTCATTTCAAAAAGTTGGAAAAAAAAAAGAAAAGAAAAAAAAGAAAAACTTTGCTTCACTAAAAATAGCCATGCCAAATTGCAAACATGTATGGGGAAGTTGTCACTTAATAATAGCCAGGCAAATGCTTTCAAAATACCTGAAACCAATATAACAATAATTATTATTCACTCAAAAGCTCTGAGCTTAGCACGACTTCTATATTTGTACGAGTGTTAGGTGATCCCATTTGATTCTGCCACATTTCACAGTAAAGCAATGTCATGTATAATGATGTTATCAACCTCAGAAAAACATAACTATTGTAACAGGATATCTTAATCTTGTTAAATTAGTGGTTTGTCACTAATTTGCTACAGCACTAATTTTACCAAAGTACAAACACCTTGTATAGCAATCCACCTGCATTTACCAGGATTAAAATCTAACCCTTTTCTTCAGCAACACTGCCACCTTCTGTTTAGTGTGGACTTTACTTTTATTTCTATGCTTTAAAGAGTTGTGAAATTTCCCTTAGATTTGTATATACTTAAAGTTAACCATGAAGAGACTATAAAAAATATCTAATTGAGTCCCCACATTCTATAGATGAGGTAACTGAGGCCCCAAAGTAGTAAGTCTTACAATCATTTTGCCCAAGGTAGAACTCACAAATTATTGATTCTCTCTGGTTCTCTTTGCTTGGACATATCTATTATTAAATCAGAGTAGAGATGTTTTATCAAGAACTTAATAATGGTTTTCTCCAAACATGGGATTGGCGTATTTATATTACATAAATTTTATACCATGAGCAAGCATTATGCTTTCAATTTTAAGAGATTTGTATTTTTTCAGTGTCTGGCCTTAAATAGAAAAGTTATTCTAAGCCAGGAAAGCCGATGCTAACTAAAATCATTTTTTTACTCTTTTACTTTCCTTCACTTCTCAGTTATGAAAACTTTTGTCAAATAGGGCACAATTCCCATGTAATGGAAAGGTTCTAGAAAAACAAGGGACTATATATTTATATATTTATATATACATTTATATATATAGTCCCTTGCTTTTCTAGAAAGGTTCTAGAAATATCTAGAAATTCATATATATATGAATATATAGGAATAACTAAACAAGAATTGTATTATAATATTTTATAAGTTGGTAAACCTATAGATATATTTAAAAGTAGGCAATTTTATGTCTAATAAACTTTAGCAGAGTTTTTTTAAGTTTTGTACAAACTTAAATGTCTCATTTAGCTAGGTTGGGTGTAAGTAGGATTAACATTTACAGTATAACCCCGCTGAGTGACTCTAGCATATTACTTATTTATTAATATTTTATTAAAGTTTTTTTTTTTTTGCCTCTGTGCTCATAAAAGGATATTGATCAGTTTTCTTTCCTTGTAATTTTGTCTGGTTCTGGTATCAGAGTAATGCTGGCCTCATAAACGGAATTTAGCCTCTACTTCTGTTTTCCAAAACAGTTTTTGCAAGATTTGGAATATTTCCTTCGTAGATTTTATAGGATTCACCAATGAAACTATCTGGGTCTGAAGTTTTTCTGAAGCAAGTTTTCTGTTTATGAATTCAAGTTCTTTGATACATTTAGGTACATACCTCTTCTGATTTTCTATTTCTTTTTTAGTTCATTTTGGTAATTGGTATCTTTCAAGGATTCAGCCGTAGCATCTAGGTTGTCACATCTGTTGGCACAAAATTGCTCATAAGTACCTCTTATCTTCTCAAAGTCTATAAAATATGTAGTAATATCCTCTTTTTCAATCTTGAGTATTGGTGATTTATCTCACTTTTTTATAGTCTGGCCTGAGGTTTATTGACTGTATTGGTCTTTTCAAAAAAACTAGACTTCAGTTTAATTGATTTTATCTAATGACTGATTTTTACTTTATTAACCTCTTCTCTTTATTATTTTCTACTTACTTTTGATTGGTCTTTTTCAAGCTTCTGATGGTGGAAATAGAGATCACTGAATTTAAATCTCTTTAAATATTAGTGTTTAAAGATAAATGTATGTCTAAGTCCTGTTGTATTTCACAAATTTTGATATGCTATATTTTCATTAACATTTCAGTTCTATTTGCTGATTTCCCTTGCTTTTTCTTCTTGGACCCATGTGACTTTTAGAGTCTATCCTTTAATTTCCAAATATTTTAGGATTCTTAAGATTATTTTTTTATTGATAACTTATTTAATTCAGTTTTCATCATAGAACAAACTGCATAATTTTAATCCCTTAAAAGTAGTTGAGAATTAGGACCCCTAAGTGGCTCAGTCATTAAGTGTCTGCCTTCAGCTCAGGTCATGATCCCAGGGTCCTAGGCTTGAGCCCTGCGGGCTCCCAGCTCAACGGAGAGCCTCCTTCTCCCTCCCACTCCCACTGCTGGTATTCACTCTCTTACTGTCTCTCTCTCTCTCTGTCAAATAAATAAATAAAATCTTAAAAAAAAAAAAGTAGCTGAGAATTGTCTTATAGTCCAGCATATGGTCTCTTAGAGAATGTTTCATGTGCACTTGAAAAGAATGCATGTTCTCTCACTGTTTAAAGTTTTCTGTTAATGACATTCAGATCAAGTTGGTTTACTTATTTTTTACATCAACCAACTGAAAACTCAAGGATATATTTACTTTTTAGATTTTGTTTTCATAATTTTTAGATCACTGGACTCACCCTGGAACGTTACCATATCAGAGCTGAATATCATTGCCTAAGGCAATAAATCGGTTTGAAAGCTAGAGACTACATGATTTCCCAATGTCCCTTATTATCTAAAATTTTACGATTAAGCTTAACACTAGAAAATGTAGATTAGATATCTTTATTGAATGACACTGGAAATTTGTTATAAAATATAAGATTAATAAAACTAAAAGGTAAAACTAAGAATTACTTATAATTTTATTTATTTATAACTTTAATTATTTATACTTTCATAAGAAGTATTTATAATTTTAGTTATAACTATAATTAAAGTAGAATAAAATTGAACTTGTATAGTGGTCAATGCATTTAGCCTTATGGACTCATTCTAATTAACCTAAGTTCTATTTTTAAAAAATTAAAGAGCCTTTGCCCCTAAACCAATGGATTATTATGTGGCTTTGCTTAATTTTCCTAAAGTCTACTGATCTTTATTTTCCTTACTTATGCCATAGTTTCTTGCATATTGTATGCCATAAAAATCTAAACTGTAAATAGAATCAGAAGTTAGTGGGCATCTCTGAGATAATACAGAAACTGATCTGGGTATCCCACTGGAAAAATACCTTCATTTCAAGGTCACAGCTTTATTCAGCTGTTCTACTAATTTACTTCCTATTCTACAGTCACCAATCATGGCAGGAAGGCCTAAAATAGCAAATACTCATGCTCCTTTTCTTATATTCAAAACCAAGACCTTCGAGAGTCTTTTGATAGTCCAAAAGGCTATAGCTATGTTACTTTTCCATCTCATCCTTCCTCACCAGCCCACACAGACTGCACCTGCTAGAATACTGAAACTATCATTAAAAAGTTGAAGAAATCATCATTAGCTGAAAAACATAGAGGAGGGGAAGAATACCACAAAGGAGTCAAAGTAAAACAGTATCATGTCATCAAAAGATTATGAACTTTGGACGTGAATCAAAGAATCACGCCTGGTTTTGAATTCTAGGTCTTTCATTCAGGAATTGTGTGACATTAGACAGTATTTAAGGCAACTTTCTCATTGAAAATGAGCATACTAAATGTTTCACACATATAGCACACTGCATGGTACACAGTAGGTGATTAATAGATTCCCTGCTAACTAACCTCCAGTCCACAATGAGCATACTAAATGTTTCACACATGTAGCACACTGCATGGTACACAGTAGGTGATTAATAGATTCCCTGCTAACTAACCTCCAGTCCACTAGTCCAATCCTCCAACTGGATATCATTTGTTGGTGTTTAAGGACATCTCTGTCATATAGTTTATCTTCTAAATTATGAAAAATATCAAAAAGAGTAGCTATATTTCCCAAACAGACTTAACCAATTCATTTTGACCATCTCAAAGTAACTAAAACTACTCAAAAAAGGTTTTTGTACTATTACCTGAATTCTACAATGCATGGTCCTAAGTCCTATAGTTTCCAATGCTCTTTCAGCAAGTAGTCACTGCAATTTAGACTTATGACAATGTTACAGGTGACAGTAGTCAGTAAATATTACTTAAGTGAAGAAGGTAAGTGTGTCTAACAGTAGTAAGAATTGGAAAGTATTTGCTTCTAGACTTTAATTGCATTATGATCAAATTATTTGCACACTAGTGAATCATGACCGAATTGAGGCATAAGAATATTCCAGATATTCTTCCTACCTGTCTGACTTTATTTCTAAAGGAAGTTCCTCATTGCTTAATAGATCAAACATTCTGCTGGAAAGTTTTTGTCTCCTAATATACAACGATGGACACATTTTGACAATTGACTGCAGATCAACAGAAATTTTTACCGGCTCTTAACAACTATTCAAAGGGGGTAAAACACACATGCGCGGTAAAGATCCATAAGACAATATGTAGCAGCTTTTGCAATCCATTATTTCACAGCTGAGGGAGTGGGGAGGGAGAGAACTTGCCTCCAAACCTCCAAGATTTCTCATTACAGCAATAATCACTCTTTGTTGGAAATTAATAGAAATAGTTTGGGGTAATTAAGACTCACCATATAATGATGTAGAGAAATTACCAACTTTTAAAGTATTAGAATACAGTAAAATATGCTTAACACCAAAACTCTGCTGAACATAGCTTAATTTTTTATCAGGATATTGAAGAGCTTCAGATCTTCTGCTTCTAAGACATTGTTATGAAAGCAGTAATCATTAGATTATACATAAAGGAGGGATTAGAGATTCTATAGTAACTCAATTTGTTAATCATGGTACCTGACATGCCACAGCCCCTTCAAATGGAAAGTCCCTGTCTCCACAGACTCTGCACAGTGGCAGCCTAAGGCAGCTATGTTTCTTTTTTTTTTTTTTTTAATTCAAATTTTGTTAGTTAACATATAGTGCTGTATTGGTTTCTGGAGTAGAATTCAGTGATTCATCACTCATATACAACACCCAGTGCTCATTGAAACAAGTGCCCTCCTTAATACCCATCATCGATCTAGGCCCATCCCCCATCCACCACCCTCCATCAACTCTCAGCTTGTTCTCCATCATTAAGAGTCACTAATGACTTGTTTTGCTCTCTCTCTTTTTTTCTTTTCCCCCTCCCTATATGTCCTTCTGTTATCTTTATTAAATTCCACATATGAGTGAGATCACATGATATTTGTCTTTCTCTGACTGATTTATTTCACTTAGTGTGATACACTCTAGCTCCATCCACGTTGTTGTAAATGGCAAGATATCATTCTTTTTGATGGATGAGATTATATATATCCACACACACACACACACACACACACACACACACCCCACATCTTCTTTATCTATGCATCAGTCAACAGTTATTTGGGGTCCCTCCATAGTTTGACTATTGTTGATAATGCTGCTGTATGGAGTGCATGTACCCCTTTGAATCTGTATTGTTGTATCCTTTGGGTAAATACCTAGTAGTGCAATTGCTAGACCATAGGGAAGTTCTGTGTTTAAATTTTTGAGGAACTTCAAAACCTTTCTCCAGAATGGCTGCACCAGTTTGCATTCCCACCATGTTCTGGGAATTTGCATTCCCAGCTGTTCTGCCAGGTGTGAGGTGGTATCTCATCATGGTTTTGATTTGTATTTCCCTGATGATGAATGATGTTAAGTATCTTTTCATGGGTCTGTTAGCCATCTGTATGTCTTCTTTGGAAAAGTGTCTATTCATGTTTTCTGCCCATTTCTTCACTGGGATGTTGAGTTTGGCAAGTTTTTTTGTTTGTTTTTTTTTAATAGATTTTGGATTCTAACCCTTTATCAGATATGTCATTTCAAATATCTTCTTCTGTTCTATAGGTTGCCTTTTAGTTTTATTGATTATTTCCTTTGCTATGCAGAAGCTTTTTTTCTTAATGAAGTCCAATAGTTCATTTTTGCTTGTGTTTCCCTTGCCTCTAGTGATGATTCTAATAAGAATTTGCTATGGCTGAGGTTGAAGAGGTTGCTACCTATGTTCTACTCTAGACTTTGATGGATTCCTGTCTCACATTTAGGACTTTCATCCATTTATTTTTGTATATGGCATAAAAAAGTGGTCCAGTTTCATTCTTCTACTTGTTGCTGTCCAGTTTTCTCAACACCATTTGTTGAAGAGCTTATCTTTTTTCCATTGGATATTCTTTCCTGCTTTGTTGAAAATCAGTTGGCCATAGAGTTGAGGGTCCATTTCTGGGCTCTCTGTTCTGTTCCAATGATCTATGTGTCTGTTGTTGTGTCAGTACTATACCATCTTGATGGCCACAGCTTTGTAATATAATTTGAAATCCAGAAGTGTGATGCCTCCAGTTTTATTTTCCTTTTTCAGAATTGCTTTGGGTATTTAGGATTTTTTGTGGTTCCATATAAATTATAGGATTGTTTGTTCTAGCTCCATTAAAATCACTGGTGGAGTTTTGATAGGGATTGCATTAAATGTATAGATTGCTTTGAGTAGTATAGACATTTTAGCAATGTTTGTTCTTCCAGTCCATGAGCATAGAATGCTTTTCCATTTCTTTGTGTCCTCTTCAATTTCTTTCATAAGTGTTCTATAGTCTTCAGAGTACAGATCTTTTACTTCTTTAGTTAGATTTATTCCTAGGTATGTTTTTTTTGGTGTAATTACAAATGGAATTGATTCTTTGATTTCTTTTTCTGTTGCTTCATTATTGGTGTATAGAAATGCAACAGATTTCTGCACATTGATTTTATATTTTGCAACTTTGCCAGATTCATGTAGGAGTTGTAGCAATTTTTTGGTGGAGTCTTCAGACTTTCTATATAGAGTATCATGTCATCTGCAAGTAGTGAAAGCTTAACTTCTTCCTAAGGCAGCTATGTTTCAAAGTTAGAGCAACACCTGTTCATTGAACCAAAGTGATCATTTATTTGATCCATAAGAAGCCAATCCACAGTCTAGCCAGCAATCTATAATGTGTTTTGACATAAAAAAATCAGCCTCTATCTTAGGGAATTTAAGCTTGTGAAAAAATATGTATTATAGCTGTCAGAGAAAGCCAGTGAAGACTCATGGAAAAATAGAGGGTTTAGGAAACTGACAGCCCAATTTATGAGTAAACCAAAATCACGAATAAGCATAAGGTAGAGAAAAGATATACAAAGAATAGAGGGTGAAGAAGGTAGTCAAGAGAGTGAACAGAATTGGGGGAGGAGTCAAGATGGCGGAGAAGTAGCAGGCTGAGACTACTTCAGGTAGCGGGAGATCAGCTAGATAGCTTATCTAAAGATTGCAAACACCTACAAATCCAACGGGAGATTGAAGAGAAGAAGAACAGCAATTCTAGAAACAGAAAATCAACCACTATCTGAAAGGTAGGACTGGTGGAGAAGTGAATCCAAAGAGATTGGAAGATAGACCGCGGGGGGAGGGGCCAGCTCCCGGCGAGCGGCAGAGCAACGGAGCACAAAATTGGGACTTTTAAAAGTCTGTTCCGCTGAGGGACATGGCTCCAGAGGCTTAACTGGGGTGAAGCCCAGGTGGGGTCAGGGCGGCCTCAGGTCCCACAGGGTCACAGAAGGATCGGGGGTGTCTGAGTGTCGCAGAGCTTACCGGTATTAGAACAGGGAAGCCGGCTACAGAGACAGAGCTGAGGAGTAAGCTCTAAACTCGGGGTTACCTTGAACCGGTCGCAGGCTCGGTCAGCTCGGAGCGCGGCCGGAGGCCAGGGTGACGGGAGTAATTGGGCTCTGTTCTCTGAGGGCGCACTGAGGAGTGGGGCCCCGGGCTCTCGGCTCCTCCGGGCCGGAGACCGGGAGGCCGCCATCTTCATTCCCGTCTTCCAGAACTCTACGGAAAGTGCTCAGGGAACAAAAACTCCCGAAAGCAAACCCAGCAAACCCGAGCGGATTACGCAGCCCGGCCCCGGGTAAGGGCAGTGCAACTCCGCCTGGGGCAAAGACGCTTGAGAATCACTACAACAGGCCCCTCCCCCAGAAGATCAGCAAGAAACCCAGCCAGGACCAAGTTCACCTACCAAGGAGTGCAGTTTCAATACCAAGGAGAGCGGCGGAATTCCAGAGGAGAAGAAAGCAAAGCACGGAACTCATGGCTTTCTCCCCATGATTCTTTAGCCTTGCACTTAATTTAATTTTTTTTTCTTTTTCAATTTTTTTTCTCTTCTTCTGCTAAATTTTTTTCAACTTTTACCATCTTATTTTTAACGTTTTTTAAATAGTTTATCTAATATATATATATTTTTTTTTCCTTTTTATATTTTTTATTGGCTTTCTTTTTTTAATAGTTTCTTTTTTTTTTTCTTTCTGAATCCCTTTTTATCCCTTTTCTCCCCCCTCATGATTTGGGATCTCTTCTGATTTGGCTAAAGCATATTTTCCTGGGGTTGTTGCCACCCTTTTAGTATTTTACTTGCTCCTTCATTTACTCTTATCTGGACAAAATGACAAGGCGGAAAAATTCACAACAACAAAAAAAGAACAAGAAGCAGTACCAAAGGATAGGGACCTAATCAATACAGACATTGGTAATATGTCAGATATAGAGTTCAGAATGACGATTCTCAAGGTTCTAGCCGGGCTTGAAAAAGGCATGGAAGATATTAAAGAAACCCTCTCGGGAGATATAAAAGCCCTTTCTGGAGAAATAAAAGAACTAAAATCTAACCAAGTTGAAATCAAAAAAGCTATTAATGAGGTGCAATCAAAAATGGAGGCTCTCACTGCTAGGATAAATGAGGCAGAAGAAAGAATTAGCGATATAGAAGACCAAATGACAGAGAATAAAGAAGCTGAGCAAAAGAGGGACAAACAGCTACTGGACCACGAGGGGAGAATTCGAGAGATAAGTGACACCATAAGACAAAACAACATTAGAATCATTGGGATTCCAGAAGAAGAGGAAACAGAGAGAGGAGCAGAAGGTATGTTGGAGAGAATTATTGGAGAGAATTTCCCCAATATGGCAAAGGGAACAAGCATCAAAATCCAGGAGGTTCAGAGAACCCCCCTCAAAATCAATAAGAATAGGTCCACACCCCGTCACCTAATAGTAAAATTTACAAGTCTTAGTGACAAAGAGAAGATCCTGAAAGCAGCCCGGGAAAAGAAGTCTGTAACATACAATGGTAAAAATATTAGATTGGCAGCAGACTTATCCATAGAGACCTGGCAGGCCAGAAAGAGCTGGCATGATATATTCAGAGTACTAAATGAGAAAAACATGCAGCCAAGAATACTATATCCAGCTAGGCTATCATTGAAAATAGGAGAGATTAAAAGCTTCCAGGACAAACAAAAACTGAAAGAATTTGCAAATACCAAAACAGCTCTACAGCAAATATTGAAAGGGGTCCTCTAAGCAAAGAGAGACCCTAAAAGTAGTAGATCAGAAAGAAACAGAGACAATATACAATAACAGTCACCTTACAGGCAATACAATGGCACTAAATTCATATCTCTCAATACTTACCCTGAATGTTAATGGGCTAAATGCCCCAATCAAAAGACACAGGGTATCAGAATGGATAAAAAAAACAAAACCCATCTATATGTTGCCTACAAGAAACTCATCTTAAACCCGAAGACACCTCCAGGTTTAAAGTGAGGGGGTGGAAAAGAATTTACCATGCTAATGGACATCAGAAGAAAGCAGGAGTGACAATCCTTATATCAGATCAATTAGATTTTAAGCCAAAGACTATAATAAGAGATGAGGAAGGACACTATATCATACTCAAAAGAACTGTCCAACAAGAAGATCTAACAATTTTAAATATCTATGCCCCGAAAGTGGGAGCAGCCAACTATATAAACCAATTAATAACAAAATCAAAGAAACACATCGACAATAATACAATAATAGTAGGGGATTTTAACACTCCCCTCACTGAAATGGACAGATCATCAACCAAAAGATCAACAAGGAAATAAAGGCCTTAAATGACACACTGGACCAGATGGACATCACAGATATATTCAGAACTTTTCATCCCAAAGCAACAGAATACACATTCTTCTCTAGTGGACATGGAACATTCTCCAGAATAGATCACATTCTTGGTCCTAAATCAAGTCTCAACTGGTATCAAAAGATTGGGATCATTCCCTGCATATTTTCAGACCACAATGCTCTAAAGCTAGAACTCAATCACAAGAGGAAATTTGGAAAGAAACCAAATACATGGAGACTAAACAGCATCCTTCTAAAGAATGAATGGGTCAACCAGGAAATTAAAGAAGAATTGAAAAAATTTATGGAAACAAATGATAATGAAAACACAACGGTTCAGAATCTGTGGGACACAACAAAGGCAGTCCTGAGAGGAAAATATATAGCGGTACAAGCCTTTCTCAAGAAACAAGAAAAGTCTCAGGTACACAACCTAACCCTACACCTAAAGGAGCTGGAGAAAGAACAAGAAAGAAACCCTAAACCCAGCAGGAGAAGAGAAATCATAAAGATCAGAGCAGAAATCAATGAAATAGAAACCAAAAAAACAATAGAACAAATCAACGAAACTAGGAGCTGGTTCTTTGAAAGAATTAATAAGATTGATAAACCCCTGGCCAGACTTATCAAAAAGAAAAGAGAAAGGACCCAAATAAATAAAATCATGAATGAAAGAGGAGAGATCACAACGAACACCAAAGAAATACAGACAATTATAAGAACATACTATGAGCAACTCTACGCCAACAAATTTGACAATCTGGAAGAAATGGATGCATTCCTAGAGACATATAAACTACCACAACTGAACCAGGAAGAAATAGAAAGCCTGAACAGACCCATAACCAGTAAGGAGATTGAAACAGTCATCAAAAATCTCCAAACAAACAAAAGCCCAGGGCCAGACGGCTTCCCGGGGGAATTCTACCAAACATTTAAAGAAGAACTAATTCCTATTCTCCTGAAACTGTTCCAAAAAATAGAAATGGAAGGAAAACTTCCAAACTCATTTTATGAGGCCAGCATCACCTTGATCCCAAAACCAGACAAGGATCCCATCAAAAAAGAGAACTACAGACCAATATCCTTGATGAACACAGATGCAAAAATTCTCACCAAAATACTAGCCAATAGGATTCAACAGTACATTAAAAGGATTATTCACCACAACCAAGTGGGATTTATTCCAGGGCTGCAAGGTTGGTTCAACATCCTCAAATCAATCAATGTGATACAACACATTAATAAAAGAAAGAACAAGAATCATATGATACTCTCCATAGATGCTGAAAAAGCATTTGACAAAGTACAGCATCCCTTCCTGATCAAAACTCTTCAAAGTGTAGGGATAGAGGGCACATACCTCAATATTATCAAAGCCATCTATGAAAAACCCACCGCAAATATCATTCTCAATGGAGAAAAACTGAAAGCTTTTCCACTAAGGTCAGGAACATGGCAGGGATGTCCGTTATCACCACTGCTATTCAACATAGTACTAGAAGTCCTAGCCTCAGCAATCAGATAACAAAAGGAAATTAAAGGCATCCAAATCGGCAAAGAAGAAGTCAAACTATCACTCTTTGCCGATGATATGATACTATATGTGGAAAACCCAAAAGACTCCACTCCAAAACTGCTAGAACTTGTACAGGAATTCAGTAAAGTGTCAGGATATAAAATCAATGCACAGAAATCAGGTGCATTTCTCTACACCAACAACAAGACAGAAGAAAGAGAAATTAAGGAGTCCATCCCATTTACAATTGCACCCAAAACTATAAGATACCTGGGAATATACCTAACCAAAGAAACTAAGAATCTATACACAGAAAACTATAAAGTACTCATGAAAGCAATTGAGGAAGACACAAAGAAATGGAAAAATGTTCCATGCTCCTGGATTGGAAGAATAAATATTGTGAAAATGTCTATGCTACCTAAAGCAATCTACACATTTAATGCAATTCCTATCAAAGTACCATCCATTTTTTTCAAAGAAATGGAACAAATAATCCTAAAATTTATATGGAACCAGAAAAGACCTCGAATAGCCAAAGGAATATTGAAAAAGAAAGCCAAAGTTGGTGGCATCACAATTCCGGACTTCAAGCTCTATTACAAAGCTGTCATCATCAAGACCATGGTACTGGCACAAAAACAGACACATAGATCAATGGAACAGAATAGAGAGCCCAGAAATAGACCCTCAACTCTATGGTCAACTCATCTTCGACAAAGCAGGAAAGAATGTCCAATGGAACAAAGACAGCCTCTTCAATAAATGGTGTTGGGAAAATTGGACAGCCACATGCAGAAAAATGAAATTGGATCATTTCCTTACACCACACACGAAAATAGACTCAAAATGGATGAAGGATCTCAATGTGAGAAAGGAATCCATCAAAATCCTTGAGGAGAACACAGGCAGCAACCTCTTCGACGTCAGCCGCAGCAACATCTTCCTAGGAACATCGCCAAAGGCAAGGGAAGCAAGGGCAAAAATGAACTATTGGGATTTTATCAAGATCAAAAGCTTTTGCACAGCAAAGGAAACAGTTAACAAAACCAAAAGACAACTGACAGAATGGGAGAAGATATTTGCAAATGACATATCAGATAAAGGGCTAGTGTCCAAAATCTATAAAGAACTTAGCAAACTCAACACCCAAAGAACAAATAATCCAATCAAGAAATGGGCAGAGGACATGAACAGATATTTCTGCAAAGAAGACATCCAGATGGCCAACAGACACATGAAAAAGTGCTCCACATCACTCGGCATCAGGGAAATACAAATCAAAACCACAATGAGCTATCACCTCACACCAGTCAGAATGGCTAAAATTAACAAGTCAGGAAATGACAGATGCTGGCGAGGATGCGGAGAAAGGGGAACCCTCCTACACTGTTGGTGGGAATGCAAGCTGGTGCAACCACTCTGGAAAACAGCATGGAGTTTCCTCAAAATGTTGAAAATAGAACTACACTATGACCCAGCAATTGCACTACTGGGTATTTACCCTAAAGATACAAACATAGTGATCCGAAGGGGCACGTGCACCCGAATGTTTATAGCAGCAATGTCTACAATAGCCAAACTATGGAAAGAACCTAGATGTCCATCAACAGACGAATGGATAAAGAAGATGCGGTATATATACACAATGGAATACTATGCAGCCATCAAAAGAAATGAAATCTTGCCATTTGCGACGACGTGGATGGAACTAGAGGGTATCATGCTTAGCGAAATAAGTCAGTCGGAGAAAGACAACTATCATATGATCTCCCTGATATGAGGGAGAGGAGATGCAACATGGGAGGTTAAGGGGGTAGGAGAAGAATAAATGTAACAAGATGGGATTGGGAGGGAGACAAACCATAAGTGACTCTTAATCTCACAAAACAAACTGAGGGTTGATGGGGGGAGGGGGGTTGGGAGAGGGGGGGTGGGGTTATGGATATTGGGGAGGGTATGTGCTGTGAAGTGTGTAAACCTGGCGATTCGCAGACCAGTACCCCTGGGGATAAAAATGTATGTTTATAAAAAATAAAATTAAAAAAAAAAAAAAAAGAACTGGGATCTCCATGTCAGGTTTACAAAGTGTCCTGTGTAAATAAGCTAACTTTGCAGTTCTAAAACCTGTATTTTTTTTTAAGATTTTATTTATTTATTTGTCAGAGAGAGCAAGGGAGAGAGAGCGAGCACAGGCAGACAGAATGGCAGGCAGAGGCAGAGGGAGAAGCAGGTTCCCTGACAAGCAAGGAGCCCGATGTGGGACTCGATCCCAGGACGCTGGGATCATGACCTGAGCCGAAGGCAGCTGCTTAACCAACTGAGCCACCCAGGCGTCCCTAAAACCTGTATTTTTAAAAACAATTTTTAATAAAATATTAAATATTAAAAAAAAGAGAGTGAACAGAATTGAGCAGAAATATGAAAAATAACTGAGTCTCATTAATAGTAGAGTCCTTGATTCAAAATCCATAGATTCCTGTTGTCCATATCCTTGGAACTGCCTGGGATTCTGAGCTGGGATCTAGTCCTGATTTCCTTTTGATTCTTTGTTTTTTTAAGGGACCAAGGTAAAACATATTTCTGCTGGGGAATAAGACCTTTTAAAAGTAGATCTCTATCCATAGGAAACAAAAGGAGACTATGCTGAACTCATGTGCCCTGCTCTGGAGGACACCTATACTCTGCTCTGGGCTTTGGGCTCAGTAACCAGACCCAGGTAAACCTGGAAGAAAGATGAGCCCACAGACACACAATGCCATCAGAGACAATGACACCCTGTAAGAAGGCCCTTTTCTGTATCATCTCCACACCACAAGGCAAGGCAGGTGCACCTAACCAAAAGTTGATTCTCATATTTTACTTGTATCCTAACCTCATCCAAAATTACCTGATATAAATTGGTTTTCAAATCTTTTCAACCAAATCAGTATGCAAAAATAAGAAGATTAAACTGTCTACTGCCTCCCTGACACTCTTAATTGCCTTGAATAATCCTCTGATGGTAATTTATCTATTGAGGGTAGCTATTGATCTTTGTTTCATAGAAGATTAGTATAATAATAGTAATAACATTTGTTTTAGTACTGTTTTGCAGGATTTCATTTTAAGTAGCATGTAGACTCTCTGTGAAGGGCAAATTGGATCCAAAAATACAGAATGTACACTGAGAATCAAGGTTAAACTCTCCATGTAGACCAAAGCCAACTCCACAAAGGGAGGAATGCCAGGTACTATTATTAAAACTATTTTTGAAAAATTCAGGTACCATTATTGGTCTTAGATTCCCAGAAAAAAAAAGAAATAAAACTTGCATCAAGTTTCATACATAGTTGTATGTTAAGTTCACAAATCCCTTATTCCAGCATATAAAATAAAAAATGGAGAAATCTAATGAAATTGGATACAGGTGCAATATCTGGATTACCAAATTTGAGAAATAAATAAGATAAACAAAATACAGCACAAATGCCAAGAGATGAGAGAGAAGTTGAAGAAAGAGCAATGGAGAGAAGAAATTCTAGAGGTTAAAATTAATGGTCCAAAATCTATATAAAAACACATTTTAGACTCCACAGGGAAAACTGGGTAGTGAGACCTAGAGAAAAGACAGGGTGAACAAAGGAGAAGACTAGTGTTTCATTCTTCTTTAGCCTCTCAGGCCTTCTTTAGGAATAAGGCAGTAAAGGTTTGCGTTGTTTAGCCCAATGTTATAATAGATTCAGCTATAAAGAGAAAGCAAAGGGGCTTTTATAGTCAATGTTGAAAACTGAAAGATGGAAAAAAACTACATTTTTGTTAAATTATGTTAAGGCACTTGTATATGTACTGTATATCTAAGAATCCTTGACCTATATTATACTCTCTTCTAATTCTCACAGCTAGAGGTTCCCATGTGGCTTTGGTTTTTCCCAGACTATCCTATTTCCCCAAGATTTGTGATCTTTTGCCCTCCATATAAATAACAAAATCATCTTGGTTTATATGTAGCTAGTTATGACTAATTCAGATTCTGACTCTAGGTGGTCTTAACCACTCTCCCTTCACAGTGGAATCCAAGGTTATTCAGTAGGGAGATGTCACTGATAGGCCTTGCCAACCCTACCTCATGACCATCATTACTACCAGATCTCAAAATGTAGTGCCCATGTAAGCAACATTATTGATGGCTGTTAGACACACTGATATAGCACTGACATTAGGATTGAATAGGCTTTAATGGAACATAACCACCATCTACTTTATTGCTATTATGGGGAAATGCATTCTATACGCTAGTCAATGAGCCAACATTTTAACTTCTGAAAGGTGCAAGTTGGGAACTGCCTGCATATGGCCATATATGTGTAATATGTAAGAAAGACCAAGATTTTCCCAGGGAATATATGCAGAGCTTTTCAAAAACTTAAAGGGGAAAAACATTAACATGTTTAACTTCTCGGCACTCAGAAACATTGCATTAACAAATTTGTTTTGAGAAGTCAAAGATTTCACTACAATAAGAGAAACACCGTCTTTATACATTGCCTTAAGGTGAGTCCAAAATAAAAAGTGCCAACTGTTCATGTCATTTTAAATGTTAAAAGTTTTTGTCATCTATTATAAAGTTTAAATGACAGGGTAAATAAATTTTTTTAATGGCAACAGAGAAAAAAACTGAATTCACTTTTTGGGAACCTATTAAATTAAAGTGATTTTTAGCACACTCTGCATTCTCCTTGCTTCAAAGAGAAATAATAATTCAGAGACCAGCCCTTTTTTATTCCTCTGAGAGGCATAAAGAACAATGACTGAAATGACTTTGAGAGGAGAAAAAGAACTGACAGCCAGCAGGGAGAATGGATACTGCTGTGAAGAAAAGGAGTTGGAAGGAAAAAATATATCTTCAGTAAAGGAGCCAAAGTCTAGTGGAAAATGGAGAAACAAGCACAAAAGAATGGATGGGTCAGGGGAAATCAGAAATACTACAAATGTTTTGCATTCAAAACATAAAATATAATGGGTGCAATATTGGCCAGAAATAGTCTCAAAAAAAAAAAAACCCACTAAAACTTACATTACTTCTAGTACCTATAAAATATGTTCATATCATGAAATTCTGTTTTATTAGAACACCAGTTATTTCCAAATCTAGAATCGAAGCTAAATAAATTGTCACATTTGTTGTATTTATCACTTATTTGTTACTGAATTCTCTATGCTGCATTTCATTAAGGTAAAGTAATTAAATGGTAAACAAAGTCTGGACTTCTTTAAGAAAGCATACTTGCTTCCTTTTTCCATTGCACTGCAAGAATAATTTCATGAGGGGTGCCTGGGTAGCTCAGTCGATTAAGCATCTGCCTTTGGCTCAGGTCATGATCCCAGAGTCCTGGGATTGAGCCCTACATTGGGCTCAGTGGGAAGTCTGCTTCTCCCTCTCCATACCTTCTGCTTGTGTTCCCTCCCTCACTGCCTCTCTCACTGTGTCCAAAAAAAAAAGAAGAATTTCATGAACAAATCATCAAACCTTATGAGTTTCCTTTTTAAGCTTCTTCAATATTACAGCTGATGTCAAAAGAAAAATTTGGAAGTTAATTAGCTGCCTTCATCTGAAACATGTTTCTCCTTTTTTATGAAGTAAACTGAGAACTACAAATATCAAGTACAAGTTTTGTAAAATACAATCTTAACAAGCCCCACTATATGTACTAACAGGAATCCCTAAACTCAGCCCAATAATACAGTTAACCTTTCACTAATTTTAAAGAAAATGTATCTTCACTGGAATGACTTCTCTCTTTCCTAAGAATCTTACAAAGCAGGTAGCTGTTTGCAGCATTAAACACATCATACTATATAAATCCAGAGAAGCATCATTCACCTTGAAGCCCATATCAATGGTGCCCTCTGGAGTTGTGCAGTGTATAGGCTATTAGTACATGAGAGTTCTAGCAGTATTTATATTTGTCATAGTCAATTTTCTTAGAAGCTTATATCATGAATCTCAATTTCAAAAAATAACATCAATAAAAATTTACTACATATTATCAAAACTGATTCTCAGTCCTTATTATATATTTCCCAGTAAGATGTAAAAATAAAAAAACACCATCTTTCCCTCAAACACATGTAGTTTAAATCTCAAATCTGCCACTCACTACTCATGAGATTTTATACAAGTTATCTAGCCCCTAGACTTTACTCAAGTGTAATGGGATTAGCCAACTCTCACGGGATTATTATAGGCATTGAATATAAAAACACAAGTCAACTTCCTTACACAGAATAGATGACAATAAATATTAGTTGTTATCATGCCACCAACATACTAAATCTGACATGTTTTGATAATAAAATATTCCAGGGGCACCTGGGTGGCTCAGTGGGTTAAGCCGCTGCCTTCGGCTCGGGTCATGATCTCAGAGTCCTGGGATCGAGTCCCACATCGGGCTCTCTGCTCAACAGGGAGCCTGCTTCTCTCCCTCTCTCTCTCTCTCTGCCTGCCTCTCCACCTACTTGTGATCTCTCTCTGTCAAATAAATAAATAAAACCTTTAAAAAAATAAAATAAAATAAAATAAAATAAAATAAAATATTCCAAAAGTTAAGGGGTTAAAGATGTACATAAACACATAGAATTTAAAATTATGCCCCTGTTTAGATAATTATCATAAATACTTATGTATGGCGTTACTTTTTTTTACATAAGTTTGAGTTGTGTCATGAAGAGATTGGTACATTTTCATAATCACAGAAATAATTCTCTGTAACACATATAAATTTAAATGAAAAGACATTAGTAAATATAACAATAGTTATTAAAAGATTATGTTCAATCACAAAAAAAATACAACCCTGGGCTCAGATGCCTTTACAAGGGAGACGTAAGATACACCAAACATTCATTGAATAGATATTCTAATTTTATACATATTGTTTCACTAACTGAAGATGGGAGTGATAGTGTTGGTACTTAACTCATTTAATGAAGCTAACAGTAACTTTGATATGAAAATCAATATATTTTTAAAAGCTAGAATTACAGATTAATATCACTTATAAGCATGGATACAAAATGCTAAACAAAATATCAATCCAAATCTAGCAGTGTATTAAAAAAAATTGTCATGCAAGGATGACAATGCAATGCAAGAATGATTAAATGTGATAAAAATGCATTTATGTAATTGACAATTAGATTAAAAGAGAAGTTATGTGGGGGCACCTGCCTGGCTTAGTTGGAAGAGCATGAAACTCTTGATCTTGGGGTCATGTATTTGAATCCCACATTGGGCATGAAGCCTACTCAAAAAGAACAAATAAATAAATACAAAAAATTTTAAAAAGAGAAGATGTGTGATCATCTCAATAGGTAGAGAAGGAAGAAGCATTAGATAACATTCATACTACCCGTGATTTTTTAAAAAATTAAAAATTAAAAAACCAACCTCAGCAAAATAGTGCTATTAAAAAAAAATAAAATAAAAACACAACTACTAACCAAAAAAGGATATATACCAAAAACTTGGAATGACCATTACACTCACTAATGGGAAGCTAAAACTTTCCCTTTAAAGTCAAATATGGGACAGTGATATTTCTATCACTAGCTCTACTTAGCCATGTTCTGGAAGTCCTCACCAATCATTAAAAGAAAATAAAACAAAGATTTACGGACTTGGAAAGGAGTAAGCATAATTGTCATTATTTTACAGATAATATGGTTTTCAGCCTAGAAAACTCTAAAAGAATCTATAGAGAAATTATAAAAAAAGAGTTCAGCAGAATTGTGAGGTGAAAAAAAAAGAACTATATATAATCTATAGCATCCCACATACCAGAAACAGGTAGAAAACAATTTTTAAAAGACCCCATTTACAACAACAAAAACTGCAAAACATGTAGGAATATTTTTTTTTAATTGGGCAGCATTTATATGGCGAAAATTTCCAAAACCTATTGAAAGGTAGGAAAGGATGGCAAAAATAAAAGAAGAAATATGTGATGTTCACGTATAGAAAATCAAACTATAAAGATTTCGTCTTGCTCAAACTCATACATAAATTAATGTAATTCCAATAGAAATGCCAACAGAGATTTCTGTAGAACTTGAAAAACTGATCCAAAATTTAGAAAGGCAATGGAACAATAAGGCTGAGGCAATTTGGAAACAAAGAACAAGCTGGGGTTACTTGACAGAGCCATAAGTAATCAACACTCATTACAAAACTCTAATAGTTAAGAAAATGGGTTCTTGACAAATTAGCCCAATAGAAAATAAATAAATTGGGCTACCATTTACAAAGGGTTTTTTGTAGTTTAAAAGATCAAAACAATTGAAAAACCAAAATGTAAAACATTTATAAGAAGGGGCAATAATGTTTATGTCTGCAGGGTAGAGAATGATTTCTGAAACAAGATGCCAACGTAAAAACAAAGAAAAGCACTTATACTACCAACTACATTTTAAAAATAAAACTTGCACACAGCAAAAGACAACTTAAAAAGAAAAGACAAACTGCAGACCAGGAGAAGATACTTACAACAAAAATAACTATCAATGGATGGTATAGCAAAGGATATAAAGAGGCAAGCTTCTCAAAGAAGAAATATGAAAGGCTAAGGAAGAAATGAAAACATGCTCATCCTAACCACTAATCTGGAAAATGTAAATTAAAAGGACAGTGTGGGCAGTTCCTGGGTGGCAGAGTCTGTTGAGCCTCTGATTCTTGGTTTTGGCTCAGGTCGTGCTCTCAGGGTCATGGGGCTTCACGCTCACGTGGGGTCCGTTTGGGTTTCTCTTTCCCTCTTCCTCGGTCCCTCCCCCACATTCTCAAGTAGATAAATATTTTTTAAAATAAATAAGTAAATAAAATCAATAAGAAGCCACTGTGTGGGACTCTTTCATACCCAACAGGTTAATAGTAAATTTAAAGTACCAGGTGTTGGCAAGAATATGGAGCAAAGAACTTTCATGAACTACCAATGGAGGTAGTTACAAATTGGTATGCCCTTTGAGAAAAATTTGACCATATCTAAAAGGATTGAAGATGGGTATACATTTCTGTTTCTGCAGTTCCACTCCTAGGTTTATATCCTAAAGAAACTCTTACAAATAGCTGAATATACTTGCATGCAATATTATTTTTTTTTAAAGATTTTATTTATTTATTTGACAGACAGAGATCACAAGTAGGCAGAGAGGCAGACAGATAGAGAGAGAGGAGGAAGCAGGCTCCCTGCAGAGCACAGAGCCTGATGTGGGGCTCGATCCCAGGACACTGGGACCATGACCTGAGCCGAAAGCAGAGGCTTTAACCCACTGAGCCACCCAGGTGCCCCACATGCAATATTATTTATACAGCTACCTATGATAGCAAAATAGTGAAAATAACCCATATGCCTACCAGTGTAAGAATGGACCTTAAAAAGTTTGTGTCGTTAAACTAGAATAATATTTTTGCCATATTATTCTGTGTGGGTTTTTTTTTTTTTTGTATATTTACATTCCTTCCATTTTTTTTAAAACAAGCAGGGAGAGGGTAAATAGAGTAGTTATATTTGAAAAAGGAAATGCTTCTGGTTATTTCAAATCTATGAACCATGCTAAAAAGTTGCTGGAAGAAATCATTACACAATAAATTCACAAACACCTCGAAGGCATCAGAATATATGATCTGTAAGAAAGAGGTCTCATCAGACTCACCTAATTTTATAAAAAGGCAGAATAATAGATCTGGTGGGTCAAGAGGAAGTGATAAATGCAATGTCCCAACTTCAGCAAGAATTCTTATCTTGTGCCATATGGAGTTCTCATCAAAGAAGGGGGAAGAGAGAAAATGTATATAGAAAGTGGGAATAGCATACTCTAGAGCTAGACTCCAGTCAACAGAATAAAATCACACAGCACACAAGAAGATGGATAATTTTTCTTCCTTAAAGGCTATTGTTAACCTTTGGGAGCAAAACTAGAGGCAATCCTAAGTTCACATGTCTCTTGGCTTCAGAGGTAAAATAAAGAGCATAGAGGTCTTAAATGTGTAGTTAACATCTATCTAAGAAGGAGTGAGAAAAAGTTCTTTCAGATGGAGATGTATTTATTAAATTAAGAAAGTGGTCAAGACCAATCTGATGTTTTAAGAGAAGATATGAAAAAAGTACATTTCAGGAAGAGAAATTAATATTCTATATGTAAAATATGAAAAATAACTGAAGTGCTAACTAGGAAGCACAGTTCATAGTCCTTCACATAAAAACAACTTTGGCAAGGAAAGTGGTGATTTTCCATCAAGCAATTAATTTGATGAGAGACAGGATAGAAAGGGAGGGACCGGCTTCTCCACAGCTGTGTCCTCATGCTGTCTGATGAGGCAAATCCGTGCTGCTGACCAATCGTGTGGGTGACCAACCAGATGGCCTCACATGCTGGGACTGATCAGTTGAGAGTAGAAATCAATTTAGAAGTCAGCTTGGTCATCACATTGACTTATGAACATCAATATGTCACTGAGATCTAAACATCAATTCTAATAAGGGGATACAGACATAGGAGCCCTGCCTGAGGGTGAGTCCAGTTATTCTCCACTTTTGTTCCATAGTGTGTCCACTTCTGTCTCCACTACTTCAAGGATATGTAAAGGTATAAAATGGGCAAGGAGATTCTTCAAAATCAGCAAGTATATCAATGAGAAAAATTATTTTAAAATTCATATTATCAGAGAATTTTAGCTAGTCATTTTACATTTATGCCTTCATCCTTACTCAGAATGTTATTCCCAGCTGTTCTTCATCTTGGGAAAAAAGAAAATAAGGATTTAGATTACAACATGAGATATGTAGGTCACTATTAAAAACGACTTTCTGACAGAGACCAGCTGATAAACTTTAGAAAGGGTCTGTAGGAGAAGTTGTAGAATTTCCTTTAAAGGAGGTATTCTCTAATACTGTGTATTCTTTTCTGCCTTGGAAAATACTGACAAGATTTCTCTCAGTCTTCAAATAAGAGTCTTCCTAGAAATAGCACTCCATGAAAAATTACTAAAAATTACTTGAGGAAATATTTCAAGAGAAAAAACTTATTATAAAATAAGTACTTGGCAAAGTAAGCTCTGCATTGTGCAATGAAGGTGTTTTACCTTAAATTATACGCCCACATTCTATAAGAAAGATCAGCATTAATGCTTTCAAAACAACTAATGCTTTACAGAAAAAATATATAATTTCAGAAACCATCTGCCCATAAGACATATTTTCTTTGTTACTTCCTTGTGTTTTCTTAACTACTTTGTTAATATTTGCATAGAAGCAGGACCCTTCTTTCATGGAAGCACAGATATTTAATCGATGTTTATAATATTACACAATTGTTGAAATTACACTGAACAAAAACACATATGTAGTTCTGAGGAGTTCGCACGCTGGAAGCGTGAGCATTCCCAGAATAAATAATATGTGTGTATTCAACGCTGCTTAATTGCTGATGTTTCTGTATTTTCTAGCGTCTGTTTTTTATCTGATGAATGGACTCAACTTTTTCCCTCCTAGGGTAGAGGGGCAAAGAGGAGAAAAGGGAGAGGGATGTGTGTGTGCACAGGGAGCAGTGGTGCCTCTCTCTGTGTGATGCAACTCTTCCCCTTTTAAAAGAACCAGGGCAAGTCACCACTGCACATATACATTTGAATTGCTATGGAGAGACTGAGATTGGGTTGGGCACTGAGCCACAGACTTAAGAATACACAAGAGCAGAAAAATGCTCTGAGTATAAGATTTCATCTATCTTTGTAACCTTGAAGGATTAAAAAAAAAACAAAAAACCCAAAAAAACAAAGAGACTAAATGTCATCTTTAAGCAGAACAGAAAATAGTGACACCACCAAGGAAGCTCTGACAGGCTTTTTCTCCTTTCACCCCTGCCTAAGGCTGAGTCTTTGTTATAGCGTGAGCCCATGCAGGGTACAGGACTCAGGAAAAAAGAGCCTGTATCACTTAGATTTTGTCAGTTGCAAACAACAGAAACTGATTCTATCTAGCTTAAGGGGGGAAGAATGTTTTACCATAATAAGAGGTTGCTCATAGATCTAAAGAAAAAGCAGGGAGCCAAAAAAGGTTTTTTGAGAAAAAGCTAGAATCCCAGCAGCTCTAGGAATTTAGTTAAACAGACAGTTCCTTTTTGACCACCATAATCACACCACTATGATGAGGAATGTGTTCTGGTCCTACTCACTTGTCTCTTGTGCCACTCGCACAAAATTCAAATCAAGGAGAAAGGATCTGACCATGAGTTTGGGCTCACCCCTCAGTCAGGAGTTGAAATGGATACCTTGCCTGACAGTCTCACTGAAACTGCATTCAACAGGGAAAGGGCTGTCCCCCAAAGAAAAACTAAGCTTCTATTAGAAGAAGTAGGAATGAATGATAGACAGACAAAATCAGCAAAAGTATGGGCACCAAACAGCCAGAGCAGGTGGGTGGCTGACAGGAGAAGGAGGGCTAAAGGCATGTGCTCAGGCGTGGAGTTGATGACAACGCCAAAAAGGCCACAGATTTCCAGAGACAACAGGTTTACTGGATCCCTCTTGCATGACTCTTAGCAATCTAGAACCTTATTTGGCATGCAAGAATTTGCTTGTCTATCATTCTGCTTTCACCCATTTATATTTCAGCTGTATCTCCTCCTGCGAAAAACCTCATTTCAGTGATGGATTAATAGGGACTTCTTCATCTTACACTCTCCTTCCGATGAAAACATGCAGACAATTTTAAATATTATATTCTCATTAATTCCTCATTCGTTCATTCAGCAATAGCTGTTTTAGCCAGAAAGTGCCACCTAGAGTGCCATATTGAGCCTTCAGCATCAGCAACCATGTCCTTGAGACATAACTCTAGTAGCTGAATAAGGTATTGATACAAACCTGCACACAAAACCATTTCTAAAGACTCCTCAAAGTTAAACGTGGTCAGGAAGAACATGTTAAATTTGGAGGCACGTCATCAGCTCCAGACCCTGCCAAATGTTACATCAAAACAAGATTTCCAAGGCATTCAAAACAAGAAAACACCTGAAATTTTTGAAACTCTAGAGATTAATGCATGTGTTTATGACATTTTCAAATGTTCCCCAAATTAAATGTCATTATAATAGGTCCATTATTAAGTCATTGTTTATACATAAGTATGGATGTCAGCACTGCCCATACAGTTTCTTGGTTATAAATGGCACCTCCCTCAAACAGAACACCCCAGTTCTATTTGTTCTGGCTCCTGTTCCACGTAGGAAGTGAAGAGATGCTTGTCCATACACACCTATTCAGGTACTTACACATTTACCTACATAACACCCTGTGTGTTGTTACACTTGAGATGGAGACTTTGTGCATAGAGAATATTTATAAATGATTCACTTAGTAATAAAATCCCCTTTACCCTTTCTGAGCTTAAAGAGCATTAAGCAGTCAAAAGAAGAAGAAGAAGAAGAAGAAGAAGAAGAAGAAGAAGAAGAAGAAGAAGAAGAAGAAGAAGAAGAAGAAGAAGGAGAAAAACATGCAGGGATTTGGCAAAAAGCTAAAAATAACAAGGGCTGAAAATAACAAGGAAAATTTTGAAGAGAAAATTATAAAAGTATGGTTCAAAGAGAAGAAAATTTTCCCAACAGCAGAGGAAAGACACATTCCTTCCTTCAGTCTCCGAATGCGAATTAAGTAGGCAGGCAAACATGACGAACGGTGCTTCAGCTTCCAGCAGCTGCGAATGGAGTGAAACCTGGACAAGCTGCCAGCTAGAAGGTCTACTGTGGCATAGAGAAATAGATATTCTTAATGAAACATTAGTACTTTCAAATATTTGTAATAACCTCAGGAGGCCAACACATGGTTAATATAGAGAACCTGGATTTAATGAAAAGATAAATAGGATTTCTTATCTAGCCCTCAAATACTCTTATATTGCATATAAAGCACATCAAATTCAAGTTACTTGTTTTTTAAGTATAACATGCCACACTGGTTGTTAAATTTAATCACAGAAAATCTGTAGCATAAATGCTCTAAATCCACATTCTAATGTATCCAGACATTCAGAATCACGGTTGTTTCAAAATTGTGTCAAAAAGATATCAGCTATTTCTAATATGCAAGAGCTTCTAAAGCACCATATTTCCCTACCCCCAGCCCTGGGTCCACTGCCACCATGAAAAAAAATTCCCTGGAATATCAGGGCAATCGTGGGAAGAATGTCAGGGCTTGTCCCTCCCTTGCTCGGAGATGATGCTATTGATTACCTGTAAGAAGAACAGGAGGCCTAGTGGTTTCTACAGTCAGAGTATAATTTAGCCCTAATTGAGGAGAGAGCTCTGTGAAACCAAAATGGGTGACATGTCTGCTTTAACTCATAATAAGTACCTGTTAATGGATCAAATAACCTTTATTGCGGTTAATTTATTCCTGAACATTTTTTCTGGGGAAAGTTGATCTTTTGCTTTATAACACTAGGTTGAGTTGATCAAATCCAATTAAAAATGGCTTCCAAATATAGGAATTGGCTTTAACTGATATGCAGAAATATATTTTTTTACACAAATCCACGATTTCCTGTTTTGCCTTTTTTTTCCTTTTATTGTGATAATATATACAACATAAAATTTGTCACTTTAATCATTTTTAAGTGTATAATCCAGTGGCATTAATTATAATACACAATGTTTTACAATCTTCACCTTATCTATTTCCACAGCTTTTTTTTTCTTTTTTTAAAGGTTTATTTATTTATTTGAGAGAGAGAGAGAGAGAGAATGAGAGCACAAGGAGGGGCAAAGGGAGAGGAAGAGAGAGAATCCCAAGTAGAGTCCATGCTGAACATGGAGCCCTCCATGGGGCTTGATCTCACAACTGCAAGATCATGACCTGAGCCGAAACCAAGATTCAGATGCTCAATTGACTGAACCCCCAGATGCCCCCAAAACTTTCTCATCACCCCCCAAAATCTATACCCATTAAGCAATCAGTCTCCCATTTCCCCTTTACCCCAGCCACTGGTACCCTCTAATCTACTTTCTGTCTATGAATTTGCCTACTCTAGATATTTTACCTAAGTTGAATCATGCAATATTTGTCCCTTTGTGTCTGGCTTATTTCATTTTGCATAATGTTTTTACGGTTCATCCGTGTTGTATCATGTATTAGAATTTCATACTTTTTTACAGTTCAATAATATTTCTTTGTATGAATATACTACATTTTGTTTATCCTTTCATCTATTGATGGATATTTGAGTTATTTCCACTTTGGCGATTGTAAATAATGCTACAGTAAACATTGGCCTGCAACTATCTGTTTGAGTGACTGTTTTCATTTCCTTTGGGTTTATACTTAGAACTGGAATTGCTGGGTCATATGATAATTCTATTTAACTTTCAGAGGAACCACTGAACTATTTTCCACAGAGGCTGTACCATTTTATATTCCTACAAGAATTTTTTTTTCCTTTTTTCAAGCAACTTTTTCTTAAGCCTCAAAATAGAGAAAAAGAAAAGATAGAAATAAGGAACTAGCCTGTCCCTCAAGGAGCCAGCCTGCAGAACCGTTCATCTTGTCATGCTGTCCTGCAGACTCTTATAAATGGACTGTAAAATAGCCCTCATTTTAACACTTGGTTTTATTTTTACTTTTTTCTATTACACAGTACTATGTAATTAAGTACATATTTCTCCCTTTGGTTCACCGGCCCATATTATTTCCATTTTCCATGCTAAGGCTGTAGGAAAGCATTATTTTAGTTGAATGGAAGGAAGCATGTCCAAGGCCTATTATTAGGTTACCCTATATATATGCTGGGAGTTGTTCTCTGGTCCCCTAAACACCAAGATCCTTCCACCTCACCAGCCTGCAGTTACACTTTCAGTCTTTTCCTCCCTTAACAAGTTTCCCCATGTCATTTCCCAGAGCAAACGCAGGCTACTCTTCCTGCTTCTGGCAGATTGATTGTCTCATTTAGTGGGGTGGTTTTGCTTTGCAAATAGAAAGAATTTCTTCTGCATTAATCTTTTGTCTTTAAGTTTTAGGAATAACTCCACTAAATATACAATTTAATGATTACTAAGAATGTGAACTGCACACAACTGCAACCAAAAGAACCACAGATGGCATTTTTGAAAACTGCACTCTATACATCTTTTTTGGCCTGTTATGTATCCCAAGCAGAGGGGTTTCAACTGATTGACACAGGAAAGTTCTCAAAAAGCAAGAACCCCACCAGAGGGTACATTCTCCATGTGCAAGCAAAAATAAACCTTCTCATATTGCTAGTTAAGCAGCAGATAGGAACCACAAAATGTTATTGAGTGGCTAGCAGTGAGGTACTCTCTTTGGGTGCAAAACTTAATGAGTGCCAAAATCTCAGTAATCAAGATAAATAATATTTTAATGCAATATTTTAAAAAATAAAATGTAATGCAAAAATGTCCATGATGAACAATACATTAAAATTCTAAATAAAGATAGGATTAGTATTACTGATTTTTTTCTTTTGCCTCTGGCTCTGTATGGTCTGGCACAACACTAGTGGCTAAAAAGTTTTCATTATGAGTATGATAAAAGATTATATAATATTATATATTTCTATGCATCATTATTCTACTCCCTAAAATTTATCTCTCATAGAAAACATCCACACAGAGCTCTGGACAAAATTGTGAACCTAGTAAAATTTATCCTCAATGGCTTTCATCTCCTTTTTCCTCTTTACCCACCTGCAGATTCCCAGTAGATCTCATACTGTCCCCCAACTTCTGAGGGTCTCCCACTTGGGCACATTAGCTACACCTACCATCCCACAAACACTGCACCTCTTCTAGCTTTTGTGTAGTCCAAAAGCGAAAAGAATCTACCCCAAAGGAAAATAAAGGTTAATATCAAAAAAGCCTAGGATTCTTCAGAGAGAAATTAATCTTAAATAGAATCACACAATTTTAGAACGAGATCACAGGGATCCACTATATGAATTCCTTTTATTTTACTAATAAAGTAACAAGCTCAAAGAGGTTAGCAATAGCTTGTGCACTGAATTAGAGTCTCTACTCTAATAGCAAAGACTAAAACCCAGGTCTACTCACCTACAAAATTGACAGAGCTCACTCTTTACTCTGTGTTTTTGACATCTGTAGATGCACATGAAAAGAAATCAGAAATCCCTGAGACATGAAACTACTCAATTTCTTTCTGCGAGTTTATTGTGCAGTCACCATCATTAATGACTTCAGATACTTATCCACAGATTATTTTGTGTCTAGGACACTGCGCTGAAAACTGGAAGTCTTGGTAGAGGAGGTAAAACTTCAAATAATCATTCCATAACTGAAAGAACTTACAGAGAAAAGAAAATGGTCAAACACTAACGGGGAGATTGAGCAAAATGAGCAATAGGTATGTTTGCTGCAATAATTTTTTTTTAAAAGAGCCAAAATTTAAGTGGGTTACAAAATGTGATGTTAGAAATCTTTCCCAAATATTTTAGTAATCTGATTATCTTCAAGGTTTGGCCCAAGAGTGCAGATGGATTTGCTAACAAGAATATCCATCGTACCAAAAGTTGTCACAGCTTCAGACTTCTTTCTCTACTAACCAGTTTCTTATTATTCTCTGATACAATATATAAAATATGTTTACATATATCAATGTCAAATAAAAAACAAACACCAACCATTGGCTAGAAAATGTATTTCACTTCACTTCCATACAATAAATGATTTGGGGAGTGTGGGGAGTGGGGAACTGAGTAGACCCAATCCTCTATGGCAAAAAATATATCAAACACAGTTTTTGAATTGGAGGATGGGGAGTAGGCATGGTTCTTATCTTTCTGAGATTCTTTTCTGAAAATGAATACTCTAAATCAAGAATTTTAATTGGCCTTTCTTTTGTCCTATAATACTGGTGATTTTTTTTTCTTCATTCAAATGGTTGCCTATTTTCTGAAAGTTATCAAAAGCCAAAAGATTCTACTTTTTTTAACCATCAGAAGTTTCTGATCCATTTTTTGATCTTTAAAGCATTTAAAAGTAAACAACCCTTTTAAATTATTGCCTCAAATTTTCCTTCTAGGTTTAATATGGTAATAATTATTGAAGCTATCTCAAGTGGTATATAATAAACTAATACACTGACAAGATCTGTGAAGAACTGTGAAGAAATCTAAGCCAACAAATGATGCATATATTGAAATTCACCTTCTCATCTCAAATCACCCCCACCCATTCCCACCAAAAATTGCTATGGCTTTCTCTTCCCACTCCATGGTTTCATTACATTTTCAAAATTCCCAGAATGTCTACATTTATATCCAGAATTTAGCTAATAAATACAAAGCAATTATCATGTCTTTGGACACTTTGTTTTACAATTTTACGCAGCACATTTTTCCTAGCTGCTACTCTGGCTCCAATCTAGTAGTTTCCTTGATAGTAATTTTACCTGTGCTTCCTCAAGTGCCCATCTAACATTATTAAAGCTTATCCATGGCCAGTTTCTACATTCTTTACTAGAAAGATGACAACACCATGTGAATACAACATAACAGGACCATTGGTTGCTAAATTGACGTTTCAGGAAACAAGGGGAGAATATCACATACCAGCTCCAAAACGTCAGATTAAGCTTGGAAGTACAGTTTATCATTCAACTTGACTTTCAAATATTTGATTTTGCACTTGGTGGGCAGGCATTTCTAATCAATATTATTGATTAACACTAGGCGGGTGCTGAGGTGGAACTAAATGTATTATCGTTATACGCAGAACAGTGCTTCAAAACAATGAAGTGCCTGGGTTATTAATGCAAAATTGGTTCCCATTTCACTACTCACTTAAAGCAAAAATGTTAAAAGATGGCTCAGTGATTGTTTCCCACAGTAAACATTCTCTAAACTGCACTCTAATGAACAGAAATTGTGAGGCCAGTTCAAGCATACGTCAAGGGGACTAAAAGCATTATATAAAATTAAGATAAAAGCAAGTTTTAAAACGATGGCTGACACACTGATTAGTTCTTCTTCAAGCAAAATGTTCCTGAAAGTTTCTTTCCAGATACTTTACAAATTAAATATTGGAGTACTTTAGTGGTCTTTTCTGATAACATTGTTACATGCTAAAATGAAAGTTAAGTATATCAAATAAAACATGAAAATGCTTGGACATAAAAGATTTTAGTTTTTCGGTTTTTAAGGGAACTATATTGTGAATATGTATATTTGTCTCCAATCTGATCAAAGCTGAAGAAATGTTGAATGATGTGAAAGTAATAATCTTGGAATTATGATTATCATGCTTGAATTTATGAAAGCCAAAATAGACACTGAAATATTTATCTTAGATTTTAAGGATTTATTAATTGTACTCTTTTGTACTCTTCTGCTTACTTCCAAAGAGAAAAAAATTTTCCCAACAGCAGAGGAAAGACACATTCCTTCCTTCAGTCTCCGAATGCGAATTAAGTAGGCAGGCAAACAAGACGAACTGTGTTTCAGCTTCCAGCAGCTGCGAATGGAGTGAAACCTGGACAAGCTGCCAGCTAGAAAGTCTACTTTCTCTTCTACTCTTCTACTTACTTGTTCTCTTCTACTTTCTTCCAAAAAAAAATAATTGATGTAGACAAAAGCCTACACAGCAAATTTCACAAGGTCAAGTAAAATAAGCAGAGGTATACTGCTGTGCCATATTTAGAGTTAAGTTTACTATACTCTTGGGAAATTTACCAGTGATAACCTACCTCCTAAGCCACATCAAATCCAGGAACTGCCATCTGCCAATTTGCCTGTACCTTATATGAGGATCTGGCAGAAGACCTCTCATCACTAGAGATCTTTTGCCCTAGATAAAGACTGACCCACTTAATCAGACCTCTCTCAGGATCTGAATACAAGATGTATATAAAGTGTTGGTAACAGTTAGGGCAAAACCCAAGAGACAACATTAAACCAAGACCAGATGTCAGTAAAAAGTAATACACTAGCAATTCAGATTGCTTTTAAGATCAAATAAAATGACTCTATTTAGCTGCATCACCCACCCCACATAACAGATAATCTTATCACCTTTACCTAGAACATTCTGGAAAACTTTTTCTCATGTCTGTTGCTGATTCAGTCCTCCTCACTACGACTACTTACATACTGCTGTTCCAGACTGGAACTCCCTTCACCAAACTCCCTTTCATCAACCACCCTTAACCTAAGGCCATTATGTATAACATACATTTTTGAAGGCTAAGGATAATGGAGGGTAAAGTTGTACTTTAAACTTTATCTTAATAACCTATTTCTCTAGCAATTCATTGGACATTCCTTGCCCACAGGTAATTTTACCGGCGGTTTCCCTAGGTAAGCCCTGTCTTTTTTCTATCCTTCTAAGGAAGCTTTCTCTCCAGGCTCACATATAAATGAGTGCAAGGCAGGTAAAGTAAGTAACAAAAGGAAAGCAAATATAGTAATAGTTTTTATTTTCACAAAGAAAAAATTTTACACATAGAGCTTTGTCAGTTTTTCATTTCCCAAAATTCTCTCATTCTTCTTTTTTTAAATAGTCTCCATGCCCAACATGGAGTCCCCAAATTTTTATCACCATTTTTAAAGCTACTGCTAAGAAATTTACTTTTATATATGTGTATGTGTGTGTTGATGATGTGAAATGGTAACTGATTTTGGCCTCATCTCCTAGTATGGAATGGTGAGCATGAGAACAAACGAGAGAGTGCCTCCCTTTCCAAAGGGGACAACTCGTCTCCAGCTCCAACCTCTTTGCCAAATCAAACGCCAGCCCAGGGCTTCTAGATTTTCAGGCTTTTCAAGAGAAACCAAAAATCCAGTGTGCAGAAATTTTCCTAATTTTTAAAATTCTGAATACTAATTCTTAATATTAATTTGTGCTATACAAAATCCATTATGCAGTGCCAAATTCAGCCACAGAAAGAACCTGTCATTCATCTCACAACCTAGGGTTTCTCTCCACCATTTGAGTTGCCATTGAACAACTCTAAAATTACTATTTTAAAATACTGAAGCGACACAATTTGAACTAGCTTAGGAAAGGAGAATTTGCTTAATATATCTTATGGCCCCAGGCTGAGGAATGTGGTTAGGTGTTAGGAATATTTGGCCCAGGAATTCAAATTCTATCAGATGCCGTAGTGGTCACTTTTCTCTGTAAAGGTGCTCCGTCTCTCTGTCTCTCTGCCCCTCTCTCTGTTTCTGCCTCTCTCTGTCTCTCTCCCACTCTTCAGTTGATTTTACTCATGTTTTCTGCCTACACGGCCACAGCCATGGACAACTCCCCAGCTTTTCATTTTAAGTATCCTAAAAAGAGATAGCCACCTCTTTCTCAATTTCCAAAATTTCCAGGTAAGGGCTCTTGTCCATCTTGGGTTAAGTTAGCAACCTTGAACCAATCAAATGTGACCAAAGTGTGGTCTCATTACTGGTGATATATAATGAGAAGAGGCAGAAATGGTAGAGGATATTGGACAGAAAAAAAAAAAAGAAAAGAAAATTGTTGTCACTATGCAAACATACATTGCAAACATACTCCTACACTCATAAACCTTTAGATAACAGCGCAAAGGAGCCCATAATTAAATGCTCAGATGTGTGATACAAGCAACTTATGCTACAGGACTTAAAAAAGATTTAATGTAGCTTGGAGTTAGTAGAGAAAAACCTTCTGAAGGAGGAATGATATGAGCTATCCTCAGAAGGGTACACAAGCTTTTGTTTGCAGGGTGCCAACGACTCAAAATGCTGAACAGTCATAAAGAGATACATACATTCAAATCAGTTCAACTGAACTTTGCTAGGGACCTGTGCTATATAAGGGCTTATTCAAGGAACCGAGGCCCAAAGATGATTGTGAAGGTTAGGGAGTAGTGCGATCATTCTGACTGCATTGTACTTGGTTGAACAGCATGCTTAAAGAATATTAATAGATTTTTGTCAATATTGAGGGAGTCCCTCGTTGCACTTTATAGAATATTACACTCAACAAAATCTGCCAAGAATATAAATTTGAGAAAATTTAATAAATCAGGAATACTTCAAAACATTAAATTAATAGCTTGCATGGGCATAATAAAATTTAATAGGAATCAATATGAAATATTGCACCAAGGATCAAAATAATAACTGGTTTGAGGCTCATAATGTCAGACCTGGAAAAATAGCAATTGTGTAGGGGGAAAAAATTTATGCCCTTTTGTTAATTGCAACAATGCTATAAGCCAACCTTCTGACAACGCACTAATGTATCAGATGCAATCTTTAGTAGAATTAATACAATTATTGTGTCTAGAACAAGAGTGTCAATAGTGCTTCTACTGGATCTTATTACATCTAGATCATTCTGTTCAACTATGGATTCTGCATTTGAGGGACATATTGACAAACATGTCTAAGGAAGGGGATCGGAAAGTGGAATGGTCTAGAAACTGTATCATATAGAATAACCAAAGGGATCTGGGGAAAGGCGGGAACAAACAAGGAAATAGTTTCATAAGAATAAGAACATAGACTAATCCTGAGGGTCTCTAGCAAGTGGAACTACTACCAATGAATGAAAGGTCAGTAGAAGAAGTCAGAATAAAGAAACCAGTAGCAATTACTTCTTTCCCACAAAAGATGGATTGTTTTTTTAGAATAGTGAAATAGACAAATATTTGCCAAGACCTGTGGACCATATTCTTGCAGAGGGGAGGAGTTCGGGTTCAATGACCTAACAGTCTTTTCCAGCATTCTCTATTCCATTAGCTTGTTTTTCTTTACAAATTTATATATTAAAGTTGGTGGGGGTAGCTCCTTTGGCCATGTTGAATAAAAGAACCTGCCTATGTCCTTCACCTTCATCACATTTAGAATTTAAAAACTAGTATCAGTGTGGACAAAATGTTTAGCAAATTTATTGTATTCAAAAAAAAACTAATTAAATTTATCCAGAAAATAGCTGTAATAAATGTAATGCTATCAACTACTTGGTAGGAGTGGACTTGGGCAGGAGTGAACTTAGGGAAGCCAAATGTAACATTTTCTTCCTGAAGATCAAAATCATATCAGAGTCTACAATCCATTTCAAAACAAAATGATCACTCCTACGCGCTCTCCTATGAAACTTCCATATGCTGCTGGTGAGAGACTCTTTCGGTAGAAACCAGATTTGAGTACTAGCTATGTCACTTACAAGTTGTGTTAACTTGGACAAGTCATTAGCCTATTTAAAGCCCAACTTTTCATCTCCAAAATAAAGCTATCAATGGAGTAATACCTCCCACATACCTTTTGGAGAATGCATACAAACCAAACTAGGTAACATATGTGAATATGTTTATAAGTTATAAATATTAGCTATTATATATAGAGGAAAAACAGCATATATTCAATTAAAATTTTCTGCAGCTGGGATTTCATGCACAGAAACATTTTTAATGTTCCATAAAATCCCTGCTTCTACTCTCAGGGTTGTCTGGTTTTACTATACAGAGTTACATTTTTAAGATATAACAATTTCCTAATAACAGTGGTTTCCTATATCATAAGATTAACTGTTACACTTGAGCACTGAGTTTAGCAGCTGGTTCAACTTTAATGCTTTTTACTCAGACCACCCACTGCGGAGTAATATTCTTTCATTTTATTCCACCGTCTTACATGAATTTTATATTTCTTAATTGTCCTTTACAATATTTTTGTCTTAAAAAAAATATGGAGTGAAATGAAACATCCTGGGAGCAGGGGCCACTACACCACTTCAACTTTTCCCAATGAACCACTCAACAATTTTAGAAAGGATAAAATGTTATAAAAGATAATAACATTGCTCAATGCCAAAGCTGGGATTTTAATCTAAATTATTTATAAAGCAGAAAGAAAGGATTAGATATTGCTGAAACAGAAAGATTTTGCACTTGCAGTTATTTTAAATGATTTTACATGCACAGTATGTTTTTAAAAGTTTACTGATCCCACATTTAGTAATAAACTCCAAGGGATGTCTGGCAGAAATTCCCTGCCAGAACAGTTTACATCAACCATCTGTGTCTGCGAGAAGCTTCCAGATATTCTGCCACCTGATTCACTGTCCCAACTTTTCTCACTTCTATTCACAGGCTTCTTTTCATTTTCATCGTATACTATATCTGCCCTGAGAGGAAGAAAATATTACCAAAACAATACAGTGTTACATATTCTGAAACCAAAATAAGATTGAAGAGCTTTTAACAACCAGTTCAGTTTGTAATGGGTTGATGATTCTCTAGCTCTTCAGAATGAGGATTCATCAGCACCAGAGAATGTTTCTAGGAGAAGTCTTTAGAGATTGTTTGGTCCACTTCTTTCCTTTGACAGATAAGGAAACTGAGGCCCAGAAAGTCAGAGGCTTGCCAGAGGCCCCACAAACTGATGTTGTTGCACAGGGAAAGAACTGTAGTGCAGCTGACTACTGTAGGTGCCCTTCCCAGCACATCACTCCAATTCGGGGATCCTCCGTGATTAGTGACTTCCCTTATCCCAGCACAAAGAGCAACCTCTGGGGTACCTGGGTGGCTCAATGGGTTAAAGCCTCTGCCTTCGGCTCAGGTCATGATCCCAGAGTCCTGGGATCGGGCCCCACATCGGGCTCTCTGCTCAGTGGGGAGCCTGCTTCCCTTTTTCTCTCTCTGCCTGCCTCTCTGCCTACTTGTGATCTGTCAAATAAATAAATAAAATCTTTAAAAAAAAAAAAAAAAGAGCAACCTCTTAGTCACGACATGGCTTGGAAAAGTAGACCTACCTGCTAAAAAGAGGACACTTTCCAAATAGGGCAAGTCTGGCTGCCCTCAAAGACCTCTTTTCACCAACCCCAGGGCCCTGTCTCCCCTCACTCAGTATTCGAAACTTTTTATTGAGGTATAATTGACATATTAACCACAGGTATATAACATAATGATTCAATATTTGTATATATTGTGAAATGATTACCACAATAAGTTTAATTAACATTCATCACCTTACATAGTTACAATCTTTTTCTTACGATGAGAATTTTTAAGATTTACTTTCTTAGCAATTTTCAAATATACAATACAGTATTAACTATAGTCACCATGCTACATATTACATCTCCAGGACTTGACAGAGCAGTAGAAAGAATACTTTGGAGTCAAGACACCAGGGACTCAAGTCTCAGTTCTGCTACCCTTGGGTATTTGTTACCCTGTCTCTCCATTTACTACTCTGTAGTATGGGCTTGGTATACCCAGCTCTCAGGGTCCTGTGAGATTTTAATGATCCATTTTTTGATATCTTTTATTTTGATTTTTTTCAACTTATTGAGATATAATTGACATATAACATTGTATAGGTATACAACAGGACTTGATAAATTGATATTGAAAAATGACCACAATAAATTTAGTCAACATTTATCATTTCACATAGTTGTGATTTTTTTTCTTATGAGAATTTTTAAGATCTGCTATCTTAGTAACTAATATATGTTACAATATTGTCAACTTTAGTCACAGTGCTATATATTTCATCCCCAGAATTTTAATTTAGTGTTTCTGGTTGTCTTATATGTAGGTATTTAAATTTCTTACAGTAGCTTTAATGGAACCACAAGATTGAAATGGGCATTAAGGAAATGAATACTTAAGAACTTGAAATGGACACTTAAGAAAGTGTCTGATTCATCTCTACAAAGAGAGTTCTAAAAATCTACCAAGTCTCTCAGTCCTCACAGAGACAATTCTGCAATTTCACATTGTCTTCTCACTACTTACTACTCTCTAATCTATCCAAAATACAGGTCTGCTATGTCCAAATATCAGTTTGGAAAAATCATGACCCATTGCAACACTGCTTTCAGTGATCATGATCTCCATGTAAGACAAACAGAAAAAGTCCATACATTCACTAATGTATCTCATCTGTTCACCACGCAGATATTTGCCAGGGTACTCAATTATTTCAGGCTCTTGGAAAGCCTAAGTTATTGCAGATTGTTCAAGTCCATCCAGGACTATGCATATAAGAAGGTGTAATATGTATATTACATACATTACATATATATACATATACTACATATGTATATATGTATATATAATATGCATATATACATATGTATATTACATATGTTATGTAATATACATTGAAGTCTGAAATTTTTTCACTGTAAATATCTGAGTAGCCGTGAAAAGAGAAAAAAATGGTAATTTCTAAGGAAAATAACTTTTATCTCAACCTGCCTTTACTCAAAATAAATCTAACCTTATCACTATCCATTTTAAAACTTTAGTATTCCATCTTGAAGTACATGGGTGCCTACAGGTTTAAGAGGAGCTGGATGACAAGAGAAATCTGGGTTTGGAAACAATCAGTTAGTATCTGCTTCACACAGAAGGTATATTAAGCATAGTTTAACATACTTCTAACATTCTGCTGTCTTGAACTTTACAGGTCCCTGGATTTATTGATTAAGACTTAGCCACTCTGAAAAATGTAGCAATGGTTGTAACAATTCCAAATTAAATTAATGCAAACACAGTAAAGAGAATTTGGAAAAGAGCTAGTTAGCTAATGAATAATTTCATAAAGTGTCAAAAGCAACGGACAACAAAATAGTAATATTAATTAATACCAACTGGCTTCTCAAAAAATATCTAGCAGCCCCTCTCAGGAAATGTGATTAATGGGTCATAGTCCACCGATTCATGTGGCATTTGGAGTAAGTCCTGCAGCTCTCAACATTCTGGACTGCGAAGAGTCCTCAGATGGAGCAATGATCTCACAGAGCATAAATTGTGCCAGGCCTTGGGTAACTCCTCATCTTGTACTCCCTGGAGAGATACTGACTCCCAAAAAACTGCAAGATGTAACACATTAATGTCTCAGGAGGTGAGGGTGGGGGCAAATTTGGGTTTTCTGTGTTGATATGTTAATACACAAGAGTTGAAATGTTTACAGGAAGATAAGACTTTCAGAGCAAGTTAATTATCTTTTTTTAAAAATAACTTCTTTAATTGCAAAAGTAATGATCGTTTATTGCATAGAACTTAGTGACGATAGGAAGGCACAAAGAAAAGAAATTAAATCCACGAATAATCCCCTCCATCCTGAAAAGACTACTGTGACAATTGTTTGTGAATTTTGCAATGTGGATGAACCAGGACCATGACGGGAAAGGGGTAACTTTGAGCCAGATGTGCAATGATGTTCAGGGCAAGAAGAAAGGGGTTTAAAAAAAAAATTTGTTTTAAGAAAGCAAAACTTTGGGGCACCTGGGTGGCTCAGTGGGTTAAAGCCTCTGCCTTCGGATCAGAGCATGATCCTAGGGTCTTGGGATCAAGCCCTGCATCAGGCTCTCTGCTCAGCGGGGAGCCTGCTTCCTCCTCTCTCTCTGCCTGCCTCTCCTGCCTACATGTGATCTCTCTCAAATAAATAAATAAAATCTTAAAAAAAAAAAAAAGAAAACAAAACTTTAAGGGTTATTTTGAAAAAAGCTAGATGGAACACTAGATTGTGGAAATCTAGCTAAAAAGCTAGATTTCCACACCCTAACTGTCACACTCAAACAGCTCATGGGACAGAGACTAAAACATTCACTTTGTATCCTTAACACATAACACACCTAAAAAGAAGGAAGAAAGAAAGTCTTTGCTGTTCCTCACCCTGGAGGACTTGCCTGAAACAGAATGCCTGTCTGGGATTTTTCCAGCTAAGATTCATATTCTACACCAGTTTTGCTTTCTCAGTCCAGAACATCTTAATACATAGCATGCTTGTCCTTAGAGCAGTCTCACTGCCACCCTGCCCTGTCGTCAGATGATATCTCTCTCTTTGAGGTTTTTCCCCAGAGCCCTCTTCCTGCAGTTGAATGTTGCATACATCACATACTCCCTATTTTGAGTCAGAAAATCACAAATATACTCCAAACTTGGGAGATATTTGTTCAACCATCTTCTCACAGTATCAGAGCAAACAGAGAAATAGATAATTGTGGTTGAGTTCAGTTCAGACAGCAAATACTGATTATGTACCACGTGCCAGCAACCATCCTAGTATGAGTATATAAAAAGAAATACATCCTCCCAAACTATGGAGAAAGCCCAAATATCCATCAGTTGATGAATGAAGAAGATGTGGTGTACCTATATGTATATACATGTACATACATACATACACAATGGAATATTACTCAGCCATTGAAAAGAATGAAATCTTGCCGTTTGCAACAATGTGGGTGGAGCTAGAGTGCATTATGCCAAGTGAAATAAGTCAGTCTGAGAAAGTCATACACCATATGATCTCACTCATATGTGGAACTTAAGAAATAAAACAGATGAACATATGAGAAGAGAGGAAAGAAAAAAAAGAGAGAGGGAAACAAACAAAAAAACCTATTATTAAGAGACCCTTAACAATAGACAACAAACTGAGGGTTGATGGGGGGAGGTGGCTTGGGGATGGGCTAGGTGGGCGATGGGCATTAAAGAGGACACTTGTTGTGATAAGCACTAGATCTTGTAGGTAAGTGGTCAATCACTGAATTCTATTCCTGAAATCATTATTGCACCATATGTTAACTAAAATTTAAATAAAAAATTAATTGAAATAAATGCATTCTACCTTGAAAATTTCACAGTCTGAAGAGGGGAGGTGGGCACAGAAATTATTTTTTATAAGTGTGTATTAAGTACAAGTGTTAGGTTGCCTCGGTGGCTCAGCGGTTTAAGCAACTGCCTTTGGCTCAGGCCATGATCCTGGAGTCCAAGGATCGAATCCCACATAGGGCTCTCTGCTCAGCAGGGAGTCTGCTTCTCCCTCTCACACTTGCCCCTCTCGTGCTCTCTCTCTCTCATTCTCTCCCTCTCAAATAAATAAATAAAATCTTTAAAAAAAAAGTACAAGTGTTTCTGGTACATGGAGGACAGAAAAAGGGCATTGTATTAACTTCTTTCAGTTAACTTTCTCTTCCTTATAAAACTTACTCCTTAGTTCCTTTGGTTTTGGACTTCTTGGTTTGAAATTATTTTTAATTCATTAAGTACTTACTGTATATTGTGGGCATTGTGTTGTTTATAGACATTCCCTCAACTCTCAACAACCTTGTGTAATAAACATTACTTCCACATTTTAAAGATGAAGAAACTGAAATTCAGAGATCAGGTAACTTGTCCCAAAGCATAGAATTAGTTAAATGACAAAGTTAATATTTAAAAAGCAGTCTGTCCCCAAAATTCATTGTCTTTCCATGTAAGCATAATGCTATCGTATAAATGTAGTAGATTAGAATGGCCATTTTATTTAATTTTATTTTATTTTTAAAGATTTTATTTATTTATTTGACAGGCAGAGATTACAAGCAGGCAGAGAGGCAGACAGAGGGTGGCCGGAAGCAGGCTCCCTGCCAAGCAGAGAGGATCATGACCCGGGCCAAAGGCAGAGGCTTCAACCCACTGAGCCACCCAGGTGCCCCCACCTCTATTTTAAAAGGTGATAAGTTTGAATCCAGATGCAATTTGGTTTCTGTCTCTTAGGATTACATTCAAATTAAATAAAATTTTTATGTGACTAGGACAATAATGTTACAACTACCATGATTTTGAGTTGATCCAGTGTTCTCATGTTATGAAAAAATTTTATGTGTGCTATACAACATTGGAAAATAGAGATAAGCTATTAAAATTAAAATGCCATGTTCCTATGCCAAGAGACTACTACTCTTAACCTTTCAGGTACATCCATGTTCTCTGTGAGAATATGTGTCTCAAAATTTGTTTTGAATACTCAGGTTTTAAAAATTGTGTTTCTTCACTATTAAATAAAATCTATTAATCATATTTTGTGTCTGTGTTAATGAGGAAGTAACCCTTACAAAGAGTGTCAGAGAGGGAGCTGATGAGCATAAGAGAAAGAGACTTGAACTTCTACACTTGATCTTAGCCAAAAGGCTGAGAAGCGATGAGACTTGAACTTCTAAAGAGATATAAAAATCATTTGAGAGTGAATTGCTCTCTTTTACAGATAGCTTCATGACCATCCACAGATTCTGTTTAACAACACAGCTGGAGGTTGCCAGTCTAGACAGGTTAGAGAAGAATGTCCAAATTTCTTCTCAGCCAAAATGGGAATGTTTTCCAAACACTACAGACCATGAAGAAGCATGGAGAAGTCTGAAGTAGAAAAGGAAACCATTCATTCTATAGTTCCATTTTTAAATGGCAATAAAGTTGACCCCTTCCTTTTTGCCTGCCCTTCTTTAAGCACCTTATGTGTATTAATGCATTTTATACTCATATAAACCCTATGAGATCAATACTAGTATGCCCTCTTTCACAATGAGGAAAAATGAGGCACAGAAAAGCTAAGTGACTTGCCCAAGTTCACTCTGCTAGTTAATAAAGGGGTCAGGAATCAAGTTCTAGCAGTCTGGCCCTAGAGCCTAATCTCTAGCACCTACTCCATTTTACTTCTCTGAAGGTCAAACAGAGGAATGGGAAGAAGAAAATTCCTGTAGGAAAATATCTCAGACAAGGTAAGAAATCATAGTTCTCCAAACTAAGTGGACAACTTTGAAGTACAAAGCCTATAATAATGTGTTAGAGAACTTGCCTGACAGAGAACAAACGAGGAGGTGGTTTTAAGTAATCTCACAAATACATCATCTTTGTAAGACTGTAACTCTGGAATATAGCCCTGACTTCTCCATAGTACAAATAGGTAAATAGCTGGTCCAAGATGGACCTTCCTCATTCAAATAATATCAATAGATCCACCACTAGATCTATATTAAAGTTACAGCTTTTAAAAAAAGAGGGGGGGGACACCTGGGTTCCTCAGAGGGTTAAGCCTCTGCCTTCAGCTCAGGTCATGGTCTCAGGGTCCGGGATGGAGCCCCACAAAGGGCTCTCTGTTTAGCAGGGAGCCTGCTTCCCCCCCCCACCCCCTGCCACCACCTGCCTCTCTGCCTACTTGTGATCTCTCTCTCTGTGTCAGATAAATAAATGAAATCTTTTTTTTTTTTTTTTAAGTGTGGCTGGGGGACAAATCACACAGAAAGCTCAACTGCCAGATAAATATGGTCAAGGAACAAATGAATATTGTGGCCAAAACACCCTATGCCATCAAAAAAAAAAAAAAAAGCTTAAAGAAGTAATGAAGACTTTTATACAATAAGAATTCAAAGCAAAGATACAAGAGTTTAGGAAAGTTGTCAAGATACCAGAAAAAAAGATGAGAATGTCTTGGCAAATCTTAAGAAAGAAGTAAAAGAAGAAAACAAACCACCATGGAAGTGAAGAAATTTTTTAAGACAACAAGACACTGCTGGAAATACAGTAGGGGACACAGAAGACAGGAATGAGAAAAACGGGGTGGGGCGGATGCCAAGGAGGGGAAAAAAAGAATTGAAAGAATATGACAAAGGAGATCCACCATCCACCACCAGTGTTTGGTGCCTGCCTCTAAATAAGAGAAATGAATTTTTTTTTTAAGTTTTAAGTCAAAAAGCAATGACATAATCAAAGGAGACTTAAATCTAAAAACTGAAAGATATACACTGCCTAGGAAAAATTAACATACAAATCTTAACACTCAAAATATCTAAGTAAAATGAAAGGACTTCAAATAAAGAATTCTTTATGCATTGAGGCAAGAAAGAACAAGCCATGTATAGGTAAAAATTCAGGCTCAACTTAGACTTCTCCTCAGCAACATTCAACACAAATACATGATTGGGAAATACCTGCAAAATCCTCAAGAAAGAAAATGTAACCGAAGGATTTAATCAAAGCCAAATAAGCTTCAAATAGAAAGATAACAGAAAACTTCCTGAGTTTCGATACAGCATTTCCAGGGGCACCTGGATAGCTCACTCTGTTAATCGTCTGCCTTTTCTTCAGGTCATGTTCTTGGGGTCCTGGTATCAAGCCCCACATAAGGCTCCCTGCTTCTCCCTCTGCCCCTCCACCTGGCTTGTGTTCTCTCGGTCTCTCAAATAAATAAATAAAATCTTTTAAAAAAATTTTAATAAAAAGAACTGACAGTGGAGGATTTACTGTAGCCATAAGGGTAAGACTAAATTAAGTCTTGGTATTATGATGGTGAAAGCCAAAAGAAGTTATTTCAAGTGAATTAGTCAAGTAATATATAGTTCACTTAAACACTTAGAAAAAGAATGTGAACAACTAAAACCAAATGGCTGGGTTAAAGTAATCAGAGGTGGGATGCATGGGTGGTGCAGTCGTTGAGCATCTGCCTTTGGCTTGGGTCATGATCCCAGGGTCCTGGGATCAAGTCCCACATTAGGCTTCTTGCTCAGCGGGGAGCCTGCTTATCCCTCTGCCTGCAGCTTTTCCTTCTGCCTGCAGCTTCCCCTACTTGTGTTCTCTCTCTGACAAATAAATGTCTCTCTTTGACAAATAAATAAATAAAACCTTAAAAAAAAGAGGAAATGGAAATCCACTCATTTTTTTTTCATTGCTTATAGTACAGAGTGAAGATATTTCCTAAAGAAATCGATTATTAAGATTATTTAATAAAGTTTTGGGGCATCTGGGTGGCTCAGTCGGTTAAACGGCTGCCTTCAGCTCAGGTCATGGTCCGTGAATCAAGCCCCACATTGGGCTCTCTGCTCAGTGGAGAGCTTGCTTCTCCTTCTTCCTCTTCCTGTTGCTCTGCCTACTTGTGCTCTCTCTCTATCTCTCTAATAAATAAATTTTTAAAAAGAGTATTTAATAAAGTTTTAATTTAAAAAGTAACAAGTTTTCTTTTCAAAGCAAAACTTTCTTTTTTTATATAAAGATCTTATTTATTTGACAGACAGAGATCACAAGTAGGCAGAGAGGCAGGCAGAGAGAGAGCAGGAACCAGGCTCCCTGCTGAGCAGAGAGCCCCATGTGGGGCTCGATCCCAGGACCCTGGGATCATGACCTGAGCTGAAGGCAGAAGCTGAACCCACTGAGCCACCCAGGCACCCCAACAAAACTTTCAAATTATCAAAAGAAACACTTAGAAAGCAAAGGCAGACCATTTCTGAGTATTAAATATTTTAAGCTATAGAAACAGAGTGAAACATAAAACAAGGAACAGAACTTACAAATACATTGGATAAGGAAACTCACTTATTAAAAAAAAACAGGGATGAAAAAGCCTGATTAGACTCAAAAATATGCTGAGAGATAAGAGAAACAATTTAAAGGTGATTCAAAAAGGCTGGGAGTAAAATAATGAATAAAAATATGCCAGGGAAATATAAACAAAAAGAAAGAAGGGGTCATGATTTTAATAGTCAGACACAGTTGGATTCAAGGTTAATACTTAACCAATACAAGAGGCTATTTTGTCATAATAAAAGACATAATCACAATTAATTTCTCCAATAATGAGTACCTATGCACCTCATAACCAATCATCAACTTGCATTAAGCAAAAGTATGAGGCACTACAAGAAAAAATATTTTAATGGTAGCAGATTTTAATTCATGTCTCCCAAATTATGATAGCCCAAGTGAACAAAGAGAAGTAAGAATTTAGAAAAACAAAGCATACCTGATAAGATAGATATATTTGTTATATTAAAAAAAAAACACTCCATGCCTTGAAAAGAGATAATAAACTCAGTTTTCAGATATCCATGGACTATCACGTTAAAACAAAATGAAACACAAAGCCCCTATAGTAGGCCACAGAGTGTAAGTGAATAAATTCCAAGGGGAAAAAAAAAGTATAAATAGTATTCTCTGATCATATGATATTAAACTGAAATGAGAACAAAGCAATGTACTCCTGGCATATGAAGAGAAGAACAGAAAATGAAATATAATACTATGTCCAAAATTAAACCTAATATACAAAAATTAACAAATTGGCATTTGAAAAGATGGTGAAAATGAATTACTTAATAAGTAATTAATAAGGATAGCCATCTAGAAAATAAATAAAATAGGAGCCTGTGGTGTCAACTACCAGCTATCCCTTAATATCCATTCTTCTTTCTGACTATAAACAGTTTATACAAAAGGAAATGTTGATAACTTAAACACATGAAAAGCTGCTCAGTCTTCTTATAAGAGAAATACAAATTAAAGCCACTAAGAGGTATAATTTTCCACCTATTAGACTGACAAAAATCAAAAATTTTGATATATTCTTTATGAAAGATGTTGAGGAATAGGTAGTTACATATTGCTAAATGTAAATTAATAGAACTTATACTGAGGGCAGTTTAACGATATTTATCAGAAGTACAAGTGCACACACCTTTGACTCAGAAATACCCTTTCCAGAAATTTCTTCTTCATGTGAACAATTGCTAAAAGACGCATATACAAGGATAGTCATTGTTGTGCTATTTGGAAAGACTTGAAAAGGCCTAAAGTTTCATCGGTTAGAACTGGTTAAATAAATACAGTATATTTATACACTGGAATCATATATATATACATATACATATCACATACATATAAAAAGAGCTCTCTACATACTGATAGGGAATGAAAAGAAAGAAGAAAGACATTGTTGGGTGAAGGGGTGCAGAAAAACATGCACATTATAATTCTTTTTGTGTTTGAAAAAGCAAATATGTATGTGTATATAAATTGTATATTTGTTTCTGTAATGAATATTTTTTGAAGTATACACAAAAACTCATAACATAGTTTGCCTCTGGGAGAAGAACTTGACTAGAAGAGAAGTAGGGGAGAATTACTCTTACAATTCACACCACTGTGCATGTTTTTAACATTTCAAATGTTCATAAATTACCTAGTCAAATTAATTAATTAGGTTTGAATGAAATAGAAGAAAAATAAATTCTCACACAATGAAAAAGATTAAAAATATATAATTTATAATCTCCATTTGCATGTATCATCTAGGCTAACGTAATGGATATTTGAAAAGATATTTAGACTCTCAATGTAAGGCAACATCCCAGATAAAGAGTTGAAAGATTTAAATTAGATAGCTCTACAAAATGAATTGTTGCAAAAGACCAAATGATAAAATAATTTATTAATAATTGAAATTTAAAATAAAGGGATGATGTTCATTTCATTATATAAAAGCAATGATTAAAGCAGTTCCAGAATAGTCTCAGTGTTCTTTCATTTAAAGAAAATCAGGAAATTCCATGAAAGCAGATTCTATGTTTTATTTCTGGCCATTCCCCCAGAGCCTGTGACAGGAGCTGACATAGCATAGGGGCACAACAAATATATACAGAAAAAAATAAAAGATTTAAATGGAATTATAACTTAAAAAATAGAAAAAAGTATTATTATAAAGTATCATTGAAATCCGTTGTACATCCTTTAGACCTTAGTATTAATCCAAATTTCTGCTGTTCTGATTTTCATGATATCTAGGGTCTCACTGACTTTTTACCTGGCACATTTACTGTACTGTTAGCTCTGGAGAACAAACTGTAAGGTTTACAATTTCTTGGGCAAATTTTCATGTTGTGGCACTTGCTCTCTTTTCACACACACACACACACACACACACACACACACACACTTCTCAATTTTACTGTTGTCAGGCTGCTCACTTCTCATACCAGCTGCTCCTCCCACCTGCTCCCCCAAAACATAATGTAAAGCCTCCATCTGATGCACAGAAGGGACACCAGCTAAGATAAGGGTAAATTTCTGAGTATGGTTCTATTCTCGATTGAGGCAGAGGGTGTTAAAAGACCTCAGAAGTTAGGTAGCAGCAGATAATATGATTTCAGTTCAGACACAAAAATAGAAACACTCTGACATCAATCAGAAAGTAGAGGAAACTGTAATCTTTGGGCAGGATTTTTCCTTTTTGGCTGAAGTTCAAAATCCCAAATCCCTTCCTTAGAATGAAGGCATTTAATGATGAAGACTTGAGTCTTTTCTGAGAAAGCCATGAGATTCCTGATAAGAATTCTTCCCTTAATTTCCAGTGTTTCCAAGTAGTGAGAAGGTTTAATAAGGACATTTTAGGCATATGTCTCATCACATAAAATTGACTCAGAGAATTTGGGCACTCTGAGGTCCTTAGAGAATATGATATAAATGTAGATATTTTTTTCTAGAGAAACTTTCAAAACTTGCCCACAGTCGATTTGTCAAGCATCAAACTGGAATATGGAACTGAAAAAGTAATTTAATGTATTTTTAAAATTGTGTTTAATTAAGGTGAAGTTAGTGATATAAAATTATGCTAGGATCTGCTGCTTCTTGTTTTTCTTCTGTAGGAGCATAGCTTATTTTTGTTCAATTTATATTATTTTTATCTTAATTGGAACTCATCTGCTATGAAAATTTAAAGCAGAAGAGAAGGAAGACCCAGACAAGTCAGTGACAATGACAGGAGCCATTGCTAAGAATTAAAGCAACAGAATTTGGGAGAAACCAAGTTAACCAGCTAAGACCAGAGGCAAAAGTTGTGGTGGAGAATCAGATTGGCACAGAGCCAAAAAAAATAATCTTCCACAGAGCTGAAGCCTAAGGCCTAGTCAAATAAATATAATAATATGGAAAGACTCCTATTAAAGCACCATGAATATAAGCATGGAGGTGTTTTTCTTGAGCACACCACTACCAAGGGGAAGAAAAAGGGACTTCAGTTGTACATCCAAGCCTGGTTCAGAGGAGTTTCATTCATACCTTAACCAACAGATGCTAATTAATGACATTCTCTGTGCAAAACACTATGCCAAGTGGGGTGCCGGGCTCAGTCAATCAGTGGAGTGTCTGACTCTTGTGCTTGGGTTGTGAGTTCAAGACCCATGTTAGGCATAGAGACTGCTTACTTAAAAAAAAAAAAAAAAGAATGTGTCAAGGATAAAAGCACACACACGCACACACACACACACTATGCTGAGGACTGGAGTGAGAAAAACCATCATGGCCTCTAACCTCACTGAGCTTACATTATAGCAAGAACGCAGGAGGAGCAAATCAAATAAATAAGTAATCTGAAGGAAAAGTAGGCAATTGAAGATAATACTATAATGGAGGAGGGGCGCCTGGGTGGCTCAGTGGGTTAAGCCACTGCCTTCGGCTCATGTCATGATCTCAGAGTCCTGGGATCGAGCCCCTCATCGGGCTCTCTGCTCAGCAACGAGCCTGCTTCCTCCTCTCTCTCTCTGCCTGCCTCTCTGCCTGCTTGTGATCTCTCTCTCTGTCAAATAAATAAATAAATAAATAATCTTAAAAAAAAAAATACTATAATGGAGGAAACAAGCAGGATGCTGAGCGGTAGATCAGGGAGGGAGAGGACCTATTTTAGAAAAAGTCGCCAAGACGCCTGGGTGGGTCAGCGGGTTAAGGCCTCTGCCTTCGGCTCAGGTCATGATCCCAGGATCCCGGGATCGAGCCCCGCATCAGGCTTTCTGCTCGCAGGGAACCTGCTTCCTCCTCTCTCTCTGCCTGCCTCTCTGCCTACTTGTGATCTCTGTCTGTCAAATAAATAAATAAAATCTTAAAAAAAAAAAAAAAAAAAGAAAAGAAAAAGTTGCCAAGAAAGACTACCTAATGTGACACTGAACTGAGGTCTGAAGGAAAGGAAAGAGCCCGCTATGAAGAAAAAGGAAAAAGAGATTGCTGGACAAAAGTACAAAGATCTAGAGCTAAGAAAAGCTCAGCCTATTCAAAGCACTGCAAGAAAATCCATGTGGCTGCAAACCGATGTTCCTCCTGCAGCTACCACCGCTCTATCACGGTTTACCTCACAGCTCACAGCCAACCTGAAATCATTGCCTGGAGTATCTAAATTATTTCTCCTCTTTCGTTCCGCCTTGAGAAAGTCTGTCTAAATCATGACCTCAAGCTGCTGATAAATAGGAAGGAAATTTTCTTCCAAAGTTGTTTTTCGTTTTGTTTTAGTATAATGGTACACTTCAAATACTGAAAAACGCCAGGAAGTTTTCTAATCAATGCCTCCGCATTTGTATGTGTCTCCACAAAGGCCCACCCACCTAAGCCCCAATCACTAGCCCTCGTTCATGAGGTTACCATGACATCCATCTTCATAGAGTGCACTGCTCCCTTACCATCGCTGTTTCCCCCATAGGGAATCTGTGGGAAAAGGTCTCTTTAGAGAGCCACACAGCTAGGGAGAGTCAGCAGGCACTCTCCACATGATGAGAGAAAAAAATATGCAAGATTAAATTAATTGTGTGGTCTCAAGTTCACTCCTCCCTTGTATTGGTTAGTAGTAATGCTAAAATTTAGAAAATAAGTTATTTTAGATATGAAAAATGCTCGAATCTTGGTTCACAAACTAGGAATACAAGAAATGTCACATTTCTTTTTTTTCCTTTTCATGGACATAAATAACACTCAATTGCTCTCTCACTAGGTGGTGCAAAATTTAATTTTAGTCATTACAAGTTTCCTTTTTTCTCCTACTCACTGCCACCTCCAATTCAAGGTCACATAAAGGTCTCTCGGTATCATTTAGAGAGGTCCGAAATGACATTCCCTGAAGGCGCTGAAGCCACGTTACCTAAATTTGTATCTTGGTTCTGCCGCTTACTAGCATGTAACATTGGGTAACTTATTTAACCTCTTGACTATTAATGAAGAGTAATGGCAGGAACTACCTCACAGGATTATTGAACAGTTAGATGAGTTAATGTATCCATAGCTATTAGGGTAATATCTTGCACTTAAGCGGGCAGTAAATATTTATCATCATCATGATCACCATTTTTACATGATACAAAATTATCAGAGTTTCTCCAGTAACTTGCCACTCTGGTTATCAGAGATGCCCAGTTTCTCAACCCAAAGGAATTCCTCAAACCCAGTACCATACTGCCTTGATGATTACAGCTTTGTAATAGAGGTTGAAGTCTAGAATTCTGATGCCACCATCTATGGTTTTCTTTTCAATATTCCTCTGGATATTCGGGGTCTTTTCTGGTTCCATTTAAATTTAGGATTGTTTGTCCCATTTCTTTGAAAAAAGTTGATGGTATTTTAAAAGGGATTGCATTAAATGTGTAGATTGCTCTAGGTAGCACAGACATCTTCACAATTTTTGTTCTTTCAATCCATGAAAATGGAGCATTTTTTCCACTTCTTTGTGTCTTCTTCAATTTATTTCATGAGTATTCTATAGTTTTCTGAGTACAGATTCTTTGCCTCTTTGGTTGGATTTATTCCTAGGTATCTTATGGTTTGGGGTGCAATTGTAAATGGAATCAACTCCTTAATTTCTCTTTCTTCTGTCTTGTTGTTGATATATAGAAATGCAACTGATTTCTGTGCATTGTTTTTATATCCAGACATTTTATTGAATTCCTGTGTGAGTTCTACCAATTTTAGAGTGGAGTCTTTTGGGTTTTCCACATTAAGTATCATATAATCTGCAAAGAGTGAGAGACTAACTTCTTCTTTGCTGATTTGGGTGCCTTTTATTTCTTTTCATTGTCTGATTGTTGAGGCTAGGATTTCTAGTACCTGTTGAATAGCAGTGGTGATAGTGGACATCTCTGTCATGTTCCTGACCTTAGGGGAAATACTGAGAGTTTTTCCCCATTGAGAATGATATTTGCTGTGGGTTTTTCATAGATGGCTATTATGATATTGAGGTATGTACTCTCTATCCATACACTGCAAAGAGTGTAATCAAGAAAGGATGTTGTACTTTGTGAAATGCTTTTTCAGCATCTATTGAGAGGATCATATGTTCTGGTTCTTTCTTTTATTAATGTATTGTATTACATTGATTGATTTGCAAATGTTGAACCATCATTATAGCCCAGGAATGAATCCTGCTTGGTCATGCTGAATAATCCTTTTAATGTACTGTTGGATCCTATTGGCTAGTATTTTGGTGAGAATTTTTGCTTCCGTGTTCATCAAGGATATCGGTATGTAATTCTCCTTTTTGATGGGGTCTTTGTCTGGTTTTGGGATCAAGGTAATGCTGGCCTCAAAAAATGTGTTTGGAAGTTTTCCTTCCATTTCTATTTTTTGGAACAGTTTTGGGAGAATAGGTATTAATTCTTCTTTAAATGTTTGGTAGAATTCCTCTGAAAGCCATCTGGCCCCTGGGCTCTTATTTGTTGGGAGATTTTTTTTTTAAAGATTTTATTTATTTATTTGACAGACAGAGATCACAAGTAGGCAGAGAGAGAGAGGGAAGCAGGCTCCCTGCCGAGCAAAGAGCCCGATGTGGGGCTCGATCCCAGAACTCCGGAACCATGACCTGAGCTGAAGGCAGAGGCTTTAACCCACTGAGCCACCCAGGTGCCCCTTTTGGGAGATTTTTGATGACTGCTTCAATCTCCTTACTGGTTATGAGTCTGTTTAGTTTTTTTTTTTTTCTTCCTGGTTCAGTTTTGGTAGTTTATACATCTCTAGGAATACATCCATTTCTTCCAGGTTGTCAAATTTGCTGGTGTACAGTTGCTCATAATATGTTCTTATAATTGCTTGTATTTCTTTGGTGTTGGTTGTGACCTCTGCTCTTTCATTCATGATTTTATTAATTTGGGTCCTTTCTCTTTTCTTTTTGATAAATCTGGCCAGGAGTTTATCAGTCTTATAAATTCTTTCAAAGAACCAGTTGCTAGTTTCATTGATCTGTTTTAATGTTTTTTGGTTTCGATTTCATTTTATTATTTCTCTTCTCCTGCTGTGTTTAGGCTTTCTTTGCTGTTCTTTCTCCATCTCCTTTAGGTGTAGGGTTAGGTTGTGTACTTGAGACCTTTCTTGTTTCTTGAGAAAGGTTTGTATCATTATGTACTTTCCTCTCAGGACTGCCTTTGCTGTGTCCCAAAGATTTTGAATAGTTGTGTTTTCATTTTCATGTTTCCATGAATTTTAATATCCTGGTTGACCTATTCATTCTTTAGTATGGTGCTCTTTAGCTTCCATGTATTTGAGTTCTTTCCAAGTTTCCTCTTGTGGTTGAGCTCTAGTTTCAAAGCTTTGTGGTCTGAAAATATGCAGGGAATGATCCCAATCTTTTGGTACTGGTTGAGACTTGATTTGTGACCCAGGATGTGATCTATTCTGGAGAATGTTCCATGTGCTATAGAGAAGAATGTGTATTTTTTTTGCTTTGGGTTGGAATGCTCTGAATATATCTGTGATGTCCGTCTGGTCCAGTGTGTCATTTAAAGCCTTTCTTTCCTTGTTGATCATTTGCTTAGGTGATCTGTCCATTTCAGTGAGGGTGGTGTTAAAATCCCCTACTATTGTTGATGTGTTTCTTTGATTTGGGTATTAATTGGCTTATATAATTGGCTGCTCCCATGTTAGGGGCATAGATATTTGAAATTGTTAGATCTTCTTGTTGGACTGACCCTTTAAGTATGACCTAGTGTCCTTCCTGATCTCTTATTATAGGCTTTGGCTTATAATTAATTTATCTGATATAAGGATTGCCACCTCAACTTTCTTTTGATGTCCACTAGCACAGTAAATTGTTTTCCTCCCCCTCACTTAAAATGTGGAGGTGTATTTAGGTCTAAAATGAGTTTCTTACAGACAGTATATTGATAGGTCTTGTTTTTCTTATCCATTGTGATACCCTGTTCTTTTGATTGGGTCATTTAGCCCATTTACCTTCAGGTGAACTATTAAAAGATATGAATTTAGTGCCATTAGTATTGCCTATAAGGTAACAGTTACTATATATTGTGTCTGTTCCTTTCTTGTCTATGTTACTTTTAGGCCCTCTCTTTGCTTAGAGGAGCCCTTTCAATATTTCCTGTAGAGCTGGTTCGGTGTTTGCAAATTCTTTTAGTTTTTGTTTGTCCTGGAAGCTTTTTATCTCTCCTTCTATTTTCAATGACAGCCTAGCTGGATATAGTATTCTTGGTTGCATATTTTTCTTATTTAGTGTTTTGAATATATCTTGCCAGTCCTTTCTGGCCTGCCAGGTCTCTTTGGATAGGTGTGCTACCCAACTAATATCCCTACCATTGTATATTACAGACCTCTTGTTCTGAGCTGCTTTCAGGATTTTCTCTTTGTCACTGAGACTTGTAAGTTTTACTGTTAGATTACAGGGTGTGGACCTATTTTTATTGATGTTGAGGGGGATTCTCTGTGCCTCCTGGATTTTGATGCTTGCTCCCTTTGCCAAATTAGGGAAAATCTCTGCTATAATTTGCTCCAATATGCCTTCGGCCCTTCTCTCTCTTTCTTCCTCTTCTGGCATCCTTATTATTGTAATATTGTTTTGTCTTATGGTATCACTTATCTCTCAAATTCTCCCCTCATGGTCCAGTAGTTGTTTGTCTCTTTTTTGCTCAGCTTCTTTATTCTCCATCATTTATTCTTCCATATCACTGATTCTCTCTTCTGCCTCATTTATCCTAGCGGTAAGAGCTTCCATTTTTTATTGCACCTTATTGATATTTTTTTTTAATTTCAACTTGGTTAGATTTTAGTTCTTTTATTTCTCTAGGAATGGATTCTCTAGTATCCTCTATGCTTTTTTCAAGTCCAGCTAGTATCTTTATAATAATCATTCTGAACTCTAGTTCTGACATCTTCCTAATATCCGTATTGATTATGTCCCTAGCAGTTAGTAATGTCTCTTGTTCTTTTTTTCTGAAGTAAGTTTTTCTGCTTTTTCATTTTGTCCAGAGAAGAATAGGTAAATGAGAGAACAAAATGCTATAAGGGTAACAATGACCCAGAAAAATATACTCTAAACAAATCAGAAGAGATCCAAAACTGGGAGGGAAAGAAAGAAAAAAATATATATATGATCAGGCTTGTGAATAGAACAGAGCCACACATTAGATTTTAAAATTTTAAATTTTAAAATTTTAAATTTTAAAGAAAGAAAAACTTGTGTATATGTCTATACACACACACACACACACACACACACACACACACACAAATAAGGGTAAATATGAGGAAGGGATAGAATATGACTGTAAAGATGAAAAATTTTTTTTAAAGATTTTATTTATTTATTTGACAGAGAGAAATCACAAGTAGGCAGAGAGGCAGGCAGAGAGAGAGGAGGAAGCAGGCTCCCCGCTGAGCAGAAAGCCCGATGTGGGGCTCGAACCCAGGACCTGGGATCATGACCTGAGCCGAAGGCAGCGGCTTAACCCACTGAGCCACCCAGGCGCCCCTAAAGATGAAAATTTAAAAAGATCTTAAAAAATGAATTGATAAGATAAGAAGTTGGTTGAAAAAAGAAAGAAAAAATTTAAAAAAAAAAAAAAAAGAGATTGAGAATGTGATCAGTCAGGAGACTAGAAAAAAGCCATAAACTAGATTTAGGGTATATTTGGGTCTGTTAGAAGCAACTGTATCTCAAAATTTTAAAGAAAGAAAAATTTATATGTGTACTAAAAATAAGGTTAAATACAATGATGGGGCACCTGGGTGGCTCAGTGGGTTAAAGTCTCTGCCTTCGGCTCAGGTCATGATCCCAGGGTCCTGGGATCGAGCCCCACATCGGGCTCCCTGCTCGGCAGGGAGCCTGCTTCCTCCTCTCTCTCTGCCTGTCTCTCTGCCTGCTTGTGATCTCTGTCTGTCAAATGAGTAAAATCTTTAAAAATAAATAAATAAATAAATAAATAAATACAATGAATACAATGAAAGGGAGAGAATATAACCATAAAAATGAAAATAAAAAAGACTTTTAAAAAGGTATTGATAAAATAAGATGTTGGTCAAAATAGGAAAGAGGAAAAATTCAAAAAAATGGGAAAAAAATAAAGAAAATTTTTAAAATTTAACTTTGAAAGACTAAAGAATCTGGGAGAAAAAAGCGATGAATTCTATGTGCTGTATTCCCCTAATGCTGGAGTTTCACAGTTCTCATTGATCGGAAAACTTAGTCTTGGCTGGATGTTCTTGCTGATCTTCTGGGGGAGGGACCTGTTGCAGTGATTCTCAAATGTCTTTGCTGGATGTGGAATTGCACCACCCTTGCCAAGCGCCAGGCTAAGCAACCTGCTTGGGTTTGCTCTTGGTAGCTTTTTGTTACCTGAAAGCTTTACATACAGCTTTGGAGGATGAGAATTAAAATGGCCGCCTCCCAATCTCTGGGTCTGAGGAACTGAGAGCTCAGGGCCCCCCTCTTCAGTGAGGCCTCAGAGAAGAGCAGTCAATCACATCTGTCTCACTGGTCTCCAGCCGTATTCTGAGCTCACCCAGCCTGTGACTGAGTTTTTTATCTCTGGTGCATCGCCCCATTTGGTGTCTCCAGACCCACCAGACTCCTGCAGCATGCTCCCACACCACTCCTCTCATGGGGGGGGGGGGCTCCCAGGATCTGCCATTTGTGGGGTCCCTGCTCGAAGAGTAGTAGTCTAACTGTGCCTCAGATCATGGTTTATGGCAACCCCGAGCTAAAAGCCCCCTCCTCAGCTCTATCTTTGCAGCCAGCTTTCCCGTCTGACATCTGGGAGCTCTGCCACTCTCAGGCTGTGATCCCAAAGATCCTGAGACCACACCGACCCGGCAAGGATTCCACCCCTACTTAGCCACTGGAGTGATGTCCCTCAGTGGAGCAGACTTCCAAAAGTTCTGATTTTGTGCTCTGCTGCTCTACTGCTTGCCAGAAGCCAGCAACTCCCCCTGCAGCCTATCTTCCCATATATTGCCTCAGATTCACTTCTCTGCATGTCCTACCTTCCAGTAAGCTTTCAAAGTCTCCAAAACAAGGATCCTTATTTGTTAAGGACAAGAAGCTTTCTTGTCCTTTTCATACCAATACAGAGATGCCAAAGGCAGATGCTCAGTGATATCTGCCTTTACCATATGTAGGCACACTATGCCACAGCACATAGCTCTATACTGAGTGGAGGAGGCTCATTTTATGCCCAGTCCCATATAAAGGCAGACAAAGACATAGATGTGAGCCCCGCACATGCCAAGAGATACTTATCATTGGAAGATGGGAATTTAGCCTCATCTATATTTCTTATGGCACCAGTTGGGCCTCACCCTGAATCCTGGAAAGTAATTTAGCTTTAGAACACATTAAGAGGTAGTATAGTAGAATCACTATTTGCTCTTTTACTTTGGTGAGGTGACTTAACCTCCCCTGAGTCTCAGTCTCCTCATGTATAACATCAGGACAATGACAGAATCTGTTTCATAGATACAGTGTGCAGACTTAATGAAATCATGTGTATATAGCTTGCAGCAAAGTGCCTAGCACAGAGTGATCATCCAACAAATACTAGTTTCCTTCCTTCCCTTTTTTCCTTTTCTATAGAGTTCCCCGCCTTTCTTTCTGACTTGAATGTGTCATTATAAAAACCACTCCTTTGAGTTTAGGTAATGTGTGGTCTGGAGGAAGCAATAATTAAGTATAACTGAGTTCCTAAGGAAGGAAGAAGAGTTGGAGTTTTACCCTTTTCCCAAGAGCACATTAACCTGGATTTGGTTTTATTAAATTATTTGTCTACTATTTATCTTATTAGTCAGTTTTGTGGAAGTAGCAAGAATTGCCTAGGAAGAATGGGGCTTCAGACAAAAACTTGGTATATGTAGACAGAAATGAGGAAGGAGGAATGTTCTGTAGTCTCTGCCCAAGGGACAAGTATGAGGTCACAAGGGACAGAAAATGACACAGTTTTCTGAACTCAGATTTCTGCCTAGAATCAGCCCTTGTAACTAGCATGGGAAAATGAAATAAAATAAAACAGATCATTTAATTGAATAGGCAAGGAGGTATTTCAATCCACTCTGCTCAAATATGTCAATAAGTACTAAGAAGCAATGTTTCTTGTCTTAACTATATTCTCTTTCATTGACAACATCTCTCTAAGACTAGTAAATTCAATTCAATTCAACGAGCATCTATCATGCCCCTATTATGTGCCCTCATGCTACAAGTCCTTGCAGTGACAGGGAATCAATCTTTTGTCCACTAAAAGTCAACTCTGAAAGGCCCACTAAAAGACCAAACAAGGTTCAAGAGTAATGTGCTATTCACATAAGTTTGATGATATTTACACAGAATTCACTGTTTCTGTCCCACTTACAGTTGGCTTCAGGCTGTCATATTGATGAAAGGGAAAATAAGCTCTAATGATTAACACAGTGAGAGGTTTTTTGGTTTTGTTTTGGTTTGGGGTTTGGGGTGTTTTGTTTTGTTTTGTTTTTGGGGTGTTGGGTTTGGTTTTTTTTGTTTTTGTTTTTGTTTTTTGGGTGTTTGTTTGTTTTGGGTTTTTTGTTTTTTTTTTTTTTTTTTGCATATTCTTTATTCTCTTACACTGCCCAAAGCCAAGACCATTCTCCCATATTTTTAACAGAAGATGGCTGATGAGGACATGGTATTCTAAAGCCTATCATGCTCTTTAAAAGAAAAATCAGCGCTGTGAGAACCCCAGGCCAGCAGATTGAAAGGCTGTGGAAGATAGGAAAACTCTCAGGGCATGGAGAACTGAAGACAGCCATGAACTGCATAGAGACCAAGAACATCTTAGCAATGAGCTGTGTGATAACAAATGCAGAGGGAAAGCTGAGGTCTTATTGACCATGAGGGCATCAGTCACAGAGAGAAGAGGATGGCATTCAAGATGTGGGGAGCAACATAGGTAAATGCAATAGGCATAAATGAGCATAGGCTTTTGGATACACAGGTCCAAGAAAAAAGTACCTAGAAGCAAATTCACTCCACAAGACCACCTTAAAATCTTGACATTTTTGATCTCTGCTCTTGTACATGGCTGTCATTTAATGCTAGTTTTGTTCTTTTTTTTTTTAATAAGTGGTAGAGTCTAGTTTATATTAATTTAATGGTATGTAAGGGTTTGTCTTTTTGTGTATATTTCTCCCAGTATAGTGGCTTGTGGATAATAGACAGTACATCCAGGTTGGATTGATGGTGATTGATGTGCAATCATTGGGAGATGGATCACCAACTGCTCACCCTTATCCCTCTGTTAGGGTCACCCCATCGGTTCTACATTCCCACCTGACTGTTGTTCTGGATGTATACTACTAAGCTTTCGGTATTTGTTTCACAGACTTGGTTTCATTGGAATCACCTGAGATCCTGGATCTTGTGTCCTACCATGAGAGATTCTGATAATCAATCAGGACATGACCTGGTCATCAGGATTTCTTGAAAGCTCCAAAAGTAATTCCAAAGTATACCTGAGGTTGAAGACTGCTACTTTATAAGGAAATATAGGATAATAAAAAACAGAAAGGCTAATAGGGGAAAGAGAGTCTGGAAAGTTACCTTACTTACTTTGAAGTCATTTATTACAATTTGTAAGTTGTATTAAACTGACAACACATACTAAGCAACCATATCAACAAAACTGTCCTTGGAAAAATATGGAAAAAGTATTATGTATACTTAGATCATTATTATTACCTAGTATTAAAGAAAACCAATTTTTAATTTTTGGATTAAGTGAAACATATATGTTATGTCTCTTATTATAAGAAGAAATATTTGAATATATAGTATTTTTTTTATATTTTATATTTTCCTATATTTTGAATATATAGTATGTTGTGTTAACTGCTAGGACTAGTTTGATAAATTCTATGTAGAAACTTGAATGCATAAACTATCTCAACAGTTTCAAGAAATATATATATTATCATATCATACCATGCTTCCAACTGAACAATTGTTAGGCCCCTAATAACCATAATAGTAATATTATGTAATAGTGTAATAATAGTAATATAGTATTATAATAGTAAAAGTAATATAATAACTATTTTTAGTAGTATTAGTATTATAGATATTTATGGAGGCATGGTAATAAGTACTTTATGACCATTAACTTATATAAGCCCAACAATAACAATGGATATAAGGATAGTTACCCTCATATTATGAGATAATAAACAGGATGAGGCTAAGGTCAAAAAAGTTAAGTTGTATGCTCAAGGTTCTGTAGCATGTAAGTGGTGAATTTAACCTTGTTCATAGGATTCTAAAATGTTAAGTTGTTGATTGCCACACTACATTTAATTTTAACATAACAATATGGATTTTAAGCTTTGTGTTTTTACTATTAATTAACAAAACTACCTCAAATCTTAAAGAATAATTATATTTACCTTTTAAGAAAGCTTCAGCTGAAGATACTATTGGTAAAATGTTTGAAGAGTGAATTCCCAGGGTGGCTTTGTTACAAATTGGTGAATAAAACAGGGTGCTTCTGCCCAAAAAAAAAAAAAAATGAAAAAAGAAAGAAAGAAAGCTTCAGCTGGTCAACACTGCTTTTAATCAGGTACAAAGTTCTTAGCCTGGCATACAAGGTCCTCTATAACATGAACTGTAAACAAGCTTTTCATCTGGTTGCTCATTACCCCCTACAATTTCTCTGTACTCCATTCAAGTTCTATCCAACTTTGCTGTATGAATAATCCAGTAATATTTTTCTCTCCCCCTTCCCTTTGCTCATGTAGCTGCTCTGCTTAAAACACCCTTCCAGCCTTGTAAAATTTATATTTTTCGTCATCCCTGCATACACACACCTCAAACACCACTCCTTCCAGGAGGTCTCCCTTGATCCTTAGTTTTAATCTATTACTCCTTAGAAATGTCTAGAACTATCACTTTTTCAGCATCTGTATTATATCTACTTGTCATATTTTTTACCTGTTTTATTCTCAGTATTCTCAGTAATTATTCTAATTTTAATATATTGACCATGGAAGCTCTTGCTTTTTGTCTCCATATTTCCTACAGTGTGCCAAGAGTGCCAAGTGGTTCTCAACACATGGTCTCTAGACCACCAGCAGCAGCAAAAGCAAAACCACCACCAGCAGCAAAAGCATCACTTTACAACATATTAGAAATGCAGATTTTCAGGCCTCATTTCAGATTTACTGAATCAAAAACTTTGGGGGCAGTACTCAACACTCAACACTTTTTTAACTAAATTTAAAAAACTTTTTATTTTGAAATAATTATAGATTTGGAGGAGGTACAAAGAAATGTACAAGGAAGTCCCAACCACTCTTTACCCAGTCTACCCCAGTGTTAACATCTTGTATAACTAGAACAATTTCAAAACCAGGAAACTGATATTGGTATAATCCATAGAGATTATTCAGATTTCACTAATTATACATGTACTCATCTGTGTGTGTATGTGTGTGTGTGTGTGTGTATCTCTATGCAATTTTATCATATGTGTAGCTTCATGCAATCATCACCATAGTCAAGATATTTAACTGTACCATCACCACAGGACCCTCTTGTACTACCCCTCTACAGCCATACTCACCTCTCTCTCATTCCTGACTCCTGGCAACCACTAATCTGTTCTCCATTTCTGTAATTACTATCTCATGAATGTTATTCAAATGGAATACTGCAGTATATATCCTTTGGGGATTTTTTTTTTCACTCAAAATAATTTCCTTGCAGTTCATCCAATTTCTTATGTATATCAATAGTCCATTTCTTCCTATTACTCAGTAGCACTCCATAGTATGGATGTACCACAGATTGTTTAACAATTCATCTATTGAAGGATAATTTAGGTAGTTTCTAATTTGAGGCTCACATGAATTTCTACAGACAAATACATTCTCATTTCTCTATACTATGTGCCTAAGAGTACAACTGCTGGATCAAATATGTCTATTTTTAGTTTTAAAAAAACTTCAACTGTTTTTCCAGAATAGCTGCACCATTCTATATTCCCACCAGCAATATATGAGTGGTCTACTTTCTCCATATTCTCACCAGAATTTGGTGTTATTAATATATTTTCCTTTAACTTTTAGTCATTCTGATAGGTGTATAGTAATATCTCATCATGGCTTTAATTTGGATTCCTCTAATGGCTAATGATGTTGAGAATCTTTTTGTGTGTATATTTGCCATCTGTATATCTTCTTCAGTGAGATACCCATGTATTTAACAAATATTTGCTCTATTAAAACAGTAAAAATGTTTTAAATTTGAAGAGGCTCAACTTACCAATTTTTCCCTTCATGGGTTGTTATTTTGTTGTCAACTCTTTGGCTAGTCCTAGGTCCCAAAGATTTTCTTCTATTTTTTCTAGAAGTTTTATAGTTTTATGCTTTACATTTAAGTCCGTGATTCATCCTGAGTTAATTTTTATATAAAGTGTGAGATTTAGATTGATTTGGGGGTGTTGTCCTTGTTGTTGTCTGTGGATGTCCAATTGCTCCAGCACTATTTATTGAAAAGATTGTCACTCTTCCATTGGATTTCTTTTGCTCCTTTGTCAAAAATTAATTGGTCATATTTCTGTGCATCTGTTTCTGGACTCTATTCTGTTTCATTGACTTATATGCATCTATCCCTCTGCTAGTACCACACTGTCTGGCTTACCATAGCTATATTATAAATTTTAACATCTAGAATAGTGTTTCCTCCCACTTAATTCTTCCTTTTCAAAATTATTTTGGCTATTTCCCTTTCATATAAATTTAGAATAAGCTTGTTTGTGTCTACAAGAAAACTTACTTGGTTTTTTTTTTATTTTTTAAAAGATTTTTATTTATTTATTTGACAGAGAGAGAGATCACAAGTAGGCAGAGAGAGAGGGGAAGCAGGCTCCCTGCCGAGAAGAGAGCCCAATGTGGAACTCCATCCCAGGACCCTGAGATCATGACCCGAGCCAAAGGCAGAGGCTTAACCCACTGAGCCACCCAGGCACCCCATTACTTGGATTTTAATAGAACTGTTAAATCCTAAGAATCAGTTTAAGGAAAACTGACATTTTTACTATGCTGAGTTTTCTAATCCATGAACACAGTATGTCTTCCCAAGTGTTTAGGTCTTCTTTGATTTCTTTCATAAGCATTTTATCATATTCATCATACCAATTCTGTACGGGTATGTTAGAATTACTTCATTTTCTTCAGAACAACTGTAAATGGTCTTGTGCTTTTTTAATTTTAGTTTCTATTTGTTTGTTATCAGTATATAGAAAAGCAGTTGATTTTTTTGTGTGCTGATCTTTTATTCTGACCTTACTGAATTTGCTTAATTCTAGTAGTTTTGGGTGTGGTTGTGTGTGTTTAAGATTGCCTGGGACTTCTAAATAGAAAACCATGTCATTTGCAAATAAAAACAGTTTCACTTCTTCTTTTCTAATAGGTAAGCTTTTTATTTCTTTTTTCTTGTCTTATTTCACTGACAAGGACTTTAGGCACTATGTTAATAAGGATAGTGTGAGCAGACATTCTTAACTTGTTCCCGATCTTAGAGGGAAAGCATTTAGTCTTTCACCAGTGAGTATAATGTTAGCTGTAGAGTTTTTGTTGATGCTCTTTCTAAATTTGAGGAAGTTCTATCATGAATGAGTGCTGAATTTTACCAAATGCTTTTTCTTTACCTTGGTACAGTCATGTGATTTTTCCTTTTTACCCTGTTGATATGGTGCCTTACACTTTCAGATGTTGAGCCAACCTCATATATGTGGAATAAATCCCACTTGGATTATAATTACTTTTATAGATTATTGTATTTGATTTGACAAATTTCTGTTGAGGATTTTTACACCTAAGTTTATTGGAGTTATTGATTTGTAGTTTTCTTTTGGAGGCATTTGGTTAGTTTATAATGTCAGGGTAAAACTGGAGTCATAAAATTTGCTATTTGGAACATGTTCTCTCCTCTTTTATTTTCTAGGAAATACTGTATAAAATTTTTTTTTTACTTCTGTGAATATTTGATAAAATTCTCCAAAAAAGCCACCTGAGACTGGATATTTATATTTTTATTTTTTTTTAAATAACAAATTCAATTCCTTCAATTATTGTAGATCTGTTTAGGTTATCTAGTTCATCTTGGCTTAGTTTGGGTGGATTGTGGGTTTTGACAAATTGGTTCATTTCTTCAAAGTTATTAATTTATGAGTAAACTCATCCATAGTTGTTCCTTACTATCCTTTTAATGGCTCCAGGATCCATGATTACATTCTTGTCCTTAAAAATACTGGTGACTTGTTTCGTCTCTGTTTTTATTTTTATCAGTCTTAAAAGCAGTTTATCAATTTTAATGACTTTTTTCCAAAGAACCAGCTGTATACTTCATCAATTTTCTCTAATATTTTCCCATTTTTGAATTCCACTGACTTCTCCACCTTGATATCTAGTACCCATCCCTCTGTTTGCTTTGGGTTTATTTTTATCTCCTCTTTCTGATTTCTAAAGGTAGGAACTTAGATTATTGATCTGAAATCTTTCCTCTTCTCTAATGTAAGCAATGCATTCTCCCAGTACTGCTTTAGTTACATCCTACAAATTTTGATATACTGTGCTTTCAGTTTCCTTCAGTTTTATGTATTTTAAAATTTCCTCTGGGATTTCCTCTTTGACCCATAGATTATTTAGAAGTGTGTTGTTTCATTTCTAAGTACTTGGAGATTTTCCTGTTGTGTTTCTGTTAGTGATTTCTAGCTACATTCCATTATGGTCAGCAAGCATACTCTGTGTGATTTCAATTCTTTAAATTGCTTAATGTTTGTTTTATGACCCAGGATATGGTCTATCTTGGTGAATGTTCCATAGTGCTTGAAACAAATGTGTACTCTGTTTTTGTTGGATGGAGTGTTTTATAAATGCCAATTAGATCCTATTGTTCAATAGTGTTATTCGGTTCTATACCCTTGAAGATGTCTTGTCTGGTAGTTTTATCACTTGTTAAGAGTGTGATGTTGTCTTGTGATGTTGTAAGCAATCTGGGTTTTACAAACCCTCCAGGTGATTTTGATGTACACTAAAATTTGAGAACCACTGGCCCAGAGCAGAGTAACTCAATAAAGTTTTTTTAATTGAATAAGTCATTATTTTATACACTGTAAATTAGAAATTTTTTGTATGAACATGGAACTGTTTTCAGTAAGTACAAAAAAATTGTTCAGTTAGGAAGGTGGGGCTATAATGGAACCCCTCACCTTAACTGTTTTCTTCTGTATAATTAAAATAAGCAATCAGTTGCACAACTACCCCCACGGGGACAGGTTTACCACAAACAATGCTGCATATGGTAGAGTACCCAGAAAACTCTGGAATCCTAATTAGAGCCAAGTTTTATATTTAAAGCCAAATTTTAAACTTAAGACACAGCTAATCCTTTAATTCACCATTTCTAAGGCTGGGCAGTTTATTTACATTTGCATTCAATCAATGAGTGCTTACTGATCTGCTCTCATGATGCAAGAACAGCACCGGTGCTAAAAATAAAGCAGAAAGTGGTGCCTGGGAAATGGACATTATTTTGTCAGTTTAAGGCATGGAAAGCAAAACTGGGAAAAGTGAAGTAAATTTCTCACGGTAAAAGCTAATAAATATCCAAGTCAAGAGTCCAGAGTCTTGGGTGAAAACAAGTGGGGCCAATTTATAGTCGGGGCTGCTCCCTTGGCAGCTGAGTTCCATCCCAGAGACACTTGTTCACTTTTTTCTTCCACCCTCGCTGTCATTCCTTTTTCTTCTGTGGTCCTGGTCAGACCCTGGGTTAACTCAAAACCTCCCCTGGTACCTGTTCCTCTCTAAATCTCCTTCTTATGTCACCAAAACTTCTTCTGGAACACTCAATAACCAAAGCTAGATTTTTCCCCTGATGCTTGAAAGTCTACTTTAGGTGTCATATTGAAAATTCATAATGCCAGCCACATCACCATAAGTCCAAATCTATTATTTTACCCTCCTTCTTTTACCAACAATGATGTAGACAGAAGCTTAGGTCTCCAAGTCTAAAGGAAACATTTTTAGCACTCCTGATATATTACTGTGCTTCGAAATGTCATTGCTATTGTATCGGTGGGGCTTTATTTGGGTTCTAATATGACTTTGGGGGAATGTGAGATCTGTAAAATATATTTATGCAGCTGCAATAAAAGAATTGAGATAGCTGTGAAGGGAACGAAAAGAACAAAACACCAAAAGGAGCTGGGAATTACTGTGGATTTTCTATTTCTGCTATCTGATATGGAACTCATGCAGGAACAATTTCTTAAAGTATAGATAAAAGTTGAAAAGTGAAAATATAATTTCACTTGGGAATAAAATTGTGGGTAGTGGGTTTTTTTTATTTTAGGCAAAAATATATATATATTTGCCTAATATATATATTTTATATATTTGCCATATATATATATATATATACACTCCAGAAAACTGTATTTTCCAAATTCTAGTGTATACACTAGTAGTGGCTATAATTCTAATCAATTATAAAGAAACACACCATAATTCATGTAGGTTGTAATAGGAATTATCAAGTAGAATGAGTGTAAACACATGTGAATACTGTTTTCAGAATGTTTCAAAGTGACTCAGTTTGAAGGAAATAAAAACTGAAGAAATATGAAGCCCATGTGTTTTTTTCTCTTCATCTCCAGAACAAAGCCCCAGTAAGCATTAAGTGTAAAGTGACCTGATTTTGAATGTTATTTCAAGCAAAGTTTCTTTTTTTTTTTATTCTCAGATGAACAAATACTCTACAGATAGCATGAAGTCGGCACCACTGCCCAGGCATCCAGAGAGTCTGAGTAAAAAGACAGAGAGCCAGTCCCACTTACCCAGGCAGCTGCCTGGCAATACTGGCTGAGCCTGATGTTGCTGAGAAATAGAGTGAAGTATTTGGCTTCCTATGTGACATTTGGTTTTGAATCTCTATATTATACTTAGAACATATATTTGCATCCTTAGAGGGAAAAAGCTGCCAAGAGAAATATTAGCCTAAATTCAAATGCTCATTCAGTGCTGATGAACAGACTAGGGAATACTCTAAATCTGCATTAGGAAAACCACGGGGGGGGGGGGGGGGGGGGGAGGGGCGGGGCACCTGGGTGGCTCAGTCGTTAAGCATCTGCCTTCAGTTCAGGTCATGATACCAGGGTCCTGGGAATTGAGCCCCTCATTGGACTCCCTGCTTGGCACAAAGCCTGCTTCTCCCTCTCTGACTCCCCCTGCTTTTGTTCCCTCTCTCACTGTTTCTCTCTCTGTCAAATAAATAAAATCTTTCAAAAAAAAAAAAAAAAAAAAGGAAAACCACAGGGGAAAGGCTTGTAAATGTTCTTCTTTAAAAACTCTAAGGGGGCACCTGGGTGGCTCAGTGGGTTAAAGCCTCTGCCTTTGGCCCAGGTCATGATCTCAGGGTCATGATCCCAGGGTCCTGGAATCAATTCCTGAATTGGGCTCTCTGCTCAGTGGGGAGCCTTCTTCTTCTTCTCTCTCTCTCTCTCTCTCTGCCTGCCTCTCTGCCTACTTGTGATCTCTGTCTGTCAAATAAATAAATAATCTTTAAAAAAAAAGTAACTCTAAGATTTGACCTTTCTCTGGGATTATCAACTTCATGCAGGTATTCGAGTGGACCAAGAATGATTGATTGACTCAGTTACTACCCCAGCCTCCTGAAGTGTGCATGTTTGTATGTGTACATCTGCATGTGTGTCTGTATTGATACTTAGGGAGGGGAGGAATCTTGTCACCTTTGATCAAAGAGCAGATATGCTCACAGTCAAATCCTGGTATCTATAACTGGTGTCTGTACCCCCTTCCCCTCACCGATGCATCTCAGCTGTGTTTATCTTACAAGGAATCACTTCAATAAGCACACACATATTCAATCACCATGAAAACAAATACATAAAAGCCAGTGTGATCCAGCAGGTACGTACTGATCACTTATTTGCTATGAGCCTGCACACCCTTGGCATCAGCACTGAAGATTATCAAGTTGAATAGAACACGAGCTGTAACTTCATAAACTCACAATGAATGTAAGCCTTAAAATACTTCACCAGCTAAGGAACAGTGAAGGAAATGAGGAGGACTCTTCAGCAGGAGTACACACATGAGTCATGGAAGCAAGAGAGTAATAAAGCACAGCACAGTCAGGTCATTCTGAATTTATCTATGAACAATTAGGAGTCATTGAAGGGCTTTTACTGGTTTTGGTTAGGCAGAAGAATGAGAGCACCCAATCCATATTTTAAAGACACAGCCCTGGCAGCAGTGTGAGAAAAGGATTTGAGTGGAGAGGTAAACAGAAATCAGAGGGAGACATTGAGAGGATATTTTTATAGTAAAGACATAATATAAGCAGGAAGCAGAAATGGAAATCAGGTAATTTTTAAGAAGTATAATTTACAAAAGTGAGTCTGAAAGAAATAGAAAATGTAAAGAAAAATTAAGATGGAAGAAATAGAAAACATTTACTCATTACCACCTCCTAATCACTATACCACACACACACACACACACACACACATACACACAAAACTACCACCTATAAGCAAGGAGAGCCGCAGGCAGAGGGAGAAGCAGACTCCCCACTGAGCAGGGCGATTGACCTGGGGCTTTATCCCAGGACCTTGGGACCATGACCATGAGCCAAAGGCAGACACTTAACTAACTGAGCCACCCAGGTGCACCAGTCCACCAAATTTTTAAAGAAAAATAATTCCCATACTACTTAAACTAGTCCAGAATATAGACAGAAAACATACATAAATACAACATTACAAAAATTCCTAAATCTGATAGAGATAGCACACAAAAAAATATAAAACTATACATGAACATTTCAGAATGTCCAAAGCAAATTGCTTCGTTAAAATATTAGCAAACAGAATAAATTAATAAGTGTGATTTATTCTGGAAATAAAATGTACATATTTAATTTTATATATTTATTTTATATATATATTTGTTGGTAGAAAATTGTCAAGGGTCATCTCCAAATATGCTGCAAAGACATTTGATAAAATTCAAGATCCATCTGTTTATGTCATTTGCCTCTTTTTCTGTTGGGTTATAAGTCTTTTTTATTGATTTGTAGAGTTCATACAGGAAAAATATTAATTTGTAGGAGTGCTTTATATATTCTACAGGCAATTCTTCTGTGGTAAATGTTTCCCTTCAGTTTGTGGTTTGTCTTTTCATTTTCCTTATGGTTTCTTTTGAAGGACAGAGGTTTTTTTAATTTACTTAATTAAATATATAAATATGTTACATTTTCTTATTATTTAATCTAAGTATCATTCTCTAAAAATTCTGAAAAAGTTTCTATGCTTCAACATCTGCTCTTAATAAAATTAAGCTTTTAATAAAATGGGAATTCATAGATACTTCCTTAACATAATAAAATATATGGAACCAGTTCCAAAGCCAGTGTCATGCTTAATGAAGAAACATGAGAAGTATCTCATTAAAGGCAAAAATGAGACAAGAATGTCCATTATCACCACCACTATTCAACATTTTTGTGCATAGATTACCCAAAGCAATTTGAGAGGAGAAAGATACATAAAGTATATAAATTGGAAAGGAAAAAGGTTAAATTATTTGCATATGGTTTATTCATATGCAAGAGAGAACCTAGAGGTTCTCTGGAGAACCTAGAGGAATTCACTAAAAAGTCATTATAAACAACAAGAAAATTCAGCAAAATGACTACAGGAAATATTAATATAAAGAAACCAATAGCTCATTTATCATTTTAAGCAATCTCTATAACCAACATTGGACTCAAATTCACAGCCCTAAGTTCAAGAGTCATATGCTCCATCGATGGAGCCAGCCAGGTGTGCTATCAATAGCCCATTTATAAGGCCAACAACCAATCAGAAAGGTTAGCCATTTTACAGTAGAAATACACTTTTTTAGACATGCAAGATCTACATATTTAAATGTTTTAAAGGCTATAAAGGCCTAAAAAGAGGACTTGATCAACTGGAGAATTATATCATGTTCTTTAACAGCAGGATTCAATCTCATGAAGATGATACACCTGTAAATTTAAAATAATCCCATTAAAAATATCAAACTTACTTTTGAGTAGACAAGATGATTCTAAAGCTCAGATGGGAATTATTATGCATAAAAATAGGATAATTCTGAAAAAGAAGAAGAAAAAGGGAAGGCTAGACCTAAAGATATTAAGATGTACCCATATAATAATGTAATGATAATTAAAGGTGAGATATTTAATTACCAGACATAGCAACTGAACAGAAATGAAATGCAAAAAAGAGGTCCAAACACATGTAAGAATCTGTTATATAATAAAGGAATTATTTCAAATTTACAGAAAAAAGATGGCACCGAAAAACCTGGGGAAAATGGTCAGCATGAGATGATGTCACCAAAATGACAGACAGGAGACCAAATCTCCAGTCTCCAATAAAAATCAACAATTGAACAGCTATCTATGAATAAATACAGCTGTGGGGGTCCACTTTAGAAATTTCAGCAAGTAGCATAACAAAAAACCCAAGAGTAGCTACACATAAAAGAAGGAAGATACCTTAATTTTGCCTTCATCTGCCCATCACTCAAGCTGGCATAGCTCAGCACCAAGAAGCAAACTAGCTGGAAAGTTTCCCTCGCTAAGAAAGAAGAGAAGGATGAGTAAGCATCTTTCCTAGCCTTTCACGCCACGGCATGAAGATCCCATTTTGGTTTCATCCTACCCAGACCAGCAAAGCTGAGACATATAGAGACAGTTAGGAACAAGCAAGAAAAGCAGGGGATACTAACAGGAGGGAGGAAGCTATAGGGACTGAGTGGGGAAAGCACCAGGAACCCCACCCAGGGAAAAAACCATAATATCTTGCCTTAAAAATCAGAGAAGTTGAATTCTGTGAGTTTGTATAACCAGTGGGACTTAGAGGTTGGAGCTTTAAAAGTCAGTGACTCTGCACTGGGCCAGCTGGGAGACCAAGCATAGCTGGGCCCCCACACTTAAAGTGACAACAGCCTACAGACAGGCAATGTAGAAGAACAGTTTGCACAATACCTGGGGCAAATGCAGGAGAGATTTGTTTATACAGGTTTCAGAGTCTGTTGGGGAGATTTTCTGGAAACAAAGGAGCTGGCAGGTGCCATTTTCCTCCCCCATCTCATCCCCCAGCATAAATACAGAGCCACCTGCTGACAGGCATGCGACACAGACACTTGCTACTTAACCTGTTAGCAGTGCACCTGCCCACAGGTTCTGATGACTCATCCACTCTAGCCAGCTGGTCTCCTTCCTGGGCTCCGCACAAATTTTGTTAACACCCTACCCATCTGCTGCCTCTTCATGCCATGCCCACCAGTGGCCAACATACTGTGGGGGAATCCAGCCTAGGACTAGTGGCTCAGCGCAAAATTTGCTAGAATCACTACCTCACCCCTGAGCCCTCCCATAGCCACACTTGCTCAGAGTCAGCCTACCTGGTCTCAATAACATCAAGGAGTCCGGACAGCCCACAAGGAGTCCGTGTACATGTCTGGACTGAAAGGAAGAGGGACTCACACACGATAGTAGGACACAAGCAACACATATAGGAGATCCTCCTGAAGTGCCAGGTTCTGGTGAACAGGACACTCTGCACTGCAGGGCACTATAGGACCTCTTCTTCATAAAGCCACTACTTTCAATAAGATCTAACTGGCATTCTTAACACATAGAAGCAGACACAGAGAGATGGACAAAATGAAGAGACAGAGAAATAAGTTCCAAATGAAAAAATAGGACAAAATCACAGTAAGAGATCTAAGTGAAACAGAAATAAATGATATGCCTGGTAGAGAATTTAAAGTAATGATCATAAAGAGACTCACTGAACTTCAGAAAAGGGTGGAGGACATCAGTGAGACCCTTGGCAGAGATAAAAAATAATATATCAGTGTCATCTCACTGGCTCAGTCGGTGGAGCATGCAATTCTTGATCTTGAGTTGTGAGTTTGAGCCACACATTGGGTGTAGAGATTACTTAAAAATAACATCTCTTTTTTTTAAACATTTTATTTATTTGAAAGAGACAGAGTGAGCACAAGTGTGGGGGAGGGGCAGAGGGAGAAGCAAGCACCCTGATAAGCAGGGAGCCAGACACAGGGCTCAAACCCAGGACCCTGAAATCATGACCTGAGCCAAAAGCTGATGCTTAACTGACGGAGCCATCCGGGAGCCCCAAAAATAAAATCTTAAAAAAAATATCAGAAATGAGAACTCAATGAATGAAACTAAAAATACAATAGATGGACTAAATAGTAGGCTACAGGAAAGAAAGGAATGTGTCAGTGACCTGGAGAACAGAGTAATGGAAATCAATCAAGCTGAACAGGTAAGAGACAAACAAATACTACATAATGACAGCAGTCTTAAAGAACTCAATCACTCCATCAAGTGTAAAACATTCACATTATAGGGATCCCAGAAGGAGAAGAGAGAGAAAGGAGAGCAAAAAATGTATCTGAAGAAATAATAGCTGAAAACTTCCTCAGTGTAGGGAGGGAAATGGAGATCCAGATTTAGGATATCCACATATCCCCCAACAAATTCAACCCAAAGAGGTCCACACCAAGTGGACATAGTAATTAAAATGGCAAAAAAAATAGTGAAAAAAAGAGAATTTTAAAGATTGCAAGAGAAAAGAAGACAGTTATATACAAATGAAACCCCATAAAGCTATCAGCGGATTTTTTAACAGAAACTTTACAGGCTAGAAGGGAGGGACATTACATATTTAAGGTGCTAGAAGGGAAAAAATCTATAGCCAAGAATACTCTAACCAGAAAAGCTGTCATTCAGAATAGAAAGAGGGGTAAGAAGTTTCCCTGAAACAAAAGTTAAAAGAATTCATGACCACTAAACCAGTCCTACTAGAAATATTAAGGGGGACTCTGTGAGTGGAAAACAAAAACCGTAAGTAAGAGTAAGAGAACTTGGAGCACAAAAGAAAAAAAAAAAGTAAAAATCAGTCAAGAGAAGCACAAAATAAAAGGATATAAAAATATGATACCAAAAATCTGAAACATGGAGGAGAGAGTGGTAAAGAATGAGTTCAAAATCAAGTGACAATCAGCTTAATATAGACTGCTATGTGTAGAAGATGTTACATGTAAACTGAACAGTAACCATAAATCAAAAAATAAAAAGTAAGGAACTCAAGGATATCACTAAAGAAAACCCACCAAGCCATGAAAGAGAGAAAGAGAAGAGGCGCCCCTGGGTTAGCTCAGTCAGTTAGTTGCCTGCCTTGGGCTCAGATCATGATCCCAGGTTTCTGGGATCAAACCCCACTTCAGGGCTCCCTGCTTAGCAAGAAGCCTGCTTCTCCTCTCCCTCTGCCTGCCGGTCCCCCTGCTTATGATCTCTTTCTTTCTGTGTGTGTCAAATAAATAAAATCTTTAAAGAGAGAGAAGAAAGGATCAAAAAAACCCACAAAAACCAAAAAATCAAGTAACACAAGGGCAATAAATACGTATCTATCAATAATGACTTTGCATTATTGCAAAGAGTTCTTCAAGCTGAAATGAAAGGACACTCATCAGTAACATGAAAATATATAACACACTGGTAAAGGTAAGTATATAGTCAGATTCAGAATACTCTTACTACTGTAGCATGATGATGTAACTACTTAACTCTGATATAAATGTAAAAGGACCAAAATATTAAAAATAGCTATAGGGGGCGCCTGGGTGGCTCAGTGGGTTAAAGCCTCTGCTTTCGGCTCAGGTCATGATCCCAGGGTCCTGGGATGGAGCCCCGCATCGGACTCTCTGCTCAGAGGGAAGCCTGCTTCCCCCCCCCCCCCCCGCCTGCCTCTCTGCCTCCTTGTAATCTCTCTCTTTCTCTCTCTCTCTGTCAAATAAATAAATAAAACCTTAAAAAAAAAGCTATAGGTACTAGATTTGTTAATGGATACACAGTATGAAAATATATGTAAGTTGTAATACCAAAATTAAAAAGGGAGGAGTGAAAGTATAGTTTTGCATGAAGTTGAAGTTAAACTGTTATCAACATAAAACAGACATTTATATCTACAGGACATTTATGTAAGCCTTATGGTAACAACAAAGCAAAATCTGTGGTAGATTCACAAAATATAAAGAGAAGGGAATCAAAGCATTCCATTACGGAAAATTATCAGTTCACAAAGGAAGGCAACAAGAAAGAAAGAAAGGAACAAGGGCTCTATAAAACAGCCAGAAAGCAATACAATGGTATTAGTAAGATCTTACCTATCAATAATTTCTCTAAATGTAAAAGAATTCTCCAGTCAAAAGACATAGAGTGGCTGGATGAATAAAAAATAATGTAATCATTTGCTGCCTACAAGAGACTCACTTCAGCTTTAAGAACACAGATAGGCTCTGGGGCACCTGGGTGGCTCAGTGGGTTAAAGCCTCTGCCTTCGGCTCAGGTCGTGATCCCAGGGTCCTGGGATCGAGCCCCGTATCGGGCTCTCTGCTCAGTGAGGAGCTTGCTTCCTCCTCTCTCTCTCTCTCTCTCTGCCTGCCTCTCCACCTACTTGTGATCTCTCTCTCTCTCTGTCAAATAAAAAATAAAATCTTAAAAAAAAAAAAATTAAAAAAAAAAAAAAGAACACAGATAGGCTCAAAGGGAAGGGATGGAAAGATATTCCATGCAAGTGAAAACCATAAGATAAATATAGACAAATAAAATAATGACAAAATATAAGGCAAAACAGACTCTAAGCCAAAAATGGTAATATGAGACAAAGAAGCTCATTAAATAATGGTAAGGGAGTCAGTTTATCAAAAGATAAAACACTCATAAATACATAAGCACCTGGTGTCAACACACCTAAATATATTAACCAAATACGAAGAGATCTGAAGAGAGAAAGAGATGAAAAATAATAGTAGGGGACTGCAATACCCCCACTTGCAAAAATGGATGGGCCATCTAGACAGACAATAAATAAATATTGGACTTAGATCATACTTTAGACCAAATGGACCTAACAGATACATTCAAAATGTTTGAACTATAAGCAACTGAATACACATTCCTCTTAATTACATACAAAACATTCTCTAGGATTGATCATACAATGTGTCTCAAAACAAGGCTTAGCAAATTTAGGAAGCTGAAATCATACTATCTCTTTGAACCATAATGGCATGAAACTAGAAATCAATAAGAGGAAACCAGAAATTTACAAATAATTTGGAAATTAACAGTCTTGAACAATCAGGGGGTCAAAGAAAAAATCAAAAAGAAAATCAAAGGGTGCCTGGGTGGCTGAGTCAATTAAGCAACAGAGCCTGACTTCAGCTCAGGTCATGACCTCAGGCTCTTAGAATCTTAGGGTCCTGGAATCGAGCCCCACATTGGGCTCCCTGCTCAGCAGGGAGTCTGCTTCTTCCTCTGCCTCTGCCCCTTTCCTGCTCATGCATGCATGTTCTCTCTCCTTCTCAAATTAATTAATTAATTAGTTAATTAATTAATTTTTTAAAAAAGGGAAATCAAAAAATATCTTGAAATAAATGAAAATGGGGAAAAAAGAAACCAATGGGATGCAAAAGCAGTTCTAAGAGGGAAGTTTATAGCAATAAATGCCTACATTAAGGGGAAAAAAAGAACAATCTCAATAAAACAAGCTATACACCTCAAGGAACTAGAAAAAGAAGAATAAACTAAGCCCACTGTAGCAAAAGGAAGGCAATAACAAATATGAGAGCATAAAATAAATTAAATAAAATAACAAATAAAAATAAATAAAATCAGAAAAATAATAGAAAAGATCAACAAAACTAAGAACTGGTTTTTTGAAAAGATAAACAAAATTGATAAACCTTTAGCTAGACTCACGGGGGGGGATTCAAATAAAATCAGAAATCAAAGAGGATCCATTATAATATATATACTACAAAATACAAAGATTATATATAGAAGTTATGAGACTCGTACAAATAATTATACACCAACAAATTGGATAACCTGGAAGAAATAGATAAATTCCTAAAAACATATGACCTAAATCATGAAGGATGAGAAAATCTGAAGAGACCCAGTAACAAGTAAGGATACTGAATTAGTATTCAAGAACTCCCAACAAAGAAAAGCCCAGAACCAGATGGTTTGACAGATAAATTCTACCAAACATTTAAAAAAGAATGAATGCCAAAATTTCTCAAACTCTTTTAAAAAACTGAAGAAGAGGGAACACTCCCAAAGCCATTTTTATAAGGCAGCATTACCCTAATACCAAAGTCAGATAAGGACACTGCAAAAAAAGAAAACTACAGACTAATATCCTTTATGAATATAAGTGTAAAAATTCTCAATAAAATATTAACAAAACAAATTCAGCAACACATTAAAAAGATCATACAAACATGAACAAGTGGGATTTATCTCTGGGATGCAAGGACGGTTCAACATATGTAAATCAATAAATGTGATATACCATATTGATAAAATGAAAGATAAATATCATATGGTTATCTAAGTAGGTACAGAAAAAACATTCAACAAAATACATCATTTCATGATAAAAACACTCGACAAATTAGGTGTAGAAGAAACATACCTTCACATGATAAAAGCCATAAATGACAAGTCCACAATTAACCTAATACTCAATGGTGAAGGGTAGAAAGATTTTTCTGCTAAGATTAGGAACAAAACAAGGGTGCCCACTCTCATTACTTCTATAGCACTGGAAATCTTAGTTGGAGTAATCAGGCAAGAAAATAAAACATTTGAATGAGAAAGGAAGAAGTAAAACTAACTTTATTTGCAGATGATATGATCTTATATATCAAAAATCCTAATGATTCGGGGTGCCTAGGTGGCTCAGTCGGTTAAGTGGGCAACTCTTGGTTTCAGCTCAGGTCATGATCTCAGGGTCATGGGATCAAGTCCCATGTGGAGCTCTGTGCTCAGTGTGGAGTCTGCTTGTTCTTCCTCCTCCTCCTTTGCCCCCTCCCTGCTCTCTCTCTCTCTCTCTCTAAAATAAATAAATAAAATCATTCTTAAAAATTTCCTAAAGACACCACCAAAACACTCTTAGAGCTAATCAACAAGTTCAGTAAAGTTGCAGAATATAAAACCAATGTATAAGGTGATGGACACTGGGGAGAGTAGGTGCTATATGGTGAGTGCTGTGAATTGTGTTAAGACTGATGAGTCACAGAGCTGTACCCCTGAAACAAATAATACATTATATGTTAATTTTAAAAATATGTGTATAGAAATCAGTTGCATTTCTATACACTATCAAGGAATTATCTGAAAAAGGAGTAAAGAAAACAATCCCATTCACAATAGCATAAAAACAATAAAATACTTAGGAATAAATTTAACCAAGGAGGTGAAAGATCTGTACTCTGAAAGCTGTAAGATTTTGATGAAAGAAATTGAAGATACAAACAAATGAAAAGATTTCCTGTGTTTAAGGATTGGAAGAATTACTGTTGTTTAAATGTGTATGGAGCCATAAAAGGCCCAAAATAGCCAAAGCAATCCTGAGAAAGCAAACAAAGCTGGAGGCAACATACTTGCTAATTTCAAACTGTACTACAAAACTATCTATGGTCATCAAAACAGCATGGTACTGACATAAAAATAACACACATGGATTAATAAAAAAGAATTGAGAGCAAAGAAATATACCTCCACATATACAGTCAACTTAATATTTGACAAAGTGCCAAAAATACTCAATGGGAATATAGTCTCTTCAATAAATGGTGCTGGGAAAACTGGACAACTCCATGTGGTAGAATGAAATCGGGTCCTATCTTACATGCCTCATAAAAATTAACTCAAAATGGGGCATCTGGGTGGCTCAGTGGGTTAAAGCCTCTGCCTTTGGCTCAGGTCATGATCTCAGGGTTCTGGGATCAAGCCCCGCATCAGGCTCTCTGCTTGGCAGGGAGCCTGCTTCCTCCTCTCTCTCTCTACCTGCCTCTCTGCCCACTTGTGATCTCTGTCTGTCAAATAAATAAATAAAATCTTTAAAAAAAATTAACTCAAAATGAATTAAAGATTTAAATATAAGACCTGAAACCTTCCAGTAACATTTGACAAGGAAACATGAAAAGTCAATGGGGAAAAGACAGCCCCTTCAATAAGCACTAGGAAAATTGGATATTTACAAGCAAAAGAAAGAAAATAGACCCCTGTCTTACAACTCTCACAAAATTAACTCTAAATGAATTGAAAATTTAAATGTAAGACCTGAAACCATAAAACTCCTAAAAGAAAACTTACGGGAAAATCTTCCTGACATTGATTTTATCAATGATTTTTTTTGACATGATACCTAAAGCACAAGTGACAAAAAGCAAAAATAAACATGTGGAATTGCACCAAACTAAAAAAGTTCTAAACAAAAAAGAAACAATCAACAAAATGAAAAGGCAACTTATGGAATGAGAGAAAATATTTGTAAGCCACGTATATGGTAAGTGTTTACTCTCCAAATATATACACATTTGAAACTTACAACTCAATAACAACAAAAAAAAAAGTAATTTAATTTTTTAAATGAGCAAAAGATCTGAATGGACATTTTTACAAAGACCAACCATTTTGCAGCTTACCAATAGGGAAATCAAAAGATGCACTAATCATCAGGGAAATGCAAATCAATAGTGCAGTGAGATATCACCACCACCCAAATATTAGGATGGCTATCATAAAGAAGAAAAAAATAAGAGTTGGCAAGGATGTGGAGAAAAGGGAAACCTTGTACTCTGTTGGTGGAACTGTAAACTGATTCAGCTACTACAGAATACAGCATAGAGAGTCTGTAAAAAATTAAAAACAGAACTACCATATGGCCTAACAATCCCAATTCTGGGTATACATCCAAAGGAAATGGAAACAAGATCTGGAAAAGATATTTGCACTCTCATGTTCATTATTGAAGAATTATTTACAATAGCAAGACATGAAAACAATCTAAGTGTCCACTGAGGGATAAATGAATAATGAAAATGTGAGCATCTTATTCAGCCATGAAAAAAGGAGGAAATTCAATCATTTGTGACACCATGGATGGACCTTGAAGATATTATGCTAAATAAAATATGTCAGACAAAGAAAGACAAATAATGTACAATATCACTTATATGTGGAATTTAAAGAAACCAAACTCATAGAAACAGAGATCACACTTGTAGTTACCAGAGGTGGGGGGTGGGAGAAAGCATAATTGAGTGGAGGTAGTCAAAATGTACAAACTTCCATTTATCAAATAAGTTCTGAGGACTCTTGTTCAGTATGGTAACTGTAGTTAATAATATTCTATTACATTCTTGAAAATTTTTGAGAGTAGTTCTTAAATATTCTCACCACACCAAAAAAAAATGGTTATTATGTGATGTAACAAAGTATTACCAACCTTACAATGATAATAACTTTAAAATATACAAGTGTATCAAATCAACATATTTTAAACCTTAAACTTTCACAACGTTACAGGTCAATTATATCTCAATGAAGCTGAGAGTAGGAGCAACATGGCAGAGGAGTAGGAGACCTAAATATCATCAGATTCCAGGAGTTCAGCTAGATAGTTATCAAACCATTCTGAACAGTTACAAACTCAACAGGAGAGAGAAGAGAAGATGAGCAGCAATTCTAGGAACAGAAAATTGACCACATTCTGGAAGATAGGATATGCAGAGAAGTGAATCCAAGGCAACATTCAGGAAGAGAGACCACAGGGGGAGGGTCCAGCTCCCGGCAAGTAATAGAGCAACAGAGCACCAAATCAGAACTTTTAGGAGTCTGCTCCACTCACAGATGTCGCTCCAGAGGCTAAGCAGGGGGTGGAGCACTCATGGGGACAGTGCGGTCTTAGGACCTGCGGGGACACAAAAAGACCAGAGGTGTCTGAGAGTGGCAGAGCTTCCAGGTATTGGAGCAGGGAAGCTGGCTACAGAGACGGAGCTGAGGAGTGCATTCTCATCTCGGAGTTACCTTAAACTGTGATCCATGGCACAGTAGACCACTGCTCTTTGGGCAGGAACCCAACAAACAGCAGATATGGGGAGACTCACCTTCCTCCACTGGGGGAGGGGCATGGAAGTGCGCTGCAGGAATCAGCTGGGTAACATAGACCAGAAAGGAACAGAGACAATATACAGTAACAATCACCTTACAGGCAATACAATGGCATTAAATTCATAATTCGATAGCTACCCTGAATGTAAATGGGCTAAATGCCCCAATCAAAAGACAAAGGGTATCAGAATGGATTAAAAAAAAAAATCCATCAATATGTTGTCTGCAAGAAACCCATTTTAGAACCAAAGGCACCTCCAGGTTTAAAGTGAGGGGGTGGAAAACAATTTACCATGCTAATGGACATCAAAAGAAAGCTGGGGTGGCAATCCTTATATCAGATAAATTAGATTATAAGCCAAAGACTATAATAAGAGATCAGGAAGGACACTAGGTCATACTTAAAGGGTCAGTCCAACAAGAAGATCTAGCAATTTTAAATATCTATGCCCCCAACATGGAAGCAGCCAATTATATAAGTGAATTAATCGCAAAGTCAAAGAAACACACAATAATAATATAATATTAGTAGGGGACTTTAACACCCCCCTCACTGAAAGGGACAGATCATCTAAGCAAATGATCAACAAGGAAATAAAGGCTTTAAATGACACACTGGACCAGACGGACATCACAGATATATTCAGAGCATTCCAACCCAAAGCAACAGAATAGACACTCTTCTCTGGAGGACATGGAACATTCTCCAGAATAGATCACATCCTAGGTCACAAATCAGGTCTCAACCAGTACCAAAGGATTGGGATCACTCCCTGCATATTTTCAGACCACAATGCTTTGAAACCAGAGCTCAACCACAAGAGGAAACTTGGAAAGAACTCAAATACATGGAAGCTAAAGAGCATCCTACTAAAGAATGAATGGATCAACCAAGATATTAAAGAAGAATTTTAAAAATTCATGGAAACAAATGAAAATGAAAACACAACTATTCAAAATCGTTGGGACACAGCCAAGGCACTCCTGAGAGGAAAGTATACAGTGATACAAGAAACAAGAAAGGTCTCAAATACACAACCTAACCCTACACCTAAAGGAGATGGAAAAAGAACAGCAAAGAAAGCCTAAACCCAGCAGGAGAAGAGAAATAATAAAGATCAGAGCAGAAATCAATGAAATGGAAACCAAGAACAGTAGAACAAATAAATGAAACTAGGAGCTTGTTCTTTGAAAGAATTAATAAGATTGATAAACCCCTGGCCAGACTTATCAAAAAGGAAAGAGAAAGGACCCAAATTAATAAAATTATGAATGAAACAGGAGAGATCACAACCAACACCAAAGAAATACAAGCAATTATAAGAACATATTATGAGCAACTATACACCACCGAATTTGACAATCTGGAAGAAATGGATGTATTCCTAGAGACTTATAAACTACCAAAACTGAACCAGGAAGAAAAAAAAAAAAACTGAACAGACCCACAACGAGTAAGGAGATTGAAGCAGTCATCAAAAATCTCCTAACAAACAAGAGCCCAGGGCCAGATGTCTTCCCAGAGGAATTCTACCAAATATATAAAGAAGAATTAATACCTATTATCCTGAAACTGTTACAAAAAATAGAAATGGAAGAAAAATTTCCAAACACATTTTATGAGGCCAGCATTACCTTGATCCCCAAACCAGACAAAGACCCCTAAAAAAGGAGAATTACAGACCAATATCCTTGATGAACACGGATGCAAAAATTCTCACCAAAATACTAGCCAATAGGATCCAACAGTACATTAAAAGGATTATTCACAACAACCAAGTGGAATTTATTCCTGGGCTGCAAGGTTGATTCAGCATCCACAAATCAATGTGATACATTAATAAAGGAAAGAAAGAGAACATATGATCCTCTCAATAGATGCTAAAAAGCATTTGACAAAGTACAGCATCCTTTCTTGATCATAACTCTTTACAGTGTAGGGATAGAGGATACATACCTCAATATCATCAAAGCCATCTATGAAAGAACCACAGCAAATGTCATCCTTAGTGGAGAAAAATTGAGAGCTTTTCCCCTAAGGTCAGGAACACAGCAGGGATGTGTTCACCACTGCTATTCAACATAGTACTAGAAGTTCTAGCCTCAGCAATCAGACAACAAAAAGAAATAAAAAGCATCTGAATTGGCAAAGAAGTAAAACTCTCACTCTTTGCAGATGATATGATACTTTATGTGGAAAACCCAAAAGACTCCACTCTAAAACTGCTAACTCATACAAGAATTCAGTAGTGTCTGGATACAACATCAATACACAGAAATCTGTTGCATTTCTATACAACAACAGCAAGACAGAAAAAAGAGAAATTAAGGAGTTGATCCCATTTACAATTGCACCCAAAACCATAAGATACCTAGGAATAAACCTAACCAAAGAGGCAAAGAATCTGTACTCAGAAAACTATAAATTACTCATAAAAGAAATTGAGGAAGACATAAAGAAATGGAAAAACTTTCCATGCTCACAGATTGGAAGAACAAATATTATGAAAATGTCTATGCTACCTAAAGCAATCTACACGTTTAATGCAATCCCTATCAAAATGCCATCAATTTTTTCATAAAAATGGAACAAATAGTCCTAAAATTTATATAGAACCAGAAAAGACCCCCAATAGCCAGAGGAATTTTGAAAAAGAAAACCAAAGTTGGTGGCATCACAATTTCAGACTCCAAGCTCTATTACAAAGCTGTAATCATCAAGAGAGTAAGGTACTGGCACAAAAACAGACACATAGATCAATGGAACAGAATAGAGAGCCCAGAAATAGACTCTCAACTCTACAGTCAACTAATCTTCCACAAAGCAGGAAAGAATGTCCAATGGAAAAAAGACAGTATCTTCAACTAATGGTGTTGGGAAAATTGGAGAACCACATGCAGAAGAATAAAACTGGACCACTTCCTTATACCACACACAAAAATATGCTCAAAATGGATGAAAGACCTCAATGTGAGACAGGAATCCATCAAAATCCTTGAGGAGAACACGGGCAACAACCTCTTCGACCTCAGCTGCAGCAAATTTTTCCTAGAAACATTGCCAAAACAAGGGAAGCAAGGGCAAAAATTGACTATTGGGACTTCATCAAGATCAAAAGCTTTTGCACAGCAAACGACAGAGTCAACAAAACCAAAAGAAAACCAACAGAATGGGAGACAATATTTCCAAATGACATATCAGATAAAGGGCTAGTATCCAAAATCTATAAAGAACTTATCAAACCCCAAAGAACAAATAATCCAATCAAGAAATGGGCAGAACACATGAACAGACATTTCTGCAAAGAAGACATCCAGATGGCCAACAGACACATGAAAAAGTGCTCCACATCACTCGGCATCAGGGAAATACAAGTCAAAACCACAGTGAGATACCACTTCACACCAGTCAGAATGGCTTAAATTAACCAGTCAGGAAATGACAGATGTTTGCAAGGATGCAGAGAAAGGGAAACCCTCCTACACTGTTGGTGGGAATACAAGCTGGTGCAGCCACTCTGGAGAACAGAATGGAGGTTCCTCAAAATGTTGAAAATAGAGCTACCCTACAACCTAGCAATTGCACTATTGGGTATTTACCCTAAAGATACAAATGTAGTGATCCAAAGGAGCACATGCACCCAAATGTTTATAGCAGCAATGTCCACAATAGCCAAACTATGGAAAGAACTTAGATGTCCATCAACAGATGAATGGCTAAAGAAGATGTGGTAGATGATATAGATATAGATATAGATATAGATATAGATATAGATATAGATATAGATATAGATCTATAATGGAATACTATGCAGCCATCAAAAACCCTGAAACTTGCCATTAGCAACAACATGGATGGAACTAGAGGGTATTATGCTAAGTAAAATAAGTCAATCATAGAAAGACAATTATCATATGACCTCTCTGAAATGAGGAATTTGAGAGTCAGGGTGGGCGGCTCATGTGGGGTAGGAAAGGAAAAAATGAAACAAGATGGGATCAGGAGGGAGACAAACCATGAGAGACTCTTAATCTCACAAACAAACTGAGGGTTGCTGGGGGATTTGGGGGTAGGGATAGGGTGGCTGGGTTATGGACGTTGGGGAAGGTATGTGCTATGGTGAGTGCTGTGAAATATGTAAGCTTGATGATTTAGAGATCTGTACCCCTTGGACAAATAATACATTATATGTTAATAAAAATAAATAAATGGATAAATAAATAAACAAGCAAGCTGAGGGTGGGTGGACTGGAGAAAAATATAACTTTGGAACTCTATCTTACAAGTTCTGTATGGATCAACACGTAAATATAAAAGACTGAAACCAAAGATTTTTTTTTTAAGATTTATTTATTTATTTATTTGACAGAGATCACAAGTAGGCAGAGAGGCAGGCAAAGAGAGAGGGGAAGCAGGCTCTCCGCTGAGCAGAGAGCCCGATGTGGGGCTCGATCCCAGGACCCCAGGATCATGCCCTGAGCCAAAGGCAGAGGCTTTAACCCACTGAGCCCCCCAGGCACCCCTGTTTTTTAAATATAAAGATTACTTTTGAAATATCAGAGTGGGTAAGGCCTTGTTAAGGATGACCTATCACGCAGAAATAATTTTTTAAGAAGACTGAAAAATTCAAGTGCATAAAGATAAAAAACTTCTGCTTTAAAAAAGGCCATTTTAAACAAGTCAAAAGCAAAAAGCTTGCAACAAATATTACAGGCAAAAGGCTGATATTCTTATTTAAAACATCAGCACATGATGGGGAAATGGGCACCAAAAAAAGAGAAAGAGTTAAAAGGAAAGGAATACAAATAGTTTTTAAATACATTTCTTAAGTGCAAAACTTAACACATTATACTATAAGAAAATATTAAAATTAAAATTACATTGGAGAGCTCCAAAATGCATGAAGCAAATACTGATAGAACTAAAAGGAAAATTTAACAAATCCATAATTTATAAATAGAGATATAAATAAACACATCTTTCCCAGTAATTGCTGGAACAGAACTAAAAAGATTAGCAAAGATATAGAAGACCAACACTATGAACCAACTTGACCTCACTGATATTTATAAACCACTAGACTGTGAACCAGCAGAATAGACTCTCTTTCCAAATGCATGTGGGTCTCATGCTCCACTGAAAAGGACAAACTTCCAACCTTCCCCAACAGAGGAGGACCATTCTTTGGTCATGGGTATACCAGTAGCTGTCCTCTTCTGCTAGAACCTCCAAACAAGTTCTCAAAAATTATGTGGATCACTTACCAAAATACACCAAAGTTGGGCCACAAAACAAGTCTCAGTAAATGTCAATGGAAATCATAAGGAGGACATTCTCTGAGCAAACTGTATTAAATTAAAAATTAAAATCAGAACAATGTTTGGAAAAATCTCCGAATACTTGGAAATTAACCAACATACTTGTAAATCAACAAAAAGCCAAAGAAGAAATCACAAGGGGAATTAGAAAACATTTTTAACTGAATAAAAATGAACACATATCAAAATTTGTGGTAGTAGCTAAAGTACTACTTAGGAAAAGTTAGAGGTTTAAATATTTGTATTAGAAACAGAAAGAAGTAGGAACATCTAAAATTAATTAAGTGTCCATCTTAGAACACTAGAAAAACAAGAACGTATTAAGCCCAAAGTAGGTAGAAGGAAGGAAATAAAAGTAGAAATCATAGATCTAGAAAAGAGAAAAACAATGGGGAAAATCAATAAAACCAAAAGTTAGTTCCTCAGGAAAAAAAATCAATAAAAATCTAGCTAAACTTGTCAAGAAAAAAAGAAAGAAAAAAAACACAAATTACCAGTGTCAGAAATTAATGTTCTACAGATTGTAAACAAATAATAAGGGAATATTTATAATAACTTATGCCAATAAATTCAAGAATTTAGATGAGATGGACAAATTCCTTAGAAGACACAAACTATCAAAGCTCATTGATGTATCAAAGCTCAGTGGCACAGATTGCTTCACTGATTCAGTCTATCAAACAGTTAAGAAAGAAATCATATCAATCCTATACAAACCCTTCCAGAAAATAGAGGAATGCAGAGTCAGCACCAGATGTCCCTAGATAGAGTCTGCCTCCAGCTTCCGAATGTTTCAGAAAGTGGCTCTCTCAAACTCTTACAAAAGCACAAATCTGCTGAGAGTAAACATAGATTAAGTGAAAAGAAAAAGTAGAAAATATTTGCAAATAACATCTGGCTACTTTAACTTATCCAGCTTGAAACCACCGCTTCCAAACAGCTTCTTTGGTCTATGTTTTAGTAAATGGTTTTTAAGTATACCTGATTTGAGATTCTGACCTTGGGTAACCAACCATCCCAGTTCACCCGGGACTTTCCTTATTGTTAACACTGAAACCCCTCAGTCTCCCAGTTCTGGGGGGAAACCAGAACAATGGCCTTATCTAAACCTGAATTTCATTGCTCTGTAAACCAAAACCTTATTCCAAACTCTCAAGGAAATTTCTGCTTCTTCCATTTTGCTGCTTCTCTTAGATGTACAGATTCCAATCAAAAGATGATTTAACTATAAAGAAGAAAATAGTAGCATAAGGGTATCATTCATACCCTCATTTTATAAACTCCAGCCCCCCTCCCTGTTTTCAAGTATTAATATGATTTTTTTAATCCCAACTGCAAAAAAAAAAGGCATATAAGGGCAATTCTTCTATTGTAAAAATTAGAATTCAAAGGAGTGTTTTTATGTGGATTTAAGAATTTTAACAAAAGGCATCAGAAAGACAGTATTTACAAGGTGACAAATTGCATTCAGTCCTTAAGGTATGGCTGTGTTTACCTTTTATTTACACCAGATGGCAGACATGAGCTCAACTTCTTTGCCTCGGTAAGATTCTGAATTGAGTTAGATTTTTTCCGTTCAAAGTCATAAATCAGAAATGTCCTTAGAGTGACCTATGGATGTAAATTACCAGAATTTATCATCTGCTGTTACATATGTGGGATCTTTCCTGATGTCCTGCCTCAGAGAGTCATTTATTAAGTGTGTTCAAAAGGAAATTTTTCCTTTGAGGCCCCACAATGTGGTCACTGCAGTGGAAAGCCTGTTTCCCATGCTTAATGACATACCACTCTCTGGGTAAAGGACAAAGATGAAGAACACTTGGAGAGATATGAGAAGCAACAAAAGGAAGGGGCTGGATAATACATTCCATGTCTTAACATCTGTTACAATCTCTAAAATGAATATATAAATTGAAAGATACAAAAATACAGCATCTTAAGAACTTCCAATCTCTCTTGACTTTCTAAGTCAACAGCTTTGAGTAATATTGATCTTTATCTGTTATGGGAACAAATTTATAAGATTGCTTCTTTCCATTTGTTATAGTATGGAGCTGTAGTGACACACAGTTTATTCACACTACACTAAGATATGCAAAGGAAATACAGCTTCTATAATTTTCTGTCTTGCTAATCTAGCTTACCAACCTCCCACCCCTTCTTCCAGGTAAAAGAAAAAATTAAACCTGCTGAGAAATAATATCCAGTTACTTCACATTAAATGGTCTGCTTTCAGCTTGCAAGTGTTCTTTTCAGGTAAAAGCTCAGGTTTTCAGAATCCCCACTACCACCACTTCTCTCCAAGTGGCATCTTGGGATAGAGTAAATAAAACATCATTCTTCCTGGAGAATTTGGGGTATTCCCCCAAGTTCTTCAGGGCCAGGGCAGGAAGGGTGTAACCTAGGCACCAGGTAAGGCTCACCCTGATAACCGCAGCTGACATGTATTCTCTGGGCTTTGCAGCCTTCCCCACTGACTTAGTAACACCAACCTCAGTTCTTTTCTCAGATAAACATCCCTCCTAAGACAAGACTCTGAATTCTGAGGCCAAATGATCCACTCTGCAGCCTTTGGTTTCAAGATCACCTCATCCCCATTGTACCTACAATCTTGCTAAGATTACCAGCCTTCCTTCCCTTCCCCAGGACAAACAAGGACTTCTTAACACCTTCCATTCCACATTGGAGGTAAAGGAGCCTCTGACAAGTCAGTCAGCCTCTTCCTCTACCTAACCGTACACTCGAAGTTCACCGGGTTATGGCTGCTCTTTGGGTATTGACTGGGAAAGAAGCCTGGGACCCCTCTGCATTTGGCTTCAACATCTGTAGTATTTGCATACACACACACACACACACATTCTGGGATTTTAATGGAAGGCAGGGAAGCCCCTTACACATTTTGGATGTCTGATAACCACCCTCCCTCCCTCCTTGTATCTTCTTCGTTTTTGTTTTTGTTTTCTTTGTTAAGATTTATTTATTTACTTCAGAGAGTGAGAGATTAAGCACATGCATGAGCAAGTTGGGGAAGGGGCCAAGGAAGAGAATCTTCAAGCAGGCTTCCTGCCAAGTACAGAGCCTGATGTGGGGTTCAATACTGCCACACATGAGATCACGACCTGAGACAAAACCAAAAGTCAGACACTCAATTGACTGAGCTATCTAGGTGCCCCCCTCCTTGTCTCTTCTTACTGTCCAACCACCACATATGAAGGGACAGGCTCACACT